>NC_088862.1:23264883-23981614 GCF_963853765.1 Magallana gigas
TTTAATTGATGAATTATATTTTATACCTTAGTCTATGTTATTGCCGGTGACTGCCGGTGATCCCTAGGGAAGCGCTTGGGTCACTGGGGGGGACTCTGTATGTGTATAAAAAGGGGAGATCACTCTATCCCGTGGACTTGGGGTTTAGCAATTGAGGTTAGTGGGTGTTTTTTAACTACTTCGATTATTTAAGGTAGAATTAGGGGATTTTGAATAATTTATTTTTTTAATATATCGTTGTATTACTGGTTAATCTTGTTTACACGATATTAATTTATATTTAGAGAGTTTGTATTGGATTAATTTCGATACAGATGACATAGTTCATTTTATTTACGGTTAGACAAAGGGTTAATCTCTGAAGTCTTACCGATTAAATAATTAGTAATCGTTAATAGTTCTTTGGAATTTTATTATTCTAAATAATTGAATTATCCATATTTTATAATATTGTTACAGTAGGAATAATTTATACATATATTCAGATTTATTGTTGAAAATAATTGGCAAAGTTTTGCATTAACAGTTAAGTGAGATATAGTCTGGTAATTCTAGATTATTTCTCGATTTTGGTAATATTTATTTGTACACTAATTGGGTCATTCTCGTTTAGTGTACCCCCCCCCCTTTATTGAATTAACGTACACACGAAGGTTGTGCTGTAGTATCACTGTTCGATTTGGGTAATTCCCGATTGTCAGCGAGTTAATTGTAGGTGTACTTGTTATTGTTGATTAGTTATACGTCTTGTAATTTCTTTGTTGAATAAAATGTAAACTTTAAATAAGTCTTATACTTAATTACCCTCGATAATAATTTAAATACGAGTCCAAACAGAGGTAATTCTTGTGTTTTAACGAAAGGGGCAATATTTGCGAGAAATTCGTAATTTGGTAGAATTAAATTCACGGGTTATTCCTGTGCAGGATTGCGTATATATACTTGTGCAATATCAAGCACTCAGGTCCGTTACATATGGAACCATGCATTTAAAGAGCACTTACAGAAATTACCGGAATGTGACGGTTCACTGGACTGGAACCAGAATGGGGAGGAAAAGAGAGGCCTGGCATGGATTCTTTCCATTCGATGTGAGAAGTGCCATTACACAAGTCACAGTGAAAAGCTGTACGAGGAAGTCAGTCGATCAGGAAGGGGACGGAGAGCCACACAGCTTAATGTTGCCATGGCTGTCATCCACATGGGTACCAGCCTTACAACAGAGGGTATGCGTGGTATGCTTCTTGGCGCAAACATCAAACCAGCATGATCATGCAGCCACCAACATTCATCAGACCTGCAACAAAGTACACAAAATCATCACTGATGTGAACAAAAACAGCATGAAGAAAATAAGGCAGGGCATTCAAGACCTTAACGAGAAATGTGGACTTGCCAATACACCTATAAGGGCGGAAAGAGATGCCCGGTATAACAATGCCACCTTCAGTGTGATCGGGAAAACACCATTTCAAGCTGCCGCACAAGTGACATATACCTTAAGTGAAAATGTTACCAAGAAGAAGAATGTTATGGCAGTGTTTTGTGGCAATAAACTGTGCAAGAAAGGCACCCATCTTAGAGCCAAGGGAAAGGAAGTTACCTGCCCAGGACATTCCTCCAGAGACCACCATTGGAGACGAAAAGATGCATCAGTGAGCTGCAAAGCGATGACCGTCCACTCGTCATTTCCCATTTCACCAGTGATGGAGATAGTGCCGCTGCTTTCGGTGCATCTGAAAAGAAAGGGCATATGATTGAAAACCTCAAAGACCCGGCCACTTCTTTGACTCTCAAAGAAAACAGACTGCTAAGGCTCTTTTCAGCAGCCACATGTTTCCTGGAAGAACAAAAGCTATGAGAGAATCCATGCAGAGAAGATTTGCCCTGGACCTGAAGCTTAGATGCAGGACTGAGTACGAAAACTGCTTCAAACACTTCTCCAGTGACTTACCTTTGATGAAATGAGCCATGTCAACTCTGTCCTTTCCATCATCAGCTGCTACCAAGGACAGGGCGGAAAGTCCTGCCAACTTCATTCCTTCCCCTGTCGCAGACTGAAAAACAACAAGTGGAACTCTTCAGTGTTGCCTCGTGATTTTGAATTAAGCATGACAGAAGAAGACATGTGGTTGTTAAAAGACTGTATAAATCTGACTTTGGGACATAATAATCTTGATAGAATTAAATATCACACTTGTACACAAAAATCTGAATCTGTTAATAGGGCATATTTAAAATCAAATCCAAAATGTATTACAAGTAGTAGAAATTTTGAAAGTAGAATACATAAAGTTGTGCACTCACTCAATCGAGGTCATGGAAATTCAACATTGGAACTTCGTGAATCTGTAGGGGCACCTGTTGTAAAGGTAGTAGAGTGGTCCATCATCTAAAACAACAGCAAAATAGACAAAATTACTTTAAAATGAAACAAAAACTACTAATATATAAAACAGAATGATCTAAAAGACATCAGCTCTTCAAGAAAAAGTCTAAAGACACTTATAGTAAGTCACTAACAGATCCAAAGTTATACAGGAAGTAGCTAAGTGTGAAGGAGGGGGGGGGGGGGGGGGGTGTTATCATGGGTAGGTGGGGGGGGGGGGGTGTAGTTAGCATGTATGAAATGTTTGTTATATTATACCTGTCATGTGAATTTTGTATTACATTTAATGATTGCTATGTTTTAATAATGTGCACTGAATGTATGGTAATGTGTGAATGATCAGAGTGTGTAACCTGGACATGTCCTTTTATGAGGTGCTCAGCTCATGTAAATATGTTATTTTTCTCATTGTTTATCTTATTGAAATATTTGCAAACAATTATCTTAATTTTCTTACCTGTCTGATGTACACAACAAAGAGGACTGAGACGATTGGTAGAAATACGGGTATACAGGCGTCAAATTCCACCGTTGGTGACAAGACAACATCCCACATTGTTTATCCGTGATTGTTGATCTTTAACAAGGGAGACAACTCCTGAAATTAGAAAAAATGCAGTTTTAATGTTTTTCTTAAGGTCTCACACAAGGAATTAATTTCACTATATGTTACTATATATCTTTAATTTAGTTTTAAATTAATTACCTATACTCTCAGCATATAATTCATGAAAGAGAAATTATAGTTAAATGCTTCAAGAAAAAATTTAGATCAGAAAAATAACGCCTTATGCGGCTTCTAAGACAGATAATTGAAAGTAAACATACCTACCCCCAAGTACACGTGGGTTCCACATGTTGACAAACAGGCTCAGCACCATCCAGGAAGTTGCATCATGCGCATCTAAAAAAATAGTTCCATTGAAATTTGTGTGACAATTCCACTAAAGTAATAATTCTCCTAGCCACTTAGTCCAAAATCAATACTATAGGCCTAAAATAAGGTGCCAAAAAAGGAAGAAAGAAAGGAAATTCTCTACATATATGGAACTACAATTGATTCAGTTTAATTGGCTATTTCCTTGCATAAGACCTTTAAGACTATATAAATCTCCTTTTAAAAAAGAGCTCTATGTAAAGATATAGGGGAAACATTGAAATTTTAAAGTGAAAATAAATGATTTTTTTTTTTACTAAATTATAGTTAATAGCTAAACAAATCATTTTTTAAAATAAAATGTAGATGTGATGGTTAATTTGTTGACTACATGCCTCCTTTGAAGTAAATCTGCATTTATAATAGATAATGTAAGTTGTATAAGATGTGTACTTTAATTTTTTTAACCCCCCCCCCCCAAAAAAAAAATGGAAAAAAGAGATTTATAATCTTAAATGGTAGAGAGAACCGATTATTCATTTCCCCATTTTTCCCTTAAATGTCAATATCTTACTTTATATATCTATATTACAAAATCATTGATATTCATGGAAGCTCAGTTGATTTATTCCTATCTAATTTTTCTATTAAAAAAATACCCCTCTGAAAGTAGGAGTGGGGAGCCGGTTTAGGGTAGGCCAGACAAACAAAATTAATGTATTGGTTCTCGAACAAAATGTTCAAAATCTAATGAAGTAGGCAGGTTTATTTAAGGCAAGTGGATTGAAAAGTTAATGTCTATCCCTGAAATAGGAATGAAGATATTACCTAAAGAAAGCAAGGAATGTTTTATTTGTAGTATTTGTAAGGACCTGTACTGGGAGTGAAAAAGTCGCCGATATATGAAAGCATTCATGCTATAAAACCAGGTATCATCTTCGTGAATATTGCGGACAAAAGAAATTTAATAAAATACAGCTCATTGAACATCTAAAAGCATTAGCAGGAACTTACATACTAATGGGATAGGCAACTTCCGAGGCTACTTTCGCCATGTTTACATCCCATACTATCACGCTAGCCATGACAAGTTTGTAAATCTCCGTTCACTGCAGTAAATTATATCGTTTTTTAGAGCAATCTGGTTAGACCATCGTTTGGGAGGCAATGTACTCAAACACTTGTGTCTCAACTTATTAAAAGCACCAAATATATTACAAAAGATCACACGTGTGTTTCTTTAAACGTTTATAGACAAGCGCCTGTTGTAAATGCTGCGATTGGATCAGCTACTCACGGCTACAGCCAATCATAAAGCGGAGCTTGTCATTAAGATTTCGTAATGAGATCTGCCAAGGATTAATGGGGAGCAGAGTGGACCGAAAACCCTTCGCTGGCGAAGATTGTCTACCGTACAGTAAAATTCATCAACTAGACTAAGTAATCTGCTTTGACTTAAATTAATACAGAATTGCACAAAAATGTCTGCATAGCTGCTTTAACAACTCATAAAAACTTTAATATAGATAATGTTTCCATTTCTACCTGAACAACACACAAACTTACGGATGTTTCCTCATTGCTGCTTTCACCTCTGTCCGAGCACTCACTTGGTTCATTGCGTCTACCATAACCAAGAAAATGGAGTTGGCTGGTCCACAAACTTCTATCATGATATCTTTGTATTCTTTATTTTTCTTTCAAATAAAATAAAGTTCAAAAGAAGCTAACATGTTCTATTCAAATCATTATCTTTACTTTGATAATGTTGAGAAGGGGAGTTCATATCCGGTCTAATCAAAATTAGATCTTTGATCCACTGCAAATAGATCGGCAGGTATACAAAGATGACAAAGTAGTTGTTTAGCGATCCATTAAAAGCACGGATCAAAGATCTAATTTTAATTAGATTGTACTGAACATGTATATAATTATATAATATATGTTTTACGTCATGAAGGGTGTAAAATTGTAAAATGCCTATTTATTTTGTAGGTCATAAAAATTAAACCTTTAATTAAGGTCAGACGACACGTTCCTCAATTTTAGATAACTTTTTCCAGGAATTTGTTCATGGTTTACTACTACTTTGACAAGCTTTCTTGTAAAAAATTAGGGTAACCTACCAGGCCTTTCTGCAAAATACTAGAGTATGCAATTTCCTATATAATCTTCATGAAAATACACTTGAATTGCTGATATAAAAATAAATACATCTACAGCAAAGCGAAATTCACTAAATTAGAACTATATCTCCGCCGGGGCGGGGCTTTGAACTCACGACCTCTAGAACCTATACGCTACTTACAGTGAGCGGCCACGGTTCTAACCACTCGACCATGTACACAAATAACCAAATTGAAGTAAATTTTGATCATTTTTAAAGTAAATATAATATATATATATATATATATATATATATATATATATATATATATATTTTTTTGATTGGAACTCTTTATTACGAGGAGATACAAAAAAGATTCTCGAGGAACGTGTTGTCTGACCTTAATGTAATGGTATAAATTATTTACTGGTAATAAAATATATGTACATGATCTTTGAATTTGTATATCAATTTGAATGTAACAAAATCCAGCAATTCTCAATCAAAGTTCTTCCTACCATTCTTTCAAGTAGTTTTTTATGGTTTCAACACCCAGACTGCTCTTCTTTGCACTTTCTATAACCTGGGCCAGCTTGGGGTTAAGTTTGGGATCAGTAGACCCACCCACTGAAATAGAAATAACACCAAATGTAACTATTTAAACAATAAAATGCCTTCTTGATTATTGATTCATGCAAAGATGGTGACATTGCAGAAAAAATACATAACCCACATGAATCAAATTTTTCTTAGGTTGCTGAAGGTTGATGAAGGTTTCTACCAATCAAAAAACGGGGCGTGTAGATTTCAATCTTGTAAGTTTCTACATAGGTTATATAAGTCATACAATATCTGACTTTGTGCTCAATCTAGCTGCAACTAGTGAATTTTCATTCACACCATTTTGAAAGAGGCGTGTGTGACACAGGCTAATTCTACGGCAACTCACAGTCTGTGTTTTGTGTAAAACATGAGGTAAGGTTCTCAATGTTAATTCCATTTTTAAAATATCACAGTCACTATCTTCAAAATGAAAGGCATGTTGAAAAAATTCTATAAAAAAAGAAATGAGGTTAATAAATTTAATTAGAAAAGCTTTGGTAAAGTTAGTATTTAGAAATGAAAAATTGATATTTAATTTAAAGATAATGGAAAATCTTGAACAACACAGATATATGTCAATAAAAACACTTTTACCAATAATAGCCAAATTGGGATATAAATTTAAAGTGCAAAAAAAAAATTTTTTTGGATTAGGTAATTTTTTACATGCAACAACTTTTGGTTAGCAAGTTTTACTGTAAGCATATAGTTTGCAAGATTGACCCTCAAGAAGTTTTGGATATACTGAGGGAACAATCTGTGTAATAGAACGGTTACAGAAAAATTTATTAATCTTAAGTTGTTCCATTTCATGTACATGTATTCATATGCAGATTTACCATATTTTTAGCTAATTTCAAATTTTTGGCAGTTGAAATTCATATCCCATTTAAGATATTATCTTCCAAACAGACTATAATATTCCATTTATGCACTTGTTTCAACCTGTTTACATAATTCTCCAGATATTGTACCTCAACTTCATCTTGAGAGTGATGAGACAGTGAAAATTCCAATAGAGAGAAGCGTCTTTTTATCTTGCCAGGAAAATAAGTTTGGATCTAAATCTTTAAAAATATTACCTTCTAGTCTGCAAACAATTTTTTTATACTCCATAGTAACTTTGTACCGAATATATTATTTAGAGGAAATTCGGTTTAAACACGTTTCGTAATGTTGACGAAGAAAACAATGGTTAGAACTTTATTATTTCAAAGTTTAGATTAAGCATCATTAATTGGTTTGTAAAATGCATACCTGACAATATTCACTCCTTAGTTATCTACATTTGGGCTGTACCTAAACGACCCTAACTAACCGGCCTTGGTCGGGCAATCAAATTTACTCTTTTTACAGGAAGGTAATTTTAGTACATCATTCATAAAATTTGAACCGTAAGCGATACGGTGTAATTCCGGATTGGGAAGTAAAAAAATTAGTGACATAAAAGATTCAAAATATAACTGAATAGTTATTGTATGCCTCTCTTTATATTTTTTCTAAACAGAAAACAAACATTCAGAGAGAGAGAGAGAGAGAGAGAGAGAGAGAGAGAGAGAGAGAGAGAGAGAGAGAGAGAGAGAGAGTTTTGACCAATCACATAAACAAATTTTGCACTTCAATTAAACTGTTATTCAATAAGTTGAAATACCCGAAGAGTTTTATTGATTTAGCTCCTTATATTTCCATGACAGAATTTCTTTTTGATAATTGTTGTGGTTTTATCGTTAGTTGATAAATAAGACATAGCTAAACTGCTTGAGAAACTTCTATTTTATAATTCTATGATTTTCAGTGACTCGCGATATCTAACGTTACAAAACTGCATGTTTCTTTAAATCTGCTGAGGAGGAAAGTCCAATGACATAAATAATAAGTGCATTGATCGGGGGGGGGGGGGGGGGGAGTCCGAACCTCCCTGGAGAAATAAAACATACCCGGTAGTATTAAAAAAATAGACATAGGCCTCGTCACCCCACATCCCTTTTCTCTTGAACTGAAATTTGTAGAATACTGTGTCAGAAGATCTATGGGTGAGATGTTGTAAACAATTACTGGATCCTAAAAGATCCAATATTCAGTTAGACATAACTTGTCACAATCATCTCCGTGTAGACCCCCCCCCCCCACCTCCCCCCAACCCGGACACATTCCCTCCATGCGGACGTAATCACAGGGACCAAGCCCGTTTTAACATTAATTTCAACAAATTGTAACCATATGATAAATGAATAAAATTTTATGGTTACATGGAAATTAATGTTTTGAAACGGGCTTGGCCTCTGTGGGTAAAATGCCTAATTTTGATGAATCATTCACCGCCACCATGTTTAGTACAAACAAAGGCAATTAATTAATCTGCTTGCTATACATGATTTCTTGTAATCTTTTGTTTACATGTATTTTACTGTGTGTATTATATTATAGCATATTATATTATATCATCAGCAAATATCAAATTGATTATGTACCGGTAAGTGTGAACGTTTCCTTTAGTCTTACAATAACTCAAAAATGCATGATGACGTTTTTATTAGTGCTCTGGCCATGAATAGGCTAAGTGTATTCACATGAAATTGAACATCGCAGATTTTCAATGCAATGATAATAAATTACACTGAATGTAAATATTTATTAATACATAGTATGAAATATAAGTGTTCTGCACCCCTGATATGAACAAAGTTTACTTCACTTACAACAAATTATCGAATTCATAGAAATAGTCTTGCTTAATCTATATCACCCAGTTTGGTGTCTATCTGAGAAATTTTATTTTCTTTACATTGCCTTTAAAATGTTCTGATACAAACAGATTGTCATTATTGTCCACACATAAACCAAGCGGATACTCCAGATCACAGTTATCAATGTAACGGAGAAACTGTCCATCCTGATCCAGAATGTGAATACAATGGTTGTAACAATCTGCTGTCAGGACACGACTCTGACTGTCTGTTGTGATACCAACTGGTATAAATGGTTTCTTTTTGGTAACTGAGGGATGACCGATGTATCTCCATCTGAGTTTCCCGTTATGATTAACCACCACTACTGCACAGGCCCCCCAGTCAGCTACACAGATGTCATGGTTTCTGTTCTCAGTGATGTATTTAGTATTCTTTGTCCCTGAGTACAGAGGTTTACCTTCATCATCAATCTGAATTGTTTGTTTCTCTGTGGATCCCGAGTAACGGACAACTTTGGATTGAGTAAAATCATCATTGAGCATGATAACGAGGAGATCACCAGTAGAGGTGACACACAGATAACAAGGCTTCCATCCCTGTAATCTGATCAACTCTTCTGTCTGTCCATTATTTACTTTATTCACTGTCCCTGATTTCCCGTCAATGAAAAGTAAATTTCCATCCCTGTCTACAGCTATATCAATGGGTCGTTGTTCTGATTTGTTGCTAACTGTATGAAGCAATTCTCCTTTCATGTTAAAGCATTTAATATCCTTCGTCGATCCGAATGTCCAAACACAATCTTCATTTAGATAGGTAACACTACGTAGTTTTTCATACCCAGTCTGTATTGTGGTAACAAGCTCCGGTTCATCCAGTAGTTCTCTGACTGAAGTGTTGGGTTTGTTTAGTGACAAGACGTTCTCCTCTGTAGCAGTAGACAAAGGAGTGATCTGCCCAAACAAATTATACATCTTTTCATGGTCTAATGGTTTTGGAATGAATGTTGGAAGTGTAATCTTTACTTTGGGTGGCAGCTTGCTGAACTCTCTGATCTTAGAGCTATATTCAATGGTAGGAGATACTTCAGTGGATTTCTTGATTTCTTCTATGGCTAGTAATGTTTGATTTATGAGAGCCTGTATCTGTTTAATTTCATCCAAGTGTTTTTGTAATAAGTCTCGGTGTTTTACTTTCATCTCACTGATTTCAGTTTTCATTTTATTGACAACGATGTCAATTTCTCTGTGCCATTGCTCTCCTTGTTTGGACATTGCTGTCGTAAGTTTCTCATATTCTCCATCCAGGTTGGCAAGCTGATTTTCCAAGTCGAGTGCAATTTCTTCATATATAGGAGAAATAAGGTTTTCTAACTTATTTGCCTCGTCCGCAATAGCATTTTTCTTTGTCGTGTAAACTTCGGAAACTTCTACAAAAATATGTCCTTTATGCGTTTCTGATGCAGTACAAGAAGAACAAACAAATATGTCGTTGCAATTCTTGCACTGCAAGTCACAGTTTTTGTGTGAATGTGTCCCACATTTTGGGTAAATCAGAGTTGATCTTCGTTCCTGGAAAGGGACTATTTTATGTTTGTCATATCCATCTGAGATGTGATCAGCTATACAGAGCTTGCAGAGGTTGACATGACAAAAGTCACAGTAGCTGTGTACTATGGCGGTCTCACAAAGGTCACATCGGTGCACATCCTGGGCACTAGAATGAGGATCCATCGCTTTTCTAAAAATGTAATGAAAAAATTAAATGAAAAATTAAATATACTGTTTGTCTTTGACCCAAAAGAAAATGTAGTATTAATTGTTAGTATATTAAGAGCCAACGTGAAAACCATATATTACAGCCCTGCTTTTATCAAGGGTTTACAATAACCAGATAGAATAATCAACTTGCATTAATTGATAAGCATTTAAGCATAAAATATATTTGTTGAAGGGCAACTCATAAAGAAAATTAAAACGAAAGTACTTCTCTGAAAGATATTAATTTAAATAACTAACATTACATGTAGGTATCTCAATTTTTGTCTAAAACACAGTCAATTATTAGCGGCACAAACCTTGTCAATCAATTTAAATATTCGGCGAATTGGACATCAAATACAGGTAACTTAAACATGGCTGAGCTTCCTTGTATGGAATGTGGTCACCTGACATCAAGAATGGAAAACAATTAGAGTTATTCCCCGTGTATCATAATTCTGTATCAACCCCCCCCCCCCCCCCTCTTACTGAACAGTTACGATGACTTAATTTCAAATGAAGTACATGTAGGAGTTTTGACAGATATTGTATACAGTATAGAATTCAAAATAAACCAATTCAGCGTTTTATGCATGAATCTCATTATGCTTCTAGATTGAAATCTTATAGTATATAATCTTATAGCACGTACAATTCAGCGGCCCATTTTTATATGACGCCTTGTAATCTAAAACATCTTACATTCTTTAGATAATGCCATATATCGGGTATTTTGTACGTGCTGCCATGTTTTACTAATTTTTTTTTTTACTTCATTAAACTACTAGTATCTGAACAACGGAGTACACGTGCCTAATTGCTCTTGAGTATTCTATGGATTTAAAAAAAAAGGTGATTATTTATATGTAAACGTTACACACCTAGATAAATAATGTAAATAAAAGTCCCGTAAACAAGATATCGTTTTATCATGGATAAAAAAAATTCCATGCAGGTTCATAGATTAAAAATAAACCATGACTTCCGACATTTATATTTTGCCAGCTTTCTGAAGGCTGTATAAGCATATTCAAATTAAGGGGATTCTTATAAAAATTAGCAACTGAAATGGAGGTGGAATCCGATTTTTGAAAACAAAATGAAAATGCAGTAAGAGCTCTGGAGAACATACAAATACAAGACAAATTATGATGTTTTAAGATGTTCATAATTTTATCTTCTGTTATAAGATATAAAATACAAAAAAAAAAATATTCATTGATAAAATTATCAAAAAGAAATCAAATCAAATCAAACAATTCTTGAAATTTATAAAATGATCATTTTTCATTATTTTCATTACTGTTTGAAATCGGAGTGTCTCTTATTCAAGAATGACCATGCATATAAGCCAAAAGATGTGAAATGTGTTTAAGATATCACATTCTTGAATGATTGTTAAGATTACATGGCTCAGATAATGCTTCTTTATATAGGAAGTTGACATTGTTGACATTCCAAAATACTCTAAAACAGTGGTTTAGCCTTGACAAAATTGCACAAACAGACAGATTGAATGAAAGATTTATTCAAAAATTCTCAAAATTTTTTCATTTATAAATTCAGAACACAGAGCTATGCATATAATAGTATTTTTGTCAAACTATGTAATTTATGAAATAATTACCTAGATTAAGGTCTATGTACAGTGCATGTGTTCCATGATACTTACATTTATATTCAATTTTTCAGCATTGTCTACAAAAACTAAAAACTCGGCAAAGTGAAACTTCAACTGTAAAGATGAATGCAGGTATATGCAACCTGAGATGGTATAAATATTGATTTCAATTCTAACTGAGTTTCCATAAATATTTTCATAAATCTGGTTCTCGCGCAATATAAAATAATTTTTCTAAAAATAGGTATGTATGAATCGGCTGAATTCCTATCACTATTTAGAGTTTAAGTACATGTACAAAAATTTGGCGTGCTTGTAAAACATATAACACAATGTACATGGAAGATATATATATATATATTTTTAAAGTTACCTACATTAAACTGATAATAGTAGCACACGATATTGACCATTTCTTATATTTTTCTTATATTCTTCTTGTATTAACAGGAGAGTCTATTGTTTTTGTTGTCTTTTAAAAAATTAAATGTTTTCCCTAGTGGTTCATGAATGGACGGAAGATTACATCATAACCTGGAAAATATCCTTCCGCATAGCATAAAACATGTACTAATGTGCATAGTTGTATTCGAAAAGCATGTAACAGTTGAAGTATACCACATTTACTGCTGATTATAACTTTTAAAACGTAATGTTTAATATATTGTACAAATGAATACGTATGAATACGTATTAATCACAATATCAATCAAACATTACACGGAAATGATGTAAAGTTTCGACCCTCTATAGCCATTACGTATTGCTCAAACTTCACCAACAGAGTGTCTCTTCGTAATAGCTGTAGATCTGTAGCTCTCTGGTTGAAAAATAATCGGATAAACAAACTGATTTGTCTATCCGAATTTTTTCAACCAAAGAGCTACATGTAGTATACAGATCTGCACCTTTCCTTCGTAACAAATGTACAATGCCCTTGAACCAAAGTCATATCACATCGCTGAGTAAATCTTAGTCAGGAGCATATTTTTTCACAACTTTGCTTAAACAGTCAAAGAATTCTCACATCACCTAAAGGATTCGAAGTTTCTATAGCCAGAGGTCAAGGTCACTTGGTCAGAGGTCAAGGTCGTATGAATTCTCCATGCAAAATCCTTGTCCAAGAATATTTTCTCTTCCTTTCATGCGACTCATTCTTCATCTATAGTGTTAACATGAAGAGTGCAGTGACCTCGAGTTGTTTCTAATGCCAAGGTCGAAACAACATTTTTTCCCTTTTCCTTTGCCCCTATTTGGTCATACATGTACCCATCCCTCCCCCAGTCAAAATGAACATAAATGAAGGATGTGTAAAACTCATGGACTTTGTTCTAGAGTGGTAGTCATGGAATGGCATGATAGCAATCCTTGCCCCAAACCAAACTATCTCCCCCTTTTACACTATCTGACTCGCACTTAACCTTTTGAGGTGTTCACCCCCCTATTTAGTTACACCTCCATCTCGACATCATCAAATCATCTATCTTGTTTTAATTTGCCCCCCCCCCCCTTAGTTATAGGTTGTTTGTTGCCCTTATTTTTCACGTTATACATGCAGAATACAGAGATATGTAACAGTTCTGTTTTCTTACAGATTTCAAATCGGTTGTAAAAAAACAAAACACCAGTATCATTTGTAAGTTGAATTTATTAAGGCACACTTGGCTGGTTACCAGCCCTCGCTTCCCCAGTCATACACCACCAGTTTTATCTTTATATATAATACACATATGTATATACCACATTATGAATAAAAAAAGAATTACAGAAAAATCTTTACAGACTTGCAATTCTGACAAGTTTATACAAGTGTGCACATATTTATTGCATTTCTATCCTTTTTTGATGTGCACCAGAATTGATACATACATATACATCTAAATGACCCCTCCCCCCTTTTTTGACATTGAAAAATAAAATTAATAGATGGTTTTACATTTATATAATACAGTCAATGCATTTTTTTCAATTCTGACAATTATATTGATGCATCTGATTAGATACATGTATATACTTGAAACATATGGTATATACCATAAAAGACAATATAAAAGAAAACAAGCAGATTTAATTATACATTTTCAGTTAATATTGTATTCTTTTATGAAACATCAACAAGACTTGAGAGCTAAAAATATCAAATATTCTAGTCTTAATTAATATACTGAAAAGTAAAGAATACTGAAACATCATTATGTAGATATAGACAATTATTTTTAAAAAAAATTAGAAAGAGAGAAAAAAAGAATACAGTTTCAATCAATACTTATTCAAAAATCAACATGTAAATTTGAAGGATAATACATGAGATTAAATTGACCTATAGATCACACAGGTTTAGTTTTCAGTCATTCTATAAGACTTGAAATGAAGAATACATAATGCAAACTGATTATAAAATTGTTAAGTAACAATAATAAATGAATGTATCATGGATTGTGCTTCAGAATAGAGAGAAATTTAAAAAAAAGATCGTCTCATGCATGGACACATACTACTAGTTTATACATATTTAAAACAAAAATCAGAATGCCATTTTAACTGCGTTACTATTTCTCAAAAACATATGTGAAGATTGAAAAACAGGCATTCATATTAATTTCACACATGCTGATCAGAATGATTTTGCTCAACAGCTTGAGGATATTGTCTTTTTAAAGCAATTTCATAAGTTCCAAATTCATTAAGTAGGACTTGTTGGTCATTGCCATTTTTAGACTATAATAATCTTCTTGAAACAAAGAGAATTAGGCAAAATATTAACATTTTAGAGCTAAAAGATTTGAATTTTTGTTAATAATAGTTATAAGCCAAAAATGATATAATACAGGTAGTTGTTTTAGACAGATCTGTTAGATAATTTGTTGTTTCACTAGATACAAGCCAAAAATATCATATTACCATCAACTTTTTTTGGAACAGATCTAATGGATAATTTGTTAACCGCCCACCCTCCTTAAGTAGGATTGTCGTAAACAAAAAAAGGTGTTTGATAGATAAACATATGTAAATGCGCTTCAAAATTGATTACATGTATTCCAATTAACTTGTATTTGCAGATCAACCACATGTGTAAAGCAAACAGAACAAATTCTAAACCAAACTCAGCAGACTGAAGAAAACAGGTGACAGATAATTTAGGTATCCAGTTATGATTTTTCAACATTACCTATGTTAGCTCTTGCTCTCCTTTCAACAGAGAGAGAGAGAGAGAGAGAGAGAGAGAGAGAGAGAGAGGTTTATATAATCTGGTCAGTCATATCTGGTCAGAATACACATTACAGGGCACAGCCTCTAGTACATGTAACATATGCAAATTAATACATATATTTTAAAACAAAAAATAACTAATTAAGTTAATTATCTCAAATAGTCGCCCACTTCTACAGAATCACATATATAACACAATGGGTATTGGATTTCATTGGTACTGATTAAAGAAGTATGTAATACTAATTCTTACATATATATACATTAAAATATACAAAACCAAACACGTTCCACATTATTCAATAGCATATAACAACATCAAAGTAAATATATACTCTTCATTATACACAAAGTAAAAAACAAACATGGAATGTATCGTATAAAGGAGACTTTTCATTCTATACTTTAGGCTTTAAGCAGACACACAGTTCGACCTTAGGTCGATGGCATGTCCATAATATATATGCATATTTTTTTGCAAATAAAGGCTGGATAAAGGGATGTTTAAAGCTTGGACCCCTAAAATTCTACAACAAAACTGTCCAAGACCTTTAGCTGGGTCTATGCAGTAAGAAATGCAAGCTATCTGCTAAAAGTTTGACAATCTGGACTTCTCCTTCATGTATTCATAGAGGCTTGTCAAAAAGAATTAAAAGTCAATAAAATATTAGTAAATTTGACTTCATATTCAAAACCAAGCTAAATGCCAAAAACATACACTTGAAAAATCCCACCAATGAAGATCACAAATTGTGTGTTTAACTGGAATTTTCAGGAGATAAAGGGATATTTTTGCTTATAAAAGGGTCAATAGCCAAAGAGAAATTATAAACTTATTCTTATATAAAATTTGAGTCATTAGTTTAAGATTTGAAAAAATAACAAAATATAAATGTACCTACTTTTTGGATCCTAACATGTCTGCATTAAAAACCAGTTATACATTGTACAATACTTCGGGATAAGGCTATGTTAGTGTATTGTGTCAATTCAGATACCGGTATACAGAAAAAATACTGAAGCTATTTGAAGAAATATTCTTTTAAGAAAAAAAAGTGATAAATAAATACACATGCATGAACAATCTTTAACAAGAAAAACAACGCTTTGAATATTTTGCTAAAATATTTTGTAGCTGACAATTAAAACACAGATATATAATTTAAGATAGTTTTAACAAACAAGCATATCCTTTAATCAACTTTAAGTCAACTTTTTGTGTAGTTTGTGATTCTCTGAGCAAAATCAACAACAATGGGGCAGGAATGTCTGGCAAAAATCACAGACTTCTCTGTATGACAAATATAATTATCGCAAAATGTGAACAATATAATTCTTAACTAACTAGCACCAATAAGATCTTGAAAGCTTGACCACAACTTTGAAAAATTAAATGATTATTGCAATAAAACTCTGGCAGGTACCTAATACATTAGTTTGTATGATAAAGCATTGAAACATGATTAATAACCCAAAACGAAAATAAATGATTATAACAGAGACTTTATTTCATCTCAAGATTTTTGAATACCTATGAAAAAATTCATTTGCTTTATCATCTGAGCAAATTAATTTTTAATTCAATATTTTGAATTAAAATTGAAGTACTTTCTAGATTCCAAAAATCTAAAGCTATAAGTACATTATGTTTAAAGTACTGTCAAGTTAGCATATTTCCTTCTTTGAATGACTGACTTCTTCAAGATATATGAATACATCTTCATCAGCCATTAATTTCAATGAAATCTGCAAACTGACACAAGTTGATATAAACATGATTTTTTTTCTCTAATGACAATGTATTTCCTCTTCTATCCCTCCTGCAGTTTAATGGCATACAGTAAAAAATCACAGATCTAGCAAAGTGCTTAGACTAAGCAACCATCGTCACATCAACACAGAAAAATACTGTTTGCATAGAAAAATATTCCTCTTTCTTTTTTTTTCAAATATACAATCAAGTTTATCACACATGTTGTTTAAGCAGTATGATGTTAAACTGTTATCCCAAATATTGGGGTTTGGCAGTTGAACATTTTTTTTGGTGGGTGAATATTTCTCTCTCCAAAAGGAGAGAACCCTTCACACCACAGCAGCAGTAGTTGTCTGTCCCTTAGTTGTTCCTGATTATCCCACTAGGTGACTTCCTCTTCCAGGTCCAGATCTGTCTGTCTATTCCTGTTCAAGTCTTCATGGTCAGCTTCTGACCGTCCACGCTGGTCTCCATACACTTCTGTGTGTTGGCATGGTCAATGGAGTTGTCCTGTTCATGAAAGTTACAATGTATGAAAAGGAATGTACATATATGCATGTACTATTCACCCCACTTTAAATGATGGAGCCAATATTGCTAACCAACTTTTATCGTGTACAAGAAAATAGTTATAAAAGTTGATAAAATATCTTCCGTAAACCAGTCCTTTTAATATGAGTCATTCTAAACCATTTTAATCCATAGAAAATTGTTAATTAAAGTCATCGTAAATAAAAGCTGAATAACAGTGATTTTTTTATAGGTCACCCTAAACCATTTATTTTAAGTAAATCGTGGATTAAAGTTGTCGCAAACATAAAGTCACTGCAAATTACTGTGGAAACAATAGATTTCATGATAGCTCAATTTTCGTTTAATTCGTGGGTACCTCTCATCCATGAATTAACATCCTCCATAAATTAATAAATAAGGATATAAAAAAGCCATATTTCCTTTGCAGGTTTAAGAGAATACACGAATAAAGTCCCCACAAACCTTTACAATTTCAGCAATCCATGAAAAATGGCCCCAACGAACTTTAATGATTCCACAGTAATTAAATTATGATAATTTTTTTCTTTCCTTGACCTTGACCTACCTCTCTGTATTGCCACTCCTGGTTTCCTTTCTGGCCGTGGCACGGATAAACAATGACGCTCTCTCCTCCGGAATAATCCAGGCATCCATCGTCTCGACGGATTTCTCCGTTCTTACTCAACATCCAGTACTACAATTATACAATAAAACCATCAATTCCTGTCAGTTTTGAAAAGTCATAGAATCTTGCAGTCCAGACTTCAAACACTATACTGTTCGTAATATTTATCAATCTTCATTGAATTGGTGCATACCCTTCAACCATAACATTATAGGTTAATCCCAAACAAATCATTTTTGATTTCATGAGAAAAAAAAATTAAGTACTAGTCTGAAAGGACAATTTATTTTTACAAAACCAATTTCAATAAATTGTAGGTAATTTTATAATCATATTCATAATTTGAAATAATTTTATGAGAGAACATTTATAGGCATTGTGCCTGCTGTTCAATCCAATTCAATGTATTCCTTTATACTTGAATAAAATACTTAATATCAAATTAAAATAGTTATCAAATTAAATCAATCAATAAATTAAGTAATATCTGTGAATTTGACCACACCCACTTGGTTGCCCCCCTGGTTGTGACAAGGCCACATGTTGACCGGTTTGTGGTAGTTGTGGTTATCCACCGCACTGTCGATACACATCGGCTTGGCCTTGCTGCGGATCTGTAACCAATGCATTACGTAACATTATAATTTATGCAAACTTTGAAATTGCCAATTTTCTAATATATTAGACTTCAATGGCAGTGGGTACATGTGTTGAACAAGATAAATATATATAATTTGTTATGCAGTATTATCATATATGACCTATACAACATTGAAATTCAATATAGCTGCAACATAAATTAAAGCAAGTCTATTTCTTAGGGCCATAAATATCAAATATGGCACAGGAGTAGCTCTTTGTTTACTTCATTCTTGTCTCTATTAAAAAAAAAACGTGAAAACAATGAAAGATGAGACAAAAAAAATTATGATACTATTTTTCGTACCTCTCCAGAAGCAATGGCTTCCCCTGGAACAAACAGGTCTGGGTAGACATTTTTGACGAACCAGTCAAAGCTATGGCACTGCAAACGTTCCCGAAGCTTCTTTCTGTCGGTGACATCTCCGTAATCTCCCTATGGAAAACAATGTATTTATCTATTATTCATCTAAATTTGTTTAATTAGATTATTGTTGACTTTATATTATACAAATTACATTTTCCAAATGAATATCCTCAATTTGTTATTCAAGAGTATGTCATTTTTCAAACTCTTAATCTAACGGTAGAAACAAAACATATATTATAAATCGAAGTGAAATAAAAATGTCTTAAACATTTTGAGAGTATTGCACAACCAAAACATGTAATCTACCAGCTGTCCCCATTTTTATTTCTGAATCAGTTCTTTAAACCATGTAGAAAAAATAGGCTGCAAACCAAGAGGGCCTGGCCAGACTAACTGACAGACAGACAGATAATTATTCTCCTTCAGTTTCACATTCAGGGAACTAAAAATCAAAAGAAGTTTTTGAAATTCCATACCAGATCATAGTTGAATCTTTCATAATAATAGTTCTTGTATTCATCCATCCAAACTTTGGCCAATCGGATTGAGTTTTTCTTGACAACGTTGACACAGGTCCTCTACTTGTACGGACTTCTCTTTCTGAAAATGTGACCAACATGAGAGCATGGAATGATTTCTTAGGTACCTACACACATCCATACCTTCAAACTGAAAAATAAAATCATACAAAACTGTCATGATATCATAATATTTTTTTTAACCAGTAACCAGTTATAAAACAGTATTGCAGAAAATGAGTTTTGAAAAATGTTATGATCCATCAAACATGAATCTAAATTATATTACAAACAGTAAATTTTCTTTCAACATAATAATGAGAATGGACAAGAAAAAGAAATTTGGTGCCATGACCAGGATCCTACTTACATGTACTCTGACAGTTCTAAGTTTTCTCCTCCCCAGATATCCATTCCAGGGTCGTAGGTACCAAGTTCCGTAAAATATTCTCTACTGATGGAGAAAAGACCTCCGGCCATTGTGGGCGACCTGTGATATCATTAGTTTAAGAATAACATAGGATTGAAATATAAAATGATGTTTCAAAGTTCAGTATATAAATTTTGCTTGTCATTTACTTTTATTCAGCTCTTTGTTGAAACATACATGAAAGTTAAAGTGTCTTAAATTCATTAAAAAAAACAAGAATATTAGAAGACAAAAAATTTTTACAACATAAAAATTCTATAATATTTGATTATGTTTAAAAATCTTATAAACACATTTTTTTTTTCAATATTTTTGTTGCATGTATTGGAAAAGAAATTCTATAACTAGCAGAATAATGTCACCGTGATGATATTTTTCTAGCAAGCAGATGAAAAAGTATCGGAAGAGACGATACAAAATGCATGCACTTCTAATTTGGATTCTAATTAATACAGTAAAACTAATTCAATCCACAAAATCAATAATCTTTAAATCTAAAAAGGTTATTGAAAAATTGAGTGATAAGTAAGTTGATTTAAACAGTTGCACTGTATGCAATGTATTTTAAGGTACATTATCCCTTTCCTCCATTAACTTAATTTCTTACCTGTCTGATGTACACAACAAAGAGGACTGAGACGATTGGTAGAAATACGGGTATACAGGTGTCAAATTTCACCGTTGGTGACAAGACAGCATCCCACATTGTTTAACTTTAACAAGGGAGACAACTCCTGAAATTAGAAAAAATGCAGTTTAAACAAAAGTTACATGTTTCTCTTAAGGTCTCACACAAGGAGTTAATTTCACTATATGTTACTATAAAGCTTTAATTCAGTTAATTATTTAACTATACTCTCAGCATATAATTCATGATAGAGATATTATAGTTAAATGCTTCAAGAAAAATTTTACATCAGAAAAATAACGCCTTATGCGGTTTCTAAGAGAGATAATTGAGAGTAAACATACCTACCCCCAAGTACACAGGGGTTCCACATGTTGACCAACAGGCTCAGCACCATCCAGGAAGTTGCATCATGCGCATCTAAAAAAAAATAGTTCCACTGAAATTTGTGTGACAATTCCACTAAAGTAATAATTCTCCTAGCCACTGGGTCTAAAATCAATACTATAGGCCAAAAAGGAAGAAAGAAAAGAAATTGTCTCTATATATATGGAACTACAATTGACTAAGTTCAGTTTGATTGGCTATTTCCTTGCGTAAGACCTTTAAGTCAACTAAAAGTTCATGAAATTTAATGAAATATGCAGTAAATGTCTAGTAGGTATCTATTTCCAATATGCTAGTGTATAAAAATCTACTTTTGACGGGAAGGGATTAAAAAAGTAGGAGATAACTCTTCTTAACAGATTGCTGAAATCTGGAGTAAATTTCTGTTAAAATTCATCTACAATACATGTTTTCAAAACTAAATAAAATTTGATTAGTGAGATGTTGTGAAAAGAGCTTGGAATAAAATGAAACCTGAAATGTTAGAGTTTATGTGTATGTGCTTTAAAAAAAATTCAGCTCTAATTAATAGACACTAATTAGCTAGGAAAAAGGAAGTTGACTTGAACATTAGAATTAATCAGCAAAAAGTTGTTAATTTTAATTCTAAGACAAAGACAGAGACTGGAAAAAATAGTGCCAGAAGAGTCTTCAATAATGTACCTTGGAACTTTGATAACGGTGGTCACTGATTAATGGCTAGTGATTAAGATAAGGGGTTCTTAAGCAATGGGGGGTGATGAAGCTTTTCCATCAGTCATCAAAGATGGGGTCCCTCTTAGAAGACATGGCAGCTCTAAAATAAATAAACAGTATGAAAGTTTACAATTATACTTAAAAATTGGCACCACACACAACATCATATTCTTAGAAAGTCTACAAGTGTACAGTTCAATATCAATCATGCCAAAGAAAGGACCAAAGTGGCTGCATCGACATCAGTACAAAAAAGAAACCATTCCTCACAACAAGGGCCAGAAAAGTACAGGGACCACCAGCCCAGTACAGTGTCTATGTCCTATAAGAAGGCTGAGTAAAGAAGAGTTTCAGGACGTCGTACAGCAGCAGAAGGATGGAATATTCACAGTAAGCAGTGCTTAGCGTAGAAGCAGTCAAATGAAGATTTTGCAACCCAGGCAGAGTGAAGTGCAGCCGGTAGACTCCTACATGAATGCAGAGTCACTGAACCCCAATTCCAGACTTTACAAAGTACTCCATCAAGAAAAAACTGCTAAACTATGTGTGACGATTGTGACACGATATAAAATTGTATTTTGATATTGCACACGCATGTACTACTTTTGACATGTCCCCCTTATTTACCATTTGCATTTCACAGCGAAATGTCATAATTTGTACTATTATTACTTACTGCATCAGATGAACGTGATTATTTGATTGTATTTCAATCTTCCAGGTCTTTTATTTTCGTTGGCAAACTCCACTTTAAATGTTTTCATGATTTTTCCAAGCATGTACTTTTCGTTTTTACGGGTCATACTAAAACACGCCTGCCGACGCCTGCCGGGGAAAACACGCCTGCCGAGAGAAAACCGCACGCCTGCCGTTTACCTGATGGATTATTTTAATATTTTTTTTGATATTTTATTTAACTTAACTAAATTAAGTATCATAATAACAAAAAGTTGACTTTATATTGATTATTTAGCACAAAATTAGCAAAAATGTTCAATGTTGGTAAAGATAGATAACTCTTACGTAGAATTCATACGCCTGCCGAGGAAATCTAGACGCCTGCCGTTTATTTGATGGATTATTTTACTTTTTTCTTTGATATTTTATTTCTATTAACTAAATAGATGATAATAGAAATCAAAAGTTGATTTTATATTAATTAATTAACACAAAATAAGTAAAAATCGAGTAAGCTGATCGCTCTTACGAAGAAATCATACGCCTGCCGAGGAAATCTAGACGCCTGCCGTTTATTTGATGGATTATTTTACTTTTTTCTTTGATATTTTATTTCTATTAACTAAATAGATGATAATAGAAATCAAAAGTTGATTTTATATTAATTAATTAACACGAAATAAGTAAAAATCGAGTAAGCTGATCGCTCTTACGAAGAAATCATCCCAGCAGGCATACGACGTTGTACCAACGTTGAAAATACGTTGATCATGGTTGACGACGTTGATCAACCAAAATACAACGTTGTGCGACGTTGAAGAAAAAGACGTTATCAACATGACAAATTTTCAACGTTAGTTAGACGTCAGATATTCTGACCAATATCGACCAAATTTCTCATACATATATTTATAAAATTGTATTTTTCATAATTTCGTGTAATTATTGAATTCTGTAATTTGTGGGCATAAAAAGTGAAAAAACATCATCAGTGATGGCAAAAAATCGCACATGTAATGAATTTACATGTATGCGGAAAGCGAGCGATAGGCATTGATCTTGTAACCCCCCCCCCCCCCCCAAATATCTACACAGCTTGAAATGATTTAAGTAACTTTATGAATCATTTATATATATAGTGTTAATGAATAAAACTGTTGATAGTGAAATAAATTCAGTTATGGCGAAAGTTAGCGCATGTAAACAAATTATGCGGCAAGGTGCGCGATAGCCATTGATCTATTGCACATCCTCCATATCTGCTCAGCTTGAAAGCGCATGCTGGCCAGACAAGTATTAATTACTGGCGCGAACAAATTACCGCGCCAACTGAAACAAAGAACCAGTGCCCAGCTGGGGATAAGATATCCTAGCTGGGAAGCCATTTTGAACGCCAATCCAAACTTGAGACCGTGAGGAGCAGCATTTATAAATTCTACATCGACCTTTAATACAAGGACATTTTGGATTTCATCCTCTAAAATAGTAAAGTAAGTGTTTCTTTCAATTATATAATGCATGTTGTATAATGTTTTTATTTTTTTCAAGCTAGAAAAAAATGCTTAACCGCATGGCGCGTGTTTTTGAATTCACCACTAACGAACAGAGAATGCATGTAAAAATTGATCGATCTCCAACTTATACATTAGTCTAATAATATCAAAGTATTGTTAGCCTTGAAAATGTCTTTAAGTTTTTGGTGTTTTTTGTGGTGTTTTTATTTTTTTTTTCACCACTAACGTTAGTAATGTTATGTACGATAGTTCACACGTATCACGAATGACTCTTTGGACGAGTTAACTAAGAGAATTTCCGATTTACGTACAAGTTAACAGAAGAGTGAAACTATAAATAGAATTGGGATTTTATTGTTGTCGTTGATCTTTGGTCTCCAACATAACGATGCAAGTTTTAATACTCAATAAGTGTACCCAGGCAACTGATCGAAGCCGTTTTGTAATACGAGTTTTTTGAGTTCCGTTTGTGTGTTACGGTCTTATTACTTCAGTATCTTTTCACACACTTTACATGCAAAAAATATTTGGAATGTAAATTTATATATTGCAGTAACACTACAAACTGAAAGTATGAATGAAAATGAACAATTGCATTTCAGAAATTCTTGCTTCAAAAGATTGGAGGTACAGATGGTACTGACCACATGAAGAAAGCAATGTTAAGGTAAATAAAGAATGATGTTACTGAATAATTAAAGATCATTAATTGAAAAAAATCAATGTATGACATTGTATTCAGAGTGATATGAAATACTAAGTATTTGAAGTATGACATATTTCAATTTATTTTCAGAACTATGACAAACTCGTACAAGGCTGGTCTAAACATGAAGGGAAAACGGGGAAAGAAAGCTTTTGGTTCCTCCCAACTCTACCTCCTTATAAAAGGTAAAATGTTTTCTGATTTTTACTACTGTCAAATATTGTCATTTGTAGTACATGTAGATTGAAACAATTAAAACATAATTTGATTAGTTGGTGCAGACGCAGAGTACTGTAGATTCCTCATTTTTCATGATTACTTCATTTTGCGATTCAATTATTTAATGCATCAAATTGCTAGAACACATAATTTTTATCATATATATTCATTAAATTTACACCTGCCAAAAATTAATAGGGAGATCATAAAATCCGTGAGATGTGCTTTTGGCAATTTTACATGGATATTAATTCCTTGTGTTTAATTAGGAATCTACAGTATACATCTATTTAAAAATGGTGTGTTATCTTTATGGCAATCTAATTGAAATTAGATCCCGTGATCTGCAAGGAAAAAGCCACTGGAGCAGATCAAAGGATCCAATTTTGGTTGAATTGTCTTTATGTAAAGAAAAAAATATATACAGAGGAACATATATTATAAAGCACCTTTATGTCTGTTTCAGAAACTGTATTGACATCTCATACACAGTATACAGAATCAAAATTCAATGAAGATTTGGCTAAATTCCTAAAATATGCCCCGGAGCGTGTGGGAGGAGGTGGAAGAAGGAGAAGAGATTGACTGTTTTTCACGTTCACTTGACCAGAACTAATGATTTTACTCTTTTTCATCTTCTTAAACTAATGTTTTTGTGAAAAGCTGGCTACAGATGTGAGCTAGGTTATCCATCAGTGATTTTAAGTGATACTTTCAATTTATTTAACTGTTTCTCTCTTGAATAAATTGATTAATGATATTTGTTCTGGTGTCATGTTGTTCATAAAATAATTTGAGGCAAAATGATTCACTGCAATTAGCGAAAAAAAATCAGTGTTCAAGGTCAAACAGTTGTAGCATTTCAACCAAATATCAACTAAATTTAAACGTTGTAACAACGTCAGAAGACGTTAAATCAACGTTGAAATAACGTCAGATATCAACGTTGAATCAACGTCAAAATTTCAACGTCCATTCAACTTTCATATTCAACCAAAATTCAACGTCATTTCAACGTTGAGGCATGACGTTGTTTCAACGTTGAATCAACGTTAGAATGCCTGCTGGGATACGCCTGCCAAGAAAATGTATACGCCTGCCGTTTATTTGATGGATTATTTTTATTATTTCTTTGATATTTTAGTTTACTTAGCTTAATAATTGATAACAGAAATAAAAAGTTTACTTTAAATTCGTTAATTAACACAAAATTGGTAAAAATCGGTAAAATAGATAACTCTTACGCAGAATGCATTCGCCCGCCGAGAAGAGTACACGCCTGCCGCTTTACCTGCTGGTGGATGACTTTAAATTTTTTTATTTATATTTAATGTTTTGTAACTTGATAAATGATCAGATTAAATGAAAATTAACCACATTTTTAAATTAACACAACATGAGAAAAAAACATGGGTAAATATACGCGGAATCCATACGCCTGCCGTTTACCTGAAGATGATTCAATATTTTTCTTACGTTAGTATTTTATTTTACTGTACTAAATAGCAAGCATAGATAAAAAGGAAAAAAATTGCGAAGGGCTTAAAAATAAAGGGAAAACTCTTATGTAGAAATCTTACGACTGTCGATTTAATATGCACGCTTGCCATTTTATTTATGTCATTTTTATTTGTATAAATTAATTTATGAATTACTTAAGATTGCTATATATAGACTTAACATTTTGCCTTATAATTATGTTCAAAACTTTACTTATTGCTGCTATTAATTCATCATATTATATGAAGTCGGGTGATACGAGTATGATATAATACATGTATGTATGTCATCCCTTTTAAGGTTGACAAAGTTTTGTTTTCTATCAGAATTTAATATTTTGATTGCGCCTGTCACAGAAGCTTTTTATGATAGAAATACAGGGTAAGATTTATCAACACGTCTATAGATATAAAACACCCAAGGAATATACATGTGTACGCTTTTACGCTTGTCGAATACCTATATTATTGCATTTAATGATTTTTTTCATCATTTTTTTTTCTTCAGTCAGCTGTGTACATGATCATAGAATAAGAATGAAATAAAACTGTCTGTGAAGTAAATAGGGATACTATTAATCAATATCATAACTGTTCGCTTAACGCAAAAATTGATAATCTTGTATTTTCAAACAATATTTCATTAAACTTTACCAAGTAAATGAATAAAGACATAACAATTAGATTTTAATGATATTAAAACGTAACACGAAACGTGTGCATCAAGTATATTTTTTTCCGGGGGAGGGGGATTAGCATTTAGGTTTGTCCGGGGGGGGGGGGGTGGTGTCGAGGCAAATATTTGGTAATTTTACTAGTATGTAAAAAAATATTTTCCAAGGGAGGTGGGGACTCCGTCACCCCCCCATTCCGTAAGAAATTTGTGTTTTACCGGGGGGGGGGGGGGTAACTCTACCCACCTCCCCCTGAGTAGATCCACTCATGAAAAGAATGATTGAAAATCATTTACAAAGCCAAAGAAAAATTCTTAGATCTACCCCCCAAAAATTAATGAATGGTGACTGATATAAATATTTGATGGGCGTTAATGAGTTATACTAACATTGTTATTGTTAGCAAGAACATTGATATTGAAATATCCTAATCTACGACAGCTTACTGATCACAAGGACCGATCTATGATACTGTTCCACGATCTCATGGTCTATAGACCAATCCTGTTTAAAGTTTTTCTAAATACTGGATAAAAAATCGTGTAAAAATGTTAACCAACAGAAATTGTGTTTTCCTATACAAAAGCGTCGGAACCGGGGGGGGGGGCTGGGGGGGGGGGGCTGAGCCCCCCCTTTCAATTTGCTTCCGACGCCACTGCTATATATGGAAACCCTTATGAGAAAGGAGAGGGCTTTAGAAATGTGGCGTGTACATACGTGTATATAGTTGTTTGCGTGTTAAAGGAAGAAAATAAGCTGTTTTCTTGCATCTCTATCTCTCTCCCTCTATCTTTGTCTCCTCTCCTTCTTTCACTTCCTCTCTCTCTCTCTCTCTCCTCTCTCCGTCTTTTCCATCCACTGCCCTCTCTTTCTTTCTCTCTTCATTAACGGAAACAATTCAAATATCAAGAGAAAAAATAATAATAAATGTAGTTGCACCTGCGTTCAACTGTTCTAGTACATGTATTTTTCAATAAAAAAAATTCAATAAAAATATGGAGAAAACTGCAGCGAGTCGGTAAGCGTAAGACATTCACATTCCAAATGTTCGACATCTGAACGTGGTGTTTTTTTTTCGGTTTTAATTTATTTCATGAGTAAAAATTTTCTGAGTCAAAAATGAACCCGATATTCTATGGAGATCGGTTGTCTTTGAACTTAATGAACGTAAAATATCTTCCCGACAATTTTTATATTAATCAACCATACTGACTATAATTAATCGTAGGTCGTGGAGGTTTTGATAAAAAAAGAAAAGAAAGAATAATGCATGCATTCGTAATTATTGATTCTTCAATGTATATGTTACATTAAAGTTTTAAAATTCAGAGAATTTAAAACTATCTATAATGTTACATTAAAGTTTTAAAATTCAGAGAATTTAAAACTATCTTTAACAAGTTATAGACAGTTCTAAATTCTCTGAATTTTAAAACTTTAATGTAACATATATAATCATACCACACGGCTTACAATATCATTCACTTCACTATCCCTCAAACGGTTACACTCACAGTTTTGTAAATAAAAAAAAACGGGACCACAATCTGAACATGCACATACAAATTAATGTATTTTTATCTCATTTTATTACAAATCATGTACGAATAACAAAATAATTTACTCATTATGTTCTTTGCTATAATATTTTGGGCGAATCGGGGTTGGGGCTACATATCCAAAGATAACTAATGATCGTTGCTCTACTGATACACGTGTATACATACACGTGTTAGTTTCTTGTGTATTCTGTGTGAATTGAACGCTTTTTTGTCTCTTAAGAAACAATAGACCTTACCTACCTGTATATTGGAAGACGACCGTGAAGCACACACCTTGTACACAAGCCCCCTTCTCTCTCTCTCTCTCTCTCTCTCTCTCTCTCTCTCTCTCTCTCTCTCTCTCTCTCTCTCATGTGTTTTAGGTGACTGAGAAAAATAGTTATGAACGAGTCGATCTTCTTAAGTATGGATACTATGTATAGCCTTTGAACTTATACCTACTTATCAGTAAGTAAAAGACGCGATCACCCGTGGGTATCCGACGATGTATATCCTCGAGAAGCTTATAAAATATACAGAAAAACAAAACTTATTTTGTAGGGGAAATTATCATTCATTATTATTTACGAGACAGTCCAGGCTTATATAATAACCAAGAATATTTACATGATTTGAATCACTTTACAACGTTAAACCAGGGTTCTTTTTTTTCTCCATTAAAAACTGAGACCATAAATCGTAAAATTTTAACCCGGTCACATTTTCATCAGCTTGGGAAAATGAAACGAACTTAATACTGAATGATAGCCTCAAAATAAAGCATATACTGGACATGAAGCTGCAATAATTATACCAGTATATTGATTGTGAATATTGAATCAACCTACAGAGTTCTGCTTTGATTTGGTAATTGCATGCTCTATAAGTCTGCTTTTTTTCTTCTACGAACAGAATAAGTCATCACTGGAAGGTTAAGCGTGTATTGGGTTTCAAAAGTCTATAGTGGGGTATGATTGAGTCTATGTTAGATTTTCTTGTTAGAAAAAGCCGTTTTTTTAAATATTCAAACTGATACCCCCATACCCCTCTTTCCCTTGAATGGATAATTATCCGCTACACTGATATCATGCAATGTAAATTTTTGCTACAGGCTTATGAATGTCCTGTACATGTAAATATTTGATTTTAAAAACGCAGCGAAACAAAATCAGAATCTAGAGATTTAGATATAGTTTGGTGAACTAGGCAGTGAATGTCTTGAGATGAAAAAGTTTTCAAGATGTAAACAGTTACAAACATTGTACAGAACTAATTGTGTACGAAATTGTAAATGCACTTTGCTTAAAAAGTCTAACCTTTCCCCATATACATTTACTAGAATTAATAATTTAGGAGCATAACTATTTATAAAATCTGGAATGCTTACACAATTTAAGTACGCTAGCCTGTTTGTTTAAGAAATACATTATGTAGCCTTCATACACGGATAAAGGTTATGCCAGTCCACTTCTCTAAAGAAATGAAATTGTCGCATTGCATCTTTTGAATTAATTGAGTTGGTGTAAATATTAATTTCCATTACATGTCTTGAATTTTGTATTTACATGTTCACCCAACACAGTATTTACAGTTTGACTCCATACGTATTTCTGAACTTAGTATAACAGTGCATTAATTATATATGTTCACATCAGTATACTTTCCTTCTTATATCAGACACCTCTTTTAGATCGTATGAATATATAACATAAAATATTTTGATTATACGTAAAATACATGCATAATTTAAGGGTTCTTCGAAAAACTAGAGACCATCTTTAATCTTAAAATTCGAGCAGAGACATACAAAAGTCATGTACATGTATATTATAACAGTACATATGTCCCTGATTCGAGTTTGTAATATATCTTTATAATTAATTGCAACAAAAGAATAAGGGTATGAAAACACTAATACAGTATAACGATAACTATGTAAAAAGCTGAAGTTTTTCAAAAATAAAAATAAAAGACATGGATAAATGATTAAATCAGCAGGCTTACAACTCAGTGTCTCGGCAGGCGTAAGCAGGGTAAGAACTCTTTGTCTTCTTTACAGAATTTGAACATTTTTAATAATATTTTTCATTAAACAGCAAATACAAAATAACCTTTTATTTCTTTGATCATGTATTTAGTTAGGAAACATTAAATATCCAAGAAAAAAAATTATCAGATAAACGGCAGGCGTATAGAATTTCTCGGCAGGCGTTTGCATTCTGCGTAAGAGTTATCTATTTTACCGAGTTTTACCAATTTTGTGTTAATTAACGAATTTAAAGTAAACTTTTTATTTCTGTTATCAATTATTAAGCTAAGTAAACTAAAATATCAAAGAAATAATAAAAATAATCCATCAAATAAACGGCAGGCGTATACATTTTCTTGGCAGGCGTATGATTTCTTCGTAAGAGCGATCAGCTTACTCGATTTTTACTTATTTCGTGTTAATTAATTAATATAAAATCAACTTTTGATTTCTATTATCATCTATTTAGTTAAAAGAAATAAAATATCAAAGAAAAAAGTAAAATAATCCATCAAATAAACGGCAGGCGTCTAGATTTCCTCGGCAGGCGTATGATTTTTTCGTAAGAGCGATCAGCTTACTCGATTTTTACTTATTTTGTGTTAATTAATTAATATAAAATCAACTTTTGATTTCTATTATCATCTATTTAGTTAATAGAAATAAAATATCAAAGAAAAAAGTAAAATAATCCATCAAATAAACGGCAGGCGTCTAGATTTCCTCGGCAGGCGTATGAATTCTACGTAAGAGTTATCTATCTTTACCAACATTGAACATTTTTGCTAATTTTGTGCTAAATAATCAATATAAAGTCAACTTTTTGTTATTATGATACTTAATTTAGTTAAGTTAAATAAAATATCAAAAAAAATATTAAAATAATCCATCAGGTAAACGGCAGGCGTGCGGTTTTCTCTCGGCAGGCGTGTTTTCCCCGGCAGGCGTCGGCAGGCGTGTTTTAGTATGACCGCGTTTTTACATACCGCCATTAGTGTTATGGAATTTCAGTATATCACGCCCGATGCAAATCATAACTTTTGTGCACTAGGTTTTATTGCGATTTCTGTATCAAATTGTATTGTTGTATGAATTGCTATAATTTTACTTGTCATGTGTTGTGTAAATCACCTAATTTAATTGATGAATTATATTTTATACATTAGTCTATGTTATTGCCGGTGACAGCCGATGATCCCTAGGGAAGGGCGTGGGTCACAGGGGGGATTCCGTATGTGTATAAAAAGGGGAGATCACTCTATCCGGTGGACTTGGGGTTTATCATAGAGGGTGTTTTTTAACTACTTTGATTATTTTAGGTAGAATTAGGGGATTTTGAATACTTTATTTTTTTAATTCATCGTTGTATTACGGGTTAATCTCGTTTACACGATATTAATTTATATCTAGGGAGTTTGTATTGGATTAATTTCAATACAGACAACATAGTTCATTTTATTTACGGTTAGACGAAGGGTTAATCTCTGAAGTCTTACCGATTAAATAATTAGTAATCGTTAATAGTTCTATGGAATGTTATCATTCTAAATTATTGAATTATTGATATTTTATAATATTGTTACAGTAGGAATAATTTACACATATATTCATATTTATTGTTGAAAATAATTGGCAAAGTTTTGCGTTAACAGTTAAGTGAGATATAGTCTGGTAATTCTAGATTATTTCTCGATTTTGGTAATATTTATTTGTACACTAATCGGGTCATTCTCGTTTAGTGCACCCCCCCCCCCCTCCTTTATTGAATTAACGTACACACGAAGGTTGTGCTGTAGTATCACTGTTCGATTTGGGTAATTCCCGATTGTCAGTGAATTAATTGTAGGTGTACTTGTTATTGTTGATTAGTTATACGTCTTGTAATTTCTTTGTTGAACAAATTTACGTAAAGTCTTATATTTAATTACCCTCGGTAATAACTTAAATACGAGTCCCAACACAGGTTATTCTTGTGTTTTAACAAAAGGGGCAATATTTACGAGAAATTCGTAATTTGGTAGAATTAAATTCACAGGTTATTCTCGTGCAGGATTGCGTATATATACTTGTGCAATATCAAGCACTCAGGTCCGTTACATATGGAACCATGCATTTAAAGAGCACTTACAGAAATTACTGGACTGTGACGGTTCACTGGACTGGAACCAGCATGGGAAGGAAAAGAGAGGCCTGGCATGGATCCTTTCCATTCGATGTGAGAAGTGCCATTACACCAGTCACAGTGAAAAGCTGTACGAGGAAGTCAGTCGATCAGGAAGGGGACAGAGAGCCACACAGCTTAATGTTGCCATGGCTGTCGGTCACTTGGGTACCAGCCTTACAACAGAGGGTATGTGTGGTATGCTTCTTGGCGCAAACATCAAACCAGCATCAGCCACCAACATTCATCAGACCTGCAACAAAGTACGCAAAATCATCACTAATGTGAACAAAAACAGCATGAACAAAATAAGGCAGGGCATTCAAGAGCTTAATGAGAAATGTGGACTTGTCAATACACCTATAAGGGCGGAAAGAGATGCCCGGTATAACAATGCCACCTTTAGTGCGATCGGAAAAACACAATTTCAAGCTGCCACACAAGTGACATACACCTTAAGTGAAAATGTTACCAAGAAGAAGAATGTTATGGCAGTGTTTGGTGGCAATAAACTGTGCAAGAAAGGCACCCATCTTAGAGCCAAGGGAAAGGAAGTTACCTGCCCAGGACATGAAGACTGCACTGCAACCATTCCTCCAGAGACCACCATTGGAGACGAAAAGAGATCGGCTGCGGAATGCATCAGTGAGCTGCAAAGTGATGACCGTCCACTTGTCATTTCCCATTTCACCAGTGATGGAGATAGTGCCGCTGCTTTCAGTGCATCTGAAAAGCAAGGGCATATGATTGAAAACCTCAAAGACTTGCGCCACTTCTTTGACTCTCAAAGAAAACAGACTGCTAAGGCTCTTTTCAGCAGCCACATGTTTCCTGGAAGAACAAAAGCTATGAGAGAATCCATGCGGAGAAGATTTGCCCTGGACTGAAGCTTAGATGCAGGACCGAGTACGAAAACTGCTTCAAACACTTCTCCAGTGACTTACCTTTGATGAAATGAGCCATGTCAACTCTGTCCTTTCCATCATCAGCTGCTACCAAGGACAGGGCGGAAAGTTCTGCCAACTTCATTCCTTCTCCTGTCGCAGACTGAAAAACAACAAGTGGAACTCTTCAGTGTTGCCTCGTGATTTTGAATTAAGCATGACAGAAGAAGACACATGGTTGTTAAAAGACTGTATAAATCTGACTTTGGGACATAATAATCTTAATCTAGAATTAAATATCACACTTGTACACAAAAATCTGAATCTGTGAATAGGGCATATTTAAAATCAAATCCAAAATGTATTACAAGTAGTAAAATTTTGAAAGTAGAATACATAAAGTTGTGCACTCACTCAATCGGGGTCATGGAAATTCAACATTGGAACTTTGTGAATCTGTAGGGGCACCTGTTGTAAAAGGTAGTAGAGTGGTCCATCATCTAAAACAACAGCAAAATAGGCAAAATTACTTTAAAATGAAACAAAAACTACTAATATATAAATTCCAAAGAAAATTTTACAGAATGATCTAAAAGATATCAGCTCTTCAATAAAAAGTCTAAAGACACTTATAGTAAGTCACTAACAGATCCAAAGCTAAACAGGAAGTAGCTAAGTGTGAAAGGGGGGGGGGTATTATCATGGGTAGGTGGGGGGGGGGTGTAGTTAGCATGTATGAAATGTTCGTTATATTATACCTGTCATGTGAATTTTGTATTGCATTTAATGAATGCTATGTTTTAAGAATGTGCCCTGATTGCATGGTAATGTGTGAATGATGAGAGTGTGTAACATGTGACATGTCCTTTTATGAGGTGCTCTGCTCATGTAAATATGTTTTTTTTCTCATTGTTTATCTATTAAAATGATTGCAAACAATTATCTTGATTTTCTTACTTGTCTGATGTACACAACAAAGAGGACTGAGACGATTGGTAGAAATGCGGGTATACAGGCGTCAAATTCCACCATTGGTGACAAGACAGCATCCCGCATTGTTTATCCGCAATTGTTGATGTTTAACAAGGGAGACAACTCCTGAAATTAGAAAAAATGCAGTTTAAATGTTTCTCTTAAGGTCTCACACAAGGAATTAATTTCACTATATGTTACTATAAAGCTTTAATTCAGTTTTAAATTAATTCACTAGTATACTCTCAGCATATAATTCATGAAAGAGAAATTATAGTTAAAGGGACTTGGACACGATTTGAGATCAAAAATTTTATTTTCATTTTTTATGTATAAAATGGTTTACTTGTGCATTTTAAATGATTGACCAAAATACTAAATGTTAAAGTCAAGTTACAAGCGAGATACAGAGGTAAGAATTGATAGTTATGTAAACAAAGCTCGAGTCTTATAGTTGTTTACAAAAAATGCAGTGTAGAATTTTACCATTTCTTAGACAAAATGACATGTAAAAAACAATTTAAACTAATTCAATATCTTCATAAATACTATCATCAACAAAATAAAGTTACATTTGATTAAAACTTACACCAATACAACACATATGTAAAAATGACAATATTCGAGCTTTGTTTACAAAACATTTAGAATTATGAACTCTGTATCTTGCTTATAACTTGATATTTGAGTTTCAAATTTTGACATGGTATTTTAAACTTCTATATTTATCAGTATAAAAATTGAAAATGGAAAAACAAAATTAATAAAAATTTTAAGTCAAATCGTGTCCAAGTCCCTTTAAATGCTTCAAGAAAAAATTTAGATCAGAAAAATAACACCTTATGCGGCTTCTAAGACAGATAAATGAGAGTAAACATACCTACCCCCAAGTGCATGTGGGTTCCACATGTTGACAAACAGGCTCAGCACCATCCAGGAAGTTGCATCATGCGCATCTAAAAAAAATAGTTCCATTGAAAATTGTGTGACAATTCCACTAAAATAAAAATTCTCCTAGCCACCTAGTCCAAAATCAATACTATAGGCCTAAAATAAGATGCCAAAAAAGGAAGAAAGAAAGGAAATTCTCTATATATATGGAACTACAATTAAGTTCAGTTTGATTGGCTATTTCCTTGCGTAAGACCTTTAAGACTATATAAATCTCCTTTTACAAAAGAGCTCTATATAAAGATATTGGGGAAACATTCAAATTTTAAAGTGAAAATAAATGAAATTTTCTTTACTAAATAATAGTTAAAAGCTAAACAAATCATTTTTTAAAATAAAATGTAGATGTGATGGTTAATTTGTTGACTACATGCCTCCTTTGAAGTAAATCTGCATTTATAATAAATAATGTAAGTTGTATAAGATGTGTACTTTAAGTTTTTTAACCCCCCCCCCCCCCAAAAAAAAAAAAGAAAAATTGAAAAAAAGAGATTTATAATCTTAAATAGTAGAGAGAATTGATAGTTCATTTCCCCATTTTTCCCTTATATGTCAATATCTTACTTTATATATCATTGATATTCATGGAAGCTCAGTTGATTTATTCCTATATAATTTTTGTAAAAAAAAAAAAAAAAAAAAAATACCCCACTGAAAGTAGGAGTGGGGAGGCAGTTTAGGGTAGGCCAGACAAACAAAATTAATGTATTAATGTTATTAATTAATATTTAATAAAATTAATGTATTGGTTCTCGAACAAAATGTTCAAAATCTAATGAAGTAGGCAGGTTTATTTTTTTATTGCAAGAGTTGCAAAGGAGATAAATTAATATTTAAGCCTAAAATTGAGTTTTCTTTTCTTTCCAGTTTAATATCAGTAAAATTAATCATTGCAACAGCATTTGGAGTGACAAAACATTTTTTTTGGCCTTGCTTAGATAACAAGAACCCAAGACTAACCTTGATCACTTCATGGCCATCTTCATTTGTTTCCTTGGTTACATCCTCAGCCTCACACTCGATGGCAATCTCCTCAAGGTCAAGGTTGGGGCGTTTCGGGTCAGGGGTCACCAACAAAATTCCCTGCTGCTTGAATAAGTGCAAACTGGAAGGGGAGTTGCTGATTTTCACTCTGTATTAAAATCATAGCATGAAATCAAAGCCGAATTATGATCAAAGAGATTATACTGATCTCACAGTGGTAAATATGGACATGATATGATTATTAAAATAAACAAGACTATTAGCATATTTTGATATCTAACTTAAGAAGTTAGAGTTATTCATATTTATTTACATTTTTCAGTGATAACACTACATATCAATTTTGTACTATATAACCCATAACTTCAAATGACGCCATTTGCTTTTTTATATTTGAAAATTTAATCGTACGATGACTTAAAATTATATAAATATAAGTAATAAGGAATCATTCTTTGAATATTATGAGGTGATAATTTCGGTCGGGCTTTATTGGATTTGATCACGTCCCGACCAAAATTATTACCTCATAATACTCAAAGAATGATTCCTTATTCCTTAAAGAAATGCTAACTTGCTAATGGTGTTGGTTCAAATTATTTTGTATGATATTAGATTGTCTACGGTCATCTTCACTAGCTAGCCAAGGGTTTTCGGTCCACTCCGCTCCCCATATACCCTTGGCAGATCTTTGCTCCTTGCATATGTACTTTACATTTTAATCGAATGAAACAACGGGTTACATACACGCTACAGCATAAACACTTCTTAAAAGCATGTTGACTAGCAAGTTTCGGAACATAATTAATAATGCTATTAAATACAGGGATCAACATTAACGGTTGCCCAATTGCCTGGGGCAAGTGAAATGTCATTTTTGGAAAGTGAAATACTAAACTTACTTGTCTGATCTGGCAAGAGAAAATTTTAATAGAAGTATTAAGTGAAAATAATTTAAAAACGTAAAAATAAACTTTCACTGTGCATCTTTGCATATGGAAACTCGGAAAGGCCTCTGTTTTGATTTTAGATATGTCGTCCAGTATTACCGCATAATCAATTAATATCAAATTTAATTCTTTGTGCCCTGCTAGATCAAATAAATTATACCCTCATCTCATGATTATGTTACATTCTTTTGATAAAACTGTACTTTTATCTTATTTGCTTATGCACAGAATTTATAAGATCTTATTTTATAAGGTCAGAATTTCAGTTCACCTGCCTTGGACTGAAAAGTTAATGTCTAACCCCGAAATAGGAATGAAGATATAACCTAAAGAAAGCAAGGAATATTTTATTTGTAGTATTTGTAGGGACCTGTACTGGGAGTGAAAAAGTCGCCGATATATGAAAGCATTCATGCTATAAAACCAGGTATGATCGTCGTGAATATTGCGGACAAAAGAAATTTAATAAAATACAGCTCATTGAACATCTACCAGCAATAGCCATATGTGTACTTAAGCACTTGTGTCTCAACTTGTTAAAAGCACCCAAAATATTACAAAAGATCACACGTGTGTTTCTTTAAATGTTTATTGACAAGCGACTGTTGTAAATGCTGCGATTGGATCAGCTACTGACGGCTGCAGCCAATCATAAAGCGGAGCTTGTCATCAAGATTTCGTAATGAGATCTGCCAAGGATTAACGGGGAGCAGAGTGGACCGAAAACCCTTCGCTGGCGAAGATTGTCTACCGTACAGTAAAATTCATCAACTAGACTAAGTAATCTGCTTTGACTTAAATTAATACAGAATTGCACAAAAATGTCTACATAGCTGCTTTAACAACTCATACAAACTTTAATATAGATAATTTTTCCATTTCTACCTGAACAACACACAAACTTACGGATGTTTCCTCATTGCTGCTTTCACCTCTGTCCGAGCACTCACTTGGTTCGTTGCGTCTACCATAACCAAGAAAATGGAGTTGGCTGGTCCACAAACTTCTATCATGATATCTTTGTATTCTTTATTTTTCTTTCAAATAAAATAAAGTTCAAAAGTAGCTAACATGTTCTATTCAAATCATAATAATTTACTTTGATAATGTTGAGAAGGGGAGACTTGTTCATATTCAGTCTAATCAAAATTGGATCGTTGATCCACTGTAAATAGATTGGTACACAAACATGACAAAGTAGTTGTTTAGTGATCCATTAAAAGCACGGATCAAAGATCTAATTTTAATTAGATTGGTTCATCTCCTATCAATCATATACATGTACTGAACATGTAAATAATTATATAATATATGTTTTATGTCATGAAGGGTGTAAAATTGTAAAATACCTATTTCGTCTCCTATCAATCATATACATGTACTGAACATGTATATAGTTATATAATATATGTTTTACGTCATGAAGGGTGTAACATTGTAAAATATCTATTTATTTTGTAGATCATGAAAATTAAACAACCTTTAATTAATGTAATCGTATTAATTATTTACCGCGGTAATAATATATATGTACATGATCTTTAAATCTGTATATCAATTTGAATGTAACAAAATCCAGCAAATCTCAATCAAAGTTCTGCCTACCATTCTTTCAAGTAGTTTTTTTATGGTTTCAACACCCAGACTGCTCTTCTTTGCACTCTCTATAACCTGGGCCAGCTTGGGGTTAAGTTTGGGATCAGTAGACCCACCCACTGAAATAGAAATAACACCAAATGTAACTATTTAAGCAATAAAATGCCTTATTGATTATTGATTCATGCAAAGATGGTGACATTGCAGAAAAAATACATAACCCACATGAACGTCAATTTTTCTTAATAGGTGGCGGAAAGTTTCAACCAATCAAAAAACGGAGCAAGTAGATTTCAATCTGTCAGTTTCTACATAGCTTATATGAATCACACATGTACTTGATGGATGTAAATATAATACAGTTAACCAACTTTAGCTCACATGGTAAACAAATTAAAATGTTAAGTTTTCCAACACACTTTTCATAAAAACAAATACTTCCAGCCAAAGAAGTAAAAAAATATTTTTATATTTATTTTGATTATTTTCAATGCCCAGGTCTCGGTTTTGAAAACTAGTTTATCTATTAATAAAAAATCAATGAATAAACTCATTAAAATTAAAAGGTGCATATCATATATATAAGTGTGTGAATTTTTTTTATTTTTGGGGGGGGGGGGGGGGAGGGGGGCTGTAAATGGGTTTATTGATTTTTTTTTATGAGTGTCAAACACCTATCTCAGCAGAGATTTTTTTTTTTTAATATAAATTAAAAGTTCAATTACTGATACGTGAAGTTTCAATATACGATACAATCCAGGAAGCTCTCTCTACTTACTTTTTACAGCTGACTGTGCTAGCTTGACATACTGTCCCATCAGTGCAGAGAATTTACTGTGCCCTGCCATATGTCTGTTAGTTTGCCAGTAAACAACAGGCAACATCTGGAACAGAGTCCTCTCAGCAACAATATCTGTCTTTGTGCTCCATCTAGCTGGGATTGATGACTTTTTGCTCACACAATTTTGAAAGAGGCGTGTGTGACACAGGCTGATTCTGGGGCAATTCACAGTCTGTGGTTTGTGTAAAACACGAGGTAAGGTTCTCAATGTTAATTCCATTTTCAAAATATCACAGTCACTATCTGCAAAATTAAAAGACATGTTAAAAAAATTCTATAAGAAAAAAGAAATGATCGAGGTTAATAAATTTAATTACCGGGTAGTCAAGCTTTTGGTAAAGTTAGTATTTAGAAATAAAAATTTGATATTTCATTTAACGATAATGGAAAATTTTGAACAACACAGACATATGTCAATAAAAACAATTTTACAAATAATAGCCCAAATCGGATATAAATTTAAAGTGCAAAAAACAATTCTTTTTTGATTAGGTAATTTTTTACATGCAACAACTTTTGGTTAGCAAGTTTTCCTGTAAGCATATAGTTTGCAAGATTGACCCTCAAGAAGTTTTGGATATACTGAGGGAACAATCTGTGTAATAGAACGGTTACAAAAAAAGTTGTTAATCATAAGTTGTTCCATTTCATGTACATGTATTCATTTGCAGATTTACCATTTTTTTCCGCTAATTTCAAATTTTTTGCACCAGATATTGTACCTCAACTTGATCTTGAGAGTGATGAGACAGTGTAAATTCCACTAGAGAGAAGCGTCTTTTTATCTTGCCAGGAAAATAAGTTTGGAACTAAATCTTTAAAAATATTACCTTCTAGTCTGCAAACAATTTTCTTTACTCCAAAGTAACTTTGTACCCTGTAACGAATATGTTATTTAGAGGAAATTCGGTCTAAACACGTTTCGTAATGTTGACGAAGAAAACAATGGTTAGAACTTTATTACTTAAAGTTTAGATTAAGCATCATTAACTGGTTTGTAAAATGCATACCTGTCAGTATTCACTCCTTAGTTATCTACATTTGGGCTGTATCTAACGGCTAACCGGCCTTGGTCGGGCAAACAAATTTACTCTTTTTAAAGGAAGGTAATTTTAGTACATCATTCATAAAGTTTAAACCGTAAGCGATACGGTTTAATTCCGGATTGGAGAAGTAAAAAAGATTTCAAATATAACTGAATAGTTTTTGTATGCCTCTCTCTATATTTTTTCTCAACAGAAAACAAACATTCAGAGAGAGAGAGAGAGAGAGAGAGAGAGAGAGAGAGAGAGAGAGAGAGAGAGAGAGCTCTTTGACCAAACACACAAACAAGTTTTGCACCTTAATTAAACTGTTATTCAATAAGGTGAAATACCTGAAGAGTTTCATTGATATAGCTCCTTATATTTCAATGACAGAATTTCTTTTTATTGCCAAAAAGCTATAATATTGCTGTAATTGTTATGCTCTTACCGTTAGTTAATAAATAAGACCAGAGATATAAATAACATAACACAATAAATTGTTATTTATGTCTCTGGTAAGACATAGTTAAACTACTAGAGAAACTGCTGTTTTATAATTTGATAATTTTCAGAGTCTAGTGATAGTGAGCGTTACAAAACTGCATGTTTCTTTAAATCTGCTGAGGAGGAAAGTCCACTGACATAAAATAAAAAGTGCATTGATCTAGATGGGGGGGGGGGAGAAATCAAACATAGTATTAAAAAAATAGACATAGGCCTCGTCCCCCCCCACACTCCTTTTCTCCCTTTCAACTTCCAATGAAAATACAATGTATTAGTTTATCACTTTCTCTTGAAGTGAAATTTGTAGAATACTATGTCACATGATCAATGTATGAGATGCTGTAAACAATTATTGGATCCTAATAGATCCAATGTCACTGTAAACAATTATTGGATCCTAACACAGAACCTAACACAGAACCAATATCACTGTAAACAATTATTGGATCCTAATAGATCCAATGTCAGGTAGACATATATGTAATTTGTCATGTTGTCTATTTAAGACAATCACCTCCGTGTAGCTCCTTTAGTCGTAACTCAAAAATGCGTGATGTCATTTTTATTTGTGCTCTGACGCATGAATAGGCTAAGTGTATTCACATGAAATTGAACATCTCAGATGTTCAATGTAATGAAAATAAATTACACTGAATGTAAATATTTATTAATACATAGTATGAAATACACTTGTTCTGCACCCCTGATATGAACAAAGTTTACTTTACTAACAACAAACCATCATATTCATGGAAATAGTCTTGCTTAATCAATATCACCCAGTTTGGTGTCTATCTGAGAAATTTTATTTTCTTTACATTGCCTTTAAAATATTCTGATACAAACAGATTGTCATTATTGTCCACACATAAACCAAGCGGGTCCCTCAGATCACAGTTATCAATGTAACGGAGAAACTGTCCATTCTGATCCAGAATGTGGATACAATGGTTGTCACAGTCTGCTGTCAGGATACGACTCTGACTGTCTGTTGTGATACCAAATGGTATAAATGGTTCCTTTTTGGTAACTGAGGGATGACCGGTGTATCTCCATCTGAGTTTCCCGTTCTGATTAACCACCACTACTGCTCTAGCCTCATAGTCAGCTACACAGATGTCATGGTTTCTGTTCTCAGTGATGTATTTAACATTTATATTCCTTGAGTACAGAGGTTTACCTCCATCATCAAACTGAATTGTTTGTTTCTCTGTAGATCCCGAGTAACGGCCAACTTTGGATTGAGTTCCACCATAACTGTACATGGTAACCAGGAGATCACCATTAGAGGTGACACACAGGTTACAAGGCCTCCATCCCCGTAATCTGATCAACTCTTCTGTCTGTCCATTATTTACTTTATTCACTGTCCTTGATATCCCGTCAATGAAAAGTAAATTCCCCTCACTGTCTACAGCTATATCATTGGGTCGTTGTTTTGATTTGTTGCTTAATGTATGAAGCAATTCACCTTTAATGTTAAAGCATTTAATATCCTTCGTCGAACCGAATGTCCAAACACAATCTTTATTTAGATAGGTAACACTGCGTAGTTCTTCATACCCTGTCTGTATTGTGGCAACAAGTTCCGGTTCATCCAGTAGTTCTCTCACTGAAGTGTTGGGTTGGTTTAGTGACAAGACATTCTCTTCTGTAGCAGTAGACAAAGGAGTGATCTGTCCAAACAAGCGATTCAACTTTTTATGGTCTAGTGGTTTTGGAATGAATGTTGGCAGTGTAATCTTCAATTTGGGTGGCAGCTTGCTGAACTCTCTGATCTTAGAGCTGTATTCAATGGTAGGAGATACTTCAGTGGATTTCTTGATTTCTTCTGTGGCCAGTAATGTTTGTTTTATGAGAGCCTGTATCTGTTTGATTTCATCCAAGTGTTTTTGTAAAATATCTCTGTGTTTTACTTTAATCTCACTGATTTCAGTTTTCATTTTATTGACAACAATGTCAATTTCTCTGTGCCATTGCTCTCCTTGTTTGGACATTGTTGTTGTAAGTTTCTCATATCCTCCATCCAGGTCGGCAAGCTGATTTTCCAAGTCGAGTGCAATTTCTTCATAGGTAGGAGAAATAACGTTTTCTAACTTATTTGCCTCGTCCGCAATAGCATTTTTCTTTGTCGTGTAAACTTCTGAAACTTCTACAAAAATATGTCCTCTGTGTATTTCTGATGCAGTACAAGAAGAACAAACAAATATGTCGTTGCAATTTTTGCACTGCCAGTCACAATTTTTGTTTGAATGTGTCACACATTTTGGGTAAATCAGAGTAGATTTTCGCTCCTTAAAAGGGACTATTTTATGTTTGTCATATCTATCTGAGATGTGATCTACTACACAAGGCTTGCAGAGGTTGGTATGACAAAAGTCACAGTAGCTGTGTACTATGGCGGTCTCACAAAGGTCACATCGGTGCACGTCCTGGGCACTAGAACGAGGATCCATCGCTTTTCTAAAAATATAATGAAAAAATTAAATGAAAAATTAAATATACTGTTTGTTTTCAATCCAGAAGAAAATGTAGTATTAACAGAGACATAAATAACATTATTTATGTCTCTGGGTGTTAATGGTTAATATTAAGAGCCAACGTGAAAACCGTATGATGCAGCCCTGCTTTTATCAAGGGTTACAATAACCAAATAGAATAATCAACTTGCATTAATTGATAAGCATTTAAGCATAAAATATATTTGTTGAAGGTCAACTCATAAAGAAAATTAAAACGAAAGTACTTATTTGAAAGATATTAATTTAAAACGACTAACGTTACATGTAGGTATCTCAATTTTCGTCTAATAAATTAAGTCAATTATAAGCGATACAAACCTTGTTTAAAATAAATCAATTTACATATTCGTCGAATCGGACATCAAACATGCAGACGTGTACACGTAACTTAAACATGGCTGAGTTTGCTTGTATGGAATGTAGTCACATGACATCAAGAATGGAAAGCAATTAGAGTTATTCCCCATGTATTATAACCTTTTATCAAAACTACCCTTCTAGTCTATTCTCTTTCGTTACTGAACAGTCAACATGGTCACGATGCGATGATTTAATTTCAAATGAAGAACATGTATGCAAGAATATTGGAGTTTTGACATATACTGTATACAGTATAGAATTCCAAATAAATCAATGCAGTTTGTTGTGCATGAATTTCATTATGCTTATATTATACGATGAAATCTTATTAGCACGTACAATTCAGCGGCCCATTTTTTAAATGACGCCTTGTAATGTAAAACATCTAATGCCGTATATCGGATAATTTGTACGTGCTGTCAAGTTTTACTAATTTTGATTTGTTTTTATTTAATTAACCTACTAGTATCTGAACAAAGGAAAACACGTGCCTAATTGCGCTTGAGTATTCTATGGGTTTAAAAATAAAAGGCTATTATAATTATGTGTAAACATTTCACACCTACATAAATAATGTAAATAAAAGTCCTGTAAACTAAATATCGTTTTATCATGGATAACAAAATTCAATGCAGGTTCATAAATTAAAAATAAACCATGACTTCCAACAATTAAATTTGCCAGCTTACTGAAGGCTGTATAAGCATACTGTGATTAAATTAAGGGGGTTCTTATGAAAATTAGCAACTGACATGAAAGTGGAATCTGCTTTTCGAAAAGATTCAGGAAGAGCTCTGGAAAACATGGAGGAATAGCTGCTCACTGTTCGAAAGCTGTTCCAAGTATACAAGACAAATTATGAAGTTTTAAGATATTCATAGTTTTATCTTCTGTTCTATAAAATATTAAAACATATTCATTGATAAAATTATCAAAAATAATTCAAATCAAATCAAATCAAAAAATTCTTGAAATTTATAAAATGATCAGTTTTCATTATTTTCATTACTATTTGAAATCGGGGTGTCTCTTATTGAAGAATGGCCATGCATACCATCCAAAAGATGTGAAATGTGTTGAAGATATATCACATTCTTGAATGATTGTTAAGATTACATGGGTTGGATATTGCTTCTTTATATAGAAAGTTGATATTGTTGACATTCCAAAATTCTCTAAAACAGTGGCCGGTTTAGCCTGGACAAAATTGCACAAACAGACAGATTGACTGATATATTTATTCAAAACATTCTTAAAACTTTTTCATTTACAAATTCAGAACACAGACCTATGCATATAATTGTATAATTTGTCAAACTATATAATTTATGAAATAATTACCTAAATGAAGGTCTATGTACAGTGCATGTGTTCCATGATACTTACATTTATGTTCAATTTTCAGCACTGTCTACAAAAAATAAAAATTCGGCAACACGAACCAACTGTAAAGATGAATGCAGGTATATGCAACATCGGGGTGTACAAATATTGATTTTTGATTCAAACTGAGTTTCGATGAATATTTTCATAATTCTGGCTCTCACGCTATATTGAATATTTTTTAAAAAAATAGGTGTGTATGAATTGGCCAAATTCCCATTACTATTTAGAGTTGAAGTACATGTATATGGGCGTGCTTGAAAAACATATAAAACAATGTACATGTAATATATAAATATTTAAAGTTACCTACATTAAACTGATCATATTAGCACACGATATTGACCATTTCTTATATTTTATTCTTGTATCAACACGAGAGTCTATTGTTTTTGTTTTGTCTTTTAAAAACTTGAAATCTTTTCCCTGGCCGTGGTTCATGGATGGACGGAAGATAACTTGGAAAATCTCTTCCGCGTAAAACATTTACAATTATTATACTTCCCTGTTAAATACTGAAATCTGATTGGTTTAGACGCAGTTGATAATCCGTTCTAATACCCTCAGCCTCAGTAACACACTTGGGAACGGGTAACACAACGAATTGTTACATGCGCGTAAATTATGCGCGTACGGTTCGCCGTAGAATTCACTTCATTTCTATATAAAAGCAGTAAAATTTTCTTTAAAAATAAGACATTCAGGATAATAAAATAAATAGTGTCTGTTTGGGAGGGTAACTGTTGAAATTGACACCCCTCGAAAACCATTGTCAACCCCCGCTTCGCGTTGGTTGACAATAGCTTTCTCGGGGCATCACTTTCAACATCTACCCTCCCAAACAGGCACTATTTATATAATGTGCATAGTTCTATTAGAAAAGCATACCAGTTTAAATGATGTAGAAAGTAGACCACATTTACTACTAATTATTAAAACGTAATGCGTAATATGTTGTACAAATGAATACAATCATATTTTTTGGAATATCACAATATCAAACAAGCAATACATGGAAATCTCATTTTTATGAAGATGTAAAGTTTCGTATCTCTATAGCCATTTCGTATTGCTCAAACTTCACCAACAGGGTGTCTCTTCGTAATAGATGTAGATCTGTAGCTCTCTGGTTGAAAAATAATCGGATAAACAAACTGATTTGTCTATACAATTTTTTTCAACCAGAGAGCTAGTAAACAGATCTGCAGCTTTCCTTCGTAACAAACGTACTATGCCCTTGAACCAAAGTCATATCACATCGCTGAGTAAATTTTAGTCAGGAGCATATTTTTTTACTACTTTGCTCAAACAGTCAAAGAATACTCACATCACCTAAAGGATTCGAAGTTTCCATAGCCAGAGGTCAAGGTCACTTGGTCAGAGGTCAAGGTCTTATGAATTCATGCAAAATCCTTGTCTAAGAATATTTTCTCTTCCTTTTGTGCGACTCATTCTTCATCTTCAGTGTTAACATGAAGAGTGCAGTGACCTCGAGTTGTTTCTAATGCCAAGGTCGAAACAACACTTTTTCTCTTTTCCTTTGTCCTTATTTGGTCATACATGTACCCATCCCTCCCCCGGTCAAAATGAGCATAAATGAAGGATGTACAAAACTCATGGACTTTGTTCTAGAGTGGTACTCATGGAATGGCATGATAGCAATCCTTGCCCCAAGCAAACTATCTCCCCCTTTTACACTATCTGACTCGCACTTAACCTTTTGAGGTGTTCACCCCCCTATTTAGTTACACCTCCATCTCGACATCATCAAATCATCTATCTTGTTTAACCCCCCCCCCCCCTTAGTTAAAGGTTGTTTGTTGCCCTATTTTCACGTTATATACGTGCAGAATACAGAGATATGTAACAGTTCTGTTTTCTCACAGATTTCAAATCGGTTGTAAAAAAACAAAACACCAGTATCATTTGTAAGTTGAATTTATTAAGGCACACTTGGCTGGTTACCAGCCCTCGCTTCCCCAGTCATACACCACCAGTTTTATCTTTATATATAATAAACATATGTATATACCACATTATGAAAAAAAAAAGAATTACAGAAAATCTTTACAGACTTGCAATTCTGACAAGTTTATACAAGTGTGCACATATTTATTGCATTTCTATCCTTTTTTGATGTGCACCAGAATTGATACATACATAAACATCTAAATGACCCCTCCCCCTTTTTTGCCATTGAAAAATAAAATAAATAGATGGTTTTACATTTATATAATACAGTCAATGCATTTTTTTTTCAAATTCTGACAATTATATTGATGCATCTGATTAGATACATGTATATATTTGCAACATATGGTATATACCATAAAAGACAATATAAAAGAAAACAAGCAGATTAAATTATACATTTTCAGTTAATAATGTATTCTTTTATAAAACATCAACAAGACTTGAGAGCTAAAAAATATCAAATATTCTAGTCTTAATTAATATACTGAAAAGTAAAGAATACTAGAAAATCATTATGTAGATATAGACAATTATTTTAAAAAAATTAGAAAGAGAGAAAAAGGAATACAGTTTCAATCAATACTTATTCAAAAATCAAGATGTAAATTTGAAGGATAATACATGAAATTATATTGACATATAGATCACACAGGTTTAGTTTTCAGTCATTCTATAAGACTTGAAATGAAGAATACATAAAGAAAACTGATTATAAAATTGTTAAGTAACAATAATAAATGAATGTATCATGGATTGTGCTTCAGAATAGAGAGACACTCAAAATAAAAGATCTTCTCATGCATACATACATGTACTACTAGTTTATACATATTTAAAACAAGAATCAGAATGCCATTTTAACTGCTTTACTATTTCTCAAAAACATGTGAAGATTGAAAAAAGGCATTCATATTAATTTCACACATGCTGATCAGAATGATCTTGCTCAACAGCTTGAGGATATTGTCTTTTTTAAGCAATTTCATAAGTTCCAAATTCAATAAGTAGGACTAGTTGCTCGTTGCCATTTTTAGACTATAATAATCTCCTTGAAACAAAGAGCTCTATACAGAGAATTAGGCAAAATATGACCATTTTAGAGCTAAAATATTTGAATTTTTGTTTCACTAATTAAGTTATAAGCCAAAAATATTGTAATACAGGTAATTGTTTTTGACAGATCTGATGAATAATTTGTTGTTTCACTAGATGCAATGTAATGGCTATTAGCCACAAATATCATATTACCATCAACTTTTTTTGGAACAGATCTAATGGATAATTTGTTAACCGCCCACCCTCCTTAAGTAGGATTGTTGTAAACAAAAAAAAGGTGTTTGATAGATAAACATATGTAAATCTGCTTCAAAATTGATTACATGTATTCCAATTAACTTGTATTTGCAGATCAACCACATGTGTAAAGCAAACAGAACAAATTCTAAACCGAACTAAGCAGACTGAACAAAACAGGTGACAGATAATTTAGGTATCCAGTTATTATCTTTCAACATTACCTACGTTAGCTCTTGCTCTCCTTTCACCAGAGAGAGAGAGAGAGAGAGAGAGAGAGAGAGAGAGAGAGGTTTATATAATCTGGTCAGTCATATCTGGTCAGAATACACACACAGGGCACAGCCTCTAGTACATGTAACATATGCAAATTAATACATATATTTTAAAACAAAAAACAAAAAATAACTAATTAAGTTAATTATTTTAAATATTTGCCCACTTCTACAGAATCACATATATAACACAATGGGTATTGGATTTCATTGGTACTGATTAAAGAAGTATGTAATACTAATTCTTACATATATATACATTAAAATATACAAAACCAAACACGTTCCACATTATTCAATAGCATATAACAACATCAAAGTAAATATATACTCTTTATTATACACAAAGTAAAAAACAAACATGGAATGTATCGTATAAAGGAGACTTTTCTTTCTATACTTTAGGCTTTAAGCAGACACACAGTTCGACCTTAGGTCGATGGCATGTCCATAATATATATGCATATTTTTTTTGCAAATAAAGGCTGGATAAAGGGATGTTTAAAGCTTGGACCCCTAAAATTCTACAACAAAACTGTCCAAGACCTTTAGCTGGGTCTATGCAGTAAGAAATGCATGCTATCTGCTAAAAGTTTGACAATCTGGACTTCTCCTTCATGCATTCATAGAGGCTTGTCAAAAAGAATTAAAAGTCAATAAAATATTAGTCAATTTGACTTCATATTCAAAACCAAGCTAAATGCCAAATACATGTACATACACTTGAAAAATCCCACAAATGAAGATCAAATATTGTGTGTTTAAGTGGAATTTTCAGGAGATAAAGGGGTAGTTTTGTATCTCAAAAGGTAAATAGCCAAAGAGAAATTATATACTTATTCTAATTTAAAATTTGAGTCATTGGTTTAAGAATGCAAAAAATAACAAAGAACAAATGTACGTCCTTTTTGGATCTTAACACGTCTGCATTGATAACCAGTTATACATTGTACACTACTTCAAGATAAGGCTATGTTAGTATATTGTGTCCATTCAGATACCGGTATACAGAAAAAATACTGAAGCTATTTGAAGAAATATTCTTTTAAGAAATAAAGTTATAAATAAATACACATGCATGAACAATCTTCAACAAGAAAAACAACGCTTTGAATATTTTGCTAAAATATTTTGTAGCCGACAATTAAAACACAGATATATAATTTAAGATAGCTTTAACAAACAAGCATATCCTTTAATCAACTTTAAAGTCAACTTTTTGTGTAGTTTGTGATTCTCTGAGCAAAATCAACAACAATGGGGCAGGAATGTCTGGCAAAAAATCACAGACTTCTCTGTATGACAAATATAATTATCGCAAAATGTGAACAATATAATTCTTAACTAACTAGCACCAATTAGATCTTGAAAGCTTGAACGCTACTTTGAAAAATTAAATGATTATTGCAATAAAACTCTGGCAGGTACCTTATACATTAGTTTGTATGATAAAGCATTGAAACATGATTAATAACCCAAAACGAAAATAACTGATCATTACAGAGACTTTATTTCGTCTCAAGATTTTTGAATACCTATGAAAAAATGCATGTGCTTTATCATCTGAGCAAAATCAATTCTTTAATGAAACATAAATCAATCAATTAATTTTTAATACAATATTTTGAATTAAAATTAAAGTACTTTCTAGATTCCAAAAATCTAAACTATAAGTACATTATGTTTAACGTACATGTACTGTCAAGTTAGCATATTTCCTTCTTTGAATGACTGACTTCTTCAAGATACATGAATATATCTTCATCAGCCATCAATTTCAATGAAATCTGCAAACTGACACAAGTTAATATTAACATGATTTTTTTTCTCTGATGACAATGTATTTCCTCTTCTATCCCTCCTGCAGTTTTATGGCATACAGTAAAAAATCACAGATCTAGCAAAGTGCTTACGACTAAGAAACCATCGTCACATCAACATAGAAAAATACTGTTTGCATAGAAAAATATTCCTCTTACTCTTTTTTTTTCAAATATACTATCAAGTTTATCACACGTGTTGTTTAAGCAGTATGATGTTAAACTGTTATCCCAAATATTGGGGTTTGGCAGTTGTACATTTTTTTTAGTGGATGAATATTTCTCTCTCCAAAGGGAGAGAACCTTTCACACCACAGCAGCAGTAGTTGTCTGCCCCTTAGTTGTTCCTGATTATCCCACTAGGTGACTTCCTCTTCCAGGTCCAGATCTGTCTGTCTATCCCTGTGCATGTCTTCATGGTCAGCTTCTGACCGTCCACGCTGGTCTCCATGCACTTCTGTGTGTTGGCATGGTAAATGGAGTTGTCCTGTTCATGAAAGTTACAATGTATGAAAAGGAATGTACAGGTATGCATGTACTGTTCACCCCACTTTAACTGATGGAGACAATATTGGTATATATATGGGTACCTCTCATCCATGAATTAACATCCTCCATAAATTAATAAATTAGGATAAAAAGCCATATTTCCTTTGCAGGTTTAAGAGAATACACGAATAAAGTCCCCACAAACCTTTAAAATTTCAGCAATCCATGAAAAATGGCCCAAACGAACTTTAATGATTCCACAGTAATTAAATTATGATAATTTTTTTCTTTACTTGACCTTGACCTACCTCTCTGTATTGCCACTCCTGGTTCCTTTCTGGCCGTGGCACGGATAAACAATAACGCTCTCTCCTCCGGAATAATCCAGACATCCATCGTCTCGACGGATTTCTCCGTTCTTACTCAACATCCAATACTACAATTATACAATAAAATCATCAATTCCTGTCGGATTTGAAAAGCCAAAGAATCTTGCACTCCAGACTTTAAATACTATACTGTTCTTAATATATATAAATCTTCATTGAATTAGTGTATACCCTTCAACCATAACATTATAGGTAAATCTCAAACATATCTTGAAATTTTATTTATAAAAAGAGACATTTTAAGTACTACTAAGGACATTTTATTTTTACAAAACCAATTTCAATAAATAGTTGATAATTTGTAACTTTAATGTTTATAATCATATTCATAATTTGAAATAATTTTAGGAGAGAAGATTTATAGGCATTGTACCTGCTGTTCAATCCAATTCAATGTATTCATTTATACTTGAATAAAATAGTTATCAAATTAAATCAATTGATAAATCAATCAATATCTGTGAATTTGACCACACCCACCTGGTTGCCCCCCTGGTTGTGACAAGGCCACATGTTGACCGGTTTGTGGTAGTTGTGGTTATCCACCGCACTGTCGATACACATCGGCTTGGCCTTGCTGCAGATCTGTAAACAATGCATTACGTAACAATATAATTTATGCAAACTTTGAAATTGCCAATTTTCTAATATATTTCTAAAAATGTATGTAAATATACTTGTGTGTTTGCATGTGCATAAAATTTATAAAAACTGAATTTATTAATGTCAACATTAGTATTAGTATGGAACAAAAACAATAAATTATATATAAAAAAGAAAAAAAAAAAAGAAAAAAAAAAAAGAAGTATTATCATAGTATTGCTCACATTTTAAATAACCTGCTTATGCATGTGACTCTTCATTTCTTGTAAAGAATGTGTCTTAACTGCTATATTATATTTATAATTTTGTCATTTTTTTTTATTTTGGTGATATTTTATAATTTTGTGACATCATTTTCATAATAGCAAAAAGTAATTTTTTGAGAAAATTAACTGTACTGTTGTGGCTGACCTATCCAACATTGAAATTCAATATAGCAACATAAATTAAAGCAAGTCTATTTATTAGGGCCATAAATATCAAACATGGCACAGGATTATCTCTTTGTTTACTTCAATCTTGTCTGTACTAAAAAAAACATGAAAACAATGAAAGATGAGACGATAAAATGATGATATTATCTTCCGTACCTCTCCAGAAGCAATGGCTTCCCCTGGAACAAAGAGGTCTGGGTAGACATTTTTGACGAACCAGTCAAAGCTATGGCACTGCAAACGTTCAAGGAGCTTCTTTCTGTCCGTGACAACTCCGTAATCTACCTATGGAAAAAAATGTATTTATCTATTTTTCATCTAAAGTTGTTTAACTAGATTCTTTTTGATTTTAGATTATACAATTTAAATTTTTCAAATGAATATCCTTAATTTGTTATTCAAGAGTATGTCATTTTCAAAACGTAGAAACAAAACATCATATTATAAATCGAAGTGAAATAAAAATGTCTCAATAAAAACTACTTAAACATGTTGAGAGTATTGCACAACCAAAACATGTAATCTACAAGCTGTCCCCATTTTTATTTCTGAATCAGTTCTTAAAACCATGTACAAAAAATAAGCTGAAAACCAAGAGGGCCGGGCCAGACTACTGTGGAATCATTAAAATTCGTGGTGGCTCAATTATCGTGGTATTCGTGGGTAGCCCTCCCCCACGAATTTACAACCTCAATGAAAGCAAATTTAGAAATAGTTATCTTTGTTACTGAAACTGAAAACCGACACATCCACGAAATTACAGCCCCATGAATAAGCAAACTACCAACAATCCACGAAAATTGGCTCCCACGAATTTAAATAATTCCACAGTAACTGACAAACAGACAGATAATTATTCTCCTTCAGTTTCACATTCAGGAAACTAAAAATCAAAAGAAAATTTCAAAATTCCATACCAGATCATAGTTGAATCTTTCATAATAATAATTCATGTATTCGTCCATCCAAACTTCGGCCAATCGGATTGAGTTTTTCTTGACAACGTTGACACCAGTCCTCCACTTGTACGGACTTCTCTTTCTGAAGATGTGACCAACATGAGAGCATGGAATGATTCCTTAGGTACCACCACACATCCAGACCTTCAAACTGAAAAATAAAATCATACAAAACTGTCATGATATCATAATATTTTTTTTAACCAGTAACCAATTATAAAACCGTATTGCAGAAAATGAGTTATGAAAAATGTTATGATTCATCAAACATGAATTTAAATTATATTACAAACAGTAAATGTTCTTTCAACATATGAGAATGGACAAGAAAAAGAAATTTGGTGCCATGTCCAGGATCCTACTTACTCTAAATGACAGTTCTAATTTTTCTCCTCCCCAAATATCCATTCCAGGGTCGTAGGTACCAAGTTCTGTAAAATATTCTCTACTGATGGAGAAAAGACCTCCGGCCATCGTCGGCGACCTGTGATATCATTAGTTTAAGAATAACATAGGATTGAAATATAAAAGGATGTTTCAAAGTTCAGTATATAAATTTTGCTTGTCATTTACTTTCATTCAGGTCTTTGTTGAAACATACATGAAAGTTAAAAATTCTAGGCTTTTAAGTGTCTTAAATTCATTACACAAAACAAAAATATTGGAAGACAAAACATTTTTACAACATAAAAATTCCATAAATAATATTTGATTATGTTTAAAAATCTTATAAACACAATTTTTTTTCAATATTTTTGTTGCATGTATTGGAAAAGAAATTCTATAACTAGCAGAATAATGTCACCGTGATGATATTTTCCTAGCAAGCAGATGAAAAAGTATCAGAAGAGACGATACAAAATGCATGCACTTCTAATTTGGATTCTAATTAATACAGTGAAACTAATTCAATCAACAAAATCACTAATCTTTATATCTAGAAAGATTATTGAAAAATTGAGTGATAAATAATTTGATTTAAACAGTTGCACTGTATGTAATGTATTTTAAGGTACATTATCCCTTTCCTCCATTCACTTAATTTCTTACCTGTCTGATGTACACAACAAAGAGGACTGAGACGATTGGTAGAAATACGGGTATACAGGTGTCAAATTTCATCGTTGGTGACAAGACAGCATCCCGCATTGTTTATGCGCCGTTGTTGAACTTTAACAAGGGAGACAACTCTTGAAATTAGAAAAAATGCAGTTTAAATAAAAGTTACATGTTTCTCTTAAGGTCTCACACAAAGAGTTAATTTCACTATATGTTACTATAAAGCTTTAATTCAGTTAAAATTATTTAACTATACTCTCAGCATATAATTCATGAAAGAGAAATTATAGTTATATGCTTCAAGAAAAATTTTAGATCAGAAAAATAACGCCTTATGCGGCTTCTAAGAGAGATACAGTAAAACACGGTTATAACGAACACGCTTATAATGAACTGACACTTACAGCAAAGTGAATTTCGTTCCCCGTGGCTGTATTACATGTTGTAAACTTAACGGATATAACGAATTACGCATATAACGAAGTAAAATTGAACATCCCTGGGACTTCGTTATAAGCGTGTTTTACTTTCCACATGTTGACAAACAGGCTCAGCACCATCCAGGAAGTTGCATCATGCGCATCTAAAAAAATAGTTCCATTGAAATTTGTGTGACAATTCCACTAAAGTAATAATTCTCCTAGCCAATGGGTCTAAATTAAAATCAATACTATAGGCCTAAAATAAGGTGCCAAAAAAGGAAGAAAGAAAAGAAATTGTCTCTATTTATATGGAACTACAATTGACTAAGTTCAGTTTGATTGGCTATTTCCTTGCGTAAGACCTTTAAAACAACTAAAAGTTCATGAAATTTAATGAAATTTGCAGTAAATGTCTAGTAGGTACTAGTATCTATTTCCTATATGCTAGTGTATGAAAATCTACTTTTGACCGGAAGGGATTTAAAAAGTAGGAGATAACTCTTCTTTACAGATTGCTGAAATCTGGAGTAAATTTCTGTTAAAATTCATCTACAATACATGTTTTCAAAACTAAATAAAATTTGATTAGTGAGATGTTGTGAATGAGCTTGAAATGAAATGAAACCTGAAATGTTAGAGTTTATGTGTATGTGCTTTAAAAAAAATCAGCTCTAATTAATAGACATTAATTAGCTAGGAAAAAGGAAGTTGACTTAAACATTAGAATTAATTAGCAAAAAGTTGTTAATTTTAATTCTAAGACAAAGACAGAGACTGGAAACAATAGTGCCAGAAGAGTCTTCAATAACGTACCTTGGAACTTTGATAACGGTGGTCACTGATTAATGCCTAGTGATGAAGATAAGAGGTTCTTAAGCAATGGGGGGTGATGAAGCTTTTCCATCAATAAGATGGGGTTCCTCTTAGAAGACATGGCAGCTCTAAAATAAATAAACAGTATGGGAGGGTCCGGTCACGTGATGGTAATAGCCTAACGTCTTTTTTAAGCGCTCCGCAAAAATTGCCTTTTTCGTCACTTAAAAACGTTACAAAAGCTTCTAAATATTTCTACAACAGTAGAAAAGGTAGTGATTTGTATTTTGTATTTTGTACTTGGTGTGTGATTTACAGTCTGTGAATCCTACTGGAGAGTTGTAAAATTCTTTGTGACTGTGGCGAAGTTTAACCGCAAAACCGTGAGTACCTACTCATCGAACTTTCTTAGTCATTCTTTTTTTTATTTGCAATGTCCGTAAATATGGAAGGAAAGAACAAGTCAGAAAAATCAGATAAACCAGAAAAAAAGTTAGAAAAAAAGAGTGAAAAGGTTTCAGACAAACGACTGGTGCAATTAAATTTACAATCGGTGTCGTCGTCTATCAAAAGCGCCCATATTTCGGACAAAAGGCCGTCCAAAGTACAAAGAACCAGTAGCTCCGATACTGAACCCATTAATACTGATGTCTTTGATGAACTTAAATCTATTCAAGAAAGTCTGTTGGAAATCCGAGCAACAATGATGAAAAAAGACGACATTAAAAATATTGTTACGGACATTGTCTCGGAAATAAAGGGGGAGCTCAAGAAAGAAATCATAACAGAGGTGATCACAGAGGTGAAGGATACACTGACAAAAGAACTCTCAACTACCGTTACTACACAGGTGAAGGACGAGTTTATCAAAGAGATAGATGAAAAATCCAAAATATTCGAGTCGCGCACGAAAGAAATAGCCGACGGGATGAATATGGATATGAATGACCTGAAGGAGAAATTTCACGAGCAGCTAGCAGAATTACGATATCTAAAAGCCAACCTACAGGAGTATAAATCGCTAACCGTGACAGCATACACTCAAGCAAACCAAAATATGCAGTACTCTCAGAAAAACAACATCAAGTTTATAGGGTGGAAGGAAAAGGCGCAGGAAGACTTGCGCTCCGACTTGATAGCCATCATGAAACAAACGACAGGCGAAACCGTAGAACCAAGCGATATCCTTGAAATACACCGTATCCCAGGGGAACAGGGAAGGATTCGCCCCGTTATTGCCAAACTGAGGAACAGTGATTCGAAAATTAAAATAATCAAACACAGATCAAAAGATGGTGTGAAAAGCCACTTTAAAATGTACGACCACATTACCCATCAGAACGCAGAACTCCTTCGACAACTGAACAAGGACGAACGGATACAAAGTTCCTGGTATTATAACGGCAAGATCTTCGCGTTAGATAACCAAGGTGTGCGACATAAATTCGACATACTTGATTCGATTGACAAGAAGCTGAAAAAACACTAGAGGTTGGTAATGCGGCGGGGTGCGGAAATTCGATCGGGATCGAAGTGAACTGAACTGTGAATGTGTATTGGTCACATACCACTATTTTTACCCCGTGCTCATTGATCAGTCAAGTAGTTCTATTCTAAAAATGTATGTTTTTTTCCAAAAATTCCCAGGGGTGCTAAATGGGCGAATTTGGCGCCTTTTAGGGCATGGATGGAAAGAAGAAGGTTTGAAAAAAAATACTAGCTAAAAATAATTGGGAAAATCGATCTTTAAAGGCGCAATAGGAAGGGTGTAAAGAGGCCAATGTTTACAAATATTCCGAAGTGAAAGTGGATATTGCAGGGTAGGGGTTATTGTAGGGGCCATATCTCAGCTCCCTCTCGATTGATTTTCCTGTCCTTTGGAAATGTTGTTGGACTAATGTTTGTCTGTCATTATGCCAAATTTGAATAGATTTGAGCCGGTGGAATTTTTTATATGAATTTTTGTTTTATAAAGGAATAAGAGGGAAAAATAATTGTGGTCTGTGTCCTATCAGGTCAAAAGTGAAATTGCTTATTTAGGGTTTTATCCCCCATTTCTTAACAAATATCAATCGTTTAAGGTAATTTATGGAGAAATTGGGCCTTTTGTTCAATTATGAAAATTTAATTTCACCAAAATAGAGGAAAAATTGGGGGTGGGGGGTGGTTTTATTGTTGGGTGATTAGTATGACCCGCATATGCAAATGAGGTAAGTCGTATTTCTATGTAACCATGCGTCGGCACTATTTTTGTCGTCTGCAACTTTCATTTCGTGGCTATGGACGAATTTCTGACAAAATACAGAGAAAAAGTGCGCTCGGGCTCTGCTCCTAGTTTGAACGGTCAGTGTCGCATCTGGACTGGTGCTAGAAGCAGCAACAACAAATATGGTGTTGTATGCTACAAGCATCCAGTAAAGAACAAGTGGGTTACCATGCATGTACATAGACTCAGTGTCATGCTACATCATGGTTATCATGAGTTGGATGCATCCATTGTTGCATCACACTTGTGCCACAACAGGCTGTGAGCACATCACTCTGGAACCACATGGTATTAACAACCAGCGACAGACCTGCCGAGCTAGGGGCACCTGCCTGGGCCACTTTCCGTACCTGCCTTGCAGACTTGACCTCATTATTGACATGAATTGAGAAAACAAAGAATATAGGTAAGTTTATCATATTTATTAGAATGTTACACCGCTAAACATTGGAGAGTCATGCATTTCTCCTCACAATAATGGTTTTAGTATATGCCTGATGGCACATGATGGATTCAGTTCAATTAAGCTTTAAGGTTAGTAAAAGTCAGTATCATTCATAAAATGGGTATAAAGTCATTCAGTCACATCCTGGGCGAGGCCTCAGATGATATTGGCATGCTCCTCTCCTGTGGTAGGGATGATCACGTGCTGCAGGTAGGTTCATATCCAATTGTCCCTTCCGGTAGTCTGACTTTGTCCGATGTTCCTGTCGATATAGATGGTGTTCCTCCATTTTCCTACGCTGCTGTTTGTTTCTTCTGGTCTTAATCTTTTCCTTTTTATGGTATTCTTGTCTGTAGAGGAACTGCTGGTCAATCCTGGCTAGTCGTCGCTTGCCGGAGTCTGAGTATTGGACACCGGCAGATTCACACTTGAGTCTGGTTGAGGTTCCTGGTAAGTTATTCCTCCTGTGAATCATGGAGTGCAGACGGCCTTCCATTGTTCTTGAGAATTTCACATTCTTGGGCATGTTAGCACTTGCAGATCTATGGTAGGACTCGTTGGCATTGGTGTCAGTCAGAAGTTTCATGGCAGAGATAGCCTCCACGCTCAACTTCATTTTCAGAACTTCTGTCACAATTCTTAGGTCGTTGTCATTCATTTGCAGGGCGGTGATCCTATAGATGGCCAAGTTGCGGCTAAAGTTCCACCAGTTGGAGACCACTCCCCCCTCACAGACCAAGGAATAGGCGGCACACATAGAACAGTCTCCGTCATAACATGCAACAGTTGCCTCCAGGACTTTGGGTAAGAAACTGCTCATTTTCTCCAGGTCTCTGTCATACTTGGTGAATAGCTTTTTCACTATCATGGAACATCTGGATTTTAAGTCATTGCTAAACACCCTTTGTAACTCTTTCTTTTCTTCTTTTGTCTTAGAATGGAACATTTCATCGCTGTATACTGCTCGGTTGCTGGCACGGAACTGTGATTGCCCAAGATGGACATGGTCTGCTAGGCGCTCTACTTTTCACAAGGGATGAAGAGCCCGCATGGCATCGTCCACTCCTTTAGCACCTTGGGCATCGCCGTCTGTGGTAACATACCGGACTAGAACATCTTGCAGGCCGAGCTGAGTGCCGATATCCTTTCCCATCTCGTATTCCGAGAACGGAGCAGCCGGAGACAGGTTTGCAGTACATTCCGCATGACCGCCAGGACAGTCCACCTCCATGCCTTTGCCGCGCAGCCATGCACCAGTCCAGCAGAGTTTGTTCTGTACAGCACAGGCAAGTATGTACTTTCTATCTGTATTTGTTTCTACTGCCAGAGAAAAGGCTTGACTGGCATTCTGGCCGGGGGTCTTCCGACTAAACATGACGCTGCTGTTGTACCTTGCATCTGTTGAAATGTTGATGATATTTTCAGGGTGTCCTCGAGTAACGTTAACCTGTTTGACTTTTTGTATCTTGTCATTCATGTCCAGTTTGTTAAGTTCTGTCATTTTTCTGCTTGTTTTGCACAGGAGTGTCTGCATGAATGATTTGCTGGGAGCAGGTATGTCCAAACAGGTGAGGAGTTCAATTATCTTTTCGGCCCCGATGGCAGTGTCTTGAATGGCATATGCGAGAGCGATGTTGGTTGCTGATGGATTACGGCCTGGTCCCTCTTGATGAATCTCATGATACAGGTTGAATGTCGGAGAGGTAAACGGACAATTTGCGCATTTTATCTTGTACTTCCAAGAGATGCCTAGCTTTCTTGCCTCGAGTACAGCAAAATTTGGCATGGGGCAGGTGCTTGAAGTAGTCTGATGAATATGGGCTGTGCTCGTCATCATATCTATCATTTTCTCCTCACTCACTACACGTTGTCCCCCTTCATATTCATTGCTGTTGGCATTTTGTAGGTATCTGCAGCTTTCTGACCGTGGCCGAAGAATACACGAGGATCCACTCTCCCCATCACAGTCGGGAGTTATGTAGGATTGGCAGTCTAAACTTGGTCGTGTTACCAGGGCATGGTCCCCAGCGGATAGCCGGACAAAGGAGCGTTTACGAGTTGTCTCTTTGTCCTCTGATGAAGCCTTGGATCTGTTAGTATTACCTTGCCGAAAAAACCTCCTGCTGGGCGGCTTCCTTTGGCGGAGTTCCCTCCCTTTGTTCCATGGCCTTTGGTTTTTCTGAAACATTTTGATAACTTCTGTAAGTACTTTCTGCTTGCTGTATCAAAGATGGTGTGATGGATTCCTTTATTTCTATCATATTTATAGTCTTGTATGTTTGACAGTACTTCAAATGGCATTTTATACCTATCCATGTCATCTAAACTGTACCCAGAGCTAATCCATTTTGACCTGTAAGTGCCACTTCCTCAAGTTGGTTGCAGTGGAGTGGCCATGTTTGATTATCTGCTTACAACAAAGGGATTACTTGCTGTTTATTTACTAGCATGTCTGATTTCTATAGTATATTAAATGTAGAAATTTTACATATTTTTTCCAACTGAAAAATCTGTGTCTACATATTTTATTTTTGGGCTTTTCTGGGGATTTATAGCCTTATTTGGGGTATAATTTCAAAAAATTATTAAAATTGCATAATATTAATCTTGATGAGAAAAAATGTCAGATGTCTTTGGGCAATAAGTTGAAATATGACATATTAAAGTTTCAAGGAAATTGATTATAAAATAAGGTCATTGTGAGTACTTTAGTGAAGTGAATTTTGTGTGAGATGCTGGTGTTGGCATGCAATTTCAGCTATTCCTGTACCTTTTTTCAGGGGCCCATAACTCTGGTGTAAGGAGAAGGATTTCACCGAAACTTCTAGGAGACATTGGAAATACCCACAGGTGCCAACCTACCAAGTTTCATCAAAATCAATAAAGGTATGTGAAATTATTAGGTCACATACCACTATTTTTACCCCGTGCTCATTGATCAGTCAAGTAGTTCTATTCTAAAAATGTATGTTTTTTCCAAAAATTCCCAGGGGTGCTAAATGGGCGAATTTGGCGCCTTTTAGGGCATGGATGGAAAGAAGAAGGTTTGAAAAAAAATACTAGCTAAAAATAATTGGGAAAATCGATCTTTAAAGGCGCAATAGGAAGGGTGTAAAGAGGCCAATGTTTACAAATATTCCGAAGTGAAAGTGGATATTGCAGGGTAGGGGTTATTGTAGGGGCCATATCTCAGCTCCCTCTCGATTGATTTTCCTGTCCTTTGGAAATGTTGTTGGACTAATGTTTGTCTGTCATTATGCCAAATTTGAATAGATTTGAGCCGGTGGAATTTTTTATATGAATTTTTGTTTTATAAAGGAATAAGAGGGAAAAATAATTGTGGTCTGTGTCCTATTGCCTAACGAGATCGGGATCGTCATACTTAAAAAACGATGATTGTGTGTATGGTGTGTGAATGTGTGTTTATGTATTTGTCTAATGATAGTCTGGTAAGTGGTTACTTGCTTAATTTTAAATTGTCATTTTTATTTACTTTCTGTTTCTTCACAATTTTCCTAGGATACCACAGTCGGGTAATATTACAATAGCAACGGTGAACTGCCAGGGGCTAGCAACTTTTAACAAACGTCAAGATGTTTTAAATTATTATAAACAAAAACAATACTCTATTATTTGTTTTCAGGACACTCATTTTATACATGAAAACGAACCATTCATTGAATCCCAGTGGGGATACAAATGCGTTTTTAATTCATATTTGTCAAATTCAAGAGGTGTCTGCATACTTTTTAACAACAATTTTGAATTCAAAATCCTAAGAGTAAAAAAGGACACAGATGGTAACTTGCTTGCATTGGATCTAATCATTGAAGAAAACAAAGTAACACTTATCAATATATATGGGCCTAATATTGACACCCCTAGTTTTTATGAAAATGTAAGAGATATTTTCTTAGAATTTGACAATGATTATTTCATACTGTGTGGTGATTTTAATCTAACTCTAAATCCTTCGCTTGATACTTGTAATTACACTGGAATTAATAACCCTAAGGCTCGTAGTAAAGTCTTAGAAATTATGGAAGATTTGCAACTTATCGATTATTATAGAGTTCTAAATCCAGACAAAAAAGTTTACACATGGCGTAAGAAAAATCCTTTGAAACAAAGTCGTCTTGATATTTTTCTTATTTCTGATAGTCTTTCAAATTTAGTTGAAAACTGTTCCATTAAGCCGGGTTACAGGTCTGATCACTCCATTGTTTTGCTTGAGATAAAATTTAATCCCTTCACCAAAGGGTGTGGGCTTTGGAAGTTTAACAATTCTCTTCTGTCAGACAAAGAATATGTAATAAAAGTTCAAGAAACTATTCAGTTAATTAGTAAACAATATCTAGATAATATAGAGAGTTGTGATTTTCAATGTAAAAATGGTATTGATGAAAGTCTTTTTTTTTGAGGTGCTAATGATGGAAATAAGGGGGGTGACTATTTCTTATTCAACATATAGAAAAAAGGTCAGAAATAACACTGAAAAAAATCTTGTCCAGGAAATAGAATGTATGGAATCAGATTCTACTGTTGATATTAATATTTTGGATGAAAAAAAAAGTGCTCTTGAAAAGCTACGCAAGGAAAAGTTGTTTGGACATATGATAAGGTCTCGTGCCCATTGGATGGAGGAAGGCGAAAAACCTTCAAAATATTTTTGCAATTTGGAATCTAGAAATTATATAAACAAAACAATAAAAAAAATTGAAGTTGAGGGTATTGGAAGGGTATATGAGCAAGAAAAAATACTAGATTATGTAAAGAAGTACTATGAAAATTTATATGCAAGTGAGGACACAAATTTAGTAAGGATTGATTTAGATAATATTATTTTTAATTACAATTCACCTAAGTTAGAAAATGAGTTGTCAAATGGTCTAGAAGATGTTTTTTTAGAAAAAGAGGTATTAAATGTCATAAAACATATGAAGAACAACAAATCTCCTGGGAGTGATGGGTACACTGCTGAATTTTTTAAATTTTTTTGGAAAGATATTAAAAATTTTGTTGTACGAGCCATTAACTGTATATTTTTGAAGAAGGAACTCCCCATCTCACAGAGACTTGGAATTATCTCATGTCTACCTAAAGGTGATAAGCCTAGACAGTTTTTAAAAAACTGGCGACCAATTACTCTTTTAAATGTTTTGTACAAGATTATTTCAGGGTGTGTTAGTTTTAGAATTAAGAAAGTATTAGATTATTTAATATCTGATACACAGTCTGGATTTATGAAGGGAAGATACATTGGGGAAAATACCAGATTAATATATGACCTGTTATCTTACACTGAGTTCAAAAACATACCTGGTCTTTTAATACTTATAGATTTTGAAAAGGCTTTTGATTCTATGTCGTGGTCATTCATATACCAAGTCCTTAAATATTTTGGCTTTGGAGAAAATATTATTCAGTGGATTAAGATTTTAAATACAAACTTCCATGCTGCTATTTTACAGTGCGGCCATTTATCACAACAGTTTGTTGTACAAAGGGGATGCAGGCAAGGAGACCCTGTTGCTCCATATTTATTTATCATGTGTGCAGAAATTTTAGCAATAATGATTAAACAAAACAAAGATATTAAAGGTATTTTTATTAATGATATTGAACATAAGATATCACAATATGCAGATGACACTTCACTAGTCCTTGATGGTTCACCAAAATCTCTTTTTGCAGCTCTTGAAACCATAGAATTTTTTTCTAGTTTTTCTGGTCTTAAAATAAATACATCTAAGACAAAGATTATTTGGATTGGATCAAAAAAAATTTCAGATCAGGTTTATCATCACACAAGATGGAAATTGGATTGGGGGTCAACAACATTCAACCTTTTAGGAATCCAGTTCTCAGTAAATCTTCATAATATTGTCGATATGAATTATAATTTACAAATTCCAAAAATTATAGCTATGGTAGAGCAATGGAAACGACGAATTCTTACTCCCATTGGTAGAATTACTGTTATTAAAAGTTTGCTCATACCGAAACTAAATCATTTATTCATTTCACTACCAAATCCAAAGAAAGAAACAATTTCATACCTTAATAAAATTTTGTTTGAATTTCTGTGGAAATCTAAGATTGATAAAGTTAAGAGGTCAGTCATTACACAGGACTATTCATCAGGAGGGTTGAAAATGGTTAACATTAACAATTTTATAATATCTCTCAAATGTTCATGGATAAAAAGGCTTACAAAATCACACAAACCATGGATGGATTTTTTATTTACCATTTATGGAAATGAGTTTTTACAGAATTTGTTTGATTTTGGTGATAGTTTTGTAATTGAATGTTTACACAAGGTAAACAATGATTTTTGGAAAGATGTGTTAAATTCATGGTTATGTTTTATTATTACCTATATTGATCACCCAAAGGCAAAAGATAATCTTTTAAATTCTCCGGTGTGGTACAATTCAAAAATACTCATAGCAAATAAATATGTTTTCATAAAAACCTGGTACAAGAATGGTGTAAAGGTCATACAAGATTTTTATGATGAAAATTGTAATTTTTTAAGTTATGAAGAATTTAAATGTAAATACAATCTCAAGAATATATGTATAATGCAATACAACAGTGTTAAATCAGCAATTTTTAAGTTTTTTAAAATGTCTAACATTGACAGGACTTTTGTTCAAAGAAATCCTAATCCATGTATACCATTTTTTTTCCAAACAATCATACTCCATGAAAAGTGTACAAAAATTATTTACAATGTTTTGAACGAAAATGTGGTTGTTCCAATTGCTGTAAACAGATGGAAAACAGATCTGGTTGATTATAATGTTGAAGATCTTACTGTATATGATATTTTTAAGATTTGTTTTAAAACTACCAAAGATTCTTCTGTACAATGGCTTCAATTTAGAATTTTACACAAAATTCTTCCAGTTGGATACTACCTTAAAAAAATCAATATTAAAAATACTAACACATGTGGGTTTTGTAAAAACAATGTGGAAACAATAATACATGTTTTTATTTCCTGTGAGAAAATGCATACCCTGTGGAGTGAACTTAGTTTATACATTTATAGAAAGACCTCTGAAAGAATTGGATTTAATATGTCTAATATTATACTTGGCCAACTTCCATTGTCATTTCATAACAAAGTAATTAATTTTATAATTCTGTATATGAAACAATATATTTTTTGTTGTCTTATGTCAAATAAGACACCATGTCTGATTGGTTTCCTTTATCACTTAAAACTAAAATACAATATTGAAAGATATGCTGCAATACAAACTGGTAAACTACAATATTTTGAAAACTTATGGGATAGTTGGAAAGATATCTTGGCTGCTGATATCTGATTTATTTTTATTACACTGTATCATGAATATTTTTTTTATACTTAATTTTTTTCCCATGTAAGCAAGTAACCACAAAATAATAAATTTCAGTGTTTATTCATAAGTGTGTATGTGTGTGTGTATGATTGAATGTCTGTTTTGCATGTCTGTTTCTTTGAAAAAGAAATAAATTATAAAAAAAAAAAAATAAACAGTATGATAGTTTACAATCCTTAAAAATTTGCACCACACACAACATCATATTCCCAGAAAAAGTCTACAAGTGTACAGTTCAATATAAATCATGCCAAAGAAAGGACCAAAGTGGCTGCATCGACATCAGTACAAAAACGGAAGCATTGCTCACAACAAGGGCCAGAAAAGTACAGGGACCACCAGCCCAGTACAGTGTCTATGTCCTATAAGAAGGCTGAGTAAAGAAGAGTTTCAGGACCTTGTACAGCAGCTGAAGGATGGAATATTCACAGTAAGCGATGCTTAGCGTAAAAGCAGTCAAATGAAGATTTTGCGACCCAGGCCGAGTGAAGTGGAGCTGGTAGACTCCTACATGAATGCAGAGTCACCGAACCCCAATTCCAGACTTTACAAAGTACCGGTACTCCATCAAGAAAAAACTGCTTAACCATGTATGACGATTGTGACACGATATAGAATTGTATTTTGATATTGCACACGCATGTACTACTTTTGACATGTCCCCCTTATTTACCGTTTGCATTTCACAGCGAGATGTCATAATTTGTACTATTATTACTCACTGCATCAGATGAACGTGATTATTTGATTGTATTTCAATCTTCCAGGTCTTTTGTTTTCGTTGGCAAACTCCACTTTAAATGTTTTCATGATTTTTCCAAGCATGTACTTTTCGTTTTTACATACCGCCATTAGTGTTATGGAATTTCAGTATATCACGCCCGATGCAAATCATAACTTTTGTGCACTAGATTTTATTGCGATTTCTGTATTAATGTATTGTTGTATGAATTGCTATAATTTTACTTGTCATGTGTTGTGTAAATCACCTAATTCAATTGATGAATTATATTTTATACATTAGTCTATGTTATTGCCGGTGACTGCCGGTGATCCCTAGGGAAGCGCGTGGGTCACTTGGGGGACTCCGTATGTGTATAAAAAGGGGAGATCACTCTATCCGGTGGACTTGGGGTTTAGCAATTGAGGTTAGAGGGTGTGTTTTAACTACTTCGATTATTTTAGGTAGAATTAGGGGATTGATTTTGAATAATTTATTTTTTTAATACATCGTGGTATTAAGAGTTAATCTCGTTTACATGATATTAATTTATATTTAGGGAGTTCATATTGGATTAATTTCAATACAGACAACATAGTTCATTTTATTCACGGTTAGACGAAGGGTTAATCTCTGAAGTCTTACCGATTAAATAATTAGTAATCGTTAATAGTTCTTTGGAATTTTATTATTCTAAATAATTGAATTATCGATATTTTATAATATTGTTACAGTAGGAATAATTTATACATATATTCATATTTATTGTTGAAAATAATTGGCAAAGTTTTGCGTTAACAGCTAAGTGAGATATAGTCTGGTAATTCTAGATGATTTCTCGATTTTGGTAATATTTATTTGTACACTAATCGGGTCATTCTCGTTTAGTGCACCCCCCCCCTCCTTTATTGAATTAACGTACACACGAAGGTTGTGCTGTAGTATCACTGTTCGATTTGGGTAATTCTCGATTGTCAGTGAATTAATTGTAGGTGTACTTGCTATTGTTGATTAGTTATACGTCTTGTAATTTCTTTGTTGAATAAATTTCTGTAAATTTTAAATAAGTCTTATATTTAATTACCCTCGGTAATAACTTAAATACGAGTCCAAACACAGGTTATTCTTGTGTTTTAACAAAAGGGGCAATATTTACAAGAAATTCCTAATTTGGTAGAATTAAATTCATGGGTTATTCTCGTGCAGGATTGCGTATATATACTTGTGCAATAGCAAGCACTCAAGTCCGTTACATATGGAACCATGCATTTAAAGAGCACTTACAGAAATTACCGGACTGTGACGGTTCCCTGGACTGGAACCAGCATGGGGAGGAAAAGAGAGGCCTGGCATGGATCCTTTCCATTCGATGTAAGAAGTGCCATTACACCGTGAAAAGCTGTACGAGGAAGTCAGTCGATCAGGAAGGGGACGGAGAGCCACACAGCTTAATGTTGCTATGGCTGTCGATCACTTGGGCACCAGCCTTACAACAGAGGGTATACGTGGTATGCTTCTTGGCGCAAACATCAAACCAGCATCAGCCACCAACATTCATCAGACCTGCAACAAAGTACGCAAAATCATCACTGATGTGAACAAAAACAGCAAGAAGAAAATAAGGCAGGGCATTCAAGAGCTTAACGAGAAATGTGGACTTGCCAATACACCTATAAGGTGCCCAGACGTGGATATAATATATATAATACTGGACGTAATATGCCCCCAGAAGCCCAGTATAACAATGCCACCTTCAGTGCAATCGGTAATTCACCATTCCAAGCTGCCACACAAGTGACATACACCTTAACTGAAATGTTACCAAGAAGAAGAATTTTATTACAGTGTTTTGTGGCAATAAACTGTGCAAGAAAGGCACCCATCTTAGAATCAAAAATATTTTTATGAAAAATCCTTCGATAAGTAATGTATTTTGCAGTTCTTGCTAGGGGTTCATATTTTAATTTCATTTATTTGAAATATTGTCAAAACATTTTGCACCGCCATCGAAATTAAGTACATTTTTACCTTTTAGGCTCGATTTACACAAAATCGGGTCAATCGGTAGGTTTCCCCCAGCAAGATTCACAATGGTACTTATTTTCTCTCCCAATTTGACGTAAAATATACTAAGACTTTTTATCTTTCACTTGCGCTAAGCCGTTTTTTATATGCATATACATATCACCATTGATTAGATTACACGTAGCAGGGGGAGTCTCAAAACCATTAGTTTAAGAATAGCTATTTACCTATTACGAAGCTTTAAAACTGTTGATTTTTTTATACTTCATATCGGTGATATTGAATTTAGTATCACTAGTATTTACAACAGTGTCTATGTAAAGGAATGAAGCGGTTTTATTATGCACAATGAATATCACTTATTACGTTACGATACATTCCCTAAGAACGATAGAAAGGAATGCAGATCGTGACTTCAAAGTTAACTATGACGTCATATCTTATGAAGTACAGACAAGTGACTTTCTACATATCGCTGTGAAATAAATCAGGCAGCCTTAACATAGCCATGTGCGCCACTTCTTTGACTCTCAAAGAAAACAGACTGCTAATGCTCTTTTCAGCAGTCACATGTTTCCTGGAAGAACAAAAGCTATGAGAGAATCCATGCAGAGAAGATTTGCCCTGGACCTGAAGCCTAGATGCAGGACCGAGTACGAAAACTGCTTCAAACACTTCTCCAGTGACTTACCTTTGATGAAATGAGCCATGTCAACTCTGTCCGTTCCATCATCAGCTGCTACCAAGGACAGTGCGGAAAGTCCTGCCAACTTCATTCCTTCTCCTGTCACAGACTGAAAAACAACAAGTGGAACTCTTCAGTGTTGCCTCGTGATTTTGAATTAAACATGACAGAAGAAGACACATGGTTGTCAAAAGACTGTATAAATCTGACTTTGTGACATAATAATCTTGATAGAATTAAATATCACACCTGTACACAAAAATCTGAAAATAGGGCACATTTAAAATCAAATCCAAAATGTATTACAAGTAGTAAAATTTTGAAAGTAGAATACATAAAGTTGTGCACTCACTCAATCGGGGTCATGGAAATTCAACATTGGAACTTTGTGAATCTGTAGGGGCACCTGTTGTAAAAGGTAGTAGAGTGGTCCATCATCTAAAATAACAGCAAAATAGGCAAAATTACTTTAAAATGAAACAAAAACTATTAAAATATAAATTCCAAAGAAAATTTTACAGAATGATCTAAAAGATATCAGCTCTTCGATAAAAAGTCTAAAGACACTTATAGTAAGTCACTAACAGATCCAAAGTAAAACAGGAAGTAGCTAAGTGTGAAAAGGGGGGGGGGTGTTATCATGGGTAGGTGGGGTGGGGGGTGTAGTTAGCATGTATTAAATGTTCGTTATATTATACCTGTCATGTGAATTTTGTATTACATTTAATGATTGCTATGTTTTAATAATGTGCACTGAATGTATGGTAATGTGTGAATGATGAGAGTGTGTAACATGTGACATGTCCTTTTATGAGGTGCTCTGCTCATGTAAATATGTTATTTTTCTCATTGTTATCTTATTGAAATATTTGCAAACAATTATCTTGATTTTCTTACCTGTCTGATGTACACAACAAAGAGGACTGAGACGATTGGTAGAAATACGGATATACAGGCGTCAAATTCCACCATTGGTGACAAGACAGCATCCCGCATTGTTTATCCGCGATTGTTGAACTTTAACAAGGGAGACAACTCCTGAAATTAGAAAAAATGCAGTTTAAATGTTTCTCTTAAGGTCTCACACAAGGAATTAATTTCACTATATGTTAATATAAAGCTTTAATTCAGTTTTAAATCAATTAACTAGTATACTCTCAGAATATAATTAATGAAAGAGAAATTATAGTTAAATGCTTCAAGAAAATTTTTAGATCAGAAGCATAACGCCTTATGTGGCTTCTAAGAGAGATAATTGAGAGTAAACATACCTACCCCGAAGTGCATGTGGGTTCCACATGTTGACAAACAGGCTCAGCACCATCCAGGAAGTTGCATCATGCGCATCTAAAAAAATAGTTCCATTGAAATTTGTGTGACAATTCCACTAAAGTAATATTTCTCCTAGCCACCTAGTCCAAAATCAATACTATAGGCCTAAAATAAGGTGCCAAAAAAGGAAGAAAGAAAGGAAATTCTCTATATATATGGAACTTCAGTTTGATTGGCTATTTCCTTGTGTAAGACCTTTAAGACTATATAAATCTCCTTTTAAAAAAGAGCTCTATATAAAGAAATAGGCGAAACATTGAAATTTTAAAGTGAAAATAAATGAAATTTTCTTTACTAAATAATAGTTAATTGCTATTAAACAAATCATTTTTTTTAAATAAAATGTAGATGTGATGGTTAATTTGTTGACTACATGCCTCCTTTGAAGTAAATCTGCATTTATAATAAATAATGCAAGTTGTATAAGATGTGTACTTTAAGTTTTTTAACCCCTTCCCCCCCCCCCACCCCCCCCCCAAAAAAAATCAAAGTACTGAGGTACTGAAAGCCGGTCTCTTTTTGTGTGTCTTTATGTATATTGTGTAGTAAAGACTGAAAATCTCTCTCTCTCTCTCTCTCCCTCTCTCATGCTTTGAATGTCGGAAAAGCGTCAGAGAGCGACCAAATTTTGTAAGCAGCTATAAACAAAATATGTCTGTCTAGTAGAAAAAAGTTCAACAGTTGCTCCCTTGAATTTTGCAACAAGCGTTATATACATTTCTTCAACGCGCAGCAAAGTAGTACGTGAAAATTCATGCGCATCGTATGTGTCCAAAATGCATAGTCTTGTTTTTAAAACACGTTATTAATAAGAAAACTAAAAAAGATAAACAATTCTCTTGAAATTAAATAAAGAAACAAAATGCTAACACTTTTGACAAACCGTGGCTCTTTGTGTAACTATTTGGTGTAGCGGAAGCTTTTAGTTTGACGCTGTTTGGTTTTTTGTTTACTTTTGAAGTTGTGCTATTTATAGTAACATTGGCGATTTGCCCGCATACAGCCAGAACTCTGCTTTCAGCAGAGCCAAGCTAAAAACAGACTTGAAATGTAAAAATGGAAAAAAGAGATCTATAATCTTAAATAGTAGAGAGAACCAATTATTCATTTTCCCATTTTTCCCTTAAATGTCAATATCTTACTTTATATATCTATATTACTAAATCATTGAACTCATTGAAGCTCAGTTGATTTATTCCTATCTAATTTTTCTATAAAAAAAAAATACCCCTCTGAAATTAGGAGTGGAGAGGTGGTTTAGGTTAGACCAGGCAAACAAAATTAATGTATTGGTTCTCGAACAAAATGTTCAAAATCTAATGAGGTAGGCAGGTTTATTTTTTATTGCAAGAGTTGCAAAGGGAAATAAATTAATATTTAAGCCTAAAATTGAGTTTTTTCTCCCTTTCCAATTATCAGAGAATGTAATTATTGCAACATCATTTGGTCTGAAGCAGCGGTGCCTGAGAAACATTTATTTTTATTTTTTGGTCTTAGCAAACAAGAACTCAAGACTAACCTTGATCACTTCATGACCTTCTTCATTTATTTCCTTGGTTACATCCTCAGCCTCACACTCGATGGCAATCTCCTCAAGGTCAAGGTTGGGGCGTTCGGGGTCAGGGGTCACGTACAAAATTCCCTGCTGCTTGAATAAGTGCAAACTGGATGGGGAGTTGCTGACTTTCACTCTGTATTAAAATCATAGCATGAAATCAAAGCTGAATTCTGGTCAAAGGGATTATATTGATCTCACCGTGGTAAATATGGACATGAGATGATTATTAAAATACACAAGACTATTAGTGTATTTTGATATTTAAGGTGGAATAACACACCTGGAAAAGTCACTCAAATTTACTGTAAATTATTTGATTATGAAAGATATAATGATAAATAAACTATACATATGTCAAATAAGCAAAAAATTTGCAAATTGGGGATAATATTACATTGTCTATGGTCATCGTTGCTAGCCAAGGGAAAAAGTCACTGATATATGAAAGCATTCATGCCATAAAACCAGGTATCATCTTCGTGAATATTGCGGACAAAAGAAATTAAATAAAACACAGCTCATTGAACATCTAAAAGCAATAGCCATAAGCAGGAACTTGTATACTACCAGGATAAGCAACTTCCGAGGCTACATTCGCCATGTTTACTTCCCATACTATCATGCTGGCCTTGACTGGTTTGTAAATCTCCGTTCAATGCAGTTAATTATATCGTTTTTTAGAGCAATCTGGTTAGACCATCATTTAGGAGGCACTGTACTTGAGAACTTGTGTCTCAACTTGTTAAAAGCACAGAATGTTTTACCAATATCACACGTGTGTTTCTTTAAACGTTTATTGACAAGCGCCTGTTGTAAATGCTGCGATTGGATCAGCCAATCACGGCTGCAGCCAATCATAAAGCAATGTTTGTCATCAAGATTTCGTAATGAGATCTGCCAAGGATTAATGGGGAGCAGAGTGGACCGAAAACCCTTGGCTAGCGAAGATTGTCTACAGTAAAACTCATCATTATGTAGAGATTTGAACTAGTAATCTGCTTTGACTTAAAATAATTCAGAATTGCACAAAAATTTCTACATAGCTGCTTTAACAACTCATACAAACTTAAATATAGATAATTTTTCCATTTCTACCTGAACAACACACAAACTTACAGATGTTTCCTCATTGCTGCTTTCACCTCTGTCCGAGCACTCACTTGGTTCGTTGCGTCTACCATAACCAAGAAAATGGAGTTGGCTGGTCCACAAACTTCTATCATGATATCTTTGTATTCTTTATTTTTCTTTCAAAAAAAATTAAGTTCAAAAGTAGCTAACATGTTCTATTCAAATCATAATAATTTACTTTGATAATGTTGAGAAGGGGAGACTTGTTCATATCCAGTCTAATCAAAATTGGATCTTGATGATCACAATTGGATCACAAACATGACAAAGTAGTTGTTTAGCGATCCATTAAAAGCATGGATCAAAGATCTAATTTTAATTAGATTGGTTCATCTCCTATCAATCATATACATGTACTGAACATGTATATAATTATATAATATATGTTTTACGTCATGAAGGGTGTAAAATTGTAAAATGCCTATTTATTTTGTAGGTCATAAAAATTAAACCTTTAATTAAGGTCAGACGACACGTTCCTCAATTTTAGATAACTTTTTCCAGGAGTTTGTTAATGGTTTACTACTACTTTGACAAGCTTTCTTGTAAAAAATTAGGGTAACCTACCAGGCATTTCTGCAAAATACTAGAGTATGCAATTTCCTATATAATCTTCATGAAAATACACTTGAATTGCTGATATAAAAATAAATACATCTACAGCAAAGCGAAATTCACTAAATTAGAACTATATCTTCGCCAGGGCAGGGCTTTGAACTCACGACCTCTAGAACCTATACGCTACTTACAGTGAGCGGCCACGGTTCTAACCACTCGACCATGTACACATATAACCAAATTGAAGTAAATTTTGATCATTTTTAAAGTAATTATAATATATATATATATATATATATATATATATATATATATATATATATATATATATATATATATATATATATATATATATATATATATATATATTTTTTTTTTATTTTTTTTATTGGAACTCTTTATTACGAGGAGATACAAAAAAGATTCTCGAGGAACGTGTCGTCTGACCTTAATGTAATGGTATAAATTATTTACTGGTAATAAAATATACCGGTATGTACATGATCTTTGAATTTGTATATCAATTTGAATGTAACAAAATCCAGCAATTCTCAATCAAAGTTCTTCCTACCATTCTTTCAAGTAGTTTTTTTATGGTTTCAACACCCAGACTGCTCTTCTTTGCACTTTCTATAACCTGGGCCAGCTTGGGGTTAAGTTTGGGATCAGTAGACTCACCCACTGAAATAGAAATAACACCAAATGTAACTATTTAAACAATAAAATGCCTTCTTGATTATTAATTCATGCAAAGATGGTGACATTGCAGAAAAAATACATAACCCACATGAATCAAATTTTTCTTAGGTTGCTGAAGGTTGATGAAGGTTTCTACCAATCAAAAAACGGGGCGTGTAGATTTCAATCTTGTCAGTTTCTACATAGCTAATAAATATAATACAGTTAACCAACTTTAGCTCACATGGTAAACAAATTAAAATTTTAAGTTTTCCAACACACTTTTCATAAAAACAAATACTTCCAGCCAAAGAAGTAATAAAATATTTTTATATTTATTTTGATTTTTTTCAAGGCCCAGGTCTCGGTCTTGAAAACTAGTTTATCTATTAATAAAAATCAAATTGAATGCATAAACTCATTAAAATTAAAAGGTGCATATCATATATATACAGTGTGTGAATTATATTTGGGGGGGGGGGGGGCTGTAAATGGGTTGATTGATTTTTTTTTATGAGTGTCGAACACCTATCTCAGCAGAGATTTTTTTAAGAATATAAATTAAAAGTTTTTAAAATAACTAGTATGTGAAGTTTCAATATGCGATACAATCCAGGAAGCTCTCTTTACTTACTTTTTACAGTTGACTGTGCTAGCTTGACATACTGTCCCATCAGCGCTGACTTTTTACTGTCCTGCGCTTCTTTCCGATGTTTGATGTTGGAAAATTTACTGTGCCCTGCCATATGTCTGTTTGTCTGCCAGTAAACGACAGGCAACATTTGGAACAGAGTCCTCTTAGCTACAATATCTGTCTTTGTGCTCAATCTAGCTGGCATTGATGACTTTTTGCTCACAAAATTTTGAAAGAGGCGTGTGTGACACAGGCTGTTTCTACGGCAACTCACAGTCTGTGTTTTGTGTAAAACACGAGGTAAGGTTCTCAGTGTTAATTCCATTTTCAAAATATCACAGTCACTATCTGCAAAATCAATAGACATGTTGAAAAAATTCTATAAGAAAAAAGAAATGAGGTTAATAAATTTAATTTGTCAAGCTTTTGGTAAAGTTAGTATTCAGAAATAAAAAATTGATATTTAATTTAACGATAATGGAAAATCTTGAACAACACAGACATATGTCAATAAAAACAATTTTACAAATAATAGCCCAAATGGGATATAAATTTATAGTGCAAAAATTTATTTTTTTTGGATTAGGTAATTTTTTACATGCAACACCTTTGGGTAGCAAGTTTTACTGTAAGCATATAGTTTGCAAGAAGTTTTGGAAATACTGAGGGAAAAACAATCTGTGTAATAGAACGGTTACAGAAAAATTTGTTAATCATAAGTTGTTCCGAATGCTGGAGAAAACGTACCCAGGAGAAAACGTACCCAGGAGAAAACGTACCCAATTTATAGGGTACGTTTTCTCCAGGAGAAAACGTACCCGGGTACGTTTTCTCCAAGAGAAAACGTACCCTATGAAAATAATAAATAATGGTTTTCATAGATATTCTTAAATGAAACAAAATAAAATATACAATGAACATTTGTTGCTCTTGTTTTTAAATGCATAGTCACGTACATAAATTATTAAGACAATAATTTGTAACATTCACATACATGTACACGAATATGGCCTGAGCAGTTTAATTAGTCAACAATTAAACGAAACCGTTAAATAATTAGTTTTTATTGCAATCTCATTTGGAGAACTAAATGATGAGTATCTCAAGAAGTAGATATCGCGTTATTTTTAACATTTTTTTTTTTAATTTATCTATAAAACAAAGTTTGCATCAAACCAAGTCCACTGAAATCTTTTAAATATTTGTTGATTCATATATATGGAAACTATATATACTACGAAATGTAACATTGAACGGTCAATTTGCTTCCGACGCCACTGACATGTATAATGTGTGGAGAGTGAATATTTCTGCCTCCTGCGCCGGGAGGCAATACATAATATTATATAATAAAAACTGTTCAGGTATTTAATTGATTATCACTATAATTAAAATCGGGGGATCTCGCATAGCGAAACTCAAATCGGTAAGGCTAACGATAAATGGATATTAGAAGAAGTAGACTGATAACACTTTATGACAGGTCATTATTTCGTACTAAAATAAAAGTTGCTACAATTATTATTAAGATATCATTCATAAAATGAATATATTTCCATATTTCTATGCATTGAAATATGCATTAAAGTAGCATTTGAAAATTATTGAATATGTCCAACCCCTTTAAATTCATAAAGTATTAAATTCGTATATCAATAAAACTCTTAAATTTCTGTATATTTATTATGCAAAATAGTATTTAAAAGTATTAAAAACCATTAAGTAGTAATATATGATTTTCATAGGGTACGTTTTCTCTTGGAGAAAACGTACCCGGGTACGTTTTCTCCTGGAGAAAACGTACCCTAGAGATTGGGTACGTTTTCTCCTGGGTACGTTTTCTCCTGATACCGTTGTTCCATTTCATGCACATGTATTCATATGCGGATTTACCATATTTTTAGCTAATTTCAAATTTTTTGCACTTAAAATTCAAATCCAATTTAAGATATTATCTCCCAAACAGACTATAATATTCCATTTGATTTATGCACTGGTCCCAACCTGTTTACATAATTCTCCAGATATTGTACCTAAACTTGAATTTGAGCGTGATGAAACAGGGTATGTTCCACTAGAGAGAAGCGTCTTTTTTTGTCAGGGAGATGAGTTTGGAAATAAATCTTTATGAATATTACCTTCCTGTCAGCAAACAATTTTTCTTTACTCCAAAGTAACTTTGTACCGAATGTTATTTAGAGGAAATTCGGTCTAAACACGTTTCGTAATGTTGACGAAGAAAACAATGGTTAGAACTTTATTATTAAAAGTTTAGATTAAGCATCATTAACTGGTTTGTAAAATGCATACCTGTCAGTATTCACTCCTTAGTTATCTACATTTCTCCGGCCTTGATCGGGCTTTTTAAAGAAAGGTAATTTTAGTACAGCATTCATAAAGTTTAAACCGTAACCTATACGGTATAATTCCGGATTGGAGAAGTAACAAATTAGTGACATAAAAGCAGATACATAAATTATCTATGTCTCTGATAAAAGATTCCAAATATAATTGAATAGTTTTTGTATGCCTCTCTCTATATTTTTTCCTAAACATAAAACAAACATTGAGAGAGAGAGAGAGAGAGAGAGAGAGAGAGAGAGAGAGAGAGAGAGAGAGAGAGAGAGAGAATTTTGACCAAACACACAAACAAGTTTTGCACGTTAATTAAACTGTTATTCAATAAGGTGAAATACCTGAAGAATTTTATTGATTTAGTTCCTTATATTTCCATGACAGAATTTCTTTTTGGTTGCCAAAAAGCTATAATATTGCTGTATAATTGTTAGAGTTTTACATGTATCGTTAGTTAATAAATAAGACATAGCTAAACTGCTAGAGAAACTGCTATTTTATAATTTAATGATTTTCAGAGACTCGTGATATCTAACGTTACAAAACTGCATGTTTCTTTAATCTGCTTAAGAGGAAAGTCCACTGACATAAAATAAAAAGTGCATTGATCTAGAATGGGGGGGGGGGGGGGCGAGTCCGAACCTCCCTGGAGAAATTAAACATAGTATTAAAACATAGACATAGGCCTCGTCACCCCCCCCCCCCCCATTCCTTTTCCCAATGAAAATACAATGTACCAGTCTGGTATATCACTTTCTCTTGAAGTGAAATTTGTAGAATACTGTGTCACATGATCAATGTATGAGATGCTGTAAACAATAATTGATCCTAACACAGATCCAATATCACTGTAAACTATTATTGGATCCTAACACAGATCCAATATCACTGTAAACAATTATTGGATCCTAATAGATCCCATATCAGTTAGACACAATTCGTCATGTCTTTAAGACAATCACCATGATCACCTTCGTGTAGCCCCCTCCCACCCCCGACACGTTCCCTCCATGCGGACGAAATCACAGGGTCCGAGCCCGTTTTAACATTAATTTCAATGTAACCCTATGATAAATGAAGAAAATTTATGGTAACATGGAAATTAATGTTAAAACGGGCTCGGTCCCTGTAATATTAAGGTAGCGACATTGCAGAAAAAATACATAACCCGATTTAGCGGGTTATTTTAATTTTTCCTGAAATGATCGCTACCTTCATAACTCGCATGAATCATCAAAGAAAGCATTTCATTGTTTATATTAACATCTTTCTCTAACTAATTAATAAAACTGATTATGAAAAGTTAGTAAAATTTACTAAATTAATGTTAATGTACAAAAGTACGTTAGCTTAATGAAACAGCCAAATCGTCTCCTGTGAGACTTTGAGTCTGGCATCGTCAAGATTATTTCGTGCAGTCCGAGATTTTACTAAGGTCGCTGATCGATAAACAGGGCGTGTCAATTTCAGTCCTGTCACTTTCAGCCGCTGTAGATTTCGACCAATCGATAAATAGGGCGTGTAGATTTCAGTCTGGCTGTTTCTATAGAGCTACATGTGTATGAATTAACTATAAGTTTCCGTAAGAAATAGAGGGAATTATGCTTGGTAGTTGTAGATATATTGAAATTAATGTTAAAACGGGCTTGGCCCCTGTGTATAAAGTGCCTAATTTTGATGAATCATTTACCGCCACCAAGTTTAGTACAAAAAAAAGACAATTAATTAATTATAATCTGGTTGCTATACACGATTTCTTGTAATCAGCAGCAGGTGTCACTACAGTATTAAATATTACTATACATTCTTAAGCTTACCAAAATTGCACAACTTTACATACAGATTAAAAAATTCAAAACGAACTTCTGGAAGAAATTCTCTTGACATTTTTTAAAACAACGCTTCATTTGCAATTTTCTAGCAAAATACACACGTGCATCCAGCAAGGCGTGATACTTTGTTTACCTCGAAGTTACACATGTGCTTGAAAATCAAGCCCGGGCCTTTTCACCCCCCTCCGGAAACAAAACGCATCAAAAATTCAAATGACCTCGCATTATTACAAAACTGGGATAGGTAGACCTCTTACACATTGTTTTTCATCTCATAAAAAAAATCAGCTCCTGTCTCGTGCGGAAACGGCCCAAATTCAAAGGAAAATTCGGGAATTATTTTGCCATGTCTCGACGTGAACCTTCAGTGATATATTGTATAATTATACTTTCACGTTAAATACTGAAATCCGATTGGTTTAGACGCAGTTGGCAATCCGTTCTATTAACCTCAGCGTTAACAACACACTTGGCAACGGGTAACACAACGAAATGTTACATGCACGTAAGTTATGCGCGTACGGTTCGCCGTAGAATTCACTTCATTTCTTTATACATGTAAAAACAGTAACATTTTCTTTAAAAATAAGACATTCAGTATAATAAAATAAATAGTGCCTGTTTGGGAGGGTAACTCCGCGTCGGTTGACAATAGATTTCCCGGGATGTCAATTTCAACAGTTACCCTCCCAAACAGGCACTATTTATATAATGGCACCTGCAGTAAACTTAAGTTTACATGTATTGTACTGTGTGCATTATACTATTACAATAGTATATCATATATCATATCATAGATAAATATCAAATTAGTTATGTAAGTGTGAACATTTCCTTTAGTCGTACAATAACTCAAAATTCGTGATGACGTTTTTATTTGTTCTCTGACGCATGAATATATAGGCTAAATGTATTCACATGAAATTGAACATCGCAGATGTTCAATACAATCATAATAAATTACACTGAATGTAAATATTTATTCATACATAGTATGAAATACACGTGTTCTGCACCCCTGATATGAACAAAGTTTACTTAACTTACAACAAATCATCAAATTCATGCAAATAGTCTTGCTTAATCTATATCACCCAGTTGGTGTCTATCTAAGAAATTTTATTTTCTTTACATTGCCGTTAAAATGTTCTGATACAAACAGATTGTCATTATTGTCCACACATAAACCATACGGACTCTTCAGATCACAGTTATCAATGTAACGGAGAAACTGTCCATCCTGATCCAGAATGTGAATACAATGGTTGTAATGGTCTGCTGTCAGGATACGACTCTGACTGTCTGTTGTGATACCAACTGGTTTAAATGGTTTCTTTTTGGTAACTGAAGGATGACCGATGTATCTCCATCTGAGTTTCCCGTTCTGATTAACCACCACTACTGCTCCAGCCTCAACGTCAGCTACACAGATGTCATGGTTTCTGTTCTCAGTGATGTATTTAGTATAACTATTCCCTGAGTACAGAGGTTTACCTTCATCATCAAATTGAATTGTTTGTTTCTCTGTAGATCCCGAGTAACGGACAACTTTGAATTGAGTTACATCATCACTGAACATGGTAACCAGGAGATCACCATTAGAGGTGACACACAGGTTACCAGGCCACCATCCCTGTAATCTGATCAACTCTTCTGTCTGTCCATTATTTGCTTTATTCACTGTACTTGATGTCCTGTCACAGAATAGTAAATTCCCATCACTGTCTACAGCTATATCATTGGGTGGTTGTTCTGATATGTTGCTAATTGTATGAAGCAATACACCTTTAATGTTAAAGCATTTGAAATCATTTGTCAATCCACATGTCCAAACACAATCTTCATTAAGATAGGTAACACTGCGTAGGTTTTTATACCCTGTATGTATTGTGGCAACAAGCTCCGGTTCATCCAGTAGTTCTCTCACTGAAGTGTTGGGTTTGTTTAATGACAAGACATTCTCTTCTGTAGCAGTAGACAAAGGAGTGATCTTTCCAAACAAGCGATTCAACTTTTTATGGTCTAATGGTTTTGGAATGAATGTTGGCACTGTGATCTTCAATTTGGGAGGCAGCTTGCTGAACTCTCTGATCTTAGAGCTGTATTCAATGGTAGGAGATACTTCAGTGGATTTCTTGATTTCTTCTGTGGCCAGTAATGTTTGTTTTATGAGAGCCTGTTTCTGTTTGATTTCATCCAAGTGTTTTTGTAAAATATCTCTGTGTTTTACTTTAATCTCACTGATTTCAGTTTTCATTTTATTGACAACAATGTCAATTTCTCTGTGCCATTGCTCTCCTTGTTTGGACATTGTTGTTGTAAGTTTCTCATATCCTCCATCCAGGTCGGCAAGCTGATTTTCCAAGTCGAGTGCAATTTCTTCATAGGTAGGAGAAATAACGTTTTCTAACTTATTTGCCTCGTCCGCAATAGCATTTTTCTTTGTCGTGTAAACTTCTGAAACTTCTACAAAAATATGTCCTCTGTGTATTTCTGATGCAGTACAAGAAGAACAAACAAATATGTCGTTGCAATTTTTGCACTGCCAGTCACAATTTTTGTTTGAATGTGTCACACATTTTGGGTAAATCAGAGTAGATTTTCGCTCCTTAAAAGGGACTATTTTATGTTTGTCATATCTATCTGAGATGTGATCTACTACACAAGGCTTGCAGAGGTTGGTATGACAAAAGTCACAGTAGCTGTGTACTATGGCGGTCTCACAAAGGTCACATCGGTGCACGTCCTGGGCACTAGAACGAGGATCCATCGCTTTTCTAAAAATATAATGAAAAAATGAAATGAAAAATTAAATATACTGTTTGTTTTCAATCCAGAAGAAAATGTAGTATTAACAGAGACATAAATAACATTATTTATGTCTCTGGGTGTTAATGGTTAATATTAAGAGCCAACGTGAAAACCGTATGATGCAGCCCTGCTTTTATCAAGGGTTACAATAACCAAATAGAATAATCAACTTGCATTAATTGATAAGCATTTAAGCATAAAATATATTTGTTGAAGGTCAACTCATAAAGAAAATTAAAACGAAAGTACTTATTTGAAAGATATTAATTTAAAACGACTAACGTTACATGTAGGTATCTCAATTTTCGTCTAATAAATTAAGTCAATTATAAGCGATACAAACCTTGTTTAAAATAAATCAATTTACATATTCGTCGAATCGGACATCAAACATGCAGACGTGTACACGTAACTTAAACATGGCTGAGTTTGCTTGTATGGAATGTAGTCACATGACATCAAGAATGGAAAGCAATTAGAGTTATTCCCCATGTATTATAACCTTTTATCAAAACTACCCTTCTAGTCTATTCTCTTTCGTTACTGAACAGTCAACATGGTCACGATGCGATTGAAGAACATGTATGCAAGAATATTGGAGTTTTGACATATACTGTATACAGTATAGAATTCCAAATAAATCAATGCAGTTTGTTGTGCATGAATTTCATTATGCTTATATTATACGATGAAATCTTATTAGCACGTACAATTCAGCGGCCCATTTTTTAAATGACGCCTTGTAATGTAAAACATCTAATGCCGTATATCGGATAATTTGTACGTGCTGTCAAGTTTTACTAATTTTGATTTGTTTTTATTTAATTAACCTACTAGTATCTGAACAAAGGAAAACACGTGCCTAATTGCGCTTGAGTATTCTATGGGTTTAAAAATAAAAGGCTATTAATTATGTGTAAACATTTCACACCTACATAAATAATGTAAATAAAAGTCCTGTAAACTAAATATCGTTTTATCATGGATAACAAAATTCAATGCAGGTTCATAAATTAAAAATAAACCATGACTTCCAACAATTAAATTTGCCAGCTTACTGAAGGCTGTATAAGCATACTGTGATTAAATTAAGGGGGTTATTATGAAAATTAGCAACTGACATGAAAGTGGAATCTGCTTTTCGAAAAGATTCAGGAAGAGCTCTGGAAAACATGGAGGAATAGCTGCTCACTGTTCGAAAGCTGTTCCAAGTATACAAGACAAATTATGAAGTTTTAAGATATTCATAGTTTTATCTTCTGTTCTATAAAATATTAAAACATATTCATTGATAAAATTATCAAAAATAATTCAAATCAAATCAAATCAAAAAATTCTTGAAATTTATAAAATGATCAGTTTTCATTATTTTCATTACTATTTGAAATCGGGGTGTCTCTTATTGAAGAATGACCATGCATACCATCCAAAAGATGTGAAATGTGTTGAAGATATATCACATTCTTGAATGATTGTTAAGATTACATGGGTTGGATATTGCTTCTTTATATAGAAAGTTGATATTGTTGACATTCCAAAATTCTCTAAAACAGTGGCCGGTTTAGCCTGGACAAAATTGCACAAACAGACAGATTGACTGATATATTTATTCAAAACATTCTTAAAACTTTTTCATTTACAAATTCAGAACACAGACCTATGCATATAATTGTATAATTTGTCAAACTATATAATTTATGAAATAATTACCTAAATGAAGGTCTATGTACAGTGCATGTGTTCCATGATACTTACATTTATGTTCAATTTTCAGCACTGTCTACAAAAAATAAAAATTCGGCAACACGAACCAACTGTAAAGATGAATGCAGGTATATGCAACATCGGGGTGTACAAATATTGATTTTTGATTCAAACTGAGTTTCGATGAATATTTTCATAATTCTGGCTCTCACGCTATATTGAATATTTTTTAAAAAAATAGGTGTGTATGAATTGGCCAAATTCCCATTACTATTTAGAGTTGAAGTACATGTATATGGGCGTGCTTGAAAAACATATAAAACAATGTACATGTAATATATAAATATTTAAAGTTACCTACATTAAACTGATCATATTAGCACACGATATTGACCATTTCTTATATTTTATTCTTGTATCAACACGAGAGTCTATTGTTTTTGTTTTGTCTTTTAAAAACTTGAAATCTTTTCCCTGGCCGTGGTTCATGGATGGACGGAAGATAACTTGGAAAATCTCTTCCGCGTAAAACATTTACAATTATTATACTTCCCTGTTAAATACTGAAATCTGATTGGTTTAGACGCAGTTGATAATCCGTTCTAATACCCTCAGCCTCAGTAACACACTTGGGAACGGGTAACACAACGAATTGTTACATGCGCGTAAATTATGCGCGTACGGTTCGCCGTAGAATTCACTTCATTTCTATATAAAAGCAGTAAAATTTTCTTTAAAAATAAGACATTCAGGATAATAAAATAAATAGTGTCTGTTTGGGAGGGTAACTGTTGAAATTGACACCCCTCGAAAACCATTGTCAACCCCCGCTTCGCGTTGGTTGACAATAGCTTTCTCGGGGCATCACTTTCAACATCTACCCTCCCAAACAGGCACTATTTATATAATGTGCATAGTTCTATTAGAAAAGCATACCAGTTTAAATGATGTAGAAAGTAGACCACATTTACTACTAATTATGCCTTTTAAAACGTAATGCGTAATATGTTGTACAAATGAATACAATCATATTTTTTGGAATATCACAATATCAAACAAGCAATACATGGAAATCTCATTTTTATGAAGATGTAAAGTTTCGTATCTCTATAGCCATTTCGTATTGCTCAAACTTCACCAACAGGGTGTCTCTTCGTAATAGATGTAGATCTGTAGCTCTCTGGTTGAAAAATAATCGGATAAACAAACTGATTTGTCTATACAAATTTTTTCAACCAGAGAGCTAGTAAACAGATCTGCAGCTTTCCTTCGTAACAAGCGTACTATGCCCTTGAACCAAAGTCATATCACATCGCTGAGTAAATCTTAGTCAGGAGCATATTTTTTTACTACTTTGCTCAAACAGTCAAAGAATACTCACATCACCTAAAGGATTCGAAGTTTCCATAGCCAGAGGTCAAGGTCACTTGGTCAGAGGTCAAGGTCTTATGAATTCATGCAAAATCCTTGTCCAAGAATATTTTCTCTTCCTTTTGTGCGACTCATTCTTCATCTTCAGTGTTAACATGAAGAGTGCAGTGACCTCGAGTTGTTTCTAATGCCAAGGTCGAAACAACACTTTTTCTCTTTTCCTTTGTCCTTATTTGATCATACATGTACCCATCCCTCCCCCGGTCAAAATGAGCATAAATGAAGGATGTACAAAACTCATGGACTTTGTTCTAGAGTGGTACTCATGGAATGGCATGATAGCAATCCTTGCCCCAAGCAAACTATCTCCCCCTTTTACACTATCTGACTCGCACTTAACCTTTTGAGGTGTTCACCCCCCTATTTAGTTACACCTCCATCTCGACATCATCAAATCATCTATCTTGTTTTAATTTGCTCCCCCCCCCTTAGTTATAGGTTGTTTGTTGCCCTTATTTTTCACGTTATACATGCAGAATACAGAGATATGTAACAGTTCTGTTTTCTCACAGATTTCAAATCGGTTGTAAAAAAACAAAACACCAGTATCATTTGTAAGTTGAATTTATTAAGGCACACTTGGCTGGTTACCAGCCCTCGCTTCCTCAGTCATACACCACCAGTTTTATCTTTATATATAATAAACATATGTATATACCACATTATGAAAAAAAAAGAATTACAGAAAATCTTTACAGACTTGCAATTCTGACAAGTTTATACAAGTGTGCACATATTTATTGCATTTCTATCCTTTTTTGATGTGCACCAGAATTGATACATACATAAACATCTAAATGACCCCTCCCCCTTTTTGCCATTGAAAAATAAAATAAATAGATGGTTTTACATTTATATAATACAGTCAATGCATTTTTTTCAATTCTGACAATTATATTGATGCATCTGATTAGATACATGTATATACTTGAAACATATGGTATATACCATAAAAGACAATATAAAAGAAAACAAGCAGATTAAATTATACATTTTCAGTTAATATTGTATTCTTTTATGAAACATCAACAAGACTTGAGAGCTAAAAATATCAAATATTCTAGTCTTCATTAATATACTGAAAAGTAAAGAATACTGAAACATCATTATGTAGATATAGACAATTATTTTTTAAAAAAATTAGAAAGAGAGAAAAAAAGAATACAGTTTTAATCAATACTTATTCAAAAATCAACATGTAAATTTGAAGGATAATACATGAGATTAAATTGACCTATAGATCACACAGGTTAGTTTTCAGTCATTCTATAAGAGTTGAAATGAAGAATACATAATGCAAACTGATTATAAAATTGTTAAGTAACAATAATAAATGAATGTATCATGGATTGTGCTTCAGAATAGAGAGAAATTTAAAAAAAAGATCTTCTCATGCATGGACACGTACTACTAGTTTATACATATTTAAAACAAAAATCAGAATGCCATTTTAACTGCGTTACTATTTCTCAAAAACATATGTGAAGATTGAAAAACAGGCATTCATATTAATTTCACACATGCTGATCAGAATGATTTTGCTCAACAGCTTGAGGATATTGTCTTTTTAAAGCAATTTCATAAGTTCCAAATTCATTAAGTAGGACTTGTTGGTCATTGCCATTTTTAGACTATAATAATCTTCTTGAAACAAAGAGCTCTATACAGAGAATTAGGCAAAATATTAACATTTTAGAGCTAAAAGATTTGAATTTTTGTTAATAATAGTTATAAGCCAAAAATAATATAATACAGGTAATTGTTTTAGACAGATCTGTTAGATAATTTGTTGTTTCACTAGATACAAGTCAAAAATATCATATTACCATCAACTTTTTTTGGAACAGATCTAATGGATAATTTGTTAACCGCCCACCCTCCTTAAGTAGGATTGTTGTAAACAAAAAAAGGTGTTTGATAGATAAACATATGTAAATGCGCTTCAAAATTGATTACATGTATTCCAATTAACTTGTATTTGCAGATCAACCACATGTGTAAAGCAAACAGAACAAATTCTAAACCGAACTCAGCAGACTGAAGAAAACAGGTGACAGATAATTTAGGTATCCAGTTATGATTTTACAACATTACCTACGTTAGCTCTTGCTCTCCTTTCAACAGAGAGAGAGAGAGAGAGAGAGAGAGGGAGAGAGGGATTATATAATCTTGTCAGTCATATCTGGTCAGAATACACACACAGGGCACAGCCTCTAGTACATGTAACATATGCAAATTAATACATACATTCTAAAACAAAAAACAAGAAATAACCAATTAAGTTAATTATCTCAAATAGTCGCCCACTTCTACAGAATCACATATATAACACAATGGGTATTGGATTTCATTGGTACTGATTAAAGAAGTATGTAATACTAATTCTTACATATATATACATTAAAATATACAAAACCAAACACGTTCCACATTATTCAATAGCATATAACAACATCAAAGTAAATATATACTCTTCATTATACACAAAGTAAAAAACAAACATGGAATGTATCGTATAAAGGAGACTTTTCTTTCTATACTTAAGGCTTTAAGCAGACACACAGTTTGACCTCAGGTTGATGGCATGTCCTTAATATAATATATATGCCTAATTTTTGCAAATAAAGGCTGGATAAAGGGATGTTTAAAGCTTGGACCCCTAAAATTCTACAACAAAACTGTCCAAGACCTTTAGCTGGGTCTATGCAATAAGAAATGCAAGCTTTCTGCTAGAAGTTTGACAATCTGGATTTCTCCTTCATCTATTCATAGAGGCTTGTCAAAAAGAATTAAAAGTCAATAAAATATTAGTCAATTTGACTTCATATTCAAAACCAAGCTAAATGCCAAAAACATACACTTGAAAAATACCACCAATGAAGATCACATATTGTGAGTTTAACTGGAATTTTCAGGAGATAAAGGGGTATTTTTGCTGCTAAAAAGGTCAATAGCCAGAGAGAAATTTTATACTTATTCTTATCTAAAATTTGAGTCATTGGTTTAAGATTGCAAAAAACAACAAAATATAAATATACATGTACTTCCTTTTTGGATCTTAACATGTCTGCATTATTTACCAGTTATACATTGAACAATACTTCAAGATAAGGCTATGTTAGTATATTGTGTCCATCAAGATACTGATATACAGAAAAAATACTGAAGCTATTTGAAGAAATATTCTTTTAAGAAAAAAAAGTGTGATAAATAAATACACATGCATGAACAATCTTCAACAAGAAAAACAATGCTTTGAATAATTTGCTAAAATATTTTGTAGCCCACAATTAAAACACAGATATAGAATTTAAGATAGTTTTAACAAACAAGTATATACTTTTATCGACTTTAAAGTCAACTTTTTGTGTAGTTTGTGATTCTCTGAGCAAAATCAACAACAATGGGGCAGGAATGTTTGGCAAAAAATCACAGACTTCTCTGAATGACAAGTATAATTATCGCAGAATGTGAACAATATAATTCCTACAGGTCCAGATCTGTCTGTCTATCCTTGTGCAGGTCTTCATGGTCAGCTTCTGTCCGTCCACGCTGGTCTCCATGCACTTCTGTATGTTGGCATGGTAAATGGAGTTGTCCTGTTCATGAAAGTTACATGTGTGAAAAGGAATGTACATGAATACATGTACTGTTCACCCCACTTTAATTGATGGAGCCAATATTCTTAATCAACTTTTATTGTGTACAACTTTTTTTTTTTTATAAAAGTTGATAAAAGATCTTCCGTAAACAGTCCTTTTAATATAAGTCATTCTAAAACATTTAATCCCTAGAAAATTGTTGATAAAAATCTGAATAACAGTATTTTTTATAGATCATCCTAAACCATTAATTTTAAGTATATCGTGGATTAAAGTTACTGCAAATATAAAGTCACTGCAAATAACTGTGGAAACATAAGATTTTATGGTGGCTCAATTTTCGTGGAATTCGTGGGTACCTCTCATCCAAGAATTAACATCCTCCATAAATTTATATGTTAGGATAAAATAAGCCATATTTTCGTTGAAGGTTTTAGAGAATACACGAAATTAAGTCCCCATGCATGAATATTTAAAATTTAAGCAATCCATGAAAAAAGGCCCCCTACTAAATTTATTGATTCCACAGTAATTAAATTATGATATTTTTTTTCTTTATTTGACCTTGACCTACCTCTCTGTATTGCCACTCCTGATTTCCTTTCTGGCTGTGACACGGATAAACAATGACGCTCTCTCCTCCAGAATAATCCAGGCATCCATCGTCTCGACGGATTTCTCCATTCTTACTCAACATCCAATACTACAATTATACAATAAAATCATCAATTCCTGTCGGATTTGAAAAGCCATAGAATCTTGCACTCCAGACTTCAAATACTATACTGTTCTTAATATTTATAATCTTCATTGAATTAGTGTATACCCTTCAACTATAACATTATTGGTAAGTCCCAAACATATCTTGAAATTTGATTTTTTTTTTTTAAAGGCATTTTAAGTACTACTAAGGACAATTTATTTTCACAAAACCATTTTCAATAAATAGTAGATAATTTGTAATTTTAATTTTAATAATCATATTCATATCAATTTAAAATAATTTTAGGAGAGAACATTTATAGGCATTGTGCCTGCTGTTCAATCCAATTCAATGTATTCCTTTATGCTTGAATAAGATAATTATCAAATCAAATCAATTAATAAATCAATCAATAAATCAATCAATATCTGTGAATTTGACCACACCCACCTGGTTGCCCCCCTGGTTGTGACAAGGCCACATGTTGACCGGTTTGTGGTAGTTGTGGTTATCCACCGCACTGTCGATACACATCGGCTTGGCCTTGCTGCGGATCTGTAACCAATGCATAACTTAACGTTAAAATTTAAGCAAACTTTAAAATTGCCAATTTTCTAATATATTAGGCTTCAATGGCAGTGGGTACGCGTGTTGAATAAGCTAAATATATGTAGTTTGTTATGCAGTATTATCATAGTATTGCTAACATTTTAAATAACCTGATTATGCGTGTTACTCTTCATTTGAGAAAATTAACTGTACTGTTGTGGCTGACGTATCCAACATTGAAATTCAATATAGCAACATAAACTAGAACTGTCCTAATGGGACTAATACCCCCGCAAGGCTAATTTCAAATGGGACAAAAATAAAGGTTTGGAACACATACAAAAAAAAAATTCTAGAATTGTAAAAAAAAAAATTAGTTAACAAAGAAAAATTAATATCAAAATTGTCAGAATTTCACTGTAAATACATATCTATAACAGTAATACATTTACAAATGTATGTATCTGATGATATATTTTTTTTTTAAATTTAATTGATTTAAAGAAAAACCAACAAAATGACAATAACCCCTTCCTTTGCAGTAAATGGAAATACCGGTAGCCAAGCAATGCTCATATGTTGATAAAACTTTCAATATCTTTCTAATAAGAGTCTTGACACATGCAATTAGTTGTTTCAAATTTTCCTCACTTTCTCCTATGGCACAATGGAACTCCATATCAGGAAATTGATCCCATAGGACTATGATTTTCTTTGATGAACTTGTTAAATTTAATAAACTCCCAAAACATTACCATAATTACCCTACTATGTAAAAATATGTAAAAAAGAAAATTTAAATATTACAAACAATTTTAAAATTACCAAAACACTACAATCATATCAGTAATTTTGAATTTCATTTAAATTAATGCCCAATAGGGTCACTTCATCAACTTACTTGACAAATAAATTTAAACAACCTCTAAAAATAGTTTAACTTCTTTATTAAAAATGATATAATTATTTATTTCCTTATAATGATAGAACTTTTTGTTGACATGAAACAGTTTTATAATAGCCCAAAAACCATCACCCATTTTACAGATTATCAATTTCCCCTAAACACATGCTCCATCTGAACCATGGCTCAGATAATGGCTCCCTTGGGACAAATGAATTCAGCCACACTTGTCTTTGATGTTCTTATTAGCTCCTAAGAATTTATCACTGACAAACAACAACTTTGCATTGTCAGTTGATAGAATACTCACTTTCTCCTATGGCACAATGGAACTCCATATCAGAAAATTGATCCCATAGGACTATGATTTTCTTTGATGAACTTGTTAAATTTAATAAACTCCCAAAACATTACCATAATTACCCTACTATGTAAAAATATGTAAAAAAGAAAATTTAAATATTACAAACAATTTTAAAATTACCAAAACACTACAATCATATCAGTAATTTTGAATTTCATTTAAATTAATGCCCAATAGGGTCACTTCATCAACTTACTTGACAAATAAATTTAAACAACCTCTAAAAATAGTTTAACTTCTTTATTAAAAATGATATAATTATTTATTTCCTTATAATGATAGAACTTTTTGTTTACATGAAACAGTTTTATAATAGCCCAAAAACCATCACCCATTTTACAGATTATCAATTTCCCCTAAACACATGCTCCATCTGAACCATGGCTCAGATAATGGCTCCCTTGGGACAAATGAATTCAGCCACACTTGTCTTTGATGTTCTTATTAGCTCTTAAGAATTTATCACTGACAAACAACAACTTTGCATTGTCAGTTGATAGAATACTTATAAAAAAAAATTTTTTTTTATTAATTAAGACATAAAGACAAAAAATCTCCATCTGGATGTATTTATATAAATATATTTTAGAGTGTTTTCTATTAATTAATAAATAAAATCTGTAAGGATTACCTCCCTTACTTTTCAACATTAGTGTACAATATATAGAATAAGGAAAATGAAAACTGTCATAAAATCATTAAATCTTGTCTGATCTAAAAAAAATTGCAGGTGCACATCTTCAGATGGTGTTCAACATATGTACAAATTTTCAAACTGTTCCATGCAGTAATAAAAAATTCTTTAGGGGGGACAAAGTTGCGTCTACAGACAGACGGACAGACGGACAGGGTGAAACAATATACCCCCCTAAACTTCGTTTGCGGGGGTATAATTAAAGCAAGTCTATTTCTTAGGGCCGTAAATATCCAATATGGCACAGGATTAGCTCTTTGTTTACTTCAATCTTGTCTGTATTAAAAAAAAAACATGAAAACAATGAAAGATGAGACGATAAAATGATGATATTATCTTCCGTACCTCTCTAGAAGCAATGGCTTCCCCTGGAACAAACAGGTCTGGGTAGACATTTTTGACGAACCAGTCAAAGCTATGGCACTGCAAACGTTCCGGAGCTTCTTTCTGTCGGTGACATCTCCGTAATCTCCCTATGGAAAACAATGTATTTATCTATTATTCATCTAAATTTGTTTAATTAGATTATTGTTGACTTCATATTATACAAATTATTTTCCAGATGAATATCCTTAATTTGTTATTCAAGAGTATGTCACTTTTCACACTCTTAATCTAACTGTAGAAACAAAACATGTATTATAAATCGAAGTGAAATAAAAATGTCTTAATCATAACAAATTGAAAACATTTTGAGAGTATTGCACAACCAAAACATAATCTACAAGCTGCCAAAATTTCTATTTCTGAATCAGTTCTTAAATTCATCCAGAAAAAAATAAGCTAAGATAAGAGGGGCGGGCCAGACTAACTGACAAACAGACACACATATAATCATTCTCCTTTAGCTTCACATTCAGGGAACTAAAAATCAAAAGAAATTTTTTAAAAATTCCATACCAGATCATAGTTGAATCTTTCATAATAATAGTTCTTGTATTCGTCAATCCAAACTTCAGCCAATCGGATTGAGTTTTTCTTGACAACGTTGACACCAGTCCTCCACTTGTACGGACTTCTCTTTCTGAAGATGTGACCAACATGAGAGCATGGAATGATTTCTAAGTTACCACCACACATCCAGACCTTCAAAATGAAAAATAAAATCATAACAAACTGTCATGATATCATAATAATTTATAGTAACCAGTTATAAAACAGTATCACAGAAAATGAGTTTTGAAAAAAGTTGAGATTCATCAAACATGAATTTAAATTATATCACAAACTGTAAATGTTCTTTCAATATATCAGAATGGACAAGAAAAAGAAATTTGGTGCCATGACCAGGATCCTGCTTACTCTAAATGACAGTTCTAAGTTTTCTCCTCCCCAGATATTCATTCCAGGGTCGTAGGTTCCGAGTTTCGTAAAATATTCTCTACTGATGGAGAAAAGACCTCCGGCCATCGTGGGCGACCTGTGATATCATTAGTTTAAGAATAACATAGGATTAAAATATTAAATGATGTTTCAAAGTTCAGTATATAAATTTTGCTTGTCATTTACTTTTATTCAGGTCTTTGTCGAAACATACGTGAAAGTTAAAGATTCTAAGCTTTTAAGTGTCTTAAATTCATTAAACAAAACAAGAATATTGGAAGACAAAAAAATTTTACAACTTAAAAATTCTATAATATTTGATTATGTTTAAAAATCTTACAAACACATATTTTTTTTCAACATTTTTGTTGCATGTATTGGAAAAAAAATTCTATAATTAGCAGAATAATGTCACCGTGATTATATTTTTCTAGCAAGCAGATGAAAAAGTATCGGAAGAGACGATACAAAATGCATGCACTTCTAATTTGGATTCTAATTAATACAGTAAAACTACTTCAATCAACAAAATCCATAATCTTTAAATCTAAAAAGATTATTGAATAATTGAGTGATAAGTAAGTTGTTTTAAACAGTTGCACTGTATGTAATGTATTTTAAGGTACATTATCCCTTTCCTCCATTAACTTAATTTCTTACCTGTCTGATGTACACTACTAAGGACTGAGACGATTGGTAGAAATACGGGTATACAGGTGTCAAATTTCACCGTTGGTGACAAGACAGCATCCCGCATTGTTTATGCGCCATTGTTGAACTTTAACAAGGGAGACAACTCCTGAAATTAGAAAAAATGAAGTTTAAACAAAAGTTACATGTTTCTCTTAAGGTCTCACACAAGGAGTTAATTTCACTATAAGTTACTATAAAGCTTTAATTCAGTTAATTATTTAACTATACTCTCAACATATAATTCATGAAAGAGAAATTATAGTTAAATGCTTCAAGAAAAATTTTAGATCAGAAAAATAACGCATTATGCGGCTTCTAAGAGAGATAATTGAGAGTAAACATACCTACCCCCGAACACACTTATAATGAACTGACACTTACAGCAAAGTGAATTTCGTTCCCCGTGGCTGTATTACATGTTGTAAACTTAACGGATATAACGAATTACGCATATAACGAAGTAAAATTGAACGTCCCTGGGACTTCGTTATAAGCGTGTTTTACTGTAATTGAGAGTAAACATACCTACCCCCTAGTACATGGAGGTTCTACATGTTGACAAACAAGCTCAGCACCATCCAGGAAGTTGCATCATGCGCATCTAAAAAAATAGTTTCATTGAAATTTGTGTGACAATTCCACTAAAGTAATAATTCTCCTAGCCAATGGGTCTAAATTAAAATCAATACTATAGGCCTAAAATAAGGTGCCAAAAAAGGAAGAAAGAAAAGAAATTGTCTCTATATATATGGAACTACAATTGACTAAGTTCAGTTCGATTGGCTATTTCCATGCGTACGACCTTTAAGACAACTAAATGTTCATGAAATTTAATGAAATTTGCAGTAAATGTCTAGTAGGTATCTATTTTCTATATGCTAGTGTATGAAAATCTACTTTTGACCGGAAGGGATTAAAAAAGTAGGAGATAACTCTTCTTAACAGATTGCTGAAATCTGGAGTAAATTTCTGTTAAAATTCATCTACAGTACATGTTTTCAAAACTAAATAAAATTTGATTAGTGAGATGTTGTGAAAAGAGCTTGGAATGAAATGAAACCTGAATTGTTGGAGTTTATGTGTATGTGCTTTTAAAAAATTCAGCTCTAATAACATGAATAAATAGACATTAATTAGCTAGGAAAAAGGAATTTGACTTAAACATTAGAATTAATTGGCAAAAAGTTGTTAATTTTAATTCTAAGACAAAGACAGAGACTGGAAAAAATAGTGCCAGAAGAGTCTTCAATAATGTACCTTGGAACTTTGATAACGGTGGTCACTGATTAATGGCTAGTGATTAAGATAAGGGGTTCTTAAGCAATGGGGGGTAATGAAGCTTTTCCATCAGTCATCAAAGATGGGGTTCCTCTTAGAAGACATGGCAGCTCTAAAATAAATAAACAGTATGGAAGTTTACAATACTTAAAAATTTGCAACACATACAACATCATATTCTTAGAAAGTCTACAAGTGTACAATTCAATATAAATCATGCCAAAGAAAGGACCAAAGTGGCTGCATCGACATCAGTACAAAAAAGAAACCATTCCTCACAACAAGGGCCAGAAAAGTACAGGGACCACCAGCCCAGTACAGTGTCTATGTCCTATAAGAAGGCTGAGTAAAGAAGAGTTTCAGGACGTCGTACAGCAGCAGAAGGATGGAATATTCACAGTAAGCGATGCTTAGCGTAGAAGCAGTCAAATGAAGATTTTGCAACCCAGGCTGAGTGAAGTGCAGCCGGTAGACTCCTGCATGAATGCAGAGTCACCGAGCCCTAATTCCAGACTTTACAAAGTACTCCATCAAGAAAAAACTGCTAAACTATGTGTGACGATTGTGACACGATATAGAATTGTATTTTGATATTGCACATGCATGTACTACTTTTGACATGTCCCCCTTATTTACCATTTGCATTTCACAGCGAGATATCATAATTTGTACTATTATTACTTACTGCATCAGATGAACGTGATTATTTGATTGTATTTCAATCTTCCAGGTCTATTATTTTCGTTGGCAAACTCCACTTTAAATGTTTTCATGATTTTTCCAAGCATGTACTTTTCGTTTTTACATACCGCCATTAGTGTTATGGAATTTCAGTATATCACGCCCGATGCAAATCATAACTTTTGTGCACTAGGTTTTATTGCGATTTCTGTATTAAATTGTATTGTTGTATGAATTGCAATAATTTTACTTGTCATGTGTTGTGTAAATCACCTAATTTAATTGTTGAATTATATTTTATACATTAGTCTATGTTATTGCCGGTGACTGCCAGTGATCCTTAGGGAAGCGCTTGGGTCATCGGGGGGCTCCGTATGTGTATAAAAAGGGGAGATCACTCTATCCGGTGGACTTGGGGTTTACCAATTGAGGTTCAAGGGTGTTTTTTAACTACTTCGATTATTTTAGGTATAATTAGGGGATTTTTAATAATTTATTTTTTTAATACATTGTGGTATTACGGGTTAATCTTGTTGACACGATATTAATTTATATTTAGGGAGTTTGTATTGGATTAATTTCGATACAGATGACATAGTTCATTTTATTTACAGTTAGACGAAGGGTTAATCTCTGAAGTCTTACCGATTAAATAATTAGTAATCGTTAATAGTTCTTTGGAATTTTATTATTTTTAATAATTGAATTATCGATATTTTATAATGGAATAATTTATACATATATTCAGATTTATTGTTGAAAATAATTGGCAAAGTTTTGCGTTAACAGTTAAGTCAGATATAGTCTGGTAATTCTAGATTATTTCTCGATTTTTATAATATTTATTTGTACAATATTCAGGTCATTCTCGTTTAGTGCAACCCCCCCCCCCCTTTATTGAATTAATGTACACACGAAGGTTGTGCTGTATTATCACTGTTTGATTTTGGTAATCCCGATTGACAGTGAATTAATTATTTCTTAAATTTACGTAAACTTTAAATAAGTCTTATATTCAATTACCCTCGGTAATAACTTAAATACGAGTCCAAACACAGGTAATTCTTGTGTTTTAACGAAAGGGGCAATATTTACGAGAAATTCGTAATTTGGTAGAATTATATTCATGGGTTATTCTAGTGCAGGATTGCGTATATATACTTGTGCAATAGCAAGCACTCAGGTCCATTACATTTGGAACCATGCATTTTAAGAGCACTTACAGAAATTACAGGACTACGACGGTTCACTGGACTGGAACCAGCATGGGGAGGAAAATAGAAGCCTGGCATGGATCCTTTCCATTCGATGTAAGAAGTGTCATTACACCAGTCACCGTGAAAAGCTGTACGAGGAAGTCAGTCTATCAGGAAGGGGACGGAGAGCCACACAGCTTTATGTTGCCATGGCTGTCATCTACTTGGGTACCAGCCTTACAACAGAGGGTATGAGTGGTATGCTTCTTGGCGCAAACATCAAACCAGCATCAGCCACCAACATTCATCAGACCTGCAACAAAGTACGCAAAATCATCACTGATGTGAACAAAAACAGCATGAAGAAAATAAGGCAGGGCATTCAAGAGCTTAACGAGAAATGTGGACTTGCCAATACACCTACATGTATAAGGGCCCGCTATAACAATGCCACCTTCAGTGCAATCGGGAAAACACCATTTCAAGCTGCCACACAAGTGACATACACCTTAAGTGAAAATGTTACCAAGAAGAAGAATGTTATGGCAGTGTTTTGCGGCAATAAACTGTGCAAGAAAAGCACCCATCTTAGGGCCAAAGGAAAGGAAGTTACCTGCCCAGGACATGAAGACTGCACTGCAACCATTCCTCCAGAGACCACCATTGGACACAAAAAGAGATCGGCTGCGGAATGCATCAGTGAGCTGCAAAGTGATGACCGCCCATCGTCATTTCCCATTTCACCAGTGATGGAGATAGTGCCGCTGCTTTCGATGCATCTAAAAAGCAAGGGCATATGATTGAAAACCTCAAAGACTTGCGCCACTTCTTTGGCTCTCAAAGAAAACAGACTGCTAAGGCTCTTTTCAGCAGCCACATGTTTCCTGGAAGAACAAAAGCTATGAGAGAATTCATGCAGAGAAGATTTGCCCTTGACCTCAAGCTTAGATGCAGGACCGAGTACGAAAACTGCTTCGAACACTTCTCCAGTGACTTACCTTTGATGAAATGAGCCATGTCAACTCTGTCCTTTCCATCATCAGCTGCTACCAAGGACAGGGCGGAAAGTCCTGCCAACTTCATTCCTTCCCCTGTCGCAGACTGAAAAACAACAAGTGGAACTCTTCAGTGTTGCCTCGTGATTTTGAATTAAGCATGACAGAAGAAGACATCTGGTTGTTAAAAGACTGTATAAATCTGACTTTGGGACCTAATAATCTTGATAGAATTAAATATCACACTTGTACACAAAAATCTGAATCTGTGAATAGGGCATATTTAAAATCAAATCCAAAATGTATTACAAGTAGTAAAAATTTTGAAAGTAGAATACATAAAGTTGTGCACTCACTCAATCGAGGTCATGGAAATTCAACATTGGAACTTCGTGAATCTGTAGGGGCACCTGTTGTAAAGGTAGTAGAGTGGTCCATCATCTAAAACAACAGCAAAATAGACAAAATTACTTTAAAATGAAACAAAAACTACTAATATATAAAACAGAATGATCTTAAAGACATCAGCTCTTCAAGAAAAAGTCTAAAGACACTTATAGTAAGTCACTAACAGATCCAAAGTTATACAGGAAGTAGCTAAGTGGGAAGGGGGGGGGTGTTATCATGGGTAGGTGGGGGGGGGGGGGTGTAGTTAGCATGTATGAAATGTTTGTTATATTATACCTGTCATGTGAATTTTGTATTACATTTAATGATTGCTATGTTTTAATAATGTGCACTGAATGTATGGTAATGTGTGAATGATCAGAGTGTGTAACCTGGACATGTCCTTTTATGAGGTGCTCAGCTCATGTAAATATGTTATTTTTCTCATTGTTTATCTTATTGAAATATTTGCAAACAATTACATGTATCTTAATTTTCTTACCTGTCTGATGTACACAACAAAGAGGACTGAGACGATTGGTAGAAATACGGGTATACAGGCGTCAAATTCCACCGTTGATGACAAGACAACATCCCACATTGTTTATCCGTGATTGTTGATCTTTAACAAGGGAGACAACTCCTGAAATTAGAAAAAATGCAGTTTAAATGTTTCTCTTAAGGTCTCACACAAGGAATTAATTTCACTATATGTTACTATATATCTTTAATTTAGTTTTAAATTAATTAACTATACTCTCAGCATATAATTCATGAAAGAGAAATTATAGTTAAATGCTTCAAGAAAATTTTTAGATCAGAAAAATAACGCCTTATGCGGCTTCTAAGACAGATAATTGAAAGTAAACATACCTACCCCCAAGTACACGTTGGTTACATATGTTGACAAACAGGCTCAGCACCATCCAGGAAGTATGTTGCATCATGCGCATCTAAAAAAAATAGTTCCATTGAAATTTGTGTGACTATCCACTAAAGTAATAATTCTCCTAGCCACTTAGTCCAAAATCAATACTATAGGCCTAAAATAAGGTGCCAAAAAAGGAAGAAAGAAAGGAAATTCTCTACATATATGGAACTACAATTGATTCAGTTTAATTGGCTATTTCCTTGCATAAGACCTTTAAGACTATATAAATCTCCTTTTAAAAAAGAGCTCTATGTAAAGATATAGGGGAAACATTGAAATTTTAAAGTGAAAATAAATGATTTTTTTTTACTAAATAATAGTTAATAGCTAAACAAATCATTTTTAAAAATAAAATGTAGATGTGATGGTTAATTTGTTGACTACATGCCTCCTTTGAAGTAAATCTGCATTTATAATAAATAATGTAAGTTGTAAAAGATGTGTACTTTAAGTTTTTTAACCCACCCACCCCCCCAAAAAAAAAATGAAAAAAAAGAGATTTATAATCTTAAATAGTAGAGAGAATTGATAGTTCATTTCCCCATTTTCCCCTTAAATGTCAATATCTTACTTTATATATCTGTATTACAAAATCATTGATATTCATGGAAGCTCAGTTGATTTATTCTTATCTAACTTTTCTATAAAAAAAAAAATACCCCAGTGAAAGTAGGAGTGGGGACGGAGGCAGTTTAGGGTAGGCCAGACAAACAAAATTAATGTATTGGTTCTCGAACAAAATGTTCAAAATCTAATGAAGTAGGCAGGTTTATTTTTTTATTGCAAGAGTTGCAAAGGGAAATAAATTAATATTTAAGCCTAAAATTGAGTTTTCTTTTCTTTCCAGTTATCAGTAAAATTAATCATTGCAACAGCATTTGGCCTGGAGCAATGGTGCCTAAGAAACAAAACATTTCTTTTACCTTAGCTAACAAGGACCCAGGACTAACCTTGATCACTTCTTGACCTTCTTCATTTGTCTCCTTGGTTACGTCCTCAGCCTCACACTCGATGGCAATCTCCTCAAGGTCAAGGTTGGGGCGTTCGGGGTCAGGGGTCACGTACAAAATTCCCTGCTGCTTGAATAAGTGCAAACTGGATGGGGAGTTGCTGACTTTCACTCTGTATTAAAATCATAGCATGAAATCAAAGCCGAATTATGATCAAAGGTATTATACTGATCTCACAGTGGTAAATATGGACATGAGATGATTATTAAAATACACAAGACTATTAGTGTATTTTGATATTTAAGGTGGAATAACACACCTGGAAAAAGTCACTCAAATTAACTGTAAATTATTTGATTATGAAAGATATAATGATAAATAAACTATACATATGTCAAATAAGCAAAAAATTTGCAAATTGGGGATAATATTACATTGTCTATGGTCATCGTTGCTAGCCAAGGGAAAAAGTCACTGATATATGAAAGCATTCATGCCATAAAACCAGGTATCATCTTCGTGAATATTGCGGACAAAAGAAATTAAATAAAACACAGCTCATTGAACATCTAAAACCAATAGCCATAAGCAGGAACTTGTATACTACCAGGATGAGCAACTTCCGAGGCTACATTCGCCATGTTTACTTCCCATACTATCACGCTAGCCTTGATAACTTTGTAAATCTCCGTTCAATGCAGTTAATTATATCGTTTTTTAGAGCAATCTGGTTAGACCATCATTTAGGAGGCACTGTACTTGAGAACTTGTGTCTCAACTTGTTAAAAGCACAGAATATTTTACCAATATCACACGTGTGTTTCTCTAAACTTTTATTGACAAGCGCCTGTTGTAAATGCTGAGATTGGATCAGCCAATCAAGGCTGCAGCCAATCATAAAGCAATGTTTGTCATCAAGATTTCGTAATGAGATCTGCCAAGGATTAATGGGGAGCAGAGTGGACCGAAAACCCTTGGCTAGCGAAGATTGTCTACAGTAAAACTCATCATTATGTAGAGATTTGAACTAGTAATCTGCTTTGACTTAAAATAATTCAGAATTGCACAAAAATGTCTACATAGCTGCTTTAACAACTCATACAAACTTTAATACAGATAATGTTTCCATTTCTACCTGATCAACACACAAACTTACGGATGTTTCCTCATTGCTGCTTTCACCTCTGTCCGAGCACTCACTTGGTTCGTTGCGTCTACCATAACCAAGAAAATGGAGTTGGCTGGTCCACAAACTTCTATCATGATATCTTTGTATTCTTTATTTTTCTTTCAAATAAAATAAAGTTCAAAAGTAGCTAACATGTTCTATTCAAATCATAATGACTTACTTTGATAATGTTGAGAAGGGGAGACTTGTTCATATCCAGTCTAATCAAAATTGGATCTTGATGATCACAATTGGATCACAAACATGACAAAGTAGTTCTTTAGCGATCCATTAAAAGCATGGATCAAAGATCTAATTTTAATTAGATTGGTTCATCTCCTATCAATCATATACATGTACTGAACATGTATATAATTATATAATATATGTTTTACGTCATGAAGGGTGTAAAATTGTAAAATGCCTATTTATTTTGTAGGTCATAAAAATTAAACCTTTAATTAAGGTCAGACGACACGTTCCTCAATTTTAGATAACTTTTTTCAGGAATTTGTTAATGGTTTACTACTACTTTGACACGCTTTCTTGTAAAAAATTAGGGTAATCTACCAGGCATTTCTGCAAAATACTAGAGTATGCAATTTCCTATATCATTTGTATATAATCTTCATGAAAAAAACACTTGAATTGCTGATATAAAAATAAATACATCTACAGCAAAGCGAAATTCACTAAATTAGAACTATATCTCCGCCGGGGCAGGGCTTTGAACTCACGACCTCTAGAACATATACGCTACTTACAGTGAGCGGCCACGGTTCTAACCACTCGACCATGTACACATATAACCAAATTGAAGTAAATTTTGATCATTTTTAAAGTAATTATAATATTAATATTTTTTATTGGAACTCTTTATTACGAGGAGATACAAAAAAGATTCTCGAGGAACGTGTCGTCTGACCTTAATGTAATAGTATAAATTATTTACTGGTAATAATATATATGTACATGATCTTTGAATTTGTATATCAATTTGAATGTAACAAAATCCAGCAATTCTCAATCAAAGTTCTTCCTACCATTCTTTCAAGTAGTTTTTTTATGGTTTCAACACCCAGGCTGCTCTTCTTTGCACTCTCTATAACCTGGGCCAGCTTGGGGTTAAGTTTGGGATCAGTAGACCCACCCACTGAAATAGAAATAACACCAAATGTAACTATTTAAACAATAAAATGCCTTCTTGATTATTAATTCATGCAAAGATGGTGACATTGCAGAAAAAATACATAACCCACATGAATCAAATTTTTCTTAGGTTGCTGAAGGTTGATGAAGGTTTCTACCAATCAAAAAAGGGGCGTGTAGATTTCAATCTTGTCAGTTTCTACATAGCTAATATGAATCATACATGCACTTGGTGGATGTAAATATAATACAGTTAACCAACTTTAGCTCACATGGTAAACAAATTAAAATTTTAAGTTTTCCAACACACTTTTCATAAAAACAAATACTTCCTGCCAAAGAAGTAATAAAATATTTTTATATTTATTTTGATTTTTTTCAAGGCCCAGGTCTCGGTCTTGAAAACTAGTTTATCTATTAATAAAAATCAATGCATAAACTCATTAAAATTAAAAGGTGCATATCATATATATACAGTGTGTGAATTATTTTTTTTTGGGGGGGGGGGGGCTGTAAATGGGTTGATTGATTTTTTTTATGAGTGTCGAACACCTATCTCAGCAGAGATTTTTTTAAGAATATAAATTAAAAGTTTTTAAAATTACTAGTATGTGAAGTTTCAATATACGATACAATCCAGGAAGCTCTCTCTACTTACTTTTTACAGCTGACTGTGCTAGCTTGACATACTGTCCCATCAGCGCTGACTTTTTACTGTCCTGCACCTCTTTCCGATGTTTGATGTTAGAGAATTTACTGTGCCCTGCCATATGTCTGTTAGTTTGCCAGTAAACAACAGGCAACATTTGGAACAGAGTCTTCTCAGCTACAATAACTGACTTTGTGCTCCATCTAGCTGGCATTGATGACTTTTTGCCCACAAAATTTTGAAAGAGGCGTGTGTGACACAGGCTGATTCTACGGCAAATCACAGTCTGTGTATTCATTTTGTGTAAAACACGAGGTAAGGTTCTCAATGTTAATTCCATTTTCAAAATATCACAGTCACTATCTGCAAAATCAATAGACATGTTGAAAAAATTCTATAAAAAAAGAAATGAGGTTAATAAATTTAATTTGTCAAGCTTTTGGTAAAGTTAGAATTCAGAAATAAAAATTTGATATTTAATTTAGAGATAATGGAAAATCTTGAACAACACAGACATATGTCAATAAAAACAATTTTACAAATAATAGCCCAAATGGGATAATAGGATATAAATTTAAAGTGCAAAAATTAATTTTTTTTTGATTAGGTAATTTTTTACATGCAACACCTTTGGGTAGCAAGTTTTCCAGAAAGCAACGATTGACCCTCAAGAAGTTTTGGATATACTGAGGGAACAATCTGTGTAATAGAACGGTTACAGAAAAAGTTGTTAATCATAAGTTGTTCCATTTCATGTACATGTATTCATATGCGGATTTACCATATTTTTAGCTAATTTCAAATTTTTAGCACTTAAAATTCATATCCCATTGAAGATAATATCTCCCAAACGACAATAATATTCCATTTAGGCGACTGGTCCCAACCTGTTTACATAATTCTTCAGATATTGTATCCCCGAATACCCAAACTCCGTCACCATAAGCAGAAAACCTCCCGCGTTTCTCTGTAAATTAATTTTTGTGGTTTTTATCATTTGCAATCACTAAATATAATCTGAAACAATATAATTTATAAAATTATAAAAAAAATATTTTTATCTTTATTCAAATAAGCCCTCTGAATACGACGTTTATCACGCGTGCTTATTATATCTTATGAACCTAACTCCGTCACCCACATGCTCTATGATATGGCAGGGAATGAAGACACATTAACAATTTAGTTAAAACTCCATTTGTATCTAGGCCAAGTTATAATAAGTAAAAATGGTGCATACAATTTAAATTGTATTTAATTTCATCGAAATGAAATGATCGCCAGAATAAAAAATGGGTCCATGAAACAACTATCACAATGGCCTTTTCAGAATGTATGGATGCTGTTTGATTTATGCCCTTACATATTTCAAATATTTTATATCATTTATTAATATATTACTTATTATGTTATTTATTTATTACATTTTTAGAAATGTAGCATATTCTAAATAGCGATATACCGGATATATCTATACCCTGTATAAGGCAAAAGTTTCGGCATGAGCGATTTGACGTTATCATCAAGAGTAGTGCATAAAGGCTATTCCGGACAGAAAAAAAGTATTTTTTACCTTAATCAAAAATGTATTACATGTGAAATGTTTCATCTTGACCTCTCTAAAAATGGCTGACCATCGTAAATGATCGAATGGGCCCGCATGTCAGAAATATCGATATTTTAGTGCACCCGTGAAAAAGTTTTAGCTGATTTCACACAATTAATGGTGCATAAAATGAACAAGGTTTAATTCTGTTATTTTTTGACATATTCTTAAATTTAACCGTTGCAAATTGTTGACATTTGATTAAAGATTTTTGACATGTAAAAAATGACGTCATAATCGTACTTGATTTCAAACGGCGAGGAGTTTCCCGAAAGTGACGGAGTTAGGGTAGTGACGGAGTTAGGGGGCTATGCGATACTGTTGTACCTCAACTTGATCTTGAGAGTGATGAGACAGGGTATATTCAACAAGATAGAAGCGTCTTTTTCTTTTGTCAGGGAGATGAGTTTGGAAATAAATCTTTAAAAATAGTACCTTCTAGTCAGCAAACAATTTTTTTTTCTTCAAAGTAACTTTGTACCGAATATGTTATTTAGAGGAAATTCGGACTAAACACGTTTCGTAATGTTTACGAAGAAAACAATGGTTAGAACTTTATCATTAAAAGTTTAGATTAAGCATCATTAACTGGTTTGTAAAATGCATACCTGTCAATATTCACTCCTTAGTTATCTACATTTGGGCTCTGTCTAAACGTCAAACGACCCTAACGGCTAACTGGCGAGACTGGCCTTGGTCGGGCAAATAAATTTACTCTTTTTAAAAGAAGGTAATTTTAGTACATTATTCATAAAATTTAAACCGTAAGCGATACGGTATAATTCCGGATTAGAGAATTAAAAAAATTGTGACATAAAAGATTTCAAATTTTTGTATGCCTCTCTTTATATTTTTTCTAAACAGAAAACAAACATTCAGAGAGAGAGAGAGAGAGAGAGAGAGAGAGAGAGAGAGAGAGAGAAAGCTTGAGCTTTGACCAAGCACATAAACAAAATTAAACTGTGATACAATAAAGCATACCTGTTAACCCTCCTGCATTGCGCGGGAGACTCCCGCAAAACGGCCTAAAAATCTAAGATCTCCCGCATCCAACCTATCTCCCGCGCGGGAGACAAATTTCTCCCGCAATCGTATTTGTCTCCCCCATACCCCCCCCCCAATTTTGAATCTTTACATGCAAATTTCAACAACCACTGCGGGTTTTTCTCTGATTTTGAGCTCAAAAAGCTGCTGTGTAGCTTGAATATATCAAAATTCTGTCTGGCCAGCACGGTCGGTAAAAATCAAAGTGAGTTTGGAACACTGAGTGTTTATACAAGCTACCGATAAAGCGAAGCTCGAGGAAAAAGTGTAAAAGCATTTCACAAGAGTTTTTAAAGTTTATAGTACCGGTACTATGAATTACAGGGATGCTATATAGACATTACAACAGAGATCATTTTTAAAATGATACTGGAGAAATATATGTTGTTTTTGTGAATTAAAAATCTATCCTATATATAAGGCAAAAAATAAATTTTAATTAATATTATTTTTTGGTATTTTCTTCACTGGGTTTCACTGCAAATTCAAAATAGGCAAAATAAATTTTCTGTGTTTATCCTAGATGTCAGCATGCAGTAATGGTTCAATACTGAACAATAAGAAGACTTAATATAAAAAGTGGCACTATTGACTTCTTGTATTGTACCATGCAAACAAAATAATAGTTTTCTGAACATGTACAGCAACACAAGTTGTAATTGCACACTGGTAGTCATAGAAATAATAAAATTTAAAATGATTGCTAATGCATTAATTACAATGGTAAAATAAGGTATCTAAAAGTATTTTAATATATATTTGCATTTCACGTGAAAAAAACGTCGTTTATGCAAAATCTCCCCCTTAGCCAAGTTGGTATGGGGGAGATTCTCCCACATAGCAGCTTTGAAAGGTTAACAGGTATGATAAGGTGAAATACCCGAAGAGTTTTATTGACTTTCTCTTGAAGAGAAATTTGTAGAATACTGTGTCACATGATCAATGTATGAGATGCTGTAAACAATTGATGGATCCTAATAGATCCAATATCAGTTAGACATAATTCGTCATGTTATCTATAAGACAATCACCTCCGTGTAGCCCCCCCCCCCCCCAATCCCCCCGACACGTTCCCTCCATGCGGACGAAATTACAGGGACCGAGCCCGTTTTAACATTAATTTCAATGTAACCATATGATAAATGAAGAAAATTGATGGTTACATTGAAATTAATGTTAAAACGGACTTGGCCCCTGTGGATAAAATGCCTAATTTTGATGAATCATTTGCCGCCACCATGTTAATGTACAAACAAAAACAATTAATTAATCTGGTTGCTATACATGATTTCTTGTAATCTTAAATTTACATGTATTGTATGTGTGCATTCTACTATTACAATAGTATATCATATATCATAAGTAAATATCAAATTAGTTATGTATGTGTGAACATTTCCTTTAGTCGTACAATAACTCAAAATGCGTGATGAAGTTTTTATTTGTGCTTTAACGCATGAATAGGCTAAGTGTATTCAAATGAAATTGAACATCGCAGATTTTCAATGCAATGATAATAAATTACACTGAATGTAAATATTTATTAATACATAGTATGAAATATAAGTGTTCTGCACCCCTGATATGAACAAAGTTTACTTCACTTACAACAAATTATCGAATTCATAGAAATAGTCTTGCTTAATCTATATCACCCAGTTTGGTGTCTATCTGAGAAATTTTATTTTCTTTACATTGCCTTTAGAATATTCTGATACAAACAGATTGTCATTATTGTCCACACATAAACCCCACGGATACTCCAGATCACAGTTATCAATGTAGCGGAGAAACTGTCCATTCTGATCCAGAATGTGAATACAATGGTTGTCAGGGTCTGCTGTCAGGACACGACTCTGACTGTCTGTTGTGATACCAACTGGTTTAAATGGTTCGTTTTTGGTAACTGATAGATGACCGATGTATCTCCATCTGAGTTTCCCGTCCTTATTAACCACCACAACTGCTCTAGCCCCAGTGTCAGCTACACAGATGTCATGGTTTCTGTTCTCAGTGATGTATTTAACACTTTTATTCCCTGAGTACAGAGGTTTACCTCCATCATCAAACTGAATTGTTTGTTTCTCTGTAGATCCCGAGTAACGGACAACTTTGGATTGAGTGAAATCATCACTGACCATGGTAACCAGGAGATCACCATTAGAGGTGACACACAGATAACCAGGCCACCATCCCTGTAATCTGATCAACACTTCTGTCTGTCCATTCTTTACTTTATTCACTGTCCTTGATATCCCGTCACTGAAAAGTAAATTCCCATCACTGTCTACAGCTATATCACGGGGTCCTTGTTTTGATTTGTTGCTAACTGTATGAAGCAATTTACCTTTAATGTTAAAGCATTTGATATCCTTTGTCGATCCAAATGTCCAAACACAATCTTCATTTAGATAGGTAACATTGTAAACCTTTTCATACCCTGTCTGTATTGTGGCAACAAGCTCCGGTTCATCCAGTAGTTCTCTCACTGAAGTGTTGGGTTGGTTTAGTGACAAGACATTCTCTTCTGTAGCAGTAGACAAAGGAGTGATCTGCCCAAACAAATTATACAACTTTACATGGTCTAATGGTTTTGGAATGAATGTTGGCAGTGTAACCTTCACTTTGGATTGCAGCTGGCTGAACTCTCTGATCTTAGATCTGTATTCAATGGTAGGAGATACTTCAGTGGATTTCTTGATTTCTTCTATGGCTAGTAATGTTTGTTTTATGAGAGCCTGTGTCTGTTTGATTTCATCCAAGCGTTTCTGTAAAATGTCTCTGTGTTTTACTTTAATCTCACTGATTTCAGTTTTCATTTTGTTGATAACGATGTCGATTTCTCTGTGCCATTGCTCTCCATGTTTGGACATTGCTGTCGTGAGTTTCTCATATCCTCCATCCAGGTTGGCAAGCTGATTTTCCAAGTCGAGTGCAATTTCTTCATATGTAGGAGAAATAAGGTTTTCTAACTTATTTGCCTCGTCCGCAATAGCATTTTTCTTTATCGTGTAAACTTCGGAAACTTCTACAAAAATATGTCCTTTATGTGTTTCTGATGCAGCACAAGAAGAACAAACAAATATGTCGTTGCAATTCTTGCACTGCAAGTCACAGTTTTTGTGTGGATGTGTCCCACATTTTGGGTAAATCAGAGTTGATCTTCGTTCCTGGAAAGGGACTATTTTATGTTTGTCATATCCATCTGAGATGTGATCTACTACACAGGGCTTGCAGAGGTTGACATGACAAAAGTCACAGTAGCTGTGTACTATGGCGGTCTCACAAAGGTCACATCGGTGCACGTCCTGGGCACTAGAACGAGGATCCATCGCTTTTCTAAAGATTTAATGAAAAAATGAAGCGAAAAATTAAATGTACTGTTTGTAGAAAATGTAGTATTAATTGTTAATATACTAGTATTAAGAGCCAACATGAAAATCATATGTTACAGCCCTGCTTTAATCAAGGGTTTACAATAACCATATAGAATAATTTTAAAACTTGCATTAATTGATAAGCATTTATTCATAAAATATATTTGTTGAAAGTCAATTCATGCAGAAAATTAAAACGAAAGTACTTATCTGAAAGATATTAATTTAAAACAACTAACAATACGTGTAGGTATCTCAATGTTTGTCTAATAAACAGTCAATTATTAGCGGCACAAACCTTGTTTATATGAAATGTAGTCACCTGACATCAAGAATTCAAAACAATTAGAGTTATTCCCGTGTATCATAATTCTGCATCCCCCCTTTCCTTACTGAACAGTTACGATGTTATATACATACGTATATTTTATTGATAAAGACAACTTTCTTATATATTTCATTCATATTGAATTAATTTCCTTTTGTAAACCGAGTGGTATTTTATGTTTGAAATTTAATTTGTTTGATCATTTTAGAAATACATTGCCGCATCTGTTTGTGATCTCTCATGTTGACATTTCCCTCCTCTCCCTTATCCATTTCTCACAGTGATCCCCTGTTTATTGCCATTTGTTTATTTTCGTTTATCTGATTGATGGTCAGATCTTAGACTGGCGTGTCTTTGAATTTATTATAGTAATTCCCTCCTGTATCCTGTTTTGAGAATTTATGTCTTTGAGCGTTCCCCAAATTTTGGTTCCATCTTGGAGTTATTTCATTGGTCCTTTATAGAGAAAGGGGAGGAGTTGTCAGAGATGAGACATGCGGGATTGATAATTATTACACACTCTCACTTTGGATTTCTTTTTAAAATGATGTTTCTTTAATTGTGATTTGGACTTTAATAAATTCTAAATTTTAAAACTGGATATTTTTATTTACGTTACATTACGTAACCAATATTACGTAATCACAACAACGATGACTTAAATAAATTTCAAAAGAAGTACATGGAGGAGTTTTGACAGATATTGTATACAGTATAGAATTTACAAAAAAACCAATGCAGCGTTTTATGCATGAATCTCATTCTGCTTCTTAGATGAAATCTTATAGCACGTACAATATTCAGCGGCCCTTTTTCAGCTGCAATGGCCCATTTTTTAAATGACGCCTTGTAATGTAATACATCTTACATTCTTTAGATAATGCCGTTTATCGGGTATTTTGTACGTGCTGTCATGTAATTCTAATTTTTTTTACTTCATTAACCTACTAGGCCTAGTATCTGAACAAAAGAGAACACGTGCCTAATTGGGCTTAAGTATTCTATGGGTTTAAACATAAAAGGCGATTAATTATATGTAATTAGTACACACCTACATAAATAATGTAAATAAACGTCCTGTAAACAAGGTTTCGTTTTATCATGGATTAAAAAAAACATGCAGGTTCATATAGATTAGAAATAAACCATGACTTCCAACATTTATATTTTGCTAGCTTACTGAAGGCTGTATTTAAGCATACTGTGAAAAAATTAAGGGGATTCTTATAAAAATTAGCAACTGACATGGAGATGGAATCGAATTTTTGAAAACAAAATGAAGATGCAGGAAGAGCTCTGGAGAACATGGGAGGATAGCTGCTCACTGTTCAAAAGCTGTTCCAAGTATACAAGACACATTATAAAGTTTTAAGATGTTCATAGCTTTATCTTCTGTTATATGATATAAAATATCAAAAAATATATATACATTTATAAAACTATCAAAAATAAATAAAATAAAATCAAAAAATTCTTGAAATTTATAAAATGATCATTTTTCATTATTTTCATTACTATTTGAAATCGGAATCACCGGAGGGGACTATATTTTTCCTCAACGTCCGTCAGTCCGTCCGTCTGTCTGTCTGTCTGTCCGTCCGTCTGTCTGCCCCACTTCAGTTTTCCACACTTATTTTTGGATGCGTTTGAGGAATAATATGAAATTTTCTGAACAGCTTCAAAATGTCAAACTACAGATCAAGTTTATACTATTGTAGCTTCTGGTTGACATATTTTCGGAATGACAATGCATACCATCCAAAAGATGTGAAATGTGTTTAAAATATCACATTCTTGAATGATTGTTAAAATTACATGGGTTAGATAATGCTTCTTCATATAGGAAGTTGACATTGCTGACATTCCATAATTCTCTAAAACTGGTTTATCCTGGACAAAATTGCACAAACAGACAGATTGACTGATATATTAAAAACATTCTTAAAACTTTTTCATTTACAAATTCAGAACACAGAGCTATGCATATAATTGTATAATTTGTCAAACTATGTAATTTATGAAATAATTACCTTAATTAAGGTCTATGTACAGTGCATTTGTTCCATGATATTTACATTTATGTTCAATTTTCAGCATTGTCTACAAAAATAAAAACTCGGCAAAACGAACTAACTGTAAAGATGAATGCAGGTATATGCAACCTCGGGGTGTACAAATATTGATTTTTAATTCAAACTGAGTTTCGATAAATATTTTCATAAATCTGGCTCTCACGCTATATAGAATATAGAATTAAAAAACAAAACACCAGTATCATTTGTAAGTTGAATTTATTAAGGCACACTTGGCTGGTTACCAGCCCTCGCTTCCCCAGTCATACACCACCAGTTTAATCTTTATATATAATACACATATGTATATACCACATTATGAAAAAAAAAAGAATTACAGAAAATCTTTACAGACTTGCAATTCTGACAAGTTTATACAAGTGTGCCCATATTTATTGCATTTCTATCCTTTTTTGATGTGCACCAGAATTGATACATACATAAACATCTAAATGACCCCTCCCCCTTTTTGCCATTGAAAAATAAAATAAATAGATGGTTTTACATTTATATAATACAGTCAATGCATTTTTTTCAATTCTGACAATTATATTGATGCATCTGATTAGATACATGTATATACTTGAAACATATGGTATATACCATAAAAGACAATATAAAAGAAAACAAGCAGATTTAATTATACATTTTCAGTTAATATTGTATTCTTTTATGAAACATCAACAAGACTTGAGAGCTAAAAATATCAAATATTCTAGTCTTAATTAATATACTGAAAAGTAAAGAATACTGAAACATCATTATGTAGATATAGACAATTATTTAAAAAAAAAATAGAAAGAGAGAAAAAAAGAATACAGTTTTAATCAATACTTATTAAAAATCAACATGTAAATTTGAAGGATAATACATGAGATTAAATTGACCTATAGATCACACAGGTTTAGTTTTCAGTCATTCTATAAGACTTGAAATGAAGAATACATAATGCAAACTGATTATAAAATTGTTAAGTAACAATAATAAATGAATGTATCATGGATTGTGCTTCAGAATAGAGAGAAATTTAAAAAAAAGATCTTCTCATGCATGGACACATACTACTAGTTTATACATATTTAAAACAAAAATCAGAATGCCATTTTAACTGCGTTACTATTTCTCAAAAACATATGTGAAGATTGAAAAACAGGCATTCATATTAATTTCACACATGCTGATCAGAATGATTTTGCTCAACAGCTTGAGGATATTGTCTTTTTAAAGCAATTTCATAAGTTCCAAATTCATTAAGTAGGACTTGTTGGTCATTGCCATTTTTAGACTATAATAATCTTCTTGAAACAAAGAGCTCTATACAGAGAATTAGGCAAAATATTAACATTTTAGAGCTAAAAGATTTGAATTTTTGTTAATAATAGTTATAAGCCAAAAATAATATAATACAGGTAATTGTTTCAGAAATATCTGTTAGATAATTTGTTGTTTCACTAGATACAATGTAATGGCTATTAGCCAAAAATATCATATTACCATCAACTTTTTTTTGGAACAGAATTAATGGATAATTTGTTAACCGCCCACCCTCCTTAAGTAGGATTGTTGTAAACAAAAAAAGGTGTTTGATAGATAAACATATGTAAATGCGCTTCAAAATTGATTACATGTATTCCAATTAACTTGTATTTGCAGATCAACCACATGTGTAAAGCAAACAGAACAAATTCTAAACCAAACTCAGCAGACTGAAGAAAACAGGTGACAAATAATTTAGGTATCCAGTTATGATTTTTCAACATTATCCTATGTTAGCTCTTGCTCTCCTTTCAACAGAGAGAGAGAGAGAGAGAGAGAGGTTTATATAATCTGGTCAGTCATATCTGGTCAGAATACACACACAGGGCACAGCCTCTAGTACATGTAACATATGCAAATTAATACATATATTTTAAAACAAAAAATAACTAATTAAGTTAATTATTTTAAATGTTCACCCACTTCTACAGATTCACATATATAACACAATGGGTATTGGATTTCATTGGTACTGATTAAAGAAGTATGTAATACTAATTCTTACATATATATACATTAACATATACAAAACCAAACACGCTCCACATTATTCAATAGCATATAACAACATCAAAGTAAATATATACTCTTCATTATACACAAAGTAAAAAACAAACCTGGAATGTATCGTATAAAGGAGACTTTTCTTTCTATACTTAGGGCTTTAAGCAGACTCACAGTTTGACCTTAAGTGGATGGCATGTCCATAATATATATGCATATTTTTTGCAAATAAAGGCTGGATAAAGGGATGTTTAAAGCTTGGACCCCTAAAATTCTACAACAAAACCGTCCAAGACCTTTAGCTGGGTCTATGCAGTAAGAAATGCATGCTATCTGCTAAAAGTTTGACAATCTGGACTTCTCCTTCATGTATTCATAGAGGCTTGTCAAAAAGAATTAAAAGTCAATAAAATATTAGTCAATTTGACTTCATATTCAAAACCAAGCTAAATGCCAAATGCATACACTTGAAAAATCCCACAAATGAAGATCAAATATTGTGTGTTTAACTGGAATTTTCAGGAGATAAAGGGGTAGTTTTGTATCTCAAAAGGTAAATAGCCAAAGAGAAATTATATACTTATTCTAATTTAAAATTTGAGTCATTGGTTTAAGAATGCAAAAAATAACAAAGAACAAATGTACGTCCTTTTTGGATCTTAACACGTCTGCATTGATAACCAGTTATACATTGTACACTACTTCAAGATAAGGCTATGTTAGTATATTGTGTCCATTAAGATACCGGTATACAGAAAAAATACTGAAGCTATTTGAAGAAATATTCTTTTAAGAAAAAAAAAGTGATAAATAAATTCACATGCATGAACAATCTCCAACAATAAAAACAACGCTTTGAATATTTTGCTAAAATGTTTTGTAGCCGACAATTAAAACACAGATATATAATTTAAGATAGTTTTAACAAACAAGCATATCCTTTAATCAACTTTAAGTCAACTTTTTGTGTAGTTTGTGATTCTCTGAGCAAAACCAACAACAATGGGGCAGGAATGTCTGGCAAAAAATCACAGACTTCTCTGTATGACAAATAAAATTATCACAAAATGTGAACAATATAATTCTTAACTAACTAGCACCAATTAGATCTTGAAAGCTTGACCGCAACTTTGAAAAATTAAATGATTATTGCAATAAAACTGTGTAACTTATACATTTGTTTGTATGATAAAGCGTAGAAACATGATAAATAACCCCAAATGAAAATAACTGATCATTGCAGAGACTTTATTTCGCCTCAAGATTTTTGCACACCTATGAAAAAATTAATCTGAGCAAAACAAATTCTTTAATGAAAAATAAATCAAATCAATTAGTTGTTAATCTCATATTTTGAATTAAAGTTAAAGTACTTTCTAGATTCCAAAAATCTAAAGCTATAAGTACATTATGTTTAAAGTGCTGTCAAGGTAGCATATTTCCTTCTTTGAATGACTGACTTCTTCAAGATATATGAATAATATTAACATGACTTTTTTTCTCCGATGACAATGTATGTCCTCTTCTTTCCCTCCTGCAGTTATATATGGCATACAGAAAGAGATCACAGATCTAGCAAAGTGTTTACGACTAAGAAACCATTGTCACATCAACATAGAAAAATACTGTTTGCATAGAAAAATATTCCTCTTTCTTTTTTTTTTCAAATATACTATCAAGTTTATCACACGTGTTTTTTAAGCAGTATGATGTTAAACTGTTATCCCAAATATTGGGGTTTGGCAGTTGTACATTTTTTTTTTTGGTGGGTGAATATTTCTCTTTCCAAAGGGAGAGAACCCTTCACACCACAACAGCAGTAGTTGTCTGCCCCTTAGTTGTTCCTGATTATCCCACTAGGTGACTTCCTCTTCCAGGTCCAGATCTGTCTGTCTATCCCTGTGCATGTCTTCATGGTCAGCTTCTGACCGTCCACGCTGGTCTCCATGCACTTCTGTGTGTTTGCATGGTAAATGGAGTTGTCCTGTTCATGAAAGTTACAATATATGAAAAGGAATGTACATGTATGCATGTACTATTCATCCCACTTTAATTGATGGAGCCAATATTGCTAACCAACTTTTATTGTGTACAAGAAAAAAGTTATAAAAGTTGATAAAATATCTTCCGTAAACCATTCCTTTCAATATGAGTCATTCTAAATCATTTAATCCCTAGAAAATTGTTAATAAAAGTCGGCGTAAATAAAAGCTGAATAACAGTGATTTTTTTTATAGGTCACCCTAAACCATTTATTTTAAGTAAATCGTGGATTAAAGTTGTCGCAAACATAAAGTCACTGCAAATTACTGTGGAAACAATAGATTTCATGATAGCTCAATTTTCGTTTAATTCGTGGGTACCTCTCATCCATGAATTAACATCCTCCATAAATTAATAAATAAGGATATAAAAAAGCCATATTTCCTTTGCAGGTTTAAGAGAATACACGAATAAAGTCCCCACAAACCTTGAAAATTTCAGCAATCCATGAAAAATGGCCCCAACGAACTTTAATGATTCCACAGTAATTAAATTATGATAATTTTTTTCTTTCCTTGACCTTGACCTACCTCTCTGTATTGCCACTCCTGGTTTCCTTTCTGGCCGTGGCACGGATAAACAATGACGCTCTCTCCTCCGGAATAATCCAGGCATCCATCGTCTCGACGGATTTCTCCGTTCTTACTCAACATCCAGTACTACAATTATACAATAAAATCATCAATTCCTGTCAGATTTGAAAAGCCATAGAATCTTGAACTCCAGACTTTAAATACTATACTGTTCTTAATATTTATCAATCTTCATTGAATTAGTGCATACCCTTCAACCATAACATTATAGGTTAATCCCAAACAAATCATTTTTGATTTCATGAAAAAAAAAAATTAAGTACTAGTCTGAAAGGACAATTTATTTTCACAAAACCAATTTCAATAAATTGTAGGTAATTTTATAATCATATTCATAATTTGAAATAATTTTATGAGAGAACATTTATAGGCATTGTGCCTGCTGTTCAATCCAATTCAATGTATTCCTTTATACTTGAATAAAATAGTTATCAAATTAAATCAATCAATAAATTAAGTAATATCTGTGAATTTGACCAGACCCACCTGGTTGCCCCCCTGGTTGTGACAAGGCCACATGTTGACCGGTTTGTGGTAGTTGTGGTTATCCACCGCACTGTCGATACACATCGGCTTGGCCTTGCTGCGGATCTGTAACCAATGCATTACGTAACAATATAATTTATGCAAACTTTAAAATTGCCAATTTTCTAATATATTAGGCTTCAATGGCAGTGGGTACGCCTGTTGAATACATGTTGAATACGCGTGTTGAATAAGATAAATATATGTAGTTTGTTATGCAATATTATCATAGTATTGCTAACATTTTAAATAACCTGATTATGCGTGTTACTCTTCATTTGAGAAAATTAACTGTACTGTTGTGGCTGACCTATCCAACATTGAAATTCAATATAGCAAATTAAAGCAAGTCTATTTCTTAGGGCCATAAATATCTAATATGGCACAGGATTAGCTCTTTTTTTACTTCAATCTTGTCTGTATTAAAAAAAAACATGTCAGTGACATCTCCGTAATCTCCCTATGGAAAACAATGTATTCATCTATTATTTATCTAAATTAGTTTAATTAGATTATTGTTGACTTTACATTATACAATTTACATTTTCCAAATGAATATCCTCAATTTGTTATTCAAGAGTATGTCATTTTTCATAACAAATTAAAAACATTTTGAGAGTATTGCACAACCAAAACATCAACTAAAAGCTGCCCCAATTTCTATTTCTGAATCAGTTCTTAAAATCATCCAGAAAAAAATAAGCTAAGATAAGAGGGGCAGGCCAGACTAACTGACAAACAGACAGACAGATTTTACTTTAGTTTCATATTCAGGGAACTAAAAATCAAAAGAAATTTTTAAAAATTTCATACCAGATCATAGTTGAATCTTTCATAATAATAATTCTTGTATTCATCCATCCAAACTTCGGCCAATCGGATTGAGTTTTTCTTGACAACATTGACACCAGTCCTCCACTTGTACGGACTTCTCTTTCTGAAGATGTGACCAACATGAGAGCATGGAATGATTTCTAAGGTACCACCACACATCCAGACCTTCAAAATGAAAAATAAAATCATACCAAACTGTCATGATATCATAATAATTTATAGTAACCAGTTATAAAACAGTGCCACAGAAAATGAGTTTTGAAAAATATTATGATTCATCAAACATGAATTTAAATTATATCACAAACTGTAAATGTTCTTTCAATATATCAGAATGGACAAGAAAAAGAAATTGGGTGCCATGACCAGGATCCTACTTTCTCTAAATGACAGTTCTAAGTTTTCTCCTCCCCAGATATCCATTCCAGGGTCGTAGGTTCCGAGTTTGGTAAAATATTCTCTACTGATGGAGAAAAGACCTCCGGCCATTGTGGGCGACCTGTGATATCATTAGTTTACAAATAACATAGGATTGAAATATAAAATGATGTTTCAAAGTTCAGTATATAAATTTTGCTTGTCATTTACTTTTATTCAGGTCTTTGTCGAAACATACATGAAAGTTAAAGATTCTAGGCTTTTAAGTGTCTTAAATTCATTAAACAAAACAAAAATATTCGAAGACAAAAATTTTTTACAACATAACAATTCTATAATATTTGATTATGTTTAAAAATCTTATAAACACATATTTTTTTTCAATACTTTTGTTGCATGTATTGGAAAAAAAATTCTATAATTAGCAGAATAATGTCACCGTGATTATATTTTTCTAGCAAGCAGATGAAAAAATATCGTAAGAGACGATACAAAATGCATGCACTTCTAATTTGGATTCTAATTAATACAGTAAAACTAATTTAATCCACAGAATCAATAATCTTTAAATCTAAAAAGGTTATTGAAAAATTGAGTGATAAGTAAGTTGATTTAAACAGTTGCACTGTATGTAATGTATTTTAAGGTACATTATCCCTTTCCTCCATTCACTTAATTTCTTACCTGTCTGATGTACACAACAAAGAGGACTGAGACGATTGGTAGAAATATGGGTATACAGGTGTCAAATTTCACCGTTCGTGACAAGACAGCATCCCGCATTGTTTATGCGCCATTGTTGAACTTTAACAAGGGAGACAACTCCTGAAATTAGAAAAAATGCAGTTTAAACAAAAGTTACATGTTTCTCTTAAGGTCTCACACAAGGAGTTAATTTCACTATATGTTACTATAAAGCTTTAATTCAGTTAATTATTTAACTATACTCTCAGCATATAATTCATGAAAGAGAAATTATAGTTAAATGCTTCAAGAAAAATTTTAGATCAGAAAAATAACGCCTTATGTGGCTTCTAAGAGAGATAATTGAGAGTAAACCATACCTACCCCCAGTACACAGAGGTTCCACATGTTGACAAACAGGCTCAGCACCATCCAGGAAGTTGAATCATGCGCATCTAAAAAAATTGAAATTCGTGTGACAATTCCACTAAAGTAATAATTCTCCTAGCCACCTAGTCCAAAATCAATACTATAGGCCTAAAATAAGGTGCCAAAAAAGGAAGAAAGAAAAGAAATTGTCTCTATATATATGGAACTACAATTGACTAAGTTCAGTTTGATTGGCTATTTCCTTGCGTAAGACCTTTAAGACAACTAAAAGTTCATGAAATTTAATGAAATTTGCAGTAAATGTCTAGTAGGTACTAATATCTATTTCCTATATGCTTGTGTATGAAAATCTACTTTTGACCGGAAGGGATTAAAAAAGTAGGAGATAACTCTTCTTAACAGATTGCTGAAATCTGGAGTAAATTTCTGTTAAAATTCATCTACAGTACATGTTTTCAAAACTAAATAAAATTTGATTAGTGAGATGTTGTGAAAAGAGCTTGGAATGAAATGAAACCTGAATTGTTAGAGTTTATGTGTATGTGCTTTTAAAAATTCAGCTCTAATAACATGAATAAAAAGACATTAATTAGCTAGGAAAAAGGAAGTTGACTTAAACATTAGAATTAATTAGCAAAAAGTTGTTAATTTTAATTCTAAGACAAAGACAGAGACTGAAAACGATAGTGCCAGAAGAGTCTTCAATAATGTACCTTGGAACTTTGATAACGGTGGTCACTGATTAATGGCTTGTGATTAAGATAAGAGGTTCTTAAGCAATGGGGGTGATGAAGCTTTTCCATCAGTCATCAAAGATGGGGTTCCTCTTAGAAGACATGGCAGCTCTAAAATAAATAAACAGTATGAAAGTTTACAATACTTAAAAATTTGCACCACACACAACATCATATTCTTAGAAAAAGTCTACAAGTGTACAGTTCAATATAAATCATGCCAAAGAAAGGACCAAAGTGGCTGCATCGACATCAGTACAAAAAAGGAAACATTCCTCGCAACAAGGGCCAGAAAAGTACAGGGACCACCAGCCCAGTACAGTGTCTATGTCCTATAAGAAGGCTGAGTAAAGAAGAGTTTCAGGACGTCGTACAGCAGCAGAAGGATGGAATATTCACAGTAAGCGATGCTTAGCGTAGAAGCAGTCAAATGAAGATTTTGCAATCCAGGCTGAGTGAAGTGCAGCCGGTAGACTCCTGCATGAATGCACAGTCACCGAACCCCAATTCCAGACTTTACAAAGTACTCCATCAAGAAAAAACTGCTAAACTATGTGTGACGATTGTGACACGATATAAAATTGTATTTTGATATTGCACACGCATGTACTACTTTGACATGTCCCCCTTATTTACCATTTGCATTTCACAGCGAGATGTCATAATTTGTACTATTATTACTTACTGCATCAGATGAACGTGATTATTTGATTGTATTTCAATCTTCCAGGTCTTTTATTTTCGTTGGCAAACTCCACTTTAAATGTTTTCATGATTTTTCCAAGCATGTACTTTTCGTTTTTACATACCGCCATTAGTGTTATGGAATTTGAGTATATCACGCCCGATGCAAATCATAACTTTTGTGCACTAGATTTTATTGCGATTTCTGTATTAAATTGTATCGTTGTATGAATTGCTATAATTTTACTTGTCATGTGTTGTGTAAATCACCTAATTTAATTGTTGAATTATATTTTATACATTAGTCTATGTTATTGCCGGTGACTGCCGGTGATCCCTAGGGAAGGGCGTGGGTCACCGGGGGACTCCGTATGTGTATAAAAAGGGGAGATCACTCTATCCGGTGGACTCGGGGTTTAGCAATTGAGGTTAGAGGGTGTTTTTTAACTACTTCGATTATTTTAGGTAGAATTAGGGGATTTTAAATAATTTATTTTTTTAATACATTGTGGTATTACGGGTTAATCTTGTTTACACGATATTAATTTATATTTAGAGAGTTTGTATTAGATTAATTTCGATACAGACGACATAGTTCATTTTATTTAAGGTTAGACAAAGGTTTAATCTCTGAAGTCTTACCGATTAAATAATTAGGAATCGTTAGTAGTTCTTTGGAATTTTATTATTCTAAATAATTGAATTATCGATATTTTATAATATTGTTATAGTAGAAATAATTTATACGTATATTCAGATTTATTGTTGAAAATAATTGGCAAAGTTTTGCGTTAACAGTTAAGTGAGATATAGTCTGGTTATTCTAGATTATTTCTCGATTTTGTTAATATTTATTTGTACAATAATTGGGTCATTCTCGTTTAGTGCACCCCCCCCCCTTTATAGAATTAACGTACACACAAAGGTTGTGCTGTAGTATCACTGTTCGATTTGGGTAATTCCCGATTGTCAGTGAGTTAATTGTAGGTGTACTTGTTATTGTTGATTAGTTATACGTCTTGTAATTCTTTATTGAATAAATTTACGCAAACTTTGAATAAGTCTTATACTTAATTACCCTCGATAATAATTTAAATACAAGTCCAAAAACAGGTAATTCTTGTGTTCTAACGAAAGGGGCAATATTTACGAGAAATTCGCAATTTGGTAGAATTAAATTCACGGTTATTCTCGTGCAGGATTGCGTATATATACTTGTGCAAAAGCAAGCACTCAGGTCCGTTACATTTGGAACCATGCATTTAAAAAGCACTTACAGAAATTACCGGACTGTGACAGTTCACTGCACTTGAACCAGCATGGGGAGGAAAAGAGAGGCCTGGCATGGATCCTTTCCATTCGATGTAAGAAGTGCCATTACACCAGTCACCGTGAAAAGCGGTACGAGGAAGTCAGCCGATCAGGAAGATGACGGAGAGCCACACAGCTTAATGTTGCCATGGCTGTCGGTCACTTGGGTACCAGCCTTACAACAGAGGGTATGTGTGGTATGCTTCTTGGCGCAAACATCAAACCAGCATCAGCCACCAACATTCATCAGACCTGCAACAAAGTACGCAAAATCATCACTAATGTGAACAAAAACAGCATGAAGAAAATAAGGCAGGGCATTCAAGAGCTTAATGAAAAATGTGGACTTGCCAATACACCTATAAGGGCGGAAAGAGATGCCCGGTATAACAATGCCACCTTTAGTGCGATCGGAAAAACACAATTTCAAGCTGCCACACAAGTGACATACACCTTAAGTGAAAATGTTACCAAGAAGAAGAATGTTATGGCAGTGTTTGGTGGCAATAAACTGTGCAAGAAAGGCATCCATCTTAGAGCCAAGGGAAAGGAAGTTACCTGCCCAGGACATGAAGACTGCACTGCAACCATTCCTCCAGAGACCACCATTGGAGACGAAAAGAGATCGGCTGCGGAATGCATCAGTGAGCTGCAAAGTGATGACCGTCCACTTGTCATTTCCCATTTCACCAGTGATGGAGATAGTGCCGCTGCTTTCAGTGCATCTGAAAAGCAAGGGCATATGATTGAAAACCTCAAAGACTTGCGCCACTTCTTTGACTCTCAAAGAAAACAGACTGCTAAGGCTCTTTTCAGCAGCCACATGTTTCCTGGAAGAACAAAAGCTATGAGAGAATCCATGCGGAGAAGATTTGCCCTGGACTGAAGCTTAGATGCAGGACCGAGTACGAAAACGGCTTCAAACACTTCTCCAGTGACTTACCTTTGATGAAATGAGCCATGTCAACTCTGTCCTTTCCATCATCAGCTGCTACCAAGGACAGTGCGGAAAGTCCTGCCAACTTCATTCCTTCTCCTGTCACAGACTGAAAAACAACAAGTGGAACTCTTCAGTGTTGCCTCGTGATTTTGAATTAAGCATGACAGAAGAAGACATGTGCTTGTTAAAAGACTGTGTAAATCTGACTTTGGGACCTAATAATCTTGATAGAATTAAATATCACACTTGTACACAAAAATCTGAATCTGTGAATAGGGCATATTTAAAATCCAATCCAAAATGTATTACAAGTAGTAGAAATTTTGAAAGTAGAATACATAAAGTTGTGCACTCACTCAATCGGGGTCATGGAAATTCAACATTGGAACTTTGTGAATCTGTAGGGGCACCTGTTGTAAAAGGTAGTAGAGTGGTCCATCATCTAAAACAACAGCAAAATAGGCAAAATTACTTTAAAATGAAACAAAAACTATTAAAATATAAATTCCAAAGAAAATTTTACAGAGTGATCTAAAAGATATCAGCTCTTCGATAAAAAGTCTAAAGACACTTATAGTAAGTCACTAACAGATCCAAAGTAAAACAGCAAGTAGCTAAGTGTGAAGGGGGGGGGGGCAGTGTTATCATGGGTGGGTGGGGTGGGGGGTGTAGTTAGCATGCATGAAATGTTCGTTATATTATACCTGTCATGTGAATTTTGTATTACATTTAATGATTGCTGTTTTAATCATGTGCACTGAATGTATGGTAATGTGTGGATGATGAGAGTGTGTAACATGTGACATGTCCTTTTATGAGGTGCTCTGCTCATGTAAATATGTTATTTATTTGCAAACAATTATCTTGATTTTCTTACCTGTCTGATGTACACAACAAAGAGGACTGATACGATTGGTAGAAATTCCACCGTTGGTAACAAGACAGCATCCCGCATTGTTTATCCGCGATTGTTGATCTTTAACAAGGGAGACAACTCCTAATATTAGAAAAAAATGCTGTTTAAATGTTTCTCTTAAAGTCTCACACAAGAAATTAATTTCACTATATGTTACTATAAAGCCTTAATTCAGTTTTAAATTAATTAACTATACTCTCAGCATATAATTGATGAAAGAAAAATTATAGTTAAATGCTTCAAGAAAAAATTTAGATCAGAAAAATAACGCCTTATGCGGCTTCTAAGAGAGATAATTGAGAGTAAACATACCTACCCCAAAGTACACGTGGGTTCCACATGTTGACAAACAGGCTCAGCACCATCCAGGAAGTTGAATCATGCGCATCTAAAAAAAATAGTTCCATTGAAAATTGTGTGACAATTCGGCAAAAATAATAATTCTCCTAGCCACCTAGTCCAAAATCAATACTATAGGCCTAAAATAAGGTGCCAAAAAAGGAAGAAAGAAAGGAAATTCTCTATATATATGGAACTACAATTAAGTTCAGTTTGATTGGCTATTTCCTTGCGTAAGACCTTTAAGACTATATAAATCTCCTTTTAAAAAAGAGCTCTATATAAAGATATAGGGGAAACATTGAAATTTTAAAGTGAAAATAAATGAAATTTTCTTTACTAAATAATAGTTATTAGCTAAACAAATCATTTTTTAAAATAAAATGTAGATGTGATGGTTAATTTGTTGACTACATGCCTCCTTTGAAGTAAATCTGCATTTATAATAAATAATGTAAGTTGTATAAGATGTGTATTTTAAGTTTTTTACCCCCCCCCAAAAAAAAATTTGAAAAAAAGAGATTTATTTAATATCTTAAATAGTAGAGAGAATTGATAGTTCATTTCCCCATTTTTCCCTTAAATGTCAATATCTTACTTATGTTATTAATTATTAATATTTAATAAAATTAATGTATTGGTTCTCGAACAAAATGTTCAAAATCTAATGAAGTAGGCAGGTTTATTTTTTTATTGCAAGAGTTGCAAAGGAGATAAATTAATATTTAAGCCTCAAATTGAGTTTTCTTTTCTTTCCAGTTATCAGTAAAATTAATCATTGCAACAGCATTTGGAGTGACAAATCATTAATTTTTTTTTATTTTTGGCCTCGCTTAGCTACGTGTAACAAGAACCCATGCAGGACTAACCTTGATCACTTCATGACCTTCTTCTTTTGTTTCCTTGGGTATGTCCTCAGCCTCACACTCTATGGCAATCTCCTCATATGTCTGTCAGTCTGCCAGTAAACAACAGGCAACATTTGGAACAGAGTCCTCTCGGTTACAATATCTGACTTTGTGCTCAATCTAGCTGCAACTAGTGACTTTTCATTCACACGATTTTGAAAGAGGCGTGTGTGACACAGGCTGATTCTACGGCAACTCACAGTCTGGGTTTTGTGTAAAACACGAGGTAAGGTTCTCAATGTTATCGATAATTCCATTTTCAAAATATCACAGTCACTATCTGCAAAATCAATAGACATGTTGAAAAAATTCTATAAGAAAAAAGAAATGAGGTTAATAAATTTAATTCGTCAAGCTTTTGGTAAAGTTAGTATTCAGAAATAAAAATTTGATATTTAATTTAAAGATAATGGAAAATCTTGAACAACACAGACATATGTCAATAAAAACAATTTTACCAATAATAGCCAAAATGGGATATAAATTTAAAGTGCAAAAAATATTTTTTTTGGATTTATAGGTATAAATTTTTTACATGTAACAACTTTTGGTTAGCAAGTTTTACAGAAGCATATAGTTTGCAAGATTGAACCTCAAGAAGTTTTGGATATACTGAGGGAACAATCTGTGTAATAGAAAGGTTACAGAAAAAGTTGTTAATCATAAGTTGTTCCATTTCATGTACATGTATTCATATGCAGATTTACCATATTTTTAGCTAATTTCAAAATTTTTGCACTTAAAATTCATATCCCATTTAAGATATTATCCCCCAAACAGACTATAATATTCCATTTAGGCGGCTGGTCCCAACCTGTTTACATAATTCTCCAGATATTGTACCTCATCTTGATCCTGAGAGTGATGAGACATTGTAAATTCCACCAGAGAGAAGCGTCTTTTTATCTTGCCAGGAAAATAAGTTTGGAACTAAATCTTTAAAAATATTACCTTCTAGTCTGCAAACAATTTTCTTTACTCCAAAGTAACTTTGTACCCTGTAACGAATATGTTATTTAGAGGAAATTCGGTCTAAACACGTTTCGTAATGTTGACGAAGAAAACAATGGTTAGAACTTTATTATTTAAAGTTTAGATTAAGCATCATTAACTGGTTTGTAAAATGCATACCTGTCAGTATTCACTCCTTATTTATCTACATTTGGGCTGTACCTAAACGACCCTATAACGGCTAAGGTTGCACAACACTATTAATTTTTACTATATATTCTTACCAAAATTACGCAACTTTAGATACGGGTAGCAAGTTTAAAACAAACTTCTGGGTAAATTCCTCTTTACAACTTTTTAAACAATTGTTCCTAACCAATTTAGTAGCAAAAAACACACAGCCATCCACAAAGGCACGAGAGTTTGTTTACATCAAAGTTACACATGTGCTTGAAAATCATGTCCGAGCCCTTTCACACCCCTGCCTAAACAACTGGCATCAAAAATTCAAGTGACCTCGTATTTTTACAAAGGTGGGAAAATCAGGCATTTTACATGTTGTTTTTTATCTCATAAAAAAGTACAGTCCCTGGCGCCGGCGGAAAACTCCTAAAAACGAAGGGGAATTCGGGAATTATTTTCACTCAGCCATGTTTTGACGTGAACCTTCGAAAAAATAGTGTTGTGATACCTGCAAGTAATCTATTATTTTACACTCGCAAAAATAAAATCTGAAAACACAAAAACATTTATTGTGGAACACATGTGGAAAGTTTTACTGAATTCTGTAGCTATATCAAAAAGTTATGAGCGATTATTAAAACCATGGTGCTCGCGGTGGCCTCTGATTTATGAAAATATGTTAAAAGTTATACTGTATGTAATTTCACGGCGTGTTAATTTTGAATGATTTTCTTGGTTCTAATTTGTGCAAATATGCATGTCTATTCACAAGACAATGCAAACTTGTTTATATCATGACGACCCGAGAATATATACATGTACAAGTTTAGCGAACCCTGCCTTTGGGGGGAGGGGTTGAAAAACTGCCGTTATATTATTCAATTTTAAAGAATTGGAGTGCATTTTCATATAAATTAGCATTGTCAGGTTCTAATAAAACTAATGCGGGTGTTGAATCATAGCTTAATTCATATTTTACTTTAATATTGGCGTTTTATGGGCATAATTTTATAGATTCTGTATACCATACAAGCGTCTAAATAACTCATTTTACACAAAATTCGTATTACATAAAAGCTTTTTTGGTTTACGACGATAAAACCAACTTTCTGGATAAGCTGCTGTATAATTTTGGGGCAGTTTGGACGGTCCGATACACTATAATCGGGTCGCTGTTTGATGTTCTACGAAATTTCAGAGGAAATCTGGGCTAATTTTGTATGCGCCATTGACAGCAAAATAAGAGAGGTGCCGGCCACAAAGGCTCATTGTTGGTGATTTCTAATCTACACACATCGATAGAACGCCAAAAAACTCTACTTTATGACTTAAAACACATCATAACAATTTTCCTTCAGGTTGCACAACACTATTAATTTTTACTATATATTCTTACCAAAATTACGCAACTTTAGATACGGGTAGCAAGTTTAAAACAAACTTCTGGGTAAATTCCTCTTTACAACTTTTTAAACAATTGTTCCTAACCAATTTAGTAGCAAAAAACACACACACGAGAGTTTGTTTACATCAAAGTTACACATGTGCTTGAAAATCATGTCCGAGCCCTTTCACACCCCTGCCTAAACAACTGGCATCAAAAATTCAAGTGACCTCGTATTTTTACAAAGGTGGGAAAATCAGGCATTTTACATGTTGTTTTTTATCTCATAAAAAAAAAATAGTGTTGTGATACCTAACCGGCCTTGGTCGGGCAAACAAATTTACTCTTTTTTAAGGAAGGTAATTTTAGTACATCATTCATAAAGTTTAAACCGTAAGCGATACGGTTTAATTCCGGATTGGAGAAGTAAAAAAGATTTCAAATATAACTGAATAGTTTTTGTATGCCTCTCTCTATATTTTTTCTCAACAGAAAACAAACATTCAGAGAGAGTGAGAGAGAGAGAGAGAGAGAGAGAGAGAGAGAGAAAGAGAGAGCTCTTTGACCAAACACACAAACAAGTTTTGCACCTTAATTAAACTGTTATTCAATAAGGTGAAATACCTGAAGAGTTTCATTGATATAGCTCCTTATATTTCAATGACAGAATTTCTTTTTATCGCCAAAAAGCTATAATATTGCTGTAATTGTTATGCTTTTACCGTTAGTTAATAAATAAGACCAGAGATATAAATAACATAACATAACACAATAAATTGTTATTTATGTCTCTGGTAAGACATAGTTAAACTACTAGAGAAACTGCTGTTTTATAATTTGATAATTTTCGTGATATTTAACGTTACAAAACTGCATGTTTCTTTAAATCTGCTGAGGAGGAAAGTCCACTGACATAAAATAAAAAGTGCATTGATCTAGATTGGGGGGGGGGGGAGGAGAAATCAAACATAGTATTAAAAAATAGACATAGGCTCACCCCCCCCCCCCCAATTCCTTTTCCCCACTTTCAACTCCCAATGAAAATACAATGTATTAGTATATCACTTTCTCTTGAAGTGAAATTTGTAGAATACTGCGTCACATGATCAATGTATGAGATGCTGTAAACAATTATTGGATCCTAATAGATCATATGTCACTGTAAACAATTATTGGATCCTAATAGATCCAATGTCACTGTAAACAATTATTCGATCCTAACACAGGTCATGGTTACACTGAAATTAATGTTAAAACGGGCTTGGTCCCTGTGGATAAAGTGCCTAATTTTGATGAATCATTTACCGCCACCATGTTTAGTACAAACGAAGACAATTAAATAATCTGGTTGCTATACATGATTTCTTGTAATCTTAAGTTCATGAGCATTGTACTGTGTGCTTTATACTATAACAATAGTATATCATATAGCATAAGTAAATATCAAATTGGTTATGTAAGTGTGAACGTTTCCTTTAGTCGTAACTCAAAAATGCGTGATGACATTTTTATTTGTCCTTTGACGTATCTAGGCTAAGTGTATTCACATGAAATTGAACATCGCAGATTTTCAATGCAATGATAATAAATTACACTGAATGTAAATATTTATTAATACATAGTATGAAATATAAGTGTTCTGCACCCCTGATATGAACAAAGTTTACTTCACTTACAACAAATTATCGAATTCATAGAAATAGTCCTGCTTAATCTATATCACCCAGTTTGGTGTCTATCTGAGAAATTTTATTTTCTTTACATTGCCTTTAAAATGTTCTGATACAAACAGATTGTCATTATTGTCCACACATAAACCCCACGGATACTCCAGATCACAGTTATCAATGTAACGGAGAAACTGTCCATCCTGATCCAGAATGTGAATACAATGATTGCCACAGTCTGCTGTCAGGATACGACTCTGACTGTCTGTTGTGATACCATAGGGTTTAAATGGTTTCTTTTTGGTAACTGAGCGATGACCGACGTATCTCCATCTGAGTTTCCCGTTCTGATTAACCACCACTACTGCTCTAGCCTCATTGTCAGCTACACAGATGTCATGGTTTCTGTTTTCAGTGATGTATTTAGTCCCTAATTTCCTTGAGTACAGAGGTTTACCTTCATCATCAAACTGAATTGTTTGTTTCTCTGTAGATCCCGAGTAACGGACAACTTTGTATTCAGTTTTATCATCACTATACATGCTAACCAGGAGATCACCATTAGAGGTGACACACAGGCTACAAGGCCACCATCCCTGTAATCTGATCAACTCTTCTGTCTGTCCATTATTTACTTTATTCACTGTCCCTGATGTCCCGTCACAGAAAAGTAAATTCCCCTCACTGTCTACAGCTATATCATTGGGTCCTTGTCCTGATTTGTTGCTAACTGTATGAAGCAATTCACCTTTAATGTTAAAGCATTTGATATCCTTTGTCAATCCACTCGTCCAAACACAATCTTCATTTAGATAGGTAACATTTTGATACCCTGTCTGTATTGTGGCAACAAGCTCCGGTTCATCCAGTAGTGTTTTGACTGAAGTGTTGGGTTGGTTTAGTGACAAGACATTCTGTTCTGTAGCAGTAGACAATGGAGTGATCTGCCCAAACATATTATACAACTTTTTATGGTCTAGTGGTTTTGGAATGAATGTTGGCAGTGTAATCTTCACTTTGGGTGGGAGCTTGCTGAACTCTCTGATTTTTGAGCTGTATTCAATGGTAGGAGATACTTCAGTGGATTTCTTGATTTCTTCTATGGCTATTAATGTTTGATTTATGAGAGCCTGTATCTGTTTGATTTCATCCAAGTGTTTTTGTAATAAGTCTCGGTGTTTTACTTTTATCTCACTGATTTCAGTTTTCTTTTTATTGATAATGATGTCGATTTCTCTGTGCCATTGCTCTCCTTGTTTAGACATTGCTGTCGTAAGATTCTCATATCCTCCATCCAGGTTGGCAAGCTGATTTTCCAAGTCAAGTGCAATTTCGTCATAGGTAGGAGAAATAAGATTTTCTAACTTATTTGCCTCGTCCGCAATAGCATTTTTCTTTGTCGTGTAAACTTCGGAAACGTCTACAAAAATATGTCCTTTATGCGTTTCTGATGCAGTACAAGAAGAACAAACAAATATGTCGTTGCAATTCTTGCACTGCAAGTCACAGTTTTTGTGTGGATGTGTCCCACATTTTGGGTAAATCAGAGTTGATCTTCGTTCCTGGAAAGGGACTATTTTATGTTTGTCATATCCATCTGAGATGTGATCAGCTATACAAAGCTTGCAGAGGTTGACATGACAAAAGTCACAGTAGCTGTGTACTATAGCGGTCTCACAAAGGTCACATCGGTGCACGTCCTGGGCACTAGAACGAGGATCCATCGCTTTTCTAAAAATATAATGAAAAAATTAAATGAAAAATTAAATATACTGTTTGTTTTCAATCCAGAAGAAAATGTAGTATTAACAGAGACATAAATAACATTATTTATGTCTCTGGGTGTTAATGGTTAATATTAAGAGCCAACGTGAAAACCGTATGATGCAGCCCTGCTTTTATCAAGGGTTACAATAACCAAATAGAATAATCAACTTGCATTAATTGATAAGCATTTAAGCATAAAATATATTTGTTGAAGGTCAACTCATAAAGAAAATTAAACAGTGTTAAAACGAAAGTACTTATTTGAAAGATATTAATTTAAAACGACTAACGTTACATGTAGGTATCTCAATTTTCGTCTAATAAATTAAGTCAATTATAAGCGACACAAACCTTGTTTAAAATAAATCAATTTACATATTCGTCGAATCGGACATCAAACATGCAGACGTGTACACGTAACTTAAACATAGCTGAGTTTGCTTGTATGGAATGTAGTCACATGACATCAAGAATGGAAAGCAATTAGAGTTATTCCCCATGTATTATAACCTTTTATCAAAACTACCCTTCTCTTTCCTTACTGTCACGATGCGATGATTTAATTTCAAATGAAGAACATGTATGCAAGAATATTGGAGTTTTGACATATACTGTATACAGTATAGAAATCGAAATAAATCAATGCAGTTTGTTGTGCATGAATTTCATTATGCTTATATTATACGATGAAATCTTATTAGCACGTACAATTCAGCGGCCCATTTTTTAAATGACGCCTTGTAATGTAAGACATCTAATGCCGTATATCGGATATTTTGTACGTGCTGTCAAGTTTTACTAATTTTGATTTGTTTTTATTTAATTAACCTACTAGTATCTGAACAAAGGAAAACACGTGCCTAATTGCGCTTGAGTATTCTATGGGTTTAAAAATAAAAGGCTATTAATTATGTGTAAACATTTCACACCTACATAAATAATGTAAATAAAAGTCCTGTAAACTAAATATCGTTTTATCATGGATAACAAAATTCAATGCAGGTTCATAAATTAAAAATAAACCATGACTTCCAACAATTAAATTTGCCAGCTTACTGAAGGCTGTATAAGCATACTGTGATAAAATTAAGGGGGTTCTTATGAAAATTAGCAACTGACATGAAAGTGGAACCTGCTTTTCGAAAAGATTCAGGAAGAGCTCTGGAGAACATGGAGGAATAGCTGCTCACTGTTCGAAAGCTGTTCCAAGTATACAAGACAAATTATGAAGTTTTAAGGTGGCTCTATACACCCACAGTTTATTCCAATATTCAATAGAAGACCAGAAAACATATACTTATCAAATATTAAAATGATGATAGGGATACGATAAGTATTTTAAAAGAATTTTTTAATGTTTTTTCGTGTTTTTGTAAAATAATTTTTAAAAAGTTAACTACTAACAAATTGAGAGAATTTTTTTTGTCATATGATAGATATTTCCTTCGGACATCTAAAAAAAATATAACACTTCTTAACATTCAAAAATGTTTATTATTATTGCAATTTGTTTTATTATTTCCCCAAAACATAATTGTTCATATTTTCTTACTCTGTTAACAAATCATCTGAAAAAGCTGCTTGATGTTATAAGGAAATGTATTTTAATAAACATGACATAAAAAATTGAATGAAAATCATTGCAAATAAACACAAAAAACATTTTAAATTTTATTTGGAATGAAAGTTCCTCAGATAAGAGTTATCGTTCCTAAGTCCCAAGGCCCAAACAGCTTGGGGACTTTTCATTTCTGATTTGAAGAAAATTTCCTAAATATCATGTTGGAATGATAAATACATAGATATTTCATTATAGGCCTATATAAGTGAATATATTCGCTTTAATGCAAAACTAAATCAAATAAATAAACGGGAAAATTAACTAATAGGATTTATGTATTCCAACCTGAGAGAAATTCAAAGCCACCCTCCCATCCCCTTTAGGTGGTAAGGAATATTTGTTGACATTAATGTGGATTAAAGTTTATTATAATTGAAATACTTTCACCGATTTAGAATTTTCTTAAACAGAATTCAACCCAAAAATACGTTTTAGAAAATTTTTGAAAATTAAAATTTTTATCGTCCTCAACGGGATTCGAACTCATGACCAACAGGTATGTAGTAAACCCACTAACCCACTGCGCTACGCTGCAATATATCGATGATTGGAAAGACACTATTTAAAAAATTATACTTGATTTTATTGTTTATTTCGATAAATAATACGACACAAAGTGAAGGTGTCACATACCACATCACTTGTAAGTAATGAACTTTCCAATTATGAAATTCAATCTATTCATTTAACAAATTTTTCAAAAGAGCGGTCCCCACACAATTCGCCTCAGTTTAAATCAGTCAGTACCGGAATTGCATGCTTCCAGATTTACTTTTTTGCGTACTGCGTCATCAAAAAGTGGTGTATAGAGCCACCTTAAGATATTCATAGTTTTATCTTCTGTTATAAGATATAAAATATCAAAAAATATTCATTGATAAAATTATCAAAATTAATTCAAATTAAATCAAATCAAAAAATTCTTGAAATTTATAAAATGATCAGTTTTCATTATTTTCATTACTATTTGAAATCGGTGTGTCTCTTATTGAAGAATGACCATGCATACCATCAACCAAAAATCAGCTCGTATACAAAAATTCCCGGTGTGTTTAACCGAAAGTGAACTCGTATACAAAAATTTCATATGCCTATATAATTTATGTCAAATATTAATATGATAATAAATATAACAAATGCTGCACGCCAGTCATGAGTCAAATATTCGTACAACATATGATGTATTTAAGAAAATATTATAAAATATGTTACAGCAAAATATGACTTTCATTGTCTAGAACGGTGACTAGTATAGGCTAACGTTAATGAATCAAAAATACCTTGTATACGAGCTGACTTTTGGTTTTTTACGCGGAAATGTTTGTATACGAGTTGACCTGTATACGAGTTGGTCTGTGTACGACTTGACTGTAAATCTCCAAAAGATGTGAAATGTGTTGAAGATATCACATTCTTGAATGATTGTTAAGATTACATGGGTTGGATATTGCTTCTTTATATAGAAAGTTGATATTGTTGACATTCCAAAATTCTCTAAAACAGTGGCCGGTTTAGCCTGGACAAAATTGCACAAACAGACAGATTGACTGATATATTTATTCAAATCATTCTTAAAACTTTTTCATTTACAAATTCAGAACACAGACCTATGCATATAATTGTATAATTTGTCAAACTATATAATTTATGAAATAATTACCTAAATGAAGGTCTATGTACAGTGCATGTGTTCCATGATACTTACATTTATGTTCAATTTTCAGCACTGTCTACAAAAAATAAAAATTCGGCAACACGAACCAACTGTAAAGATGAATGCAGGTATATGCAACATCGGGGTGTACAAATATTGATTTTTGATTCAAACTGAGTTTCGATGAATATTTTCATAATTCTGGCTCTCACGCTATATTGAGTATTTTAAAAAAAAAGATAGGTGTGTATGAATTGGCCAAATTCCTATTACAATTTAGAGTTGAAGTACATGTATATGGGCGTGCTTGAAAAACATATAAAACAATGTACATGTAATATATATATATATATATATATATATATATATATATATATATATATATATATATATATATATATATATATATATATATATATATATATATATTTAAAGTTACCTACATTAAACTGATCATATTAGCACACGATATTGACCATTTCTTATATTTTATTCTTGTATCAACACGAGAGTCTATTGTTTTTGTTTTGTCTTTTAAAAACTTGAAATCTTTTCCCTGGCCGTGGTTCATGGATGGACGGAAGATAACTTGGAAAATCTCTTCCGCGTAAAACATGTACAATTATTATACTTCCCTGTTAGATACTGAAATCTGATTGGTTTAGACGCAGTTGATAATCCGTTCTAACACCCTCAGCCTCAGCAACACACTTGGGAACGGGTAACACAACGAATTGTTACATGCGCGTAAATTATGCGCGTACGGTTCGCCGTAGAATTCATTTCATTTCTATATAAAAGCAGTAAAATTTTCTTTAAAAATAAGACATTCAGGGTAATAAAATAAATAGTGTCTGTTTGGGAGGGTAACTGTTGAAATTGACACCCCTCGAAAACCATTGTCAACCCCCGCTTCGCGTTGGTTGACAATAGCTTTCTCGGGGCATCACTTTCAACATCTACCCTCCCAAACAGGCACTATTTATATAATGTGCATAGTTCTATTAGAAAAGCATACCAGTTTAAATGATGTTGAAAGTAGACCACATTTACTACTAATTATGCCTTTTAAAACGTAATGCTTAATATATTGTACAAATGAATACAATCAATTGTTTCCTTCGTAACAAATGTACAATGCCCTTGAACCAAAGTCATATCACATCGCTGAGTAAATCTTAGTCAGGAGCATATTTTTTTACTACTTTGCTCAAACAGTCAAAGAATACTCACATCACCTAAAGGATTCGAAGTTTCTATAGCCAGAGGTCAAGGTCACTTGGTCAGAGGTCAAGGTCTTATGAATTCATGCAAAATCCTTGTCCAAGAATATTTTCTCTTCCTTTTGTGCGACTCATTCTTCATCTACAGTGTTAACATGAAGAGTGCAGTGACCTCGAGTTGTTTCTAATGCCAAGGTCGAAACTACATTTTTTCTCTTTTCCTTTGCCCCTATTTGGTTATACATGTACCCACCCCTCCCCAAGTCAAAATGAGCATAAATGAAGGATGTGCAAAACTCATGGACTTTGTTCTAGAGTGGTAGTCATGGAATGGCATGATAGCAATCCTTGCCCCAAACCAAACTATCTCCCCCTTTTACACTATCTGACTCGCACTTAACCTTTTGAGGTGTTCACCCCCCTATTTAGTTACACCTCCATCTCGACATCATCAAATCATCTATCTTGTTTTAATTTGCCCCCCCCCCTTAGTTATAGGTTGTTTGTTGCCCTTATTTTTCACGTTATACATGCAGAATACAGAGATATGTAACAGTTCTGTTTTCTTACAGATTTCAAATCGGTTGTAAAAAAACAAAACACCAGTATCATTTGTAAGTTGAATTTATTAAGGCACACTTGGCTGGTTACCAGCCCTCGCTTCCCCAGTCATACACCACCAGTTTTATCTTTATATATAATACACATATGTATATACCACATTATGAAAAAAAAAAGAATTACAGAAAATCTTTACAGACTTGCAATTCTGACAAGTTTATACAAGTGTGCACATATTTATTGCATTTCTATCCTTTTTTGATGTGCACCAGAATTGATACATACATAAACATCTAAATGACCCCTCCCCCTTTTTTGCCATTGAAAAATAAAATAAATAGATGGTTTTACATTTATATAATACAGTCAATGCATTTTTTTCAATTCTGACAATTATATTGATGCATCTGATTAGATACATGTATATACTTGAAACATATGGTATATACCATAAAAGACAATATAAAAGAAAACAAGCAGATTTAATTATACATTTTCAGTTAATATTGTATTCCTTTATGAAACATCAACAAGACTTGAGAGCTAAAAATATCAAATATTCTAGTCTTAATTAATATACTGAAAAGTAAAGAATACTGAAACATCATTATGTAGATATACACAATTATTTTTAAAAAAAATTAGAAAGAGAGAAAAAAAGAATACAGTTTTAATCAATACTTATTCAAAAATCAACATGTAAATTTGAAGGATAATACATGAGATTAAATTGACCTATAGATCACACAGGTTTAGTTTTCAGTCATTCTATAAGACTTGAAATGAAGAATACATAATGCAAACTGATTATAAAATTGTTAAGTAACAATAATAAATGAATGTATCATGGATTGTGCTTCAGAATAGAGAGAAATTTAAAAAAAAGATCTTCTCATGCATGGACACATACTACTAGTTTATACATATTTAAAACAAAAATCAGAATGCCATTTTAACTGCGTTACTATTTCTCAAAAACATATGTGAAGATTGAAAAACAGGCATTCATATTAATTTCACACATGATGATCAGAATGATTTTGCTCAACAGCTTGAGGATATTGTCTTTTTAAAGCAATTTCATAAGTTCCAAATTCATTAAGTAGGACTTGTTGGTCATTGCCATTTTTAGACTATAATAATCTTCTTGAAACAAAGAGCTCTATACAGAGAATTAGGCAAAATATTAACATTTTAGAGCTAAAAGATTTGAATTTTTGTTAATAATAGTTATAAGCCAAAAATAATATAATACAGGTAATTGTTTTAGACAGATCTGTTAGATAATTTGTTGTTTCACTAGATACAAGCCAAAAATATCATATTACCATCAACTTTTTTTGGAACAGATCTAATGGATAATTTGTTAACCGCCCACCCTCCTTAAGTAGGATTGTTGTAAACAAAAAAAAAGGTGTTTGATAGATAAACGTATGTAAATGTGCTTCAAAATTGATTACATGTATTCCAATTAACTTGTATTTGCAGATCAACCACATGTGTAAAGCAAACAGAACAAATTCTAAACCGAACTCAGCATACTGAACAAAACAGGTGACAGATAATTTAGGTATCCAGTTATTATCTTTCAACATTACCTACGTTAGCTCTTGCTCTCCTTTCAACAGAGAGAGAGAGAGAGAGAGAGAGGGGGGGATTATATAATCTGGTCAGTCATATCTGGTCAGAATACACATACAGGACACAGCCTCTAGTACATGTAACATATGCAAATAATACATACATTCTAAAACAAAACAAAAAATAACCAATTAAGTTAATTATTTCAAATATTTGCCCACTTCTACAGAATCACATATATAACACAATGGGTATTGGATTTCATTGGTACTGATTAAAGAAGTATGTAATACTAATTCTTACATATATATACATTAAAATATACAAAACCAAACACGCTCCACATTATTCAATAGCATATAACAACATCAAAGTAAATATATACTCTTCATTATACACAAAGTAAAAAACAAACATGGAATGTATCGTATAAGGAGACTTTTCTTTCTATACTTTAGGCTTTAAGCAGACACACAGTTCGACCTTAGGTCGATGGCATGTCCATAATATATATGCATATTTTTTTGCAAATAAAGGCTGTATAAAGGGATGTTTAAAGCTTGGACCCCTAAAATTCTACAACAAAACTGTCCACGACCTTTAGCTGGGTCTATGCAGTAAGAAATGCAAGCTATCTGCTAAAAGTTTGACAATCTGGAATCCTCCTTCATCTATTCATGGAGACTTGTCAAAAAGAATTAAAAGTCAATAAAATATTAGTCAATTTGACTTCATATTCAAAACCGAGCTAAATGCCAAAAACATACACTTGAAAAATCCCACAAATGAAGATCACATATTGTGTGTTTAACTGGAATTTTCAGGAGATAAAGGGGTATTTTTTTCTTCTAAAAAGGTCAATAGCCAAAAGAGGAATTATATACTTATTCTTGTTTAAAATTTGAGTCATTGGTTTAAGATTGCAAAAAATAACAAAATATAAATGTACCTATTTTTTGGATCTTAACATGTCTGCATTAATAACCAGATATACATTGTACAATACTTCAAGATAAGGCTATGTTAGTATATTGTGTCCATTCAGATACCGGTATACAGAAAAAATACTGAAGCTATTTGAAGAAATATTCTTTTAAGAAAAAAAAAGATAAATAAATACACATGCATGAACAATCTTCAACAAGAAAAACAACGCTTTGAATATTTTGCTAAAATATTTTGTAGCCGACAATTAAAACACAGATATATAATTTAAGATAGTTTTAACAAACAAGCATATCCTTTAATCAACTTTAAAGTCAACTTTTTGTGTAGTTTGTGATTCTCTGAGCAAAATCAACAACAATGGGGCAGGAATGTCTGGCAAAAAATCACAGACTTCTGTGTATGACAAACATAATTATCGCAAAATGTGAACAATACAATTCTTAACTAACTAGCACCAATTAGATCTTATAAGCTTGACCACAACTTTGAAAAATTAAATGACTATTGCAATAAAACTCTGGCAGGTACCTTATACATTAGTTTGTATGATAAAGCATTGAAACATGATTAATAACCCAAAACGAAAATAACTGATTATTACAGAGACTTTATTTCATCTCAAGATTTTTGAATACCTATGAAAAAATTCATTTGCTTTATCATCTGAGCAAATTAATTTTTAATTCAATATTTTGAATTAAAATTAAAGTACTTTCTAGATTCCAAAAATCTAAAGCTATAAGTACATTATGTTTAAAGTACTGTCAAGTAAGCACATTTCCTTCTTTGAATGACTGACTTCTTCAAGATAAATGAATACATCTTCATCAGCCATCAATTTCAATGAAATCTGCAAACTGACACAAGTTAATATTAACATGATTTTTTTTCTCCGATGACAATGTATTTCCTCTTCTTTCCCTCCTGCAGTTATATATGGCATACAGAAAGAGATCACAGATCTAGCAAAGTGTTTACGAGTAAGAAACCATTGTCACATCAACATAGAAAAATACTGTTTGCATAGAAAAATATTCCTCTTTCTTTTTTTTTTCAAATATACTATCAAGTTTATCACACATTTTTTTCAAGCAGTATGATGTTAAACTGTTATCCCAAATATTGGGGTTTGGCAGTTGTACATTTTTTTGGGTGGGTGAATATTTCTCTCTCCAAAGGGAGAGAACCCTTCACACCACAGCAGCAGTAGTTGTCTGCCCCTTAGTTGTTCCTGATTATCCCACTAGGTGACTTCCTCTTCCAGGTCCAGATCTGTCTGTCTATCCCTGTGCATGTCTTCATGGTCAGCTTCTGACCGTCCACGCTGGTCTCCATGCACTTCTGTGTGTTGGCATGGTAAATGGAGTTGTCCTGTTCATGAAAGTTACAATGTATGAAAAGGAATGTACAGGTATGCATGTACTATTCACCCCACTTTAATTGATGGAGCCAATATTGCTAACCCACTTTTATCGTGTACAAGAAAAGTTATAAAATATCTTCCGTAAATCGGTCCTTTCAATATGAGTCATTCTAAATCATTTAATCCCTAGAAAATTGTTAATAAAAGTCGGCGTAAATAAAAGCTGAATAACAGTGATTTTTTTTATAGGTCACCCTAAACCATTTATTTTAAGTAAATTGTGGTCGCAAACATTCGTGGGTACGTCTCATCCATGAATTAACATCCTCCATAGATTAATAAATTGGGATAAATTTGCAGGTTTAGGAGAATACACGAATAAATCCCCACAAACCTTGAAAATTTCAGCAATCCATGAAAAATGGCCCCAACGAACTTTTATGATTCCACAGTAATTAAATTATGATAATTTTTTTCTTTACTTGACCTTGACCTACCTCTCTGTATTGCCACTCCTGGTTTCCTTTCTGGCCGTGGCACGGATAAACAATAACGCTCTCTCCTCCGGAATAATCCAGGCATCCATCGTCTCGACGGATTTCTCCATTCTTACTCAACATCCAGTACTACAATTATACAATAAAATCATCAATTCCTGTCAGTTTTGAAAAGTCATAGAATCTTGCACTCCATACCTTAAACACTATACTGTTCTTTATATTTATCAATCTTCATTGAATTAGTGTATACCCTTCAACCATAACATTATTGGTAAGTCCCAAACATATCATGAAATTTGATTTAAAAAAAAATACATTTTAAGTACTACTAAGGGACGATTTATTTTCACAAAACCAATTTCAATCAATCGTAGGTACATGTAATTCGTAATTTTAATTTATATATTCATATTCATATCAATTTAAAATAATTTTAGGAGAGAACATTTATAGGCATTGTGCCTGCTGTTCAATCCAATTCAATGTATTCCTTAATACTTAACTAAAATACTTAATATCAAATCAAATCAATTGATAAATCAATCAATCTGCGATTTTGACCACACCCACCTGGTTGCCCCCCTGGTTGTGACAAGGCCACATGTTGACCGGTTTGTGGTAGTTGTGGTTATCCACCGCACTGTCGATACACATCGGCTTGGCCTTGCTGCGGATCTGTAAGCAATGCATTACGTAACAATATAATTTATGCAAACTTTGAAATTGCCAATTTTCAAATATATTAGACTTCAATGGCAGTGGGTACATGTGTTGAACAAGATAAATATATATGGTTTGTTATGCAGTATTATCATAGTATTGCTCACATTTTAAATAACCTGATTATCATGTGACTTTTCATTTCTTGTAAAGAATGTGTCTTAACTGCTATATTATATTTATAATTTTGTCATTTTTTTTTTATTATGGTGATATTTTATAATTTTATGACATTATTTTTATAATAGTAAAAGGAGGAATTTTTTGAGAAAATTAACTGAACTGTTGTGGCTGACCTATACAACATTGAAAATCAATATAGCAACATAAATTAAAGCAAGTCTATTTCTTAGGGCCATAAATATCAAATATGGCACAGGAGTAGCTCTTTGTTTACTTCATTCTTGTCTGTATTAAAAAAAAAACGTGAAAACAATGAAAGATGAGACAAAAAAATGATGATACTATCTTTCGTACCTCTCCAGAAGCAATGGCTTCCCCTGGAACAAACAGGTCTGGGTAGACATTTTTGACGAACCAGTCAAAGCTATGGCACTGCAAACATTCCCGGAGCTTCTTTCTGTCGGTGACATCTCCGTTATCTCCCTATGGAAAACAATGTATTTATCTATTATTCATCTAAATTTGTTTAATTAGATTATTGTTGACTTTATATTATACAAATTAAATTTTCCAAATGAATATCCTCAATTTGTTATTCAAGAGTATGTCATTTTTAAAACATAATCTAACTGTAGAAACAAAACATCATATTATAAATCGAAGTGAAATAAAAATGTCTTTGTTAATAATAACAAATTAAACATTTTGAGAGTATTGCACAACCAAAACATGTAATCTATCAGCTGACCCCATTTTTATTTTAAAACCATGTACAAAAAATAGGCTGAAAACCAAGAGGGCCGGGCCAGACTAACTGACAAACAAACATACAGATAATTATTCTCCTTCAGTTTCACATTCAGGGAACTAAAAATCAAAAGAAGTTTTTGAAATTCCATACCAGATCATAGTTGAATCTTTCATAATAATAGTTCTTGTATTCGTCCATCCAAACTTCAGCCAATCGGATTGAGTTTTTCTTGACAACGTTGACACCAGTTCTACACTTGAACAGACTTCTCTTTCTGAAGATGTGACCAACATGAGAGCATGGAATGATTTCTAAGGTACCACAACACATCCAGACCTACAAAATGAAAAATAAAATCATACCAAACTATCATATTATCATAATAATTCATAGTAACCAGTTATAAAACAGTACCACAGAAAATGAGTTTTGAAAAAAAGTTATGATTCATCAAACATGATTTTAAATTATATCACAAACTGTAAATGTTCTTTCAATATATCAGAATGGACAAGAAAAAGAAATTTGGTGTCATGACTAGGATCCTACTTACTCTAAATGACAGTTCTAAGTTTTCTCCTCCCCAGATATCCATTCCAGGGTCGTAGGTTCCAAGTTTCGTAAAATATTCTCTACTGATGGAGAAAAGACCTCTGGCCATTGTGGGCGACCTGTGATATCATTAGTTTAAGAATAACATAGGATTGAAATATAAAATGATGTTTCAAAGTTCAGTATATAAATTTTACTTGTCATTTACTTTTATTCAGGTCTTTGTCGAAACATACATGACAGTTCTTTTAAGTGTCTTAAATTCATTAAACAAAACAAAAATATTCGAAGACAAAAAATTTTTACAACATAAAAATTCTATATTTGATTATGTTTAAAAATCTTATAAACACATATTTTTTTTCAATATTTTTGTTGCATGTATTGGAAAAAAAATCTATAATCAGCAGAATAATGTCACCGTGATTATATTTTTCTAGCAAGCAGATGAAAAAGTATCGGAAGAGACGATACAAAATGCATGCATGTCTAATTTGGATTCTAATTAATACAGTAAAACTAATTCAATCAACAAAATCAATAATCTTTAAATCTAAAAAGATTATTGAAAAAATGAGTGATATTAAGTAAGTTTATCTAAACAGTTGCACTGTATGTAATGTATTTTAAGGTATATTATCCCTTTCCTCCATTAACTTCATTTCTTACCTGTCTGATGTACACAACAAAGGGGACTGAGACGATTGGTAAAAATACAGGTATACAGGTGTCAAATTTCACCGTTGGTGACAAGACAGCATCCCGCATTGTTTATGCGCCATTGTTGAACTTAAACAAGGGAGACAACTCCTGAAATTAGAAAAAATGCAGTTTAAACAAAAGTTACATGTTTCTCTTAAGGTCTCACACAAGGAGTTAATTTCACTATATGTTACTATAAAGCTTTAATTCAGTTAATTATTTAACTATACTCTCAGCATATAATTCATGAAAGAGAAATTATAGTTAAATGCTTCAAGAAAATTTTTAGATCAGATAAATAACGCCTTATGCGGCTTCTAAGAGAGAATATTGAGAGTGTACACACCCACCCCCAAGTACACGGGGGTGCCACATGTTGACAAACAGGCTCAGCACCATCGAAGAAGTTGCATCATGCGCATCTAAAAAAAATAGTTCCATTGAAATTAGTGTGACAATTCCACTAAAGTAATAATTCTCCTTGCCACTGAGTCCAAAATAAATACTATAGGTCTAAAATAAGGTGCCAAAAAAGGAAGAAAGAAAAGAATTGTCTATATATATATGGAACTACAATTGACTAAGTTCAGTTTGATTGGCTATTTCCTTGCGTAAGACCTTGAAGACAACTAAAAGTTCATGAAATTTGATGAAATTTGCAGTAAATGTCTAGTAGGTATCTATTTCCGATATGCTAGTGTATGAAAATCTACTTTTGACCGGAAGGGATTAAAAAAGTAGGAGATAACTCTTCTTAACAGATTGCTGAAATCTGCAGTAAATTTCTGTTAAAATTCATCTACAGTACATGTTTTCAAAACTAAATAAAATTTGATTAGTGAGATGTTGTGAAAAGAGCTTGGAATGAAATGAAACCTGAAATGTTAGAGTTTATGTGTATGTGCTTTAAAAAAAATTCAGCTCAAATTAATAGACATTAATTAGCTAGGAAAAAGGAAGTTGACTTAAACATTAGAATTGATTGGCAAAAAGTTGTTAATTTTAATTCTAAGACAAAGACAGAGACTGGAAAAAATAGTGCCAGAAGAGTCTTTAATAATGTACCTTGGAACTTTGATAACGGTGGTCACTGATTAATGGCTAGTGATTAAGATAAGAGGTTCTTAAGCAATGGGGGGTGATGAAGCTTTTCCATCAGTCATCAAAAATGGGGTTCTTCTTAGAAGACAAGGCAGCTCTAAAATAAATAAACAGTATGAAAGTTTACAATACTTAAAAATTTGCACCACACACAACATCATATTTTTAGAAAAAGTCTACAGGTGTACAGTTCAATATAAATCATGCCAAAGAAAGGACCAAAGTGGCTGCATCGACATCAGTAAAATAAAAGTAAGCATTCCTCACAACAAGGGCCAGAAAAGTACAGGGACCACCAGCCCAGTACAGTGTCTATGTCCTATAAGAAGGCTGAGTAAAGAAGAGTTTCAGGACCTTGTACAGCAGCTGAAGGATGGAATATTCACAGTAAGCGATGCTTAGCGTAAAAGCAGTCAAATGAAGATTTTGCGACCCAGGCCGAGTGAAGTGGAGCTGGTAGACTCCTACATGAATGCAGAGTCACCAAACCCCAATTCCAGACTTTACAAAGTACTCCATCGAGAAAAAACTGCTAAACTATGTATGACGATTGTGACACGATATAGAATTGTATTTTGATATTGCACAAGCATGTACTACTTTTGACATGTCCCCCTTATTTACCGTTTGCATTTCACAGCGAGATGTCATAATTTGTACTATTATTACTCACTGCATCAGATGAACGTGATTATTTGATTGTATTTCAATCTTCCAGGTCTTTTATTTTCGTTGGCAAACTCCACTTTAAATGTTTTCATGATTTTTCCAAGCATGTACCGGTACTTTTCGTTTTTACATACCGCCATTAGTGTTATGGATTTTCAGTATATCACGCCCGATGCAAATCATAACTTATTGTGCACTAGATTTTATTGCGATTTCTGTATTAAATTGTATCGTTGTATGAATTGCTATAATTTTACTTGTCATGTGTTGTGTAAATCACCTAATTTACTTGTTGAATTATATTTTATACATTAGTCTATGTTATTGCCGGTGACTGCCGGTGATCCCTAGGGAAGGGCGTGGGTCACCGGGGGGACTCCGTATGTGTATAAAAAGGGGAGATCACTCTATCCGGTGGACTCGGGGTTTAGCAATTGAGGTTAGAGGGTGTTTTTTAACTACTTTGATTATTTTAGGTAGAATTAGGGGATTTTAAATAATTTATTTTTTTAATACATCGTGGTATTACGGGTTAATCTTGTTTACACGATATTAATTTATATTTAGAGAGTTTGTATTAGATTAATTTCGATACAGACGACATAGTTCATTTTGTTTAAGGTTAGACAAAGGTTTAATCTCTGAAGTCTTACCGATTAAATAATTAGGAATCGTTAGTAGTTCTTTGGAATTTTATTATTCTAAATAATTGAATTATCGATATTTTATAATATTGTTACAGTAGAAATAATTTATACGTATATTCAGATTTATTGTTGAAAATAATTGGCAAAGTTTTGCGTTAACAGTTAAGTGAGATATAGTCTGGTTATTCTAGATTATTTCTCGATTTTGTTAATATTTATTTGTATAATAATTGGGTCATTCTCGTTTAATGCAACCCCACCCCCCCTTTATTGAATTAACGTACACACGAAGGTTGTGCTGTAGTATCACTGTTCGATTTGGGTAATTCCCGATTGTCAGTGAATTAATTGTAGGTGTACTTGTTATTGTTGATTAGTTATACGTCTTGTTATTTCTTTATTGAATAAATTTATGTAAACTTTAAATAAGTATTATATTTAATTACCCTCGGTAATAACTGAAATACGAGTCCAAACACAGGTAATTCTTGTGTTTTAACGAAAGGGGCAATATTTACGAGAAATTCGTAATTTGGTAGAATTAAATTCACGGGTTATTCTCTTGCAGGATTGCGTATATATACTTGCGCAATAGCAAGCACTCATACATATGGAACCATGCATTTAAAGAGCACTTACAGAAATTCCCGGACTGTGACGGTTCACTGGACTGGAACCAGCATGGGGAGGAAAAGAGAGGCCTGGCATGGATCCTTTCCATTCGATGTAAGAAGTGCCATTACACCAGTCACAGTGAAAAGCTGTACGAGGAAGTCAGTCGATCAGGAAGGGGACAGAGAGCCACACAGCTTAATGTTGCCATGGCTGTCGGTCACTTGGGTACCAGCCTTACAACAGAGGGTATGTGTGGTATGCTTCTTGGCGCAAACATCAAACCAGCATCAGCCACCAACATTCATCAGACCTGCAACAAAGTACGCAAAATCATCACTAATGTGATCATAAACAGCATGAAGAAAATAAGGCAGGGCATTCAAGAGCTTAATGAGAAATGTGGACTTGCCAATACACCTATAAGGGCGGAAAGAGATGCCCGGTATAACAATGCCACCTTTAGTGCGATCGGAAAAACACAATTTCAAGCTGCCACACAAGTGACATACACCTTAAGTGAAAATGTTACCAAGAAGAAGAATGTTATGGCAGTGTTTGGTGGCAATAAACTGTGCAAGAAAGGCACCCATCTTAGAGCCAAGGGAAAGGAAGTTACCTGCCCAGGACATGAAGACTGCACTGCAACCATTCCTCCAGAGACCACCATTGGAGACGAAAAGAGATCGGCTGCGGAATGCATCAGTGAGCTGCAAAGTGATGACCGTCCACTTGTCATTTCCCATTTCACCAGTGATGGAGATAGTGCCGCTGCTTTCAGTGCATCTGAAAAGCAAGGGCATATGATTGAAAACCTCAAAGACTTGCGCCACTTCTTTGACTCTCAAAGAAAACAGACTGCTAAGGCTCTTTTCAGCAGCCACATGTTTCCTGGAAGAACAAAAGCTATGAGAGAATCCATGCGGAGAAGATTTGCCCTGGACTGAAGCTTAGATGCAGGACCGAGTACGAAAACTGCTTCAAACACTTCTCCAGTGACTTACCTTTGATGAAATGAGCCATGTCAACTCTGTCCTTTCCATCATCAGCTGCTACCAAGGACAGGGCGGAAAGTTCTGCCAACTTCATTCCTTCTCCTGTCGCAGACTGAAAAACAACAAGTGGAACTCTTCAGTGTTGCCTCGTGATTTTGAATTAAGCATGACAGAAGAAGACACATGGTTGTTAAAAGACTGTATAAATCTGACTTTGGGACATAATAATCTTAATCTAGAATTAAATATCACACTTGTACACAAAAATCTGAATCTGTGAATAGGGCATATTTAAAATCAAATCCAAAATGTATTACAAGTAGTAAAATTTTGAAAGTAGAATACATAAAGTTGTGCACTCACTCAATCGGGGTCATGGAAATTCAACATTGGAACTTTGTGAATCTGTAGGGGCACCTGTTGTAAAAGGTAGTAGAGTGGTCCATCATCTAAAACAACAGCAAAATAGGCAAAATTACTTTAAAATGAAACAAAAACTACTAATATATAAATTCCAAAGAAAATTTTACAGAATGATCTAAAAGATATCAGCTCTTCAATAAAAAGTCTAAAGACACTTATAGTAAGTCACTAACAGATCCAAAGCTAAACAGGAAGTAGCTAAGTGTGAAAGTGGGGGGGGTATTATCATGGGTAGGTGGGGGGGGTGTAGTTAGCATGTATGAAATGTTCGTTATATTATACCTGTCATGTGAATTTTGTATTGCATTTAATGAATGCTATGTTTTAATAATGTGCCCTGATTGCATGGTAATGTGTGAATGATGAGAGTGTGTAACATGTGACATGTCCTTTTATGAGGTGCTCTGCTCATGTAAATATGTTTTTTTTTCTCATTGTTTATCTATTAAAATGATTGCAAACAATTATCTTGATTTTCTTACTTGTCTGATGTACACAACAAAGAGGACTGAGACGATTGGTAGAAATGCGGGTATACAGGCGTCAAATTCCACCATTGGTGACAAGACAGCATCCCGCATTGTTTATCCGCAATTGTTGATGTTTAACAAGGGAGACAACTCCTGAAATTAGAAAAAATGCAGTTTAAATGTTTCTCTTAAGGTCTCACACAAGGAATTAATTTCACTATATGTTACTATAAAGCTTTAATTCAGTTTTAAATTAATTAACTAGTATACTCTCAGCATATAATTCATGAAAGAGAAATTATAGTTAAAGGGACTTGGACACGATTTGAGATCAAAAATTTTATTTTCATTTTTTATGTATAAAATGGTTTACTTGTGCATTTTAAATGATTGACCAAAATACTAAATGTTAAAGTCAAGTTACAAGCGAGATACAGAGGTAAGAATTGATAGTTATGTAAACAAAGCTCGAGTCTTATAGTTGTTTACAAAAAATGCAGTGTAGAATTTTACCATTTCTTAGACAAAATGACATGTAAAAAACAATTTAAACTAATTCAATATCTTCATAAATACTATCATCAACAAAATAAAGTTACATTTGATTAAAACTTACACCAATACAACACATATGTAAAAATGACAATATTCGAGCTTTGTTTACAAAACATTTAGAATTATGAACTCTGTATCTTGCTTATAACTTGATATTTGAGTTTCAAATTTTGACATGGTATTTTAAACTTCTATATTTATCAGTATAAACATTGAAAATGGGAAAACAAAATTAATAAAAATTTTAAGTCAAATCGTGTCCAAGTCCCTTTAAATGCTTCAAGAAAAAATTTAGATCAGAAAAATAACACCTTATGCGGCTTCTAAGACAGATAAATGAGAGTAAACATACCTACCCCCAAGTGCATGTGGGTTCCACATGTTGACAAACAGGCTCAGCACCATCCAGGAAGTTGCATCATGCGCATCTAAAAAAAATAGTTCCATTGAAAATTGTGTGACAATTCCACTAAAATAATAATTCTCCTAGCCACCTAGTCCAAAATCAATACTATAGGCCTAAAATAAGATGCCAAAAAAGGAAGAAAGAAAGGAAATTCTCTATATATATGGAACTATATATATTGGATTGTCTATGGTCATCTTCACTAGCCAAGGGTTTTCGGTCCAATCCGCTCCCCATATACCCTTGGTAGATTTTATTACAAAAACTCGGTGATGTGGTGGTGAGCAACTTGAGTTGCGCCCCTTGCATATGTACTTTACATTTTTTATCGAATGAAACAACGGGTTACATACACGCTACAGCATAAACACTACTTAAAAACATGTTGACTAGCGAGTTTCGGAACATAATTAATAATGCTATTAAATACAGGAATCAACATTAACGGTTGCCCAGTTGCCTGGGGCAAGTAAAAATGTCATTTTTGGAAAGTGAAATTATAAACTTACTTGTCTGATCTGGCAAGAGAAAATTCTAATAGAAATAATTAGTGAAAATAATTTAAAAAACGTAAAAATAAACTTTTACTATGCATCTTTGCATATGGAAACTCGAAAAGACCCCTGTTTTGATTTTAGATATGTCGTCCAGTATTACCGCATAATCAATTTTCAAATTTAATTCTACGTGCCCTGCTAGATCAAATAAATTATACCCTCATCTCATCATTGTGTTACATTCTTTTGATAAAACTGTACTTTTATCTTATTTGCTTACTCACAGAATTTATAAGATCTTATTTTATAATGTCTTTTTTGTTAATTAGGGGAGAAGCATCCATCAAATATTAAACAAGACATGTTACTAAAAGTTAGTAAGGTTTAATATGCCAAGAATTTTGGTCCATCGGTGTTTTATCCAGCAACTAAGCTTACGAAATGGAACGTATTTGGTTATCATATTTGTGAGTTACTCAAATAAAATTAAGGAACTTGGTGTTGTCTTCTTACTACAGTGTAATTTCGGGCTACCAATTTTTATATTCGGGCAAGTCAGAATTTCAGTTCACTTGCCCGAAAGGCAAGTGGACTGAAAAGTTAATGTCTATCCCTGAAATAGGAATGAGGATATAACCTAAAGAAAGCAAGGAATGTTTTATTTGAAGTATTTGTAGGGACCTGTACTGGGAGTGAAAAAGTCGCCAATATATGAAAGCATTCATGCTTTAAAACCAGGTATCATCTTCGTGAATATTGCGGACAAAAGAAATTTAATAAAATACAGCTCATAGAACATCTAAAAGCAATAGCCATAAGCAGGAACTCACACACTAACGGGATAAGCAACTTCCGGGCTACTTTCGCTATGTTTACTTCCCATACTATCACGCTAGCCTTGACAAGTTTGTAAATCTCCGTTCAATGCAGTTAATTATATCGTTTTTAGAGCAATCTGGTTAGACTATCGTTTGGGAGGCAATGTACTCAAGCACTTGTGTCTCAACTTGTTAAAAGCACCGAATATATTACAAAAGATCACACGTGTGTTTCTTTAAACGTTTATTGACAAGCGCCTGTTGTAAATGCTGCGATTGGATCAGCTACTCACGGCTGCAGCCAATCATAAAGCGGAGCTTGTCATCAAGATTTTGTAATGAGATCTGCCAAGGATTAATGGGGAGCAGAGTGGACCGAAAACCCTTCGCTGGCGAAGATTGTCTACCGTACAGTAAAATTCATCAACTAGACTAAGTAATCTGCTTTGACTTAAATTAATACAGAATTGCACAAAAATTTCTACATAGCTGCTTTAACAACTCATACAAACTTTAATATAGATAATGTTTCCATTTCTACCTGAACAACACACAAACTTACGGATGTTTCCTCATTGCAGCTTTCACCTCTGTCCTAGCACTGACTTGGTTCGTTGCGTCTACCATAACCAAGAAAATGGAGTTGGCTGGTCCACAAACTTCTATCATGATATCTTTGTATTCTTTATTTTTCTTTCAAATAAAATAAAGTTCAAAAGAAGCTAACATGTTCTATTCAAATCATTATCTTTACTTTGATAATGTTGAGAAGGGGAGTTCATATCCGGTCTAATCAAAATTAGATCTTTGATCCACTGCAAATAGATCGGCCGTTATACAAACATGACAAAGTAGTTGTTTAGCGATCCATTAAAAGCATGGATCAAAGATCTAATTTTAATTAGATTGGTTCATCTCCTATCAATCATATACATGTACTGAACATGTATATAATTATATAATATATGTTTTACGTCATGAAGGGTGTAAAATTGTAAAATGCCTATTTATTTTGTAGGTCATAAAAATTAAACCTTTAATTAAGGTCAGACGACACGTTCCTCAATTTTAGATAATTTTTTCCAGGAATTTGTTAATGGTTTACTACTACTTTGACAAGCTTTCTTGTGAAAAAATTAGGGTAACCTACCAGGCATTTCTGGAAAATACTAGAGTATGCAATTTCCTATATAATCTTCTTGAAAATACACTTGAATTGCTGATATAAAAATAAATACATCTACAGCAAAGCGAAATTCACTAAATTAGAACTATATCTCCCCCGAGGCGGGGCTTTGAACTCACGACCTCTAGAATCCATACGCTACTTACAGTGAGTGGCCACGGTTCTAACCACTCGACCATGTACACATATAACCAAATTGAAGTAAATTTTGATCATTTTTAAAGTAATTATGATATTAATATTTTTTATTGGAACTCTTTATTACGAGGAGATACAAAAAAGATTCTCGAGGAACGTGTCGTCTGACCTTAATGTAATGGTATAAATTATTTACTGGTAATAATATATATGTACATGATCTTTGAATTTGTATATCAATTTGAATGTAACAAAATCCAGCAATTCTCAATCAAAGTTCTTCCTACCATTCTTTCAAGCAGTTTTTTTATGGTTTCAACACCCAGACTGCTCTTCTTTGCACTCTCTATAACCTGGGCCAGCTTGGGGTTAAGTTTGGGATCAGTAGACCCACCCACTGAAATAGAAATAACACCAAATGTAACTATTTAAACAATAAAATGCCTTCTTGATTATTAATTCATTTAAAGATGGTGACATTGCAGAAAAAAATACATAACCCACATGAATCAAATTTTTCTTAGGTTGCTGAAGGTTGATGAAGGTTTCTAAAAATCAAAAAACGGGGCGTGTAGATTTCAATCTTGTCAGTTTCTACATAGCTTATATGAATCATACATGTACTTGGTGGATGTAAATATAATACAGTTAACCAACTTTAGCTCACATGGTAAACAAATTAAAATGTTAAGTTTTCCAACACACTTTTCATAAAAACAAATACTTCCAGCCAAAGAAGTAGTAAAATATTTTTATATTTATTTTGATTTTTTTCAAGGCCCAGGTCTCGATCTTGAAAACTAGTTTATCTATTAATAAACATAGGTAATCACAGATTACAAAGCTCACCGAGACGAGGCATCAACTTTATGAGGCATCACCTTTAAAACCACCTTTATCATATGATATGAAAATCATAGTTAATGATCTTGGATATTCATGGATACTGTTTTGACACAATATCGTATATCATATGTAAAAAATTGTATGATAATCCTATGTTCATTTCATACATTATTATAAGATACAATGTTTATCAATACAATAATATAAAATATGATATTGCATCCAATGATACTTACAATATATATCATTTAATACAATATAATACTGTAATAAATATTGATGCAATATGATTTTGTAACATATAATATGACATTGTATCGTGTTATACATTATTGTATTTAATCACATAATACAATATCATAATATCTAATATAAATACAATATAGCATTATTTGATACTATATCATATCACATAATACATCACAATATTGTAACATATGATATTATATTGTATAATATAGTATAATTTTGTATTGTATGATATTGTATCATATTTGATACACAATATTGTATCATATGATACAATATAATTTGATAAAACATTGTTTCATATCATATGATACAATATCATCTGATACAGTACGATATTATATAATACAATATCATTTTATACAATATCATATCATATGATACAATATCATATTATACAATATCATATTATATGATATCTTATAATATCATATAATACAATTTCATGTATTATATAACAATATATTATATAAACCAATATCATATTATACAATATTTTATCATACGATATGCTATAATTATAATATACAATATCGTATCATATGATGCAATTCATATATTGCAATATAATATGAAACAATATCATTCGATAAAATAATATATTATACAATATCATATTCTACAATATTGTATAATAATATACAATACTATACATAACAATATCATAATACAATATCATATAATAATGTACAAAAAAATTGATACAATATCATATCATATCATATAACTTTTTACAATATAATGTATGATATTACATTGTATCATATGAAACAATAGTGTATCATATCATAGAATACTATATCATAGGAATCATGTTAAATCATTTAACAACAAACACATCTATCAAGCAGGTTTGAGTGAGGTAGGAGAATTTTTAGCATCCTTGATAATGGAGATCAGGCTCTGCATCTGAAGCTACCTCTGCAATTCATTTATATTATAGTTAAATCAATTATGCAAGCTATTATCTATAAAACATGTAACCTGTTCCAAAAAACTAAACCTCATCCAGCATCCGAAACCTATGGCTCAGATTCAGCATTCAAGCCTGTCAGATGCATCAGTATCATGAGATGCATCATCCCTGCAAGTTTGGTGATGTAAGGACCAGTAATAACTAAGATATAATCATCAGAGGGCACCTGCTCTAAAAACTTTAACCAGCTCTTAAAACCTTAACCTCATCCAGCATCCGAAACCTATGGCTCAGATTCAGCATTCATGCCTGTCAGGTGCATCAGTATCGTAAGACGCACCATCCTTGCAAGTTTGGTGAAGTTAGGACCAGAAATAACTAAGATATATTTTTTAGCATCCTTGATAATGGAGATCAGGATCTGCATCTGAAGCTACCTCTGTGATTCATTTATATTATAGTTAGATCATATATGCAAGTTTGAAATAGTGCTATTACCTACATATATTAAACATGTGACCTGTTCCAAAAAAACTAAACCTCATCCAGCATCCGAAACCTATGGCTCAGATTCAGCATTCAAGCCTGTCAGGTGCATCAGTATCATAAGACACACCATCCATGTAAGTTTGGTAAAGTTAGGACCAGTAATAACTAAGATATGATCATCAGAGGGCACCTGCTCTAAAAACTTTAACCAGCTCTTAAAACCTTAACCTCATCCAGCATCCGAAACCTATGGCTCAGATTCAGCATTCAAGCCTGTCAGGTGCATCAGTATCATAAGACGCACCATCTATGCAAGTTTGGTGAAGTTGGGACCAGTAGTAACTTAGAAATGGCTATCAAAGGGCACCTGCAACAAAAACTTTAACCTGCTCGAAAAACCTAACTTCATCTAGCATCCGAAACCTTCGGCTCAGATTCAGCATTCAAGCCTGTCAGGTGCAAAAGTATCATAAGACACACCATCCATGCAAGTTTGGTGAAGTAAGGACCAGTAGTAAGTAAGATATAATCATCAGAGGGCACCTGCTCCAAAAACTTTAACCAGCTCTAAAAACCTTAACCTCATCCAGCATCCGAAACCTATGGCTCAGATTCAGCATTCAAGCCTGTCAGGTGCATCAGTATCATAAGACACACCATCTATGCAAGTTTGGTGAAGTTTGGACCAGTAGTAACTTAGAAATGGCTATCAAAGGGCACCTGCAACAAAAACGTTAACCTGCTCCAAACACCTTAACCTCCTCCAGCATCTGAAATTCATGGCCCAGATTCAGCATCCAAGTCTCTCAAGTCCATTAGTAGGTCCAGATGCATCATTCATGCAAGTTTGGTGAAGATAGGACAAGTAATAAGTTAGATACAGGACCTGCAACAAAAACTTTAACCAGGTCCGGACGCCGACGCCGACGCCGACGCCGACGCCGAGGGTATAGCATAAGCTCCCCCCGACTTCGTCTCGGTGAGCTAAAAATCGATGAATAAACTCATTAAAATCAAAAGGTGCATATCATATATATACAGTGTGTGAATTATTTTTTTTTGGGGGGGGGGCTGTAAATGGGTTGATGGATTTTTTTTTAAGAGTGTCGGACACCTATCTCAGCAGAGATTTTTTTAAGAATATAAATTAAAAGTTTTTAAAATTACTAGTATGTGAAGTTTCAATATACGATACAATCCAGGAAGCTCTGTCTACTTACTTTTTACAGCTGACTGTGCTAGCTTGACATACTGTCCCATCAGTGCTGACTTTTTACTGTCCTGCGCCTCTTTTCGATGTTTGATGTTAGAGAATTTACTGTGCCCTGCCATATGTCTGTTAGTTTGCCAGTAAACAACAGGCAACATTTGGAACAGAGTCCTCTCAGCTACAATATCTGTCTTTGTGCTCCATCTAGCTGGCATTGATGACTTTTTGCTCACATAATTTTGAAAGAGGCGTGTGTGACACAGGCTGATTCTGGGGCAACTCACAGTCTGTGTTTTGTGTAAAACACGAGGTAAGGTTCTCAATGTTAATTCCATTTTCAAAATATCACAGTCACTATCTGCAAAATCAATAGACATGTTGAAAAAATTCTATAAGAAAAAAGAAATGAGGTTAATAAATTTAATTTATCAAGCTTTTGGTAAAGTTAGAATTCAGAAATAAAAATTTGATATTTAATTTAGAGATAATGGAAAATCTTGAACAACACAGACATATGTCAATAAAAACAATTTTACAATTAATAGCCCAAATGGGATAATAGGATATAAATTTAAAGTGCAAAAATTAATTTTTTTTGGATTAGGTAATTTTTTACATGCAACACCTTTGGGTAGCAAGTTTTCCAGAAAGCATATAGTTTGCAAAATTGACCCTCAAGAAGTTTTGGATATACTGAGGGAACAATCTGTGTAATAGAACGGTTACAGAAAAAGTTGTTAATCATAAGTTGTTCCATTTCATGTACATGTATTCATATGCGGATTTACCATATTTTTAGCTAATTTCAAATTTTTAGCACTTAAAATTCGTATCCCATTGAAGATAATATCTCCCAAACGACAATAATATTCCATTTAGGCGACTGGTCCCAACCTGTTTACATAATTCTTCAGATATTGTACTGTTGTACCTCAACTTGATCTTGAGAGTGATGAGACAGGGTATATTCAACAAGATAGAAGCGTCTTTTTCTTTTGTCAGGGAGATGAGTTTGGAAATAAATCTTTAAAAATAGTACCTTCTAGTCAGCAAACAATTTTTTTTCCTCCAAAGTAACTTTGTACCGAATATGTTATTTAGAGGAAATTCGAACTAAACACGTTTCGTAATGTTTACGAAGAAAACAATGGTTAGAACTTTATCATTAAAAGTCTAGATTAAGCATCATCAACTGGTTTGTAAAATGCATACCTGTCAATATTCACTCCTTAGTTATCTACATTTGGGCTCTGTCTAAACGACCATAACGGCTAACTGGCCTTGGTCGGGCAAACAAATTTACTCTTTTTAAAAGAAGGTAATTTTAGTACATTATTCATAAAATTTAAACCGTAAGCGATACGGTATAATTCCGGATTAGAGAATTAAAAAAATTGTGACATAAAAGATTTCAAATATAACTGAATAGTTTTTGTATGCCTCTCTTTATATTTTTTCTAAACAGAAAACAAACATTCAGAGAGAGAGAGAGAGAGAGAGAGAGAGAGAGAGAGAGAGAGAGAGAGAGAGAGAGAGAGAGAACTTTGACTAATCACATAAACAAATTTTGCACCTCAATTAAACTGTTATACAAGAAGGTGAAATACCCGAAGAGTTTTATTGATTTAGCTCCTTACATTTCCATGACAGAATTTCTTTTTGATAATTGTTATGGTTTTATCGTTAGTTAATAAATAAGACATAACCTGCTATTGAAACTGCTTTTTTATAGTTTTAGGATTTTCAGAGTCTCGTGATATCTAACATTACAAAACTGCATGTTTCTTTAAATCTGCTGAGGAGGAAAGTTCACTGACATAAAATAATAAGTGAATTGATCGGGGGGGGGGGGGGGGGGGTGATGTGTCCAAACCTCAATGGAGAAATCAAACATGGTATTAAAAAATAGACATAAGCCTCGTCACCCCCCCCCCACCGCTTCTTCCTTTACCCCCTTTCAACTCCCAATGAAAATACAATGTACTAGTATATCACTTTCTCTTGAAGTGAAATTTGTAGAATACTGTGTCACATGATCAATGTATGAGACGCTGTAAACAATTGTTGGATCCTAATAGATCCAATATCAGTTAGACATAATTCGTCATGTTATCTATAAGACAATCACCTCCGTGTAGACCCCCCCCCCCAATCCCCCCCACACATTCCCTCCATGCGGACGAAATCACAGGGACCGAGCCCGTTTTAACATTAATTTCAATGTAACCATATGATAAATGAAGAAAATTTATGGTTACATTGAAATTAATGTTAAAACAGACTTGGCCCCTGTGGATAAAATGCCTAATTTTGATGAATCATTTGCCGCCACCATGTTAATGTACAAACAAAAACAATTAATTAATCTATTAGGGTTAGGGTTAGGGTTAGGGTTAGACAATCTATACATGATTTGTTGTAATCTTAAATTTACATGTATTGTACTGTGTGCATTCTACTATTACAATAGTATATCATATATCATAAGTAAATATCAAATTAGTTATGTATGTGTGAACATTTCCTTTAGTCGTACAATAACTCAAAATGTGTGATGAAGTTTTTATTTGAGCTCATGACGCATGACTAGGCTAAGTGTATTCAAATGAAATTGAACATCGCAGATTTTCAATGCAATCATAATAATATACACTGAATGTAAATATTTATTAATACATAGTATGAAATACACGTGTTCTGCACCCCTGATATGAACAAAGTTTACTTTACTTACAACAAATCACCAAATTCATGGAAATAGTCTTGCTTAATCTATATCACCCAGTTTGGTGTCTATCTGAGAAATTTTATTTTCTTTACATTGCCTTTCAATTGTTCTGATACAAACAGATTGTCATTATTGTCCACACATAAACCACACGGATACTCCAGATCACAGTTATCAATGTAACGGAGAAACTGTCCATCCTGATTCAGAATGTGAATACAATGGTTGCCATGATCTGCTGTCAGGATATGACTCTGACTGTCTGTTGTGATACCAAAGGGTTTAAATGGTTCCTTTTTGGTAACTGAGGGATGACCGATGTATCTCCATCTGAGTTTCCCGTTCTGATTAACCACAACAACTGCTCTAGCCGCATAGTCAGCTACACAGATGTCATGGTTTCTGTTCTCAGTGATGTGTTTAGCATTTATATTCCCTGAGTACAGAGGTTTACCTTTATCATCAAACTGAATTGTTTGTTTCGCTGTAGATCCTGAGTAACGGACAACTTTGGATTGAGTTTCAGCACCACTGAACATGGTAACCAGGAGATCACCAGTAGAGGTGACACACAGGTTACAAGGCACCCATCCCCGTAATCTGATCAACTCTTCTGCCTTTCCATTTTTTACTTTATTCACTGTCCTTGATTTCCCGTCACAGAAAAGTAAATTACCATCACTGTCTACAGCTATATCATTGGGTCGTTGTTTTGATTTGTTGCTAACTGTGTGAAGCAATTCACCTTTAATGTTAAAGCATTTGATATCCTTCGTCGATCCACTTGTCCAAACACAATCTTCATTTAGATAGGTAACATTGTAAACTTGTTTATACCCTGTCTGTATTGTGGCAACAAGTTCCGGTTCATCCAGTAGTTCTCTCACTGAAGTGTTGGGTTGGTTTAGTGACAAGACATTCTGTTCTGTAGCAGTAGACAAAGGAGTGATCTGCCCAAACAAATTATACAACTTTTCATGGTCTAATGGTTTTGGAATGAATGTTGGAAGTGTAATCTTTACTTTGGGTGGCAGCTTGCTGAACTCTCTGATCTTAGAGCTGTATTCAATGGTAGGAGATGCTTCAGTGGATTTCTTGAGTTCTTCTATGGCTAGTAATGTTTGTTTTATGAGAGCCTGTGTCTGTTTAATTTCATCCAAGTGTTTCTGTAAAATGTCTCTGTGTTTTACTTTTATCTCTCTGATTTCAGTTTTCATTCTATTGATAACGATGTCGATTTCTCTGTGCCATTGCTCTCCTTGTTTGGACATTGCTGTCGTAAGTTTCTCATATCCTCCATCCAGGTTTGCAAGCTGATTTTCCAAGTCGAGTGCAATTTCTTCATATGTAGGAGAAATAAGGTTTTCTAACTTATTTGCCTCGTCCGCAATAGCATTTTTCTTTGTCGTGTAAACTTCGGAAACTTCTACAAAAATATGTCCTCTGTGTTTTTCTGATGCAGTACAAGAAGAACAAACAAATATGTCGTTGCAATTCTTGCACTGCCAGTCACAATTTTTGTGTGAATGTGTCGCACATTTTGGGTAAATCAGAGTTGATCTTCGCTCCTGGAAAGGGACTATTTTATGTTTGTCATATCCATCTGAGATGTGATCAGCTATACAAAGCTTGCAGAGGTTGACATGACAAAAGTCACAGTAGCTGTGTACTATGGCGGTCTCACACAGGTCACATCGGTGCACATCCTGGGCACTAGAACGAGGATCCATCGCTTTTCTAAAAATTTCATGAAAAAATTAAATATACTGTTTGTCTTAAATTCAAAAGAAAATGTAAATTTCATTGTTAATATATTAAGAGCCAACGTGAAAACCGTATGTTGCAGCCCTGCTTTTATCAAGGGTTTAACGTTACAATAACCAAATAGAATAAACTTGCATTAGGCTTATTGATACTGTAAGCATTTTGCATAAAATATATTTGTTGAAGGTCAACTCATACAAAAAATTAAAACGAAAGTACATATAGTTGAGAGATATTAATTCAAAACAACCAACTTTACATATGTATAGGTATCTCAATTTTCGTCTCTAATAAATAAAGTCAATTATAAGCGGCACAAACCTTGTTTAAAATAAATCAATTTACATATTCGTCGAATCAGACATAAAAAATGCAGACATGTACACGAAACGTGAACATGGCTGAGCTTGCTTGTATGGAACGTGGTCACCTGACATCAAGAATGGAAAACAATATTAGAGTTATTCCCCGTGTATCATAATTCTGTCTCACCCCCCCCCTTTTTTTACTGAACAGTTACGATGACTTAATTTCAAATGAAGTACATGTAGTAGTTTTGACATATATTGTAGACAGTATACAATTCAAAATAAACCAATGCAGCGTTTTATGCATGGATCTCATTATGTTTCTAGTATGAAATCTTATAGCACCTACAATTAAGCGGCCCATTTTTTTTTTACGACGCCTTGTAGTCTAACACATCTTACATTCTTTAGATAATACAGTGTATATGTCGGATATTTTGTACGTGCTGCCATGTTATACTAATTTTATTTTTTTTTACTTCATTAACCTACTTGTATCTGAACAAAGGAGAACACGTGCCTAATTGCGCATGAGTATTCTATTGCTTTAAAAATAAAAGGCGACGCAGCACAGTTAATTAAGGCTGTCAATAAACTCCGTTCAGACAAAAAGTACGGGAAATGTGCATTATGACATCACAGTAGTGAAAGTACTTATTAATCTATTTATTAGTAAAATTAACTTATACTAATCTTTTGATTAAAAACAACAAATGCTATTTCTTACAATTTTGATAAAAGTATAAATGAATATTTTGTTTAAAATTATTATTAGTAGAATGCTACCTATATAGTCTTATTTTCATTTTGTTAAAATAATGCATCGTATAAAGAAGCCACCTCGGTTTTGTATAAAATATCGTATATCTAAAATCTGAGTACCTAAACAAATCACTTAATTGCAAGGGCATACACTTACCTGATCCCGACAAACTTTTACATGTGAATTTGAAATATGCTATGTAACTTAAAAACTTCTACGATCCTCGTAAAATCTTACAAATTAATTATTTTTTAATGAAATTAACCCTGTAACCTTCAAAATTATTCAACATATGCATTATAGATTACGGTTTCTACTAACAAATATTCTTATCTTAAAAAGTTCGCACCGTTTTTCAAAATCTACGATATAACATCAAGTTATTTCATAATTCAGTTGTGAATTTTGACATGATTATGCCCTTGCAATATTGAATTTTTTTAATGACCTCAAAACCGCAAATACATCTGCTTGTACCATGCGACTGCCATATCACGTGACCACTATGAACATAAAATATTGTACTGTTATATATATATTTTAGAAATATATTGCATTTGAGTGACTGTTATTGATTTTAAAAAGGACATGCCAGTTTAACTAAAGTATACGTGTTTTCATCACAAAAATTTGCCCATATTTTTATTGACCGCCTTAACTGTACTGCGGATTAATTATATGTAAACATTACACACATGCATAAATGATGTAAATAAAAGTCCTGTAAACAAGATATCGTTTTATCATGGATCGAAAAATTCCATGAAGGTTCATAGATGAAAAATAAACCATGACTTCCGATCTTTCTATTTGCCAGCTTACTAGCTGAAGGCTGTATAAGCATACTGTGATAAAATTAAGGGGATTCTTATAAAAATGAACAACTGACATGGAGGTGGAATCCGATTTTTGAAAAAAAACAAAAACGAAGATGCAGGAAGAGCTGTGGAGAACATGGGGGAATATCGATCTGCTCACTGATCGAAAGCTGTTCCAAGTACATACAAGACAAATTATGAAGTTTTGAGATGTTCATAGTTTTATCTTCTGTTATACGATATAAAATATCAAACAATATATATATATATATATATATATATATATATATATATATATATATATATATATATATATATATATATATATATATATATATATATACATTTATAAAATTATCAAAAATAAATTAAATCAAATCAAAAATGATCATTTTTCATTATTTTCATTACTATTTGAAATCGGAGTGTCTCTTATTCAAGAATGACAATTCATACCATCAAAAAGATGTGAAATGTGTTTAAGATATCACATTCTTGAATGATTGTTCAGATTACATGGCTCAGATAATGCTTCTTTATATAGGAAGTTGACATTCCAAAATTCTCTAAAACAGTGGTTTAGCCTGGACAAAATTGCACAAACAGAAGATTGAATGATAGATTTATTCAAAAATTCTTAAAATTTTTTCATTTATAAATTCAGAACACAGAGCTATGCATATAATAGTATTTTTGTCAAATTATGTAATTTATGAAATAATTACCTAAATTAAGATCTACATACAGTGCATGTGTTCCATGATACTTACATTTATGTTCAATTTTCAGCATTGTCTACAAAAAATAAAAGCTCGGCAAAACGAAACCCCAGCTGTAAAGATTAATGCAGGTATATGCAACTTGGTGGTGTAAAAATATTGATTTTAATTCTAAGTTTTCATAAATATTTTCATAAATCTGGCTCTCACGCTATATAGAATATATTTTTTTTAAAAATAGGTATGTATGAATTGGTCGAATTCCTATTACTATTTAGAGTTTAAGAACATGTATATTGGCGTGCTTGTAAAACATATAATACAATGTACATGTACTATATTTTTTTTTTTTAAAGTTACCCATATTGAACTGATCATATTAGCACACGATATTGAACATTTCTTATATTCTATTGTATCAACACGAGAGACTATGGTTTTGTTGTCTTTTTAAAAAAATTAGATGTTTTCCCTGGTGGTTCATGGATGGACGGAAGATTACATCATAACTTGGAAAATCCCTTCCGCATAAAACATGTATTAATGTGCATAATTGTATTCGAAAAGCATACCAGTTTAAATGACGTTGAAAGCAGACCCCATTTACTGCTGATTATGACTTTTAAAACGTAATGTTTAATGTGTTGTACAAATTAATACATTTTTGGGGGGAATACCAACCAAACAATCGTGGAAATCTTCTTTACATAAAGATGTGAAGTTTGGTCCCCTCTATAGCCATTTTGTATTGCTCAAACTTCACCAAGAGGGTGTCTCTTCGTAAAAGCAGTAGATCTGTAGCTCCCTGGTTGAAAAAATTCGGAAAGACAAACTGATTTGTCTATCCGATTTTTTTCAACCGAAGAGCTAGTATACAGATCTGCAGCTATTTTCGTAACAAATGAACAATGCCCTTGAACCAAGGTCATATCACATCTCTGGGTAAATCCTAGCCAGGAGCATATTTGTTCTCTACTTGGCTCAAACAGTCAAATAATACTCACATCACCTAAAGGATTTGAAGTTTCTATAGCCAGAGGTCAAGGTCACTTGGTCAGAGGTTAAGGTCGTATGAATTCTCCATGCAAAATATTTGTCCAAGAATATTTTCTCTTCCTTTTGTGCAACTCATTCTTCATCTACATTGTTAACATGAAGAGTGTAGTGACCTTGAGTTGTTTCTAATGTCAAGGTCGAAACTACATTTTTTCTCTTTTCCTTTGCCTCTGTTTGGTCATACATGTACCCACCCCTTCCCCGGTCAAAATGAGCATAAATGAAGGATGTGCAAAACTCATGGACTTTGTTCTAGAGTGGTAGTCATGGAATGGCATGATAGCAATCCTTGCCCCAAACCAAACTATCTCCCCCTTTTACACTATCTGACTCGCACTTAACCTTTTGAGGTGTTCACCCCCCTATTTAGTTACAACTCCATCTCGACATCATCAAATCATCTATCTTGTTTTAATTTCCCCCCCCTTAGTTATAGGTTGTTTGTTGCCCTTATTTTTCACGTTATACATGCAGAATACAGAGATATGTAACAGTTCTGTTTTCTTACAGATTTCAAATCGGTTGTAAAAAAACAAAACACCAGTATCATTTGTAAGTTGAATTTATTAAGGCACACTTGGCTGGTTACCAGCCCTCGCTTCCCCAGTCATACACCACCAGTTTTATCTTTATATATAATACACATATGTATATACCACATTATGAAAAAAAAAGAATTACAAAAAATCTTTACAGACTTGCAATTCTGACAAGTTTATACAAGTGTGCACATATTTATTGCATTTCTATCCTTTTTTGATGTGCACCAGAATTGATACATACATAAACATCTAAATGACCCCTCCCCCTTTTTGCCATTGAAAAAAATAAAATAAATAGATGGTTTTACATTTATATAATACAGTCAATGCATTTTTTTCAATTCTGACAATTATATTGATGCATCTGATTAGATACATGTATATACTTGAAATATATGGTATATACCATAAAAGACAATATAAAAGAAAACAAGCAGATTTAATTATACATTTTCAGTTAATATTGTATTCTTTTATGAAACATCAACAAGACTTGAGAGCTAAAAATATCAAATATTCTAGTCTTAGTTAATATACTGAAAAGTAAAGAATACTGAAACATCATTATGTAGATATACACAATTATTTTTAAAAAAAATTAGAAAGAGAGAAAAAAAGAATACAGTTTTAATCAATACTTATTCAAAAATCAACATGTAAATTTGAAGGATAATACATGAGATTAAATTGACCTATAGATCACACAGGTTTAGTTTTCAGTCATTCTATAAGACTTGAAATGAAGAATACATAATGCAAACTGATTATAAAATTGTTAAGTAACAATAATAAATGAATGTATCATGGATTGTGCTTCAGAATAGAGAGAAATTTAAAAAGAAGATCTTCTCATGCATGGACACATACTACTAGTTTATACTTATTTAAAACAAAAATCAGAATGCCATTTTAACTGCGTTACTATTTCTCAAAAACATATGTGAAGATTGAAAAACAGGCATTCATATTAATTTCACACATGCTGATCAGAATGATTTTGCTCAACAGCTTGAGGATATTGTCTTTTTAAAGCAATTTCATAAGTTCCAAATTCATTAAGTAGGACTTGTTGGTCATTGCCATTTTTAGACTATAATAATCTTCTTGAAACAAAGAGCTCTATACAGAGAATTAGGCAAAATATTAACATTTTAGAGCTAAAAGATTTGAATTTTTGTTAATAATAGTTATAAGCCAAAAATAATATAATACAGGTAATTGTTTAAGACAGATCTGTTAGATAATTTGTTGTTTCACTAGATACAAGCCAAAAATATCATATTACCATCAACTTTTTTTGGAACAGAATTAATGGATAATTTCTTAACCGCCCACCCTCCTTAAGTAGGATTGTTGTAAACAAAAAAAGGTGTTTGATAGATAAACATATGTAAATGCGCTTCAAAATTGATTACATGTATTCCAATTAACTTGTATTTGCAGATCAACCACATGTGTAAAGCAAACAGAACAAATTCTAAACCAAACTCAGCAGACTGAAGAAAACAGGTGACAGATAATTTAGGTATCCAGTTATGATTTTTCAACATTAACCTATGTTAGCTCTTGCTCTCCATTCAACAGAGAGAGAGAGAGAGAGAGAGAGAGAGAGAGAGAGAGAGAGGTTTATATAATCTGGTCAGTCATATCTGGTCAGAATACACATTACAGGGCACAGCCTCTAGTACATGTAACATATGCAAATTAATACATATATTTTAAAACAAAAAACAAAAAATAACTAATTAAGTTAATTATTTTAAATATTCGCCCACTTCTACAGAATCACATATATAACACAATGGGTATTGGATTTCATTGGTACTGATTAAAGAAGTATGTAATACTAATTCTTACATATATATACATTAAAATATACAAAACCAAACATGTTCCACATTATTCAATAGCATATAACAACATCAAAGTAAATATATACTCTTCATTATACACAAAGTAAAAAACAAACATGGAATGTATCGTATAAAGGAGACTTTTCTTTCTATACTTTAGGCTTTAAGCAGACACACAGTTCGACCTTAGGTCGATGGCATGTCCATAATATATATGCATATTTTTTTGCAAATAAAGGCTGGATAAAGGGATGTTTAAAGCTTGGACCCCTAAAATTCTACAACAAAACTGTCCAAGACCTTTAGCTGGGTCTATGCAGTAAGAAATGCATGCTATCTGCTAAAAGTTTGACAATCTGGACTTCTCCTTCATGCATTCATAGAGGCTTGTCAAAAAGAATTAAAAGTCAACAAAATATTAGTCAATTTGACTTCATATTCAAAACCAAGCTAAATGCCAAATACATGTACATACACTTGAAAAATCCCACAAATGAAGATCAAATATTGTGTGTTTAACTGGAATTTTCAGGAGATAAAGGGATATTTTTGCTTATAAAAAGGTTATTAGCCAAAGAGAAATTATATACTTATTCTTATTTAAAATTTGAGTCATTGGTTTAAGATTGCAAAAAATAACAAAATATAAATGTACCTACTTTTTGGATCTTAACATGTCTGCATTAATAACCAGTTATACATTGTACACTACTTCAAGATAAGGCTATGTTAGTATATTGTGTCCATTCAGATACCGGTATACAGAAAAAATACTGAAGCTATTTGAAGAAATATTCTTTTAAGAAAAAAAAAGATAAATAAATACACATGCATGAACAATCTTCAACAAGAAAAACAACGCTTTGAATATTTAAAATATTTTGTAGCCGACAATTAAAACACAGATATATAATTTAAGATAGTTTTAACAAACAAGCATATCCTTTAATCAACTTTAAAGTCAACTTTTTGTGTAGTTTGTGATTCTCTGAGCAAAATCAACAACAATGGGGCAGGAATGTCTGGCAAAAAATCACAGACTTCTGTGTATGACAAACATAATTATCGCAAAATGTGAACAATATAATTCTTAACTAACTAGCACCAATTAGATCTTATAAGCTTGACCACAACTTTGAAAAATTAAATGACTATTGCAATAAAACTCTGGCAGGTACCTTATACATTAGTTTGTATGATAAAGCATTGAAACATGATTAATAACCCAAAACGAAAATAACTGATTATTACGGAGACTTTATTTTGTCTCAAGATTTTTGAATACCTATCAAAAAATTCATGTGCTTATCATCTGAGCAAAATCAATTCTTTAATCAAAAATAAATCAATCAATTAATTTTTAATTCAATATTTTGAATTAAAATTAAAGTACTTTCTAGATTCCAAAAATCTAAAGCTATAAGTACATTATGTTTAAAGTACTGTCAAGTAAGCACATTTCCTTCTTTGAATGACTGACTTGTTCAAGATATATGAATACATCTTCATCAGCCATCAATTTCGATGAAATCTGCAAACTGACACAAGTTAATATTAACATGATTTTTTTTCTCCGATGACAATGTATTTCCTCTTCTTTCCCTCCTGCAGTTATATATGGCATACAGAAAGAGATCACAGATCTAGCAAAGTGTTTACGACTAAGAAACCATTGTCACATCAACATACAAAAATATTGTTTGCATAGAAAAATATTCCTTTTCTTTTTTTTTCAAATATACTATCAAATTTATCACACATGTTTTTTTAAGCAGTTAGATGTTAAACTGTTATCCCAAATATTGGGGTTTGGCAGTTGTACATTTTTTTTGGTGGGTGAATATTTCTCTTTCCAAAGGGAGAGAACCCTTCACACCACAACAGCAATAGTTGTCTGCCCCTTAGTTGTTCCTGATTATCCCACTAGGTGACTTCCTCTTCCAGGTCCAGATCTGTCTGTCTATCCCTGTGCATGTCTTCATGGTCAGCTTCTGACCGTCCACGCTGGTCTCCATGCACTTCTGTGTGTTGGCATGGTAAATGGAGTTGTCCTGTTCATGAAAGTTACAATGTATGAAAAGGAATGTACATGTATGCATGTACTATTCATCCCACTTTAATTGATGGAGCCAATATTGTTAACCAACTTTTATCGTGTACAAGAAAAAGTTTATAAAAGTTGATAAAATATCTTCCGCAAACCAGTCATTTTAATAATTTGAGTCATTCTAAAACATTTAATCTCTAGAAAATTATTAATAAAAAGCAGCGGAAATAAAAGCTGAATAACAATAATTTTTTTATTGGTCACCCTAAACCATTTATTTTAAGTAAATCATGGATTGAAGTTGCCGCAAATATACAGTCACTGCATATTACTGTGGAAACAATAGATTTCATAGTGGCTCAATTTTCGTGGAATTCATGGGTACCTCTCATCCATGAATTAACATCCTCAATGAATTAATGAATCAGGAAAAAAGGTATATTTCCTTTGCAGGTTCAAGAGAATACACGAATAAAGTCCCCACAAACCTTTAAAATTTCAGCAATCCATGAAAAATGGCCCCAACGAACTTTAATGATTCCACAGTAATTAAATTATGATAATTTTTTTCTTTACTTGACCTTGACCTACCTCTCTGTATTGCCACTCCTGGTTTCCTTTCTGGCCGTGGCACGGATAAACAATGACGCTCTCTCCTCCGGAATAATCCAGGCATCCATCGTCTCGACGGATTTCTCCGTTCTTACTCAACATCCAGTACTACAATTATACAATAAAACCATCAATTCCTGTCAGTTTTGAAAAGTCATAGAATCTTGCAGTCCAGACTTCAAATACTATACTGTTCTTAATATTTATCAATCTTCATTGAATTGGTGCATACCCTTCAACCATAACATTATAGGTTAATCCCAAACAAATCATTTTTGATTTTATGAAAAAAAAAAATTAAGTACTAGTCTGAAAGGACAATTTATTTTTACAAAACCAATTTCAATAAATTGTAGGTAATTTTATAATCATATTCATAATTTGAAATAATTTTATGAGAGAACATTTATAGGCACTGTGCCTGCTGTTCAATCCAATTCAATGTATTCCTTTATACTTGAATAAAATAGTTATCAAATTAAATCAATCAATAAATTAAGTAATATCTGTGAATTTGACCACACCCACCTGGTTGCCCCCTGGTTGTGACAAGGCCACATGTTGACCGGTTTGTGGTAGTTGTGGTTATCCACCGCACTGTCGATACACATCGGCTTGGCCTTGCTGCGGATCTGTAACCAATGCATTACATAACATTATAATTTATGCAAACTTTGAAATTGCCAATTTTCTAATATATTTCTAAAAATGTATGTAAATTTACTTGTGTGTATGCATGTGTATAAAATTTATAAAAACTGAATTTATTAATGTCAACATTAGTATTAGTATGGAACAAAAACAATAAATTAAATTTAAAAAAAAATTTGAATTTTTTTTTTTTTAATATATTAGACTTCAATGGCAGTGGGTACATGTGTTGAAAAAAATAAATATATATAATTTGTTATGCAGTATTATCATAGTATTGCTCACATTTTACATAACCTGATTATCGTGTGACTTTTCATTTCTTGTAAAGAATGTGTCTTAACTGCTATATTTTATTTATAATTTTGTCATTTTTTTTTTATTATGGTGATATTTTTTAATTTTATGACATCATTTTTATAATAGTAAAAGGAGGAATTTTTTGAGAAAATTAACTGTACTGTTGTGGCTGACCTATACAACATTGAAATTCAATATAGCTGCAACATAAATTAAAGCAAGTCTATTTCTTAGGGCCATAAATATCAAATATGGCACAGGAGTAGCTCTTTGTTTACTTCATTCTTGTCTGTATTAAAAAAAACAACATGAAAGCAATGAAAGATGAGACAATAAAATGATGATATTATCTTCCGTACCTCTCCAGAAGCAATGGCTTCCCCTGGAACAAACAGGTCTGGGTAGACATTTTTGACGAACCAGTCGAAGCTATGGCACTGCAAACGTTCCCGGAGCTTCTTTCTGTCGGTGACATCTCCGTAATCTCCCTATGGAAAACAATGTATTCATCTATTATCTATCTAAATTAATTTAATTAGATTATTGTTGACTTTACATTATACAATTTACATTTTCCAAATGAATATCCTCAATTTGTTATTCAAGAGTATGTCATTTTTCATAACAAATTAAAAACATTTTGAGAGTATTGCACAACCAAAACATCATCTAAAAGCTGTCCCAATTTCTATTTCTGAATCAGTTCTTAAAATCATCCAGAAAAAAATAAGCTAAGATAAGAGGGGCAGGCTAGACTAACTGACAAACAGACAGACAGATTTTACTTTAGTTTCATATTCAGGGAACTAAAAATCAAAAGAAATTTTTAAAACTTTCATACCAGATCATAGTTGAATCTTTCATAATAATAGTTCTTGTATTCGTCCATCCAAACTTCGGCCAATCGGATTGAGTTTTTCTTGACAACGTTGACACCAGTTCTACACTTGAACAGACTTCTCTTTCTGAAGATGTGACCAACATGAGAGCATGGAATAATTTCTAAGGTACCACAACACATCCAGACCTACAAAATGAAAAATAAAATCATACCAAACTGTCATATTATCATAATAATTCATAATAACCAGTTATAAAACAGTACCACAGAAAATGAGTTTTGAAAAAAAGTTATGATTCATCAAACATGATTTTCAATTATATCACAAACTGTAAATGTTCTTTCAATATATCAGAATGGACAAGAAAAAGAAATTTGGTGCCATGACCAGGATCCTACTTACTCTAAATGACAGTTCTAAGTTTTCTCCTCCCCAGAAATCCATTCCAGGGTCGGAGGTTCCGATTTCGTAAAATATTCTCTACTGATGGAGAAAAGACCTCTGGCCATTGTGGACGACCTGTGATATCATTAGTTTAAGAATAACATAGGATTATATATATAATGATGTTTCAAAGTTCAGTATATAAATTTTGCTTGTCATTTACTTTTATTCAGGTCTTTGTTGAAACATACATGAAAGTTAAAGATTCTAGGCTTTTAAGTGTCTTAAGTTCATTAAACAAAACAAGAATATTGGAAGACAAAACATTTTTACAACATTAAAATTCTATAATATTTGATTATGTTTAAAAATCTTATAAACACATATTTTTTTCAATATTTTTGTTGCATGTATTGGGAAAAAAAATCTATAATTAGCAGAATAATGTCACCGTGATTATATTTTTCTAGCAAGCAGATGAAAAAGTATCGGAAGAGACGATACAAAATGCATGCACGTCTAATTTGGATTCTAATTAATACAGTAAAACTAATTCAATCAACAAAATCAATAATCTTTAAATCTAAAAAGATTATTGAAAAAATGAGTGATATTAAGTAAGTTTACCTAAACAGTTGCACTGTATGTAATGTATTTTAAGGTATATTATCCCTTTCCTCCATTAACTTCATTTCTTACCTGTCTGATGTACACAACAAAGAGGACTGAGACGATTGGTAAAAATACAGGTATACAGGTGTCAAATTTCACCGTTGGTGACAAGACAGCATCCCACATTGTTTATGCGCCATTGTTGAACTTAAACAAGGGAGACAACTCCTGAAATTAGAAAAAAAAGTTACATGTTTCTCTTAAGGTCTCACACAAGGAGTTAATTTCACTATGTGTTACTATAAAGCTTTAATTCAGTTAATTATTTAACTATACTCTCAGCATATAATTCATGAAAGAGAAATTATAGTTAAATGCTTCAAGAAAATTCTTAGATCAGATAAATAACGCCTTATGCGGCTTATAAGAGAGATAATTGAGAGTAAAAACCTACCCCCAAGTACACGGGGGTTCCACATGTTGACAAACAGGCTCAGCACCATCCAAGACGTTGCATCATGCGCATCTAAAAAAAATAGTTCCATTGAAATTTGTGTGACAATTCCACTAAAGTAATAATTCTCCTAGCCACTGAGTCCAAAATCAATACTATAGGCCTAAAATAAGGTACCAAAAAAGAAGAAGAAAGAAAAGAAATTGTCTATATATATATGGAACTACAATTGACTAAGTTCAGTTTGATTGGTGTAAGACCTTTAAGACAACTAAAAGTTCATGAAATTTAATGAAATTTGCAGTAAATGTCTAGTAGGTATCTATTTCCTATATGCTAGTGTATGAAAATCTACTTTTGACCGGAAGGGATTAAAAAAGTAGGAGATAACTCTTCTTAACAGATTGCTGAAATCTGGAGTAAATTTCTGTTAAAATTCATCTACAGTACATGTTTTCAAAACTAAATAAAATTTGATTAGTGAGATGTTGCGAAAAGAGCTTGAAATGAAATGAAACCTGAAATGTTAGAGTTTATGTGTATGTGCTTTAAAAAAAAAGTTCAGCTCTAATTAATAGACATTAATTAGCTAGGAAAAAGGAAGTTGACTAAACATTAGAATTAATTAGCAAAAAGTTGTTAATTTTAATTCTAAGACAAAGACAGAGACTGGAAAAAATAGTGCCAGAAGAGTCTTCAATAATGTACCTTGGAACTTTGATAACGGTGGTCACTGATTAATGGCTAGTGATTAAGATAAGAGGTTCTTAAGCAATGGGGGGTGATGAAGCTTTTCCATCAGTCATCAAAGATGGGGTTCCTCTAAAATAAATAAACAGTATGAAAGTTTACAATACTTAAAAATTTGCACCACACACAACATCATATTCTTAGAAAAAGTCTACAAGTGTACAGTTCAATATAAATCATGCCAAAGAAAGGACCAAAGTGGCTGCATCGACATCAGTACAAATCAAAGTACTGAAGAACTGACGGGAGTTGATTTTGTCAATGTTTATTTATTTTAAAATCAATGATATGTTATTTTGCATGACAAGTACATGTATACGTAGTTTCTAATTTGAATTACGCATATTTTTATAATATGAATTTTTGAACTTTTTCGACTAGAATGTCGAGAAACCTCCATATGAATCATGTTAAATAATATTTAAAGATAAAATTAATTCAATCAAACTATGTATCAGTGGTAGAAATATTTCTCGAAAATTGTATGGATCCAAGCAATATTGAACTCTAGTCTCGTTCAACCAAACGCTCGGCTGACACCGTAAACCTCCGACAAGGGTTTACGGTGACAGCCGAGCATCGAGTTGAACGAGACTATATTGAACTCTGGCATAGGAATACATACGACTACAAAAAATATTTAAATTGTTCGTATCATTTAAAATCTGACTATTTTTAAGGTATTTGTATACAGTTGTGACGGTCAGACCGGTTCGAATACCGGCGCCAGATAGCTCAGTTGGTAGAGCACCTGACTAGAGATTCAGGGGGCCCGGGTTCGAATCCCGGTCTGGTCCGTCATTATTTCTCCCATCCCGTTACATTTGGTGCCGTGACCAACCCCTGGAACTGACAGGTGAACTCCTGCCAGGGGAAGAGCCTGGGGTGATCTTCGGGGACGAAGATCATTTAAGGGGGGAGGAATGTGACGGTCAGACCGGTTCGAATACCGGCGCCAGATAGCTCAGTTGGTAGAGCACCTGACTAGAGATTCAGGGGGCCCGGGTTCGAATCCCGGTCTGGTCCGTCATTATTTCTCCCATCCCGTTACACAGTAAATAAGTTTCCTTGAAAAACAATGCTTTAGCATACATTACATCGAATTCATCAATTAATTTCAAGAACTAAGTCTTGTCAGGAGCAATGATTTGTGCTGAGGTCCAAACACTGTTTCACTTTCGGTTTGTCCGAGTGACTGCATAGGAGAGTTGATTAAAAATCAACTCCCAAAAAGTAAGCATTCCTCACACCAAGGGCCAGAAAAGTACAGGGACCACCAGCGCAGTACAGTGTCTATGTCCTATAAGAAGGCTGAGTAAAGAAGGGTTTCAGGACCTTGTACAGCAGCAGAGAGATGGAATATTCACAGTAAGCGATGCTTAGCGTAGAAGCAGTCAAATGAAGATTTTGCGACCCGGGCCGAGTGAAGTGCAGCTGGTAGACTCCTACATGAATGCAGAGTCACCGAACCCCAATTCCAGACTTTACAAAGTACTCCATCAAGAAAAAACTGCTAAACTATGTGTGACGATTGTGACACGATATAGAATTTTATTTTGATATTGCACACGCATGTACTACTTTTGACATGTCCCCCTTATTTATCGTTTGCATTTCACAGCGAGATGTCATAATTTGTACTATTATTACTTACTGCATCAGATGAACGTGATTATTTGATTGTATTTCAATCTTCCAGGTCTTTTATTTTCGTTGGCAAACTCCACTTTAAATGTTTTCATGATTTTTCCAAGCATGTACTTTTCGTTTTTACATACCGCCATTAGTGTTATGGATTTTCAGTATATCACGCCCGATGCAAATCATAACTTTTGTGCACTAGATTTTATTACGGGCCGCCGGAAGGCGGTCCGTTATTTGATACACATTTAAATATTGTTACTGCGTTTCTGCGGGATAGTTTTTTTTTAATAGAATTAATATTATGGATATTTTTATGAATTAAAAGTAAATTTGCATGTTGAAATATGTTTTATGCCTTTTAAAAAATATCACATATTTTTTGTTTTACTCGTAAATGAAAAATAGGTCATACTTAGTAGATTGTCGTGTTTGGCGCGTTTTTATCGAGACTATAGTCTATTCGGAAAATTACGGTATGCGGGACATACTAAAGACCTGAAATACTGAAGACCTGAATGTCATTAAATTTTATATAAATGATATATTTGAATTTCTATGTTCCGTGTCAAATAAAATGACTTTGTGTGTGTATTTTTTATATTTCCATGTAAACTGTGGTAGAAAATATCATGAAATGACATCCATATCAATTATTTACGCAAAAATATGACAGAAATGAAAATTTGAATTGACTGGAAAATTTGAACTAATTAATTTCTATTTTATCATGTGGTTCCTTGCAATCATGCAAACTAATGCATTAAGTTTTCATTCAATACAATGCAACAAAAAAAATGGTTTGAAATACATAATCTCCTAGAGAAAAATGATGAGTTGAACTTTGTATTATACAAATCAATGTGTTTTCCATTACTTCATACTATGACAATGATCAAAAAATTACCGTTAGAAATGCTTACAATAACGAACTCGATTCTTTATGATAATAGTAAAATGTTAAACTTCAAAACAAGTTGCTGAAATTAATATTTAAATTTACCATAAAAATTAGTACAACCAACTTTTATTTTCTTCTTTGTGGTGTGTTTTTATGTAAACAACCAATGATTCATACAACAATTATATTTTTGCGGCCCATTTGACGCTTGCGTCAAGCTGATTTCTTGTTGCGATTTCTGTATTAAATTGTATCGTTGTATGAATTGCTATAATTTTACTTGTCATGTGTTGTGTAAATCACCAAATTTAATTGTTGAATTATATTTTATACATTAGTCTATGTTATTGCCGGTGACTGCCGGTGATCCCTAGGGAAGGGCGTGGGGCACCGGGGGACTCCGTATGTGTATAAAAAGGGGAGATCACTCTATCCGGTGGACTCGGGGTTTAGCAATTGAGGTTAGAGGGTGTTTTTTAACTACTTCGATTATTTTAGGTAGAATTAGGGGATTTTAAATAATTTATTTTTTTAATACATTGTGGTATTACGGGTTAATCTTGTTTACATGATATTAATTTATATTTAGAGAGTTTGTATTAGATTAATTTCGATACATACGACATATTTCATTTTATTTAAGGTTAGACAAAGGTTTAATCTCTGAAGTCTTACCGATTAAATAATTAGGAATCGTTAGTAGTTCTTTGGAATTTTATTATTCTAAATTATTGCATTATCGATATTTTATAATATTGTTATAGTAGAAATAATTTATACGTATATTCAGATTTATTGTTGAAAATAATTTGCAAAGTTTTGCGTTAACAGTTAAGTGAGATATAGTCTGGTTATTCTAGATTATTCCTCGATTTTGTTAATATTTATTTGTACAATAATTGGGTCATTCTCGTTTAGTGCACCCCCCCCCCCCCTTATAGAATTAACGTACACACAAAGGTTGTGCTGTAGTATCACTGTTCGATTTGGGTAATTCCCGATTGTCAGTGAGTTAATTGTAGGTGTACTTGTTATTGTTGATTAGTTATACGTCTTGTAATTTCTTTGTTGAATATATTTACGTAAACTTTAAATAAGTCTTATATTTAATTACCCTTGGTAATAACTTAAATACGAGTCCAAAAACAGGTAATTCTTGTGTTCTAACGAAAGGGGCAATATTTACGAGAAATTCGCAATTTGGTAGAATTAAATTCACGGTTATTCTCGTGCAGGATTGCGTATATATACTTGTGCAAAAGCAAGCACTCAGGTCCGTTACATATGGAACCATGCATTAAAAAAGCACTTACAGAAATTACCGGACTGTGACAGTTCACTGGACTTGAACCAGCATGGGGAGGAAAAGAGAGGCCTGGCATGGATCCTTTCCATTCGATGTAAGAAGTGCCATTACACCAGTCACCGTGAAAAGCTGTACAAGGAAGTCAGTGGATCAGGAAGGGGACGGAGAGCCACACAGCTTAATGTTGCCATGGCTGTCGGTCACTTGGGTACCAGCCTTACAACAGAGGATATGCGTGGTATGCTTCTTGGCGCAAACATCAAACCTGCATCAGCCACTAACATTCATCAGACCTGCAACAAAGTAGGCAAAATCATCACTGATGTGAACAAAAACAGCATGAAGAAAATAAGGCAGGGCATTAAAGAGCTTAACGAGAAATGTGGACTTGCCAATACACCTACATGTATAAGGGCCCGGTATAACAATGCCACCTTCAGTGCGATCGGGAAAACACCATTTCAAGCTGCCACACAAGTGACATACACCTTAAGTGAAAATGTTACCAAGAAGGAGAATGTTATGGCAGTGTTTTGCGGCAATAAACTGTGCAAGAAAAGCACCCATCTTAGGGCCAAGGGAAAGGCAGTTACCTGCCCAGGACATGAAGACTGCACTGCAACCATTCCTCCAGAGACCACCATTGGGCACAAAAAGAGATCGGCTGCGGAATGCATCAGTGAGCTGCAAAGTGATGACCGTCCACTCGTCATTTCCCATTTCACCAGTGATGGAGATAGTGCCGCTGCTTTCGATGCATCTAAAAAGCAAGGGCATATGATTGAAAACCTCAAAGACTTGCGCCACTTCTTTGGCTCTCAAAGAAAACAGACTGCTAAGGCTCTTTTCAGCAGCCACATGTTTCCTGGAAGAACAAAAGCTATGAGAGAATTCATGCAGAGAAGATTTGCCCTTGACCTCAAGCTTAGATGCAGGACCGAGTACGAAAACTGCTTCAAACACTTCTCCAGTGACTTACCTTTGATGAAATGAGCCATGTCAACTCTGTCCTTTCCATCACCAGCTGCTACCAAGGACAGGGCGGAAAGTCCTGCCAGCTTCATTCTTTCTCCTGTCGCAGACTAAAAAAAAAAGTGGAACTCTTCAGTGTTGCCTCGTGATTTTGAATTAAGCATGACAGAAGAAGACACGTGGTTGTCAAAAGACTGTATAAATCTGACTTTGTGACATAATAATCTTAATCTAGAATTAAATATCACACTTGTACACAAAAATCTGAATCTGTGAATAGGGCATACAGTATTTAATATCAAATCCAAAATGTATTACAAGTAATAGAGATTTTGAAAGTAGAATACATAAAGTTGTGCACTCACTCAATCGAGGTCACGGAAATTCAACATTGGAACTTTGTGAATCTGTAGGGGCACCTGTTGTAAAAGGTAGTAGAGTGGTCCATCATCTAAAACAACAGCAAAATAGGCAAAATTACTTTAAAATGAAACAAAAACTACTAATATATAAATTCCAAAGAAAATTTTACAGAATGATCTAAAAGATATCAGCTCTTCAATAAAAAGTCTAAAGACACTTATAGTAAGTCACTAATAGATCCAAAGTTAAACAGGAAGTAGCTAAGTGTGAAAGGGGGGGGGGGGTGTTATCATGGGTAGGTGCGGGGGGGGGGGTGTAGTTAGCATGTATGAAATGTTCGTAATATTATACCTGTCATGTGAATTTTGTATTGCATTTAATGAATGCTATGTTTTAATAATGTGCCCTGATTGCATGGTAATGTGTGAATGATGAGAGTGTACGTGTAACATGTGACATGTCCTTTTATGAGGTGCTCTGCTCATGTAAATATGTTTTTTTCTCTCATTGTTTATCTATTAAAATGATTGCAAACAATTATCTAGATTTTCTTACTTGTCTGATGTACACAACAAAGAGGACTGAGACGATTGGTAGAAATACGGATATACAGGCGTCAAATTCCACCATTGGTGACAAGACAGCATCCCGCATTGTTTATCCGCAATTGTTGATCTTTAACAAGGGAGACAACTCCTGAAATTAGAAAAAATGCAGTTTCAATGTTTTTCTTAAGGTCTCACACAAGGAATTAATTTCACTATATGTTACTATAAAGCTTTAATTCAGTTTTAAATTAATTAACTAGTATACTCTCAGCATATAATTCATGAAAGAGAAATTATAGTTAAATGCTTCAAGAAAAAATTTAGATCAGAAAAATAACACCTTATGCGGCTTCTAAGACAGATAAATGAGAGTAAACATACCTACCCCCAAGTGCATGTGGGTTCCACATGTTGACAAACAGGCTCAGCACCATCCAGGAAGTTGCATCATGCGCATCTAAAAAAAATAGTTCCATTGAAAATTGTGTGACAATTCCACTAAAATAATAATTCTCCTAGCCACCTAGTCCAAAATCAATACTATAGGCCTAAAATAAGATGCCAAAAAAGGAAGAAAGAAAGGAAATTCTCTATATATATGGAACTACAATTAAGTTCAGTTTGATTGGCTATTTCATTGCGTAAGACCTTTAAGACTATATAAATCTCCTTTTACAAAAGAGCTCTATAAGAATTAAAAGATATTGGGGAAACATTCAAATTTTAAAGTGAAAATAAATGAAATTTTCTTTACTAAATAATAGTTAATAGCTAAACAAATCATTTTTTAAAATAAAATGTAGATGTGATGGTTAATTTGTTGACTACATGCCTCCTTTGAAGTAAATCTGCATTCATAATAAATAATGTAAGTTGTATAAGATGTGTACTTTAAGTTTTTTAACCAACCCCCCCCCCCAAAAAAAAAAATAAAATTGAAAAAAAGAGATTTATTATCTTAAATAGCAGAGAGAATTGATAGTTCATTTCCCCATTTTTCCCTTAAATGTCAATATCTTACTTTATATATCTATATTACAAAATCATTGATATTCATGGAGGCTCAGTTGATTTATTCCTATATAATTTTTGTAAAAAAAAAAAAAAAAAATACCCCACTGAAAGTAGGAGTGGGGAGGCAGTTTAGTGTAGGCCAGACAAACAAAATTAATGTATTAATGTTATTAATTAATATTTAATAAAATTAATGTATTGGTTCTCGAACAAAATGTTCAAAATCTAATGAAGTAGGCAGGTTTATTTTTTTATTGCAAGAGTTGCAAAGGAGATAAATTAATATTTAAGCCTAAAATTGAGTTTTCTTTTCTTTCCAGTTTAATATCAGTAAAATTAATCATTGCAACAGCATTTGGAGTGACAAAACATTTTTTTTTTGGCCTCGCTTAGATAACAAGAACCCAGGACTAACCTTGATCACTTCTTGACCTTCTTCATTTGTTTCCTTGGTTACATCCTCAGCCTCACACTCGATGGCAATCTCCTCAAGGTCAAGGTTGGGGCGTTCGGGGTCAGGGGTCACGAACAAAATTTCCTGCTGCTTGAATAAGTGCAAACTGGATGGGGAGTTGCTGACTTTCACTCTGTATTAAAACCATAGCATGAAATGAAATTAAAGCTGATCTAATAATGGTCATAGGGATTATACTGATCTCACAGTGGTAAATATGGACATGAGACGATTATTAAAATACACAAGACTATTAGTGTATTTTGATATCTAACTTTACTTAGAAGTTAGAGTTATTTATATATATTTACATTTTTCAGTGTCTTTGCCTGTGATAACACTACATATCAATTTTGTACTATATAACGGTAACCCATAACTTCAAATGACGCCATTTGCTTTTTTATATCTAAAAATTTAATCGTACTTTATATATTTTATAAATATAAGTAATAAGGAATCATTCTTTGAATATTATGAGGTGATAATTTTGGTCGGGACGTGATCAAATCTATCATAAAGCCCTTCGGGCTTTATTGGATTTGATCACGTCCCGACCAAAATTATCACCTCATAATACTCAAAGAATGATTCCTTATTCCTTAAAGAAATGCTAACTTGCTAATGGTGTTGGTTCAAATTATTTTGTATAATATTAGATTGTCTATGGTCATCTTCACTATAGCCAAGGGTTTTCGGTCCACTCCGCTCCCCATATATCCTTGGCAGATCTAATAACAAAAACTCGGTGATATGGTGGTGTGCAACTTGAGTTGCACCCCTTGCATATGTACTTTACATTTAATCGAATGAAACAACGGGTTACATACACGCTACAGCATGAACACTACTTAAAAACATGTTGGCTAGCGAGTTTCGGAACATAATTAATAATGCTATTAAATACAGGGATCAATATTAACGGTTGCCCAATTGCCTGGGGAAAGTAAAATGTCATTTTTGGAAAGTGAAATTTTAAACTTACTTGTCTGATCTGGCAAGAGAAAATTTTAATAGAAATATTTAATGAAAATAATTCAAAAAACGTAAAAATAAACTTTCACTATGCATCTTTGCATATGGAAACTCAGAAAGGCCTCTGTTTTGATTTTAGATATGTCGTCCAGTATTACCGCATAATCAATTAATATCAAATTTAATTCTATGTGCCCTGCTAGATCAAATAAATTATACCCTCATCTCATGATTATGTTACATTCTTTTGATAAAACTGTACTTTTATCTTATTTGCTTACGCACAGAATTCATAAGATCTTATTTTATAAGGTCTTTTTTGTTAATAAATTGTTAGGGGAGAAGCATCCATCAAATAATAAACAAGACATGTTACTAAAAGTTAGTAAGGTTTAATATGCCAAGATTTTGGTCCATCGATGTTTTATCCAGCAACTAAGCTTACGAAATGGAACGTATTTGGTTATCATATTTGTGAGTTACTCAAATAAAATTAAGGAATGTGGTGTTGTCTTCTTACTACAGCGTAATTTTGGGCTACCAATTTTTATATTCGTGCAAGTCAGAATTTCAGTTCACTTGCCCGAAAGGCAAGTGGACTGAAAAGTTAATGTCTATCCCTGAAAAAGGAATGAAGATATAACCTAAAGAAAGCAAGGAATGTTTTATTTGTAGTATTTGTAGGGACCTGTACTGGGAGTGAAAAAGTCGCCAATATATGAAAGCATTCATGCTTTAAAACCAGGTATCATCTTCGTGAATATTGCGGACAAAAGAAATTTAATAAAATACAGCTCATAGAACATCTAAAAGCAATAGCCATAAGCAGGAACTCACACACTAACGGGATAAGCAACTTCCGGGCTACTTTCGCTATGTTTACTTCCCATACTATCACGCTAGCCTTGACAAGTTTGTAAATCTCCGTTCAATGCAGTTAATTATATCGTTTTTAGAGCAATCTGGTTAGACTATCGTTTGGGAGGCAATGTACTCAAGCACTTGTGTCTCAACTTGTTAAAAGCACCGAATATATTACAAAAGATCACACGTGTGTTTCTTTAAACGTTTATTGACAAGCGCCTGTTGTAAATGCTGCGATTGGATCAGCTACTCACGGCTGCAGCCAATCATAAAGCGGAGCTTGTCATCAAGATTTTGTAATGAGATCTGCCAAGGAATAATGGGGAGCAGAGTGGACCGAAAACCCTTCGCTGGCGAAGATTGTCTACCGTACAGTAAAATTCATCAACTAGACTAAGTAATCTGCTTTGACTTAAATTAATACAGAATTGCACAAAAATGTCTACATAGCTGCTTTAACAACTCATACAAACTTTAATATAGATAATGTTTCCATTTCTACCTGATCAACACACAAACTTACGGATGTTTCCTCATTGCCGCTTTCACCTCTGTCCTAGCACTCACTTGGTTTGTTGCGTCTACCATTACCAAGAAAATGGAGTTGGCTGGTCCACAAACTTCTATCATGATATCTCTGTATTCTTTATTTTTCTTTCAAATAAAATAAAGTTCAAAAGTAGCTAACATGTTCTATTCAAATCATAATCTTTACTTTGATAATGTTGAGAAGGGGAGACTTGTTCATATTCAGTCTAATCAAAATTGGATCTTGATGATCACAGTTGGATCACAAACATGACAAAGTAGTTGTTTAGCGATCCATTAAAAGCACGGATCAAAGATCTAATTTTAATTAGATTGGTTCATCTCCTATCAATCATATACATGTACTGAACATGTATATAATTACGTGTATATATGTTTTATGTCATGAAGGGTGTAAAATTGTAAATTACCTATTTATTTTGTAGGTCATGAAAATTAAATCAATCTTAATGTTACAAAATCCAGCAAATCTCAATCAAAGTTCTTCCTACCATTCTTTCAAGTAGTTTTTTTATGGTTTCAACACCCAGACTGCTCTTCTTTGCACTCTCTATAACCTGGGCCAGCTTGGGGTTAAGTTTGGGATCAGTAGAGCCACCCACTGAAATAGAAATAACACCAAATGTAACTATTTAAACAATAAAATGCCTTCTTGATTAATGATTCATGCAAAGATGGTGACATTGCAGAAAAAATACATAACCCACATGAATCGTCAATTTTTCTTAATAGGTGGCGGAAAGTTTCAGCCAATCAAAAAATGGGGCAAGTAGATTTCAATCTTGTCAGTTTCTACATAGCCTTTATGAATCATACATGTACTTGGTGGATGTAAATATAATACAGTTAACCAACTTTAGCTCACATGGCAGGGTTTTTAACTAACACAAATTTTTTGCTAGCCATGTGGGCTACTAAACTTCGTCATTCCAGGGGCCCACATCAAAATTTAGTTGCCCACACTTTTCATTTAAAAAAGATAAAAAAAGAGGGGGTTTTTAAATCGCATTTAATAACATGCCATTGTACATATACATTCATTCATATTAATTTTCAATTTTTGTTCAAATTTTCAAACACTTCATTTTCTAAAATTCATAACTCAAGTCTTCTGAATTAACCACATGTCTTGTTGTTCCTTTACATCTAAATTGGTTAATCTATCTCCTATTACAAATAAAAATCCTTTTCTTTTGGCTGGCTGATACAACCATTGCCATAAATCGAAATATTATAACAATGCCGAAATCAGACGCTTTGAAAGTAATGTTTCTTGGTACACTAGCTATGAAACGCTTGACTGATGAAGACCTTGAGTATTCTTGATCATCAAGACGTTTAGACTTCACAGTGAAGATAGGTAAAGATAAGCATCTGAGTGATCAACCTAAATTAAAATACGAAACATTCAGACAAATTTGGAAAGAAGATGTGTTGGCATCAGGAATTGTTTAATCCCCATGTGGGCCCCTGGAATTGCATTTTCAAATCACCCACACGAAAACTTAGTCGCAAATGGCGAGTGGGCGACTGTTTATTTCAAACCCTGCATGGTAAACAAATTAAAATTTTAAGTTTTCTAACACACTTTTCATAAAAACAAATACTTCCAGCCAAAGAAGTAATAAAATATTTTAAAATTTATTTTGATTATTTTCAATGCCCAGCTTTCGGTCTTGAAAACTAGTTTATCTATTAATAAAAAATCAATGAATAAACTCATTAAAATTAAAAGGTGCATATCATATATATACAGTGTGTGAATTATATTTTGGGGGGGGGGGGCTGTAAATGGGTTGATTGATTTTTTTTATGAGTGTCGAACACCTCTATCTCAGCAGAGATTTTTTTAAGAATATAAATTAAAAGTTTTTAAAATTACTAGTATGTGAAGTTTCAATATACGAAACAATCCAGGAAGCTCTCTCTACTTACTTTTTACAGCTGACTGTGCTAGCTTGACATACTGTCCCATCAGTGCTGACTTTTTACTGTCCTGCGCCTCTTTCCGATGTTTGATGTTAGAGAATTTACTGTGCCCTGCCATATGTCTGTTAGTTTGCCAGTAAACAACAGGCAACATTTGGAACAGAGTCCTCTCAGCTACAATATCTGTCTTTGTGCTCCATCTAGCTGGCATTGATGAATTTTTGCTCACATAATTTTGAAAGAGGCGTGTGTGACACAGGCTGATTCTACGGCAACTCACAGTCTGGGTTTTGTGTAAAACACGAGGTAAGGTTCTCAATGTTAATTCCATTTTCAAAATATCACAGTCACTATCTGCAAAATGAAAGGCATGTTGAAAAAATTCTATAAAAAAAGAAATGAGGGTAATAAATTTAATTAGTAAAGCTTTGGTAAAGTTAGTATTTAGAATTTAATTTAAAGATAATGGACAATCTTGAAGAACACAGACTTATGTCAATAAAAACAATTTTACCAATAATAGCCCAAATGGGATATAAATTTAAAGTGCAAAAAATAATTGTTTTTGGATTAGGTAATATTTTTTACATAAATCTGCATTAATGTACATCAAATGCAACAACTTTTGGTTAGCAAGTTTTCCTGTAAACATATAGATAACAATTTAAGATTGACCCTAAAGAAGTTTTGGGTATACTGAGTGAACAATTTGTTTAAGGTAAGGTTTGCGGCTTGCATTTTTAAGAGGATGTACCAAAGTTACATACCATTTTGTTTACTATACTAAAGTCTTTTTTCTCATGAAATTCAAATGAATTTTGCCCGTCCCGTTTTATAACTACAAAAGGTCAAAGTTCATGATTTCCAATTTTTATTTTGATGAAATGTAAACAATTTCGTGAAAATATGTACATTTTATATGTGACTATTATGGGGGTTATTTTTGCTTAAAATGTTCAAAAATAATATCACTATTAATATCATGATTCACTTTTATTAATTTCTGATGAACTATCTAAAAATAGAATTAAATGCAACAAAAATCTTAATTTTGGACTACCATTATGTAAATGAAAACATCATATTTGAAACCTTTCCACAGTCTAGACGGACTCCCAAAACGGAGTCAACGGAAGTGAATTTCTGCAAGTATTTTGGACTCCGTTTTGGGAGTCTACGCATGCGCACTTGTACAAAAAATGGCGATTTTTTTTGATGAAAACATGGGGTCCACGAGAAATCATCTTGCAAAGTGCTGCATGTGTTGGCAGACTTCTAACATGTTTTAAAAGACCCAGGATATAATTTACTATCGATCGTATTTGCACGAAATAGGTGTTTATTTGCACTTAAGAAAGTTATTTATCTCCGAAGTTGGATGTTTGGACGATGCTTAAAAAGTGATATTTTTGTGTTTTTCATGGAATTTTATCGTTACTTAAAGGTAAATTGCATTAAATTGTGCTTTCTTCATATTGTGTTACAATTTAAAGTCACCAAACACACAAATTGATAAGTGCATTAACGAAAAGGGCCCCGACTACAAACAAAAACTGGCTGCTCTAGCGATGATTAAAAACGTCTTATTTGTTTTGAAAAAATAGAATTGGTAGTTTAAAAACCTAGAAAATTAAACAAATTGTCATTCTAGATACAATAACTCTTTAAATTAAACAGATAATTATCATCAAAACAATTATAATCGGTCGCGGCGTTTCCGATGTTAGTTAAACATATTAAATGCATAATTATTCAAGATAATTAAGTAATTAAGCCTGAAAATGATGTAAATGAGACTATATTTCAACAAACAATGATAAATAATCATATCCAAGCATTTAATTTATTTCTAAAACGTTATAATAGCTATGCGCGATCGAAGATATGGGGAGTTTTTCATTTTAAAAATTAATCTTACGTAATACAAGTAAACAGTAATGAACATTTGACATAAAAATGAAAAATAAACGTTCAGAAATGTTTTGGAAAGTTTAAAATTAATTTTTGTCGTGTTTTTTGGCCAATTTTAGAGATTTATTTAGAACTAAGGGGCATAACTCGCACGTTGTTTACATTAGAAACGCCATTTTACCGCAATGCATGATGGAGCCAAAGACTCCGTTTTGGGAGTTAACTCCGTTTTGGGAGTCCCGTCTAGACTGTTCCAAGTCCACCGATTTTAAGAAAAACGTATCTTAGAATGAAAAAGTTGTTAATCATAAGTTGTTCCATTTCATGTAAATGTATTTACATGCATATTCACCATATTTTTGGCACTTAAAATTCATATTCCATTTAAGATATTATCTTCCAAACAGACTATAATATTCCATTCAGGCGACTGGTCCCAACCTGTTTACATAATTCTTCAGATATTGTACCTCAACTTGATCTGGAGAGTGATAAGACAGTGTAAATTCCACTAGAGAGAAGCGTCCTTTTATCTTGCCAGGAAAATTAGTTTGGAACTAAATCTTTACAAATATTACCTTCTAGTCTGCAAACAATTTTTCTTTACTCCAAAGTAACTTTGTACCCTGTACCGAATATGTTATTTAGAGGAAATTCGGTCTAAACACGTTTCGTAATGTTAACGAAGAAAACAATGGGAAGACCTTTATTATTTAAAGTTTAGATTAAGCATCATTAACTGGTTTGTAAAATGCATACCTGTCAATATTAACTCCTAAGTTATCTACATTTGGGCTGTACCTAAACGACCCAAACGACTAACCGGCCTTGGTCGGGCAAACAAATTTACTCTTTTTACAGGAAGGTAATTTTAGTAGTTCATTCATGAAATTTAAAATTTAAACCATAAGCGATACGGTATAATTCCGGATTGGAAAAGTAAAACATTAGTGACATAAAAGATTCCAAATATAACTGAATATTTCCCGTATGCCTCTCTATATTTTTTTTCTAAACGGAAAGCAAACATTCTCAGAGAGAGAGAGAGAGAGAGAGAGAGAGAGAGAGAGAGAACTTTGACCAAACACACAAACAAGTTTTCTACCTCAATTAAACTGTTATTCAATAAGGTGGAATACTTGAAATTTTTTATTGATTTAGCTCCTTATATTTCAATGACAGAATTTCTTTTTATCGCCAAAAAGCTATAATATTGCTGTAATTGTTATGGTTTTACCGTTAGTTAATAGATAAGATCAGAAATATAAATAACATAACATAATAAATTGTAATTTATGTCTCTGATAAGACATAGCTAAATTGCTAGAGAAACTGCTGTTTTATAATTTTATAATTTTCAGAGTCTCGTGATATTTAACGTTTTAACGTTACAAAACCGCATGTTTCTTTAAATCTGATAATTGTTATGGTTTTATCGTTAGTTAATAATTAAGACATACATGTGCCTGGCTAAACTGCTATTTTATAATTTTATGATTTTCAGAGTCTCGTGATATCTAACGTTACAAAACTGCATGTTTCTTTAAATCTGCTGAGGAGGAAAGTCCACTGACATAAAATAAAAAGTGCATTGATCTAGAATGGGGGGGGGGGTCCGAACCTCCCTGGAGAAATCAATTAAACATAGTATTAAAAAATAAGACAAAGGCCTCGTCACCCACATCCCTTTTAACTCCCAATGAAAATACAATGTACTAGTATATCACTTTCTCTTGCAGTGAAATTTGTAGAATACTGTGTCAGAAGATCTATGTGCGAGATGTTGTAAACAATTATTGGATCCTAATACAGATCCAATATCACTGTAAACAATTATTGGATCCTTATACAGATCCAATATCACTGTAAACAATTATTGGATCCTAATAGATCAAATATCAGCTAGACATAATTCGTCATGTTGTCTATTTCAGACAGTCACCTCCGTGTAGCCACCCCCACCCCATCCCTCGACACGTTCCCTCCATGCGGATGAAATAACAGGGACCGAGTCCGTTTTAACAATAATTTCAATGTAACCATATGATAAAAGATGAACATTTTATGGTTACAATGAAATTAATGTTAAAACGGGCTTGGCCCCTATGGCCGAAATGCTTAATTTTGATGAATCATTTGCCGCCACCATGTTTAGTACAAACAAAGACAATTATCTAATCTGGTTGCTATACATGATTTCTTGTAATCTTAAGTTTACATGTATTGTCCTGTGTACATTATACTATTACAATAGTATATCATATATAAGAAGTAAATATCAAATTGGTTATGTAAGTGTGAACGTTTCCTTTAGTCGTACAATAACTCAAAAATGCGTGATGACGTTTTTATTTGAGCTCTGACGCATGAATAGGCTAAGTGTATTCACATGAAATTGAACATCGCAGATTTTCAATGTAATCATAATAATATACACTGAATGTAAATTATATTTATTCATATATAGTATGAAATACATGTGTGCTTCACCCCTGATATGAACAAAGTTTACTTTACTTACAACAATCATCAAATTCATAGAAATAGTCTTGCTTAATCTCTATCACCCAGTTTGGCGTCTATCTGAGAAATTTTATTTTCTTAACATTGCCTTTGATATGTTCTGATACAAACAGATTGTCATTATTGTCCACACATAAACCATAAGGATACTTCAGATCACAGTTGTCAATGTAGCGGAGAAACTGTCCATCCTGATCCAGAATGTGAATACAATGGTTGTAACAATCTGCTGTCAGGATACGACTCTGACTGTCTGTTGTGATACCAACTGGTTTAAATGGTTTCTTTTTGGTAACTGAGGGATGACCGATGTATCTCCATCGGAGTTTTCCGTCCTGATTAACCACCACTACTGCACAGGCCCCACAGTCAGCGACACATATGTCATAGTTTCTGTTTTCAGTGATGTATTTAAAATCTTTAATCTCTGAGTACAGAGGTTTACCTTCATCATCAAACTGAATTGTTTGTTTCTCTGTAGATCCCGAGTAACAGACAACTTTGGATTGAGTTTCACCATCACTGAACATGGTAACCAGGAGATCACCATTAGAAGTGACACACAAGTCACAAGGCGTCGATCCCCGTAATCTGATCAACTCTTCTCTCTGTCCATTATTTACTTTATTCACTGTCCTTGATGTCCCGTCACTGAAAAGTAAATTCCCATCACTGTCTACAGCTATATCATTGGGTCGTTGTTTTGATTTGTTGCTAACTGTATGAAGCAATTCTCCTTTCGTGTTAAAGCATTTAATATCTTTCGTCGATCCAAATGTCCAAACACAATCTTCATTGAGATAGGTAACATTGCCAACGTATTCATATCCTGTCTGTATTGTGGCAACAAGTTCCGGTTCGTCCAGTAGTTCTCTTACTGAAGTGTTTGGTTTGTTTAATGACAAGACATTCTCTTTTGTAGCAGTAGACAAAGGAGTGATCTGTCCAAACAAGCGATTCAACTTTTTATGGTCTAATGGTTTTGGAATGAATGTTGGCAATGTAATCTTCAATTTGGGTGGCAGCTTGCTGAACTCTCTGATCTTTGAGCTGTATTCAATGGTAGGAGATACTTCAGTGGATTTCTTGATTTCTTCTATGGCTAGTAATGTTTGATTTATGAGAGCCCGTATCTGTTTGATTTCATCCAATTGTTTTTGTAATAAGTCTCGGTGTTTTACTTTAATCTCACTGATTTCAGTTTTCTTTTTATTGATAATGATGTCGATTTCTCTGTGCCATTGCTCTCCTTGTTTAGACATTGCTGTCGTCAGTTTCTCATATCCTCCATCCAGGTTGGCAAGCTGATTTTCCATGTCAAGTGCAATTTCGTCATAGGTAGGAGAAATAAGATTTTCTAACTTATTTGCCTCGTCCGCAATAGCATTTTTCTTTGTCGTGTAAACTTCGGAAACGTCTACAAAAATATGTCCTTTATGTGTTTCTGATGCAGTACAAGAAGAACAAACAAATATGTCGTTGCAGTTCTTGCACTGCAAGTCACAGTTTTTGTGTGGATGTGTCGCACATTTTGGGTAAATCAGAGTTGATCTTCGTTCCTGGAAAGGGACTATTTTATGTTTGTCATATCCATCTGAAATGTGATCAGCTATACAGAGCTTGCAGAGGTTGACATGACAAAAGTCACAGTAGCTGTGTACTATGGCAGTCTCACAAAGGTCACATCGGTGCACGTCCTGGGCACTAGAATGAGGATCCATCGCTTTTCTAAAAATTTATTGAAGAAATTAAGCGAAAAATTAAATATACTGTTTGTCTTAATTAAAGCAGAGACATAAATAACATTATTTATGTCTCTGGTATTAATTGTTAATATTAAGAGCCCACGTGAAAACCGTATGTTACAGCCCTGCTTTTATCAAGGGTTTACAATAACCAAATAGAATTATTAACTTGCATCAGTTGATAAGCATTTAAGCATTAAATATATTTGTTTATGGTCAACTCATACAGAAAATTAAAACGAAAGTACTTATTTGAAAGATACTTATTTAAAAGTAAAACAACTAACGTTACACGTAGGTATCTCAATTTTCGTCTAATAAATAAACTCAATTATAAGCGGCACAAACCTTGTTTAAAATAAATCAATTTACATATTCGTTGAATCGGACATCCAACATGGCTGAGCTTGCTTGTATGGAATGTGGTCACCTGACATCAAGAATTGAAAACAATTAGAGTTATTCCCCATGTATCACAATTCTGTACCCCCCCTTTCTATACTGGCAGTCCCGATGACTTAATTTCAAATGTAGTACATATATGCAAGAATGTTGGAGTTTTGACAGATACTGTACTGTATATAGTAACGTTATACAATTCAAGATAAACCAACGTAGCGTTTCATGCATGAATCTAGGATGAAATCTCATATAGCACCTACAATTCAGCGGCCCAATTTTTTTTTTATATGAAGCCTTGTAATTTAAAACATTTTACATTCTTTAGATAATGCCGTATATCGTGTATTTTGTACGTGCTGCCATGTTTTACTAATTTTGATTTTTTTTATTTAATTGACCTACTAGTATCTGAACAAAGGAGTACACGTGACTAATTGCGCTTGAGTATTCTATGGGTTTAAAAACGAAAGGCGATTAATTATATGTAAACATTACAAACCTACATAAATAATGTAAATAAAAGTCCTGTAAAGAAGATAAAGTTTTATCATGGATTAAAAAAAAAATCCCATGCAGGTTCATATAGATTAAAAGTAAACCATGACTTTCAACATTTATATTTTGCTAGCTTACTGAAGGCTGTATAAGCATACTGTGATATTTAATTAAGGGGGCTCTTATAAAAATTAGAAACTGACATGGAGGTGGAATCCAGTTTTTGAAAACAAAATAAAGATGCAGGAAGAGCTCTGGAGAACATGGGGGAATAGCTGCTCACTGTTCGAAAGCTTTCCAAGTGTACAAGACAAATTATGAAGTTTTAAGATATTCATAGTTTTATCTTCTGTTATAAGATATAAAATATCAAAAAATATTCATTGATAAAATTATCAAAAATAATTCAAATCAATTCAAAAAATTCTTGAAATTTATAAAATGATATTTTTTCATTATTTTCTTAACTATTTGAAATCGGATTCACCGGAGGGCACTATATTTTTCCTCTGCGTCCGTCAGTCCGTCCGTCAGTCTGTCTCTCTGTCCGTCCGTCTGTCCCACTTCAGTTTTCCACACTTTTTTTATGCGTTTGAGGAATAATATGAAATTTGCTGAACAGCTTCAAAATGTCGAACTTCAGATCAAATTTACACTATTGTATAGTCTAGTTCTGGTTGGCATATTTTCGGAATAACAATGCATACAATCCAAAAGATGTGAAATGTGTTAAAGATATCACGTTCTTGAATGATTGTTAAGATTATATCATGGAGTGAAATTTGAGTAAGTGTTATTTATTCATAAATATGCCTTTCCCTTTGTACAAGACGATAATTCACTTCAGTTATAATTGCTTAATTATTTTATTAACTCTTACCCTCACCTTTGATTTAATTGACTCACTCATATTGAAGTTTTACTCTATGACATATGTCACTCGTGCTTAAGTGCTAAATTCTATTGTTTTCAATTCTTATTTATATTGTGTTATACACTATTGTCGGGAGAGAGGGATTAGGTTTCGGATTGTTCGGGTGTAGTTTTTGGATTCCCAGAAATCACCCATACCGACCTAAAGTTCAAATAAAGTGCTTTTTAACATCTAGAGCATTTTAGTCTTATTGTCGCCGGATATATAGAAACACCTTATTTTCCCCGGTGATAGTTTGGTGGAGATATCCTAAGGGTATTTTACCCGGGACTATTACTTATACTTTGTAGCAGTTAGATCCTGCGTACCAGCAACCGAGCGAGTTTTCCAAGAGCATCAACAAACGCCGATAATACAACCCAAGAGCAAAAGATTCAACCGCCTTTTACGACCATATACCAACGTCGCTGCTTTTCGAGTTTTGGACATCCCAGGACTTGCACGGACATACTCTACGCCTGGATTCCATCCAGCATGTAACAAGAGCGGGATGACGTCATCCTGCGAACACTTGTTCTCGTTCTGTGTGTTTCGTGTGTGGATTTCTTTGCCATTATGCTAATATGTTCTTTTAAGCGACCGATTTATTGCATTCGAATCCTAGGAATATTTTCCTGGTGTGGGGACCGACGACAAAGGTTCGTTTTAAATATGGTTCAGCCCAGAATGCCGTGTTGCAGTTGTGGACCTCCGCAATGTAGAACTTATTTTGCATATTCCGGCCAAGACCTAAGCAAACGACGCTGAGATACAGACCGCACATTCCCTACAAATCATTCCGATGATCTTCTAGACGAGGACGTCTCATTTTTCGAAGCGCGAGGGAATTATCATGGAGTGAAATTTGAGTAAGTGTTATTTATTCATAAATATGCCTTTCCCTTTGTACAAGACGATAATTCACTTCAGTTATAATTGCTTAATTATTTTATTAACTCTTACCCTCACCTTTGATTTAATTGACTCACTCATATTGAAGTTTTACTCTATGACATATGTCACTCGCGCTTAAGTGCTAAATTCTATTGTTTTCAATTCTTATTTATATTGTGTTATACACTATTGTCGGGAGAGAGGGATTAGGTTTCGGATTGTTCGGGTGTAGTTTTTGGATTCCCAGAAATCACCCATACCGACCTAAAGTTCAAATAAAGTGCTTTTTACCATCCAAAGCATTTTAGTTTTATTGTCGCCGGATATATAGAATCACCATATTTTTCCCGGTGATAATTACATGGGTCAGATAATGCTTCTTTTTATAGGAAGTTGGCATTGTTGACATTCCACAATTCTCTAAAACAGTGGTTTATCCTGGACAAAATTGCACAAACAGACAGATTGACTGATGGATTTATTAAAAATATTCTTAAACCTTTTTCATTTACAAATTCAGAACACAGAGCTATGCATATAATTGTATATATTTTGTCAAACTATGTAGTTTATGAAATAATTACCTAAATTAAGGTCTACGTACAGTGCATGTGTTCCATGATACTTACATTTATGATCAATTTTTAGAATTGTCTACAAAAAATAAAAACTCCGCAAAACGAAACCCAAACTGTAAAATGATGAATGCAGCTATATGCAACCTGGGGGTGTACAAATATTGATTTTAATTCCGAGTTTCCATAAATATTTTCATAAATCTGGTTCTCACGCTATATAGAATATTTTTTTTAAAAATAGGTATGTATGAAATGGCCGAGTTCCTATTACTATTTAGAGTTGAAGTACATGTATATTGGCATGCTTGAAAAACATACAAAACAATGCACATGTATTATATATTTCTTTAAAAAGTTGCCTACATTAAACTGATCATATTAGCACACGATATTGACGATTTCTTATATTTTATTCTTGTATCAACACGAGAGTCTATTGTTTTTGCTGTCTTTAAAAAAAATTAAATGTTTCCCATGTGGTTCATGTATGGACGGAAGATTACATCATAACTTGGAAATTCCCTTCCGCATAAAACGTGTACTAATGTGCATAGTTGTATTCGAAAAGCATACCAGTTTAAATGATGTTGAAAGTAGACAATATTTAGTGCTGATTATGACTTTTAAAACGTAATGTTTAATATGTTGTACAAATGAATACATATATTTTTGAAATATGATCACAATATCAACCAAACATTACACAGAAATCTCCTTTACATAAAGATGTAAAGATTTGTCACCTCTATAGCCATTTCGTATTGCTCAAACTTCACCAACAGTGTGTCTCTTCGTAATAGCTGTAGATGTGTAGCTCTCTGGTTGAAAAAAAATCGGAGAAACAGACTGATTTGTCTATCCGAATTTGTTCAACCAAAGAGCTAGTATACAGATCTGCAGCTATCTTCGTAACAAATGTACAATGCCCTTGAACCAGTCATATCACATCTCTGGGTTAAACTTAGCCAGGAGCATATTTTATCTCTATTTGGCTCAAACAGTAAAAAAATACACACATCACCTAAAGGATTTGAAGTTTCTATAGCCAGAGGTCAGGGTCACTTGGTCAAGGTCGTATGAATTTTCCATGCAAATTCCTTGTCCAAAAATATTTTCTCTTCCTTTTATGAGACTCATTCTTCATCTACAGTGTTAACATGAAGAGTGCAGTGACCTTGAGTTGTTTCTAATGTCAAGGTCGATACATTTTTTCTCATTTCCTTTGTCCCTATTTGGTCATATGTGTACCCACCCCTCCCCCGGTCAAAATGAACATATATGAAGGATGTGCAAAACTCATGGACTTTGTTCTTGAGTGGTAGTCATGGAATTGCATGATAGCAATCCTTGCCACTAGCAAACTATCTCCCCCTTTTACACTATCTGACTCGCACTTTACATTTTGAGATGGTCACTTTCCTATTTAGTTACACCTTCATCTCTACATCGTCTATCTTGTTTTACCCCCCTCCCCCCCCCCCCCCCCAATTTCAGGTTGTTTGTTGTCCTATTTTTCACGTTACATTTACCTTTTGAGATAGTTAGTCATTACCCTATCATGCATCTATCTTGTTTTAATTCCCCCCCCCCCAGTGAAAGGTTGTTTGTTGCCCTATTTTTCATGTTATATACGTGCAGAATATAGAGATATGTAACAGTTCTGTTTTGTTACAGATTTCCATTCGGTTGTAAAAAAAAAAAACAAAAAAACAAAAACACCTGTATCATTTGTAGGTTGAATTTATTAAGGCACACTTGGCTGGTTACCAGCCCTCGCTTCCCCAGTCATACACCACCAGTTTAATCTTTATATATAATACACATGTATATGTATATACCACATTATTAAAAATAGAATTGCAGAAACTCTTTACAGACTTGCAATTCTGACAAGTTTATACAAGTGTGCACATATCTATTGCATTTCTATCCTTTTTTGATGTGCACTAGAATTGATACATACATATACATCTAAATGACCCCTCCCCCTTTTTTGACATTGGAAAATAAAATAAATAGATGGGTTTACATTTATATACTACAGCCAATGCATTTTTTTTTTCAATTCTGACAATTATATTGATGCACCTGATTAGATACATGTATATACTTGAAACATATGGTATATACCATAAAAGACAAGATAAAAGAAAACAAGCAGATTTAATTATACATTTTCAGTTAATAATGTATTCTATTATGAAACATCAACAAGACTTGAGAGCGAAAAATATCAAATATTCTAGTCTTAATTAATATACTGAAAAGTAAAGAATACTGAAACATCATTATGTAGATATAGACAATTATTAAAAAAAAATTAGAAAGAGAAAAAAAAAAGAATACAGTTTCAATCAATACTTATTTAAAAATCAAGATGTAAATTTGAAGGATAATACATGAGATTATAATGACATATAGATCAAACAGATTTAGTTTTCAGTCAATCTATATGACTTAAAATGAAGAATACATAATGAAAACTGATTATAAAATTGCTAAGTAACAATAATAATAAATGAATGTATCATGGATTGTGCTTCAGAATAGAGAGAAATTTAAAAAACAAAAAGATCTTCTCATGCATGCACACATACTACCAGTTTATACATATTTAAAACAAAAATCAGAATGCCATTTTAACTGCTCTACTATTTCTAAAAAAAACAAACGTGAAGATTCATTCATATTAATTTCACACATGCTGATCAGAATGATCTTGCTTAACAGCTTGAGGATATTGTCTTTTTTAAAGCAATGTCATAAGTTCCAAATTCATTAAGTAGGGCTAGATGGTCGTTGCCATTTTTAGACTATAATAATCTCCTTGAAACAAAGAGCTCTATACAGAGAATTAGGCAAAATATTAACATTTTAGAGCTAAAAGATTTGAATTTTTGTTTCACTAAATCATAGTTATAAGTCAAAAATATTATAATACAGGTAATTGTTTCAGAAATATCTGATAGATAATTTGTTGTTTCACTAGATACAATGTAATGGCTATTAGCCAAAAATATCATATTACCATAAACTTTTTTTGGAACAGATCTAATGGATAATTTGTTAACCGCCCACCCTCCTTAAGTAGAATTGTTGTAAACAAAAAAAAAAGGTGTTTGATAGATAAACGTATGTAAATGTGCTTCAAAATTGATTACATGTATTCCAATTAACTTGTATTTGCAGATCAACCACATGTGTAAAGCAAACAGAACAAATTCTAAACCAAACTCAGCAGACTGAACAAAACAGGTGACAGATAATTTAGGTATCCAGTTATGATTTTTCAACATTACCTATGTTGGCTCTTGCTCTCCTTTCAACAGAGACAGAGAGAAAAAGGGAAGAGAGAAGGACAGAGAGAGAGAGAGAGAGAGAGAGAGAGAGAGAGAGAGGGGGAGGGGGGTTATATAATCTGGTCAGTCATATATGGTCAGAATACACATACAGGACACAGCCTCTAGTACATGTAACATATGCAAATTAATACATACATTCTAAAACAAAAAACAAGAAATAACCAATTAAGTTAATTATTTTAAATATTCGCCCACTTCTACAGAATCACATATATAACACAATGGGTATTGGATTTCATTGGTACTGATTAAAGAAGTATGTAATACTAATTCTTACATATATATACATTAAAATATACAAAACCAAACACGTTCCACATTATTCAATAGCATATAACAACATCAAAGTAAATATATACTCTTCATTATACACAAAGTAAAAAACAAACATGGAATGTATCGTATAAAGGAGACCTTTCTTTCTATACTTAGGGCTTTAAGCAGACTCACAGTTTGACCTTAAGTGGATGGCATGTCCATAATATATATGCATATTTTTTGCAAATAAAGGCTGGATAAAGGGATGTTTAAAGCTTGGACCCCTACAATTCTACAACAAAACTGTCCAAGACCTTTAGCTGGGTCTATGCAGTAAGAAATGCAAGCTTTCTGCTAGAAGTTTGACAATCTGGATTTCTCCTTCATGTATTCATAGAGGCTTGTCAAAAAGAATTAAAAGTCAATAAAATATTAGTCAATTTGACTTCATATTCAAAACCAAGCTAAATGCCAAATATATACATACACTTGAAAAATCTCACAAATGAAGATCAAATATTGTGTGTTTAACTGGAATTTTCAGGAGAAAAAGGGATATTTTTGCTTATAAAAAGGTCAATAGCCAAAGAGAAATTATAAACTTATTCTTATATAAAATTTGAGTCATTAGTTTAAGATTGGAAAAAATAACAAAATATAAATGTACCTACTTTTTGGATCCTAACATGTCTGCATTAAAAACCAGTTATACATTGTACAATACTTCGGGATAAGGCTATGTTAGTGTATTGTGTCAATTCAGATACCGGTATACAGAAAAGATACTGAAGCTATTTGAAGAAATATTCTTTTAAGAAAAAAAAAGTGATGAATAAATACACATGCATGAACAATCTTTAACAAGAAAAACAACGCTTTGAATATTTTGCTAAAATATTTTGTAGCCGACAATTAAAACACAGATATATAATTTAAGATAGTTTTAACAAACAAGCATATCCTTTAATCAACTTTAAGTCAACTTTTTGTGTACTTTGTGATTCTCTGAGCAAAATCAACAACAATGGGGCAGGAATGTCTGGCAAAAAATCACAGACTTCTCTGTATGACAAATATAATTATCGCAAAATGTGAACAATATAATTCTTAACTAACTAGCACCAATAAGATCTTGAAAGCTTGACCACAACTTTGAAAAATTAAATGATTATTGCAATAAAACTCTGGTAGGTACCTAATACATTAGTTTGTATGATAAAGCATTGAAACATGATTAATAACCCAAAACGAAAATAACTGATTATAACAGAGACTTTATTTCATCTCAAGATTTTTGAATACCTATGAAAAAATTCATTTGCTTTATCATCTGAGCAAATTAATTTTTAATTCAATATTTTGAATTAAAATTAAAGTACTTTCTAGATTCCAAAAATCTAAAGCTATAAGTACATTATGTTTAAAGTACTGTCAAGTTAGCATATTTCCTTCTTTGAATGACTGACTTCTTTAAGATATATGAATACATCTTCATCAGCCATCAATTTCAATGAAATCTGCAAACTGACACAAGTTGATATAAACATGATTTTTTTTTCTCTAATGACAATGTATTTCCTCTTCTATCCCTCCTGCAGTTTAATGGCATACAGCAAAAAATCACAGATCTAGCAAAGTGCTTACGACTAAGAAACCATCGTCACATCAACATAGAAAAATACTGTTTGCATAGAAAAATATTCCTCTTTCTTTTTTTTTTCAAATATACAATCAAGTTTATCACACATGTTGTTTAAGCAGTATGATGTTAAACTGTTATCCCAAATATTGGGGTTTGGCAGTTGCACATTTTTTTTTTTGGTGGGTGAATATTTCTCTTTCCAAATGGAAGAGAACCCTTCACACCACAACAGCAGTAGTTGTCTGCCCCTTAGTTGTTCCTGATTATCCCACTAGGTGACTTCCTCTTCCAGGTCCAGATCTGTCTGTCTATCCCTGTGCATGTCTTCATGATCAGCTTCTGACCGTCCACGCTGGTCTCCATGCACTTCTGTGTGTTGGCATGGTAAATGGAGTTGTCCTGTTCATGAAAGTTACAATGTATGAAAAGGAATGTACATGTATGCATGTACTATTCATCCCACTTTAATTGATGGAGCCAATATTGCTAACCAACTTTTATTGTGTACAAGAAAAAAGTTATAAAAGTTGATAAAATATCTTCCGTAAACCATTCCTTTCAATATGAGTCATTCTAAATCATTTAATCCCTAGAAAATTGTTAATAAAAGTCGGCGTAAATAAAAGCTGAATAACGGTGATTTTTTTTATAGGTCACCCTAAACCATTTATTTTAAGTAAATCGTGGATTAAAGTTGTCGCAAACATAAAGTCACTGCAAATTACTGTGGAAACAATAGATTTCATGATAGCTCAATTTTCGTTTAATTCGTGGGTACCTCTCATCCATGAATTAACATCCTCCATAAATTAATAAATAAGGATATAAAAAAGCCATATTTCCTTTACAGGTTTAAGAGAATACACGAATAAAGTCCCCACAAACCTTGAAAATTTCAGCAATCCATGAAAAATGGCCCCAACAAACTTTAATGATTCCACAGTAATTAAATTATGATAATGTTTTTCTTTACTTGACCTTGACCTACCTCTCTGTATTGCCACTCCTGGTTTCCTTTCTGGCCGTGGCACGGATAAACAATGACGCTCTCTCCTCCGGAATAATCCAGGCATCCATCGTCTCGACGGATTTCTCCGTTCTTACTCAACATCCAATACTACAATTATACAATAAAATCATCAATTCCTGTCGGATTTGAAAAGCCAAAGAATCTTGCACTCCAGACTTTAAATACTATACTGTTCTTAATATATATAAATCTTCATTGAATTAGTGTATACCCTTCAACCATAACATTATAGGTAAATCTCAAACATATCATGAAATTTGATTTAAAAAAAAGACATTTTAAGTACTACTAAGGACAATTTATTTTTACAAAACCAATTTCAATAAATAGTTGATAATTTGTAACTTTAATGTTTATAATCATATTCATAATTTAAAATAATTTTAGGAGAGAAGATTTATAGGCATTGTACCTGCTGTTCAATCCAATTCAATGTATTCCTTTATACTTGAATAAAATAGTTATCAAATTAAATCAATCAATAAATTAAGTAATATCTGTGAATTTGACCACACCCACCTGGTTGCCCCCCTGGTTGTGACAAGGCCACATGTTGACCGGTTTGTGGTAGTTGTGGTTATCCACCGCACTGTCGATACACATCGGCTTGGCCTTGCTGCGGATCTGTAACCAATGCATTATGTAACATTATAATTTATGCAAACTTTAAAATTGCCAATTTTCTAATATATTAGGCTTCAATGGCAGTGGGTACGCCTGTTGAATACGTGTTGAATACGCGTATTGAATAAGATAAATATATGTAGTTTGTTATGCAATATTATCAAAGTATTGCTAACATTTTAAATAACATGATTATGCGTGTTACTCTTCATTTGAGAAATTAACTGTACTGTTGTGGCTGACCTATCCAACTTTGAAATTCAATATAGCAAATTAAAGCAAGTCTATTTCTTAGGGCCATAAATATCTAATATGGCACAGGATTAGCTCTTTGTTTACTTCAATCTTGTCTGTATTAAAAAAAAATATGAAAACAATGAAAGATGAGACGATAAAATGATGATATTATCTTTCGTACCTCTCCAGAAGCAATGGCTTCCCCTGGAACAAACAGGTCTGGGTAGACATTTTTGACGAACCAGTCGAAGCTATGGCACTGCAAACGTTCCCGGAGCTTCTTTCTGTCGGTGACATCTCCGTAATCTCCCTATGGAAAACAATGCATTCATCTATTATTTATCTAAATTAGTTTAATTAGATTATTGTTGACTTTACATTATACAATTTACATTTTCCAAATGAATATCCTCAATTTGTTATTCAAGAGTATGTCATTTTTCATAACAAATTAAAAACATTTTGAGAGTATTGCACAACCAAAACATCATCTAAAAGCTGCCCCAATTTCTATTTCTGAATCAGTTCTTAAAATCATCCAGAAAAAAATAAGCCAAGATAAGAGGGGCAGGCCAGACTAACTGACAAACAGACAGACAGATTTTACTTTAGTTTCATATTCAGGGAACTAAAAATCAAAAGAAATTTTTAAAAATTTCATACCAGATCATAGTTGAATCTTTCATAATAATAGTTCTTGTATTCATCCATCCAAACTTCGGCCAATCGGATTGAGTTTTTCTTGACAACGTTGACACCAGTTCTACACTTGAACAGACTTCTCTTTCTGAAGATGTGACCAACATGAGAGCATGGAATAATTTCTAAGGTACCACAACACATCCAGACCTACAAAATGAAAAATAAAATCATACCAAACTGTCATATTATCATAATAATTCATAGTAACCAGTTATAAAACAGTACCACAGAAAATGAGTTTTGAAAAAAAGTTATGATTCATCAAACATGATTTTCAATTATATCACAAATTGTAAATGTTCTTTCAATATATCAGAATGGACAAGAAAAAGAAATTTGGTGCCATGACCAGGATCCTACTTACTCTAAATGACAGTTCTAAGTTTTCTCCTCCCCAGATATCCATTCCAGGGTCGTAGGTTCCGAGTTTCGTAAAATATTTTCTACTGATGGAGAAAAGACCTCTGGCCATTGTGGGCGACCTGTGATATCATTAGTTTAAGAATAACATAGGATTGAAATATAAAATGATGTTTCAAAGTTCAGTATATAAATTTTGCTTGTCATTTACTTTTATTCAGGTCTTTGTTGAAACATACATTAAAGTTAATGATTCTAATATGCTTTTACATGTTAGTGTCTTAAATTCATTAAACAAAACAAAAATATTGGAAGACAAAACGTTTTTACAACATAAAAATTCCATATTTGATTATGTTTAAAAATCTTATAAACAGACACATTTTTTTTCAATACTTTTGTTGCATGTATTGGAAAAAAAATTATATAACTAGCAGAATAATGTCACCGTGATGATATTTTTCTAGCAAGCAGATGAAAAAGTATCGGAAGAGACGATACAAAATGCATGCACTTCTAATTTGGATTCTAATTAATACAGTAAAACTAATTCAATCAACAAAATCAATAATCTTTAAATCTAACAAGATATCTGTGAGCCAATGCTCACTAGTGATACCCCCGTTCTATTGTGAATATGCAAAATAAGCAAAGTCGACATTTAACAGAAAGCTGGCATCCGATTGGTACAGAAATATATCCCACAATATGGCATGCCTAAACAAATAGTGTGTTAAAATTTCAAGCATCTGCGATAAATAGCTGCTGAGAAATCTTTGAGGAAAATTTGTCTGAAAATTTTGGCTAAAAAAAACAGTCATCATTTAACAGGAAGTTGACGTCCGATTGGTACAAAAATATGTCCCACGATATGGCATACCTTAACAAACATTGTGTAAAAATTTCAAGCATCTGCGATAAATAGTTGCTGAGAAATCTTTGACGGAAATTTGTTTGAAAATTTTGGCTAAAAATAAACAAAGTACTCATTAAACAGGAAGTTGCGTCTGATTGGAACAAAAATACATCCCATGATATAGCATGCCTATACAAATACTGTGTCAAAATTTCAAGCATCTGCGATAAACAGTTGCTGCGAATTCTTTGACAAAAATTTGTTTGAAAATTTTTGCTAAAAATAAACAAAGTCGTCATTTAACAGGAAGTTGACGTCTGATTGGTACAGAAATATATCCCACGATATGGCTTGCCTATACAAATACTTTGTAAAAATGTCAAGCATCTGCGATAAACAGTTACTGAGAATTCTTTGACGGAAATTTGTTTGAAAATTTTGGCTAAAAATAAACAGTCGTCACTTAACAGGAAGTTGACGTTTGATTGATACAAAAATATATCCCATGATATGGCATGCCAATACAAATATTGTGTAAAAAATTTCAAGCATCTGCGATAAATAGTTGCTGAGAAATCTTTGACAGAAATTTGTTGGAAAATTTTGGCTAAAAATAAACAAAGTACTCATTAAACAGGAAGTTGCGTCTGATTGGAACAAAAATACATCCCATGATATAGCATGCCTATACAAATACTGTGTCAAAATTTCAAGCATCTGCGATAAACAGTGGCTGCGAATTCTTTGACAAAAATTTGTTTGAAAATTTTTGCTAAAAATAAACAAAGTCGTCATTTAACAGGAAGTTGACGTCTGATTGGTACAGAAATATATCCCACGATATGGCTTGACTATACAAATACTTTGTAAAAATGTCAAGCATCTGCGATAAACAGTTACTGAGAATTCTTTGACGGAAATTTGTTTGAAAATTTTGGCTAAAAATAAACAGTCGTCACTTAACAGGAAGTTGACGTCTGATTGATACAAAAATATATCCCATGATATGGCATGCCAATACAAATATTGTGTAAAAAATTTCACGCATCTGCGATAAATAGTTGCTGAGAAATCTTTGACGAAAATTTGTTTGAAAATTTTGGTTAAAAAATAAGCAAAGTCAGCATTTAACAGGATTTTGACGTTCGATTGGTACAAAAATATATCCCACGATATGGCATGCCTAAACAAATAGTGTGTTAAAATTTCAAGCATCTGCAATAAATAGTTGCTGAGATAAATGCGACAGAAATTTTTGTTATGGACGGACAGACAGACAGACAGACACACAAGGGTAAAAGGCTCCTTTGGAGCGGGGGTATAAAAAGATTTTTGAAAAACTGAGTGATAAGTAAGTTGATTTAAACAGTTGCACTGTATGTAATGTATTTTAAGGTACATTATCCCTTTCCTCCATTAACTTAATTTCTTACCTGTCTGATGTACACAACAAAGAGGACTAAGGCGATTGGTAGAAATACGGGTATACAGGTGTCAAATTTCACCGTTGGTGACAAGACAGCATCCGGCATTGATTATGCGCCATTGTTGAACTTTAACAAGGGAGACTACTCCTGAAATTCGAAAAAAAAGCAGTTTAAGCAAAAGTTACATGTTTCTCTTAGGGTCTAACACAAGGAGTTAATTTCACTATATGTTACTATATAGCTTTAATTCAGTTAATTTTTTAACTATACTCTCAGCATATAATTCATGAAAAAGAAATTATAGTTAAATGCTTCAAAAAAAATTTTAGATCAGAAAAATAACTCCTTATGCGGCTTCTAAGAGAGATAATTGAGAGTAAACATACCTACCCCCAAGTACACAGGGGTTCCACATGTTGACAAACAGGCTCAGCACCATCCAGTTAGTTGCATCATGCGCATCTAAAAAAAAAGTTCCATTGAAATTTGTGTGACAATTCCACTAAAGTAATAATTCTCCTAGCCTTTGGGTCTAAAATCAATACTATAGGCCGTAAATAAGGTGCCAAAAAAGGAAGAAAGAAAAGCAAATTGTCTCTATATATATGGAACTACAATTGACTAAGTTCAGTTTGATTGGCTATTTCCTTGCGTAAGACCTTTAAGACAACTAAAAGTTCATGAAATTTAATGAAATTTGCAGTAAATGTCTAGTAGGTATCTATTTCCTATATGCTAGTGTATAAAAATCTGCTTTTGACCCGAAGGGATTGAAAAAGTAGGAGATAACTCTTCCTAACAGATTGCTGAATTCTGGAGTAAATTTCTGTTAAAATTCATCTACAGTACATGTTTTCAAAACTAAATAAAATTTTAAAATTTAGTGAGATGTTGAGAAAAGAGCTTGGAATAAAATGAAACCTGAAATGTTAGAGTTTATGTGTATGTGCTTTAAAAATAATTCAGCTCTAATTAATATACATTAATTAGCTAGGAAAAAGGAAGTTGACTTAAACATTCGAATTAATTAGCAAAAAGTTGTTAATTTTAATTCTAAGACAAAGGCAGAGCCTGGAAAAAATAGTGCCAGAAGAGTCTTCAATAATGTACCTTGGAACTTTGATAACGGTGGTCACTGATTATAATGGCTAGTGATTAAGATAAGAGGTTCTTTAGCAATGGGGGGTGATGAGGCTTTCCCATCAGTCATCAAAGATGGGGTTCCTCTTAGTAGACATGGCAGCTCTAAAATAAATAAACAGTATGAAAGTTTACAATACTTATTAAAAATTTGCACCACACACAACATCATATTCTTAGAAAAAGTCTACAAGTTTACAGTTCAATATAAATCATGCCAAAGAAAGGACCAAAGTGGCTGCATCGACATCAGTACAAATCAAAGTACTGAAGAACTGACGGGAGTTGATTTTGTCGATGTTTATTTATTTTAAAATCAATGATATGTTATTTTGCATGACAAGTACATGTATACGTAGTTTCTAATTTGAATTACGCATATTTTTATAATATGAATTTTTTAACTTTTTCGACTAGAATGTCGAGAAACCTCCATATGAATCATGTTAAATAATATTTAAAGATAAAATTAATTCAATCAAACTATGTATCAGTGGTAGAAATATTTCTCAAAAATTGTATGGATCCAAGCAATATTGAACTCTAGTCTCGTTCAACTAAACGCTCGAGTTGAACGAGACTATATTGAACTCTGTCGTAGGAATACATACCACTACAAAAAATATTTAAATTGTTCGTATCATTTAAAATCTGGCTATTTTTAAAGTACATGTATTTGTAAATAAGTTTCCTTGAAAAACAATGCTTTAGCATACATTACATCGAATTCATCAATTAATTTCAAGAACTAAGTCTTGTCAGGAGCAATGATTTGTGCTGAGGTCCAAACACTGTTTCACTTTCCGTTTGTCCGAGTGACTGCATAGGAGAGTTGATTGAAAATCAACTCCCAAAAAGTAAGCATTCCTCACACCAAGGGCCAGAAAAGTACAGGGACCACCAGCGCAGTACAGTGTCTATGTTCTATAAGAAGGCTGAGTAAAGAAGGGTTTCACGACCTTGTACAGCAGCAGAAGGATGGAATATTCACAGTAAGCGATGCTTAGCGTAGAAGCAGTCAAATGAAGATTTTGCAACCCAGGCCAAGTGAAGTGCAGCCGGTAGACTCCTACATGAATGCAGAGTCACCCAACCCCAATTCCAGACTTTACAAAGTACTCCATCAAGAAAAAACTGCTAAACTATGTGTGACGATTGTGACACGATATAGAATTGTATTTTGATATTGCACACGCATTTACAACTACTTTTGACATGTCCCCCTTATTTACCGTTTGCATTTCACAGCGAGATGTCATAATTTGTACTATTATTACTTACTGCATCAGTTGAACGTGATTATTTGATTGCATTTCAATCTTCCAGGTCTTTTATTTTCGTTGGCAAACTCCACTTTAAATGTTTTCATGATTTTTCCAAGCATGTACTTTTCGTTTTTACATACCGCCATTAGTGTTTTGGAATTTCAGTATATCACGCCCGATGCAAATCATAACTTTTGTGCACTAGGTTTTATTGGGATTTCTGTATTAAATTGTATTGTTGTATGAATTACTTGTCATGTGTTGTGTAAATCACCTAATTTAATTGTTGAATTATATTTCATACATTAGTTCATGTTATTGCCAGTGACTGCCGGTGCTGCCGGTGATCCCTAGGGAAGGGCGTTGGTCACCGGGGGGACTCCGTATGTGTATAAAAAGGGGAGATCACTCTATCCAGTGGACTCGGGGTTTAGCAATTGAGGTTAGAGGGTGTTTTTTAATTACTTCGATTATTTTAGGTAGAATTAGGGGATTTTAAATAATTTATTTTGTTAATACATCGTGGTATTACGGGTTAATCTCGTTTACGCGATATTAATTTATATTTAGAGAGTTTGTATTAGATTAATTTCGATACAGACGACATAGTTCATTTTATTTAAGGTTAGACAAAGGTTTAATCTCTGAAGTCTTACCGATTAAATAATTAGGAATCGTTAGTAGTTCTTTGGAATTTTATTATTCTAAATAATTGAATTATCGATATTTTATAATATTGTTATAGTAGAAATAACTCATACGTATATTCAGATTTATTGTTGAAAATAATTTGCAAAGTTTTGCGTTAACAGTTAAGTGAGATATAGTCTGGTAATTCTAGATTATTTCTCGATTTTGTTAATATTTATTTGTACAATAATTGGGTCATTCTTGTTTAATGCAACCCCCCCCCCCTTTATTGAATTAACGTACACACGAAGGTTGTGCTGCAGTATCACTGTTCAATTGGGTAATTCCCGATTGTCAGTGAATTAATTGTAGGTGTACTTGTTATTGTTGATTAGTTATACGTCTTGTTATTTCTTTATTGAATAAATTTACGTAAATTTTAAATAAGTCTTACATTCAATTACCCTCGGTAATAACTTAAATACGAGTCCAAACACAGGTTATTCTTGTGTTTTAACGAAAGGGGCAATATTTACGAGAAATTCGTAATTTGGTATAATTAAATTTACGGGTTATTCTCGTGCAGGATTGCGTATATATACTTGTGCAATAGCAAGCACTCAGGTCCGTTACATTTGGAACCATGCATTTAAAGAGCACTTACAGAAATTCCTGGACTGTGACGGTTCACTGGACTGGAACCAGCATGGGGAGGAAAAGAGAGGCCTGGCATGGATCCATTCCATTCGATGTAAGAAGTGCCATTTCACCAGTCACAGTGAAAAGCTGTACGAGGAAGTCAGTCGATCAGGAAGGGGACGGAGAGCCACACAGCTTAATGTTGCCATGGCTGTCGGTCACTTGGGTACCAGCCTTACAACAGAGGGTATGCTTGGTATGCTTCTTGGCGCAAACATCAAACCAGCATCAGCCACAAACATTCATCAGACCTGCAACAAAGTACGCAAAATCATCACTGATGTGAACAAAAACAGCATGAAGAAAATATGGCAGGGCATTCCAGAGCTTAAAAACACCATTTCAAGCTGCCACACAAGTGACATACACCTTAAGGTCAGACGACACGTTCCTCAATTTTAGATAACTTTTTCCAGGAATTTGTTAATGGTTTACTATTACTTTGATAAGCTTTCTTGCAAAAAATTAGGGTACCTTTCCAGGCATTTCTGCAAAATACTAGAGTATGCAATAACCTATTGATCTTCTTGAAAATACACTTGGAATGCTGATATAAAGATAAATACATCTACAACACAGCAAAATTCACTATAATAGAACAAAATCTCCGCCGGGTCGGGGCTTTGAACTCACGACCTCGAGAGCCTATACGCTATTGGCAGACAGCGGCCACGATTCTAACCACTCGACCATCTAGACATATAACCAAAGTCAAGTAAATTTTGATCATTTTTAAAGTAATTATAAAATTAATATTTTTTTTTGGAACTCTTTATTACGAGGAGATACAAAAAATATTTTTGAGGAACGTGTCGTCTGACTTTAAGTGAAAATGTTACCAAGAAGAAGAATGTTATGGCAGTGTTTTGTGGCAATAAACTGTGCAAGAAAGGCACCAATTTTAGAGCCAAGTGAAAGGAAGTTACCTGCCCAGGACATGAAGACTGCACTGCAACCATTCCTCCAGAGACCACCATTGGAGACGAAAAGAGATCGGCTGCGGAATGCTTCAGTGAGCTGCAAAGTGATGACCGTTCACTCGTCATTTCCCATTTCACCAGTGATGGAGATAGAGCCGCTGCTTTCGGTGCATCTGAAAAGCAAGGGCATATGATTGAAAACCTCAAAGACCTGCGCCACTTCTTTGACTCTCAAAGAAAACAGACTGCTAAGGCTCTTTTCAGCAGCCACATGTTTCCTGGAAGAACAAAAGCTATGAGAGAATCCATGCAGAGAAGATTTGCCCTGGACCTGAAGCTTAGATGCAGGACCAAGTACGAAAACTGCTTCAGACACTTCGCCAGTGACTTACCTTTGATGAAATGAGCCATGTCAACTCTGTCCGTTCCATCATCAGCTGCTGCCAAGGACAGTGCCGAAAGTCCTGCCAACTTCATTCCTTCTCCTGTCGCAGACTGAAAAACAACAAGTGGAACTCTTCAGTGTTGCCTCGTGATTTTGAATTAAGCATGACAGAAGAAGACACATGGTTCTCAAAAGACTGTATAAATCTGACTTTGTGACCTAATAATCTTAATCTAGAATTAAATATCACACTTGTACACAAAAATCTGAATCTGTGAATAGGGCATACTTAAAATCAAATCCAAAATGTATTACAAGTAATAGAGATTTTGAAAGTAGAATACATAAAGTTGTGCACTCACTCAATCGGGGTCATGGAAATTCAACATTGGAATTTTGTGAATCTTTAGGGGCACCTGTTGTAAAGGTAGTAGAGTGGTCCATCATCTAAAACAACAGCAAAATAGGAAAAATTACTTTAAAATGAAACAAAAACTATTAAAATATAAATTCCAAAGAAAATTTTACAGAATGATCTAAAAGATATCAGCTCTTCGATAAAAAGTCTAAAGACACTTATAGTAAGTCACTAACAGATCCAAAGTTAAACAGGAAGTAGCTAAGTGTGAAAAGGGGGGGGGTGTATCATGGGTAAGTGGGGTGGGGGACTGGGGTGTAGTTAGCATGTATGAAATGTTCGTTATATTGTACCTGTCATGTGAATTTCGTACATGTATTACATTTAATGATTGCTATGTTTTAATAATGTGCACTGAATGTATGGTAATGTGTGAATGATGAGTGTGTAACATGTGACATGTCCTTTTATGAGGTGCTCTGCTCATGTAAATATGTTATTTTTCTCATTGTTTATCTTATTGAGACATTAAATTTGCAAACAATTATCTTGATTTTCTTACCTGTCTGATGTACACAACAAAGAGAACTGAGACGATTGGTAGAAATACGGGTATACAGGCGTCAAATTCCACCATTGGTGACAAGACAGCATCCCACATTGTTTATTCGCGATTGATGATCTGTAACAAGGGAGACAACTCCTGAAATTAGAAAAAATGCAGTTTAAATGTTTCTCTTAAGGTCTCAAAAAAGGAATTAATTTCACTATATGTTACTATAAAGCTTTAATTCAGTTTTAAATTAATTAAATAGTATACTCTCAGCATATAATTCATGGAAGAGAAATTATAGTTAAAGGGACTTGGACACGATTTGAGATCAAAAATTTTATTTTTATTTTATGTATAAAATGGTTTATTTGTGCATTTTAAATGATTGACCAAAATATTAAATGTTAAAGTCAAGTTACAAGCGAGATACAGAGGTAAGAATTGATAGTTATGTAAACAAAGCTCGAGTCTTATAGTTGTTTACAAAAAATGCAGTGTAGAATTTTACCATTTCTTAGACAAAATGACAAGTAAAAAACAATTTAAACTAATTCAATATCTTCATAAATACTATTATCAACAAAATAAAGTTACATTTGATTAAAACTTACACCAATATAACACATATGTAAAAATGACAATATTCGAGCTTTGTTTACAAAACATTTAGAATTATGAACTCTGTATCTTGCTTATAACTTGAAATTTTGACATGGTATTTCAAACTTCTATATTTATCAGTATAAACATTGAAAATGGAAAAACAAAATTTGAAAATTTTAAGTCAAATCGTGTCCAAGTCCCTTTAAATGCTTCAAGAAAAATTTTAGATCAGAAAAATAACACCTTATGCGGCTTCTAAGAGAGATAATTGAGAGTAAACATACCTACCCCGAAGTGCATGTGGGCTCCACATGTTGACAAACAGGCTCAGCACCATCCAGGAAGTTGCATCATGCGCATCTAAAAAAAATAGTTCCATTGAAAATTGTGTGACAATTCCACTAAAATAAAAATTCTCCTAACCACCTAGTCCAAAATCAATACTATAGACCTAAAATAAGGTGCCAAAAAAGGAAGAAAGAAAGGAAATTCTCTATATATATGGAACTACAATTAAGTTCAGTTTGATAGGCTATTTCCTTGCGTAAGACCTTTAAGACTATATAAATCTCCTTTTAAAAAAGAGCTCTATATAAAAACATAGGGGAAACATTGAACTTTTAAAGTGAAAATAAATGAAATTTTCTTTACTAAATAATAGTTAATAGCTAAACAAATCATTTTTAAAAATAAAATGTAGATGTGATGGTTAATTTGTTGACTACATGCCTCCTTTGAAGTAAATCTGCATTTATAATAAATAATGTAAGTTGTATAAGATGTGTACTTTAAGTTTTTTAACCCCCCCCCCCCAAAAAAAAAAAAGTTTGAAAAAAAGAGATTTATTATCTTAAATAGTAGAGAGAATTGATAGTTCATTTCCCCATTTTTCCCTTAAATGTCAATATCTTACTTTATATATCTATATTACAAAATCATTGATATTCATGGAAGCTCAGTTGATTTATTCCTATCTAATTTTTGTAAAAAAAAAAAAAAAAAATACCCCACTGAAAGTAGGAGTGGGGAGGCAGTTTAGGGTAGGCCAGACAAACAAAATTAATGTATTAATGTTATTAATTAATATTTAATAAAATTAATGTATTGGTTCTCGAACAAAATGTTCAAAGTCTAATGAAGTAGGCAGGTTTATTTTTTTATTGCAAGAATTGCAAAGGGAAATAAATTAATATTTAAGCCTCAATTTGAGTTTTCTTTTCTCTCAGTAATCAGTAAAATTAATCATTGCAACAGCATTTGGAGTGACAAATCATTTATTTTTTTTCATTTTTGGACTCGCTTGGCTAACAAGAACCCAAGACTAACCTTGATCACTTCATGACCTTCTTCATTTGTTTCCTTGGTTACATCCTCAGCCTCACACTCTATGGCAATCTCCTCATATGTCTGTTAGTCTGCCAGTAAACAACAGGCAACATTTGGAACAGAGTCCTCTCAGCTACAATATCTGTCTTTGTGCTCCATCTAGCTGGCATTGATGACTTTTTGCTCACACAATTTTGAAAGAGGCATGTGTGACACAGGCTGATTCTTGGGCAATTCACAGTCTGTGTTTTGTGTAAAACACGAGGTAAGGTTCTCAATGTTAATTCCATTTTCAAAATATCACAGTCACTATCTGCAAAATCAATAGACATGTTGAAAAAATTCTATAAGAAAAAAGAAATGATCGAGGTTAATAAATTTAATTACCGGGTAGTCAAGCTTTTGGTAAAGTTAGTATTTAGAAATAAAAATTTGATATTTCATTTAACGATAATGGAAAATTTTGAACAACACAGACATATGTCAATAAAAACAATTTTACAAATAAAAGCCCAAATCGGATATAAATTTAAAGTGCAAAAAACAATTCTTTTTGGATTAGGTAATTTTTTACATGCAACAACTTTTGGTTAGCAAGTTTTCCTGTAAGCATATAGTTTGCAAGATTGACCCTCAAGAAGTTTTGGATATACTGAGGGAACAATCTGTGTAATAGAACGGTTACAGAAAAAGTTGTTAATCATAAGTTGTTCCATTTCATGTACATGTATTCATTTGCAGATTTACCATTTTTTTTTTTCGCTAATTTCAAATTTTTTGCACCAGATATTGTACCTCAACTTGATCTTGAGAGTGATGAGACAGTGTAAATTCCACTAGAGAGAAGCGTCTTTTTATCTTTCCAGGAAAATAAGTTTGGAACTAAATCTTTAAAAATATTACCTTCTAGTCTGCGAACAATTTTTCTTTACTCCAAAGTAACTTTGTACCCTGTAACGAATATGTTATTTAAAGGAAATTCGGTCTACACACGTTTCGTAATGTTGACGAAGAAAACAATGGTTAGAACTTTATTATTTAAAGTTTAGATTAAGCATCATTAACTGGTTTGTAAAATGCATACCTGTCAGTATTCACTCCTTAGTTATCTACATTTGGGCTGTATCTAAACGACTATAACGGCTAACCGGCCTTGGTCGGGCAAACAAATTTACTCTTTTTAAAGGAAGGTAATTTTAGTACATCATTCATAAAGTTTAAACCGTAAGCGATACGGTTTAATTCCGGATTGGAGAAGTAAAAAAGATTTCAAATATAACTGAATAGTTTTTGTATGCCTCTCTCTATATTTTTTCTCAACAGAAAACAAACATTCAGAGAGAGAGAGAGAGAGAGAGAGAGAGAGAGAGAGAGAGAGAGAGAGCTCTTTGACCAAACACACAAACAAGTTTGCACCTTAATTAAACTGTTATTCAATAAGGTGAAATACCTGAAGAGTTTCATTGATATAGCTCCTTATATTTCAATGACAGAATTTCTTTTTATCGCCAAAAAGCTATAATATTGCTGTAATTGTTATGCTTTTACCGTTAGTTAATAAATAAGACCAGAGATATAAATAACATAGGCCTAACATAACACAATAAATTGTTATTTATGTCTCTGGTAAGACATAGTTAAACTACTAGAGAAACTGCTGTTTTATAATTTGATAATTTTCAGAGTCAAGTCTCGAGTCGTGATATATAATGTTACAAAACTGCATGTTTCTTTAAATCTGCTGAGGAGGAAAGTCCACTGACATAAAATAAAAAGTGCATTGATCTAGATTGGGGGGGGGGGAGGAGAAATCAAACATAGTATTAAAAAATAGACATAGGCCTCGTCACCCCCCCCCCCCCCCAATTCCTTTTCCCCACTTTCAACTCCCAATGAAAATACAATGTATTAGTATATCACTTTCTCTTGAAGTGAAATTTGTAGAATACTGTGTCACATGATCAATGTATGAGATGCTGTAAACATTTATTGGATCCTAATAGATCCTATGTCACTGTAAACAATTATTGGATCCTAATAGATCCAATGTCACTGTAAACAATTATTCGATCCTAACACAGGTCATGGTTACATTGAAATTAATGTTAAAACGGGCTTGGTCCCTGTGGATAAAGTGCCTAATTTTGATGAATCATTTACCGCCAACATGTTTAGTACAAACGAAGACAATTAATTCATCTGGTTGCTATACATGATTTCTTGTAATCTTAAGTTCATGTGCATTGTACTGTGTGCTTTATACTATTACAATAGTATATCATATAGCATAAGTAAATATCAAATTGGTTATGTAAGTGTGAACGTTTCCTTTAGTCGTAACTCAAAAATGCGTGATGACATTTTTATTTGTCCTTTGACGTATCTAGGCTAAGTGTATTCACATGAAATTGAACATCTCAGATTTTCAATGCAATGATAATAAATTACACTGAATGTAAATATTTATTAATACATAGTATGACATATAAGTGTTCTGCACCCCTGATATGAACAAAGTTTACTTCACTTACAACAAATTATCGAATTCATAGAAATAGTCTTGCTTAATCTATATCACCCAGTTTGGTGTCTATCTGAGAAATTTTATTTTCTTTACATTGCCTTTAAAATGTTCTGATACAAACAGATTGCCATTATTGTCCACACATAAACCCCACGGATACTCCAGATCACAGTTATCAATGTAGCGGAGAAACTGTCCATTCTGATCCAGAATGTGAATACAATGGTTGTGACAATCTGCTGTCAGGATACGACTCTGACTGTCTGTTGTGATACCAAAGGGTTGAAATGGTTTCTTTTTGGTAACTGAGGGTTGACCGATGTATCTCCATCTGAGTTTCCCGTTCTGATTAACAACCACTACTGCACCAGCCTCAAAGTCAGCTACACAGATGTCATGGTTTCTGTTCTCAGTGATGTATTTAGCCTTTAATTTCTCTGAGTACAGAGGTTTACCTTCATCATCAAATTGAATTGTTTGTTTCTCTGTAGATCCTAAGTAAGTGACAACTTTGAATTGAGTTTTATCAATACTGTACATGGTAACCAGGAGATCACCATTAGAGGTGACACACAGTTTAGAAGGACTCCATCCCTGTAATCTGATCAACTCTTCTGTCTGTCCATTTTTTACTTTATTCACTGTCCTTGATGTCCCGTCACAGAAAAGTAAATTTCCATCACTGTCTACAGCTATATCATTGGGTCCATGGTCTGATTTGTTGCTTACTGTATGAAGCAATACACCTTCAGTGTTAAAGCATTTGATATCCTTCGTCAAACCGAATGTCCAAACGCAATTTTCATTTAGATAGGTAACATTGAAAACATTTTCATACCCAGTCTGTATTGTGGCAACAAGCTCCGGTTCATCCAGTAGTTCTCTCACTGAAGTGTTTGGTTGGTTTAATGACAAGACATTCTCTTCTGTAGCAGTAGACAAAGGAGTGATCTTTCCAAACAAGCGATTCAACTTTTTATGGTCTAATGGTTTTGGAATGAATGTTGGCACTGTGATCTTCAATTTGGGAGGCAGCTTGCTGAACTCTCTGATCTTAGAGCTGTATTCAATGGTAGGAGATACTTCAGTGGATTTCTTGATCTCTTCTGTGGCCAGTAATGTTTGTTTTATGAGAGCCTGTATCTGTTTGATTTCATCCAAGAGTTTTTGTAAAATATCTCTGTGTTTTACTTTAATCTCACTGATTTCAGTTTTCATTTTATTGACAACAATGTCAATTTCTCTGTGCCATTGCTCTCCTTGTTTGGACATTGTTGTTGTAAGTTTCTCATATCCTCCATCCAGGTCGGCAAGCTGATTTTCCAAGTCGAGTGCAATTTCTTCATAGGTAGGAGAAATAACGTTTTCTAACTTATTTGCCTCGTCCGCAATAGCATTTTTCTTTGTCGTGTAAACTTCTGAAACTTCTACAAAAATATGTCCTCTGTGTATTTCTGATGCAGTACAAGAAGAACAAACAAATATGTCGTTGCAATTTTTGCACTGCCAGTCACAATTTTTGTTTGAATGTGTCACACATTTTGGGTAAATCAGAGTAGATTTTCGCTCCTTAAAAGGGACTATTTTATGTTTGTCATATCTATCTGAGATGTGATCTACTACACAAGGCTTGCAGAGGTTGGTATGACAAAAGTCACAGTAGCTGTGTACTATGGCGGTCTCACAAAGGTCACATCGGTGCACGTCCTGGGCACTAGAACGAGGATCCATCGCTTTTCTAAAAATATAATGAAAAAATTAAATGAAAAATTAAATATACTGTTTGTTTTCAATCCAGAAGAAAATGTAGTATTAACAGAGACATAAATAACATTATTTATGTCTCTGGGTGTTAATGGTTAATATTAAGAGCCAACGTGAAAACCGTATGATGCAGCCCTGCTTTTATCAAGGGTTACAATAACCAAATAGAATAATCAACTTGCATTAATTGATAAGCATTTAAGCATAAAATATATTTGTTGAAGGTCAACTCATTAAGAAAATTAAACAGGTCCAGTACAATCTCCAGATTTAGCTATATAGCTTGAATAAGCTAATTAGCTTTATTAAGCTATTCAGTGTAGCTTCATTTAGCTATTTTGTCATACATTTTTCTTAAATTTGTAATTTTATAAGTATGTATATAAAATCGCCTTTTTAGTCCAGTGATAGTTTTCAACTTTGAACTGTTCTGTAAACAATGCATGTAAAGATTACTCATCAATTTGCGTCTCATTAAGAGACTTTGCACTAAAAGTTTTGGGGCAACTGATTCATGACCACACAGTTACCTTTTGAATGAAATATAAAGGAGGTCAGTTATGGTAAACAAGATAATTGATTGGTAATAATTTATCAAAATGAGAAGAAATCATACTTATCCACGCCTCATTGCACACAAAGTGGTAAACAGTTACCCAAACAATGGAAATATATTTTTTGCTTATAAGTGTTTAAAAGCTACAGTGTTAGAATTATCTTTAATTGTGGTCAAGTTTTTAATGGTCAATTGTGCAAATATGAGTAGCAAGTTAATTGCGATTTTTTGTCCATTTCTTACAATAAATATTTTCTACAAAAAACTGCACATAAATAGCTTTATCAAGCTATTTTGAATAGCTTTATAAAGCTATATAGCTTTTTCAAGCTATATAGCTAAATCAAGAGATTGTACTGGACCTGTTAAAACGAAAGTAACGTACTTATTTGAAAGATATTAATTTAAAACGACTAACGTTACATGTAGGTATCTCAATTTTCGTCTAATAAATTAAGTCAATTATAAGCGACACAAACCTTGTTTAAAATAAATCAATTTACATATTCGTCGAATCGGACATCAAACATGCAGACGTGTACACGTAACTTAAACATGGCTGAGTTTGCTTGTATGGAATGTAGTCACATGACATCAAGAATGGAAAACAATTAGAGTTATTCCCCATGTATTATAACCTTTTATCAAAACTACCCTTCTCTTTCCTTACTGAACAGTCAACATGGTCACGATGCGATGATTTAATTTCAAATGAAGAACATGTATGCAAGAATATTGGAGTTTTGACATATACTGTATACAGTATAGAATTCGAAATAAATCAATGCAGTTTGTTGTGCATGAATTTCATTATGCTTATATTATACGATGAAATCTTATTAGCACGTACAATTCAGCGGCCCATTTTTTAAATGACGCCTTGTAATGTAAAACATCTAATGCCGTATATCGGATATTTTGTACGTGCTGTCAAGTTTTACTAATTTTGATTTGTTTTTATTTAATTAACCTACTAGTATCTGAACAAAGGAAAACACGTGCCTAATTGCGCTTGAATATTCTATGGGTTTAAAAATAAAAGGCCATTAATTATGTGTAAACATTTCACCTACATAAATAATGTAAATAAAAGTCCTGTAAACTAAATATCGTTTTATCATGGATAACAAAATTCAATGCAGGTTCATGTAACAGGTTTATCCGTTGATGTAAAGAAGAAATCAACACTCCTGTTAGGGTTCGAATAACGGGCTTTTATTATCATCACCAGTTATATAAATAATTTGATTTGACCCATTCTATGGGAATAGGCCCTATGTGCATTCAAGAAGAGATGTAATTTGTCAAAAACGTCTGTACACCTTTATTACAGTCCGCTCTCTTCAAACCCTTGACAAAGATTAAACTAAAACCCAAAGAACTTTTGGAGGGAAATCGACCAACCAATAGACAAACAAGAAACAAACTAAAACACCAATGAGATTAAAAGACACAACTTAACTTTGACCAAAATATAATCACTGCCCTAAAGGCAACTCTGGACCTTTCTACAAATTAAGTTGTCATGAATGAATGCACACTAATGTATTTTAAGATCAATAAAATAATTATAAAATCCAATATATATGCATTCAAAAAATCATGAAAATATCAAAATGAAATGATGCATATGCAATATACATGTACTTGTAATTAAATCATAAAATAAGAGACTGCTACATTCATAAATTAAAAATAAACCATGACTTCCAACAATTAAATTTGCCCGCTTACTGAAGGCTGTATAAGCATACTCTGATAAAATTAAGGGGGTTCTTATGAAAATTAGCAACTGACATGAAAGTGGAATCTGCTTTTCGAAAAGATTCAGGAAGAGCTCTGGAGAACATGGAGGAATAGCTGCTCACTGTTCGAAAGCTGTTCCAAGTATACAAGACAAATTATGAAGTTTTAAGATTTTCATAGTTTTATCTTCTGTTATAAGATATAAAATATCAAAAAATATTCATTGATAAAATTATCAAAAATAATTCAAATCAAATCAAATCAAAAAATTCTTGAAATTTATAAAATGATCAGTTTTCATTATTTTCATTACTATTTGAAATCGGGGTGTCTCTTATTGAAGAATGACCATGCATACCATCCAAAAGATGTTAAATGTGTTGAAGATATCACATTCTTGAATGATTGTTAAGATTACATGGGTTGGATATTGCTTCTTTATATAGAAAGTTGATATTGTTGACATTCCAAAATTCTCTAAAACAGTGGCCGGTTTAGCCTGGACAAAATTGCACAAACAGACAGATTGACTGATATATTTATTCAAAACATTCTTAAAACTTTTTCATTTACAAATTCAGAACACAGACCTATGCATATAATTGTATAATTGGTCAAACTATATAATTTATGAAATAATTACCTAAATGAAGGTCTATGTACAGTGCATGTGTTCCATGATACTTACATTTATGTTCAATTTTCAGCACTGTCTACAAAAAATAAAAATTCGGCAACACGAACCAACTGTCAAGATGAATGCAGGTATATGCAACCTCGGGGTGTACAAATATTGATTTTTGATTCAAACTGAGTTTCGATGAATATTTTCATAATTCTGGCTCTCACGCTATATTGAGTATTTTTTTTAAAAAATAGGTGTGTATGAATTGGCCAAATTCCCATTACTATTTAGAGTTGAAGTACATGTATATGGGCGTGCTTGAAAAACATATAAAACAATGTACATGTAATATATATATATATATATTTAAAGTTACCTACATTAAACTGATCATATTAGCACACGATATTGACCATTTCTTATATTTTATTCTTGTATCAACACGAGAGTCTATTGTTTTTGTTTTGTCTTTTAAAAACTTGAAATCTTTTCCCTGGCCGTGGTTCATGGATGGACGGAAGATAACCTGGAAAATCTCTTCCGCGTAAAACATGTACAATCATTATACTTCCCTGTAAAATACTGAAATCTGATTGGTTTAGACGCAGTTGATAATCCGTTCTAATACCCTCAGCCTCAGCAACACACTTGGGAACGGGTAACACAACGAATTGTTACATGCGCGTAAATTATGCGCGTACGGTTCGCCGTAGAATTCACTTCATTTCTATATAAAAGCAGTAAAATTTTCTTTAAAAATAAGACATTCAGGATAATAAAATAAATAGTGTCTGTTTGGGAGGGTAACTGTTGAAATTTACACCCCTCGAAAACCATTGTCAACCCCCGCTTTGCGTTGGTTGACAATAGCTTTCTCGGGGCATCACTTTCAACATCTACCCTCCCAAACAGGCACTATTTATATAATGTGCATAGTTCTATTAGAAAAGCATACCAGTTTAAATGATGTTGAAAGTAGACCACATTTACTACTAATTATGCCTTTTAAAACGTAATGCTTAATATGTTGTACAAATGAATACAATCATATTTTTTGGAATATGATCACAATATCAAACAAGCAATACATGGAAATCTCATTTTTATAAAGATGTAAAGTTTCGTATCTCTATAGCCATTTCGTATTGCTGAAACTTCACCAACAGGGTGTCTCTTCGTAATAGATGTAGATCTGTAGCTCTCTGGTTGAAAAATAATCGGATAAACAAACTGATTTGTCTATACAAATTTTTTCAACCAGAGAGCTAGTAAACAGATCTGCAGCTTTCCTTCGTAACAAACGTACTATGCCCTTGAACCAAAGTCATATCACATCGCTGAGTAAATCTTAGTCAGGAGCATATTTTTTTACTACTTTGCTCAAACAGTCAAAGAATACTCACATCACCTAAAGGATTCGAAGTTTCCATAGCCAGAGGTCAAGGTCACTTGGTCAGAGGTCAAGGTCTTATGAATTCATGCAAAATCCTTGTCCAAGAATATTTTCTCTTCCTTTTGTGCGACTCATTCTTCATCTACAGTGTTAACATGAAGAGTGCAGTGACCTCGAGTTGTTTCTAATGCCAAGGTCGAAACAACACTTTTTCTCTTATCCTTTGTCCTTATTTGGTCATACATGTACCCATCCCTACCCCGGTCAAAATGAGCATAAATGAAGGATGTGCAAAACTCATGGACTTTGTTCTAGAGTGGTAGTCATGGAATGGCATGATAGCAATCCTTGCCCCAAACCAAACTATCTCCCCCTTTTACACTATCTGACTCGCACTTAACCTTTTGAGGTGTTCACCCCCCTATTTAGTTACACCTCCATCTCGACATCATCAAATCATCTATCTTGTTTTAATTTGCCCCCCCCCCTTAGTTATAGGTTGTTTGTTGCCCTTATTTTTCACGTTATACATGCAGAATACAGAGATATGTAACAGTTCTGTTTTCTTACACATTTCAAATCGGTTGTAAAAAAAACAAAACACCAGTATCATTTGTAAGTTGAATTTATTAAGGCACACTTGGCTGGTTACCAGCCCTCGCTTCCCCAGTCATACACCACCAGTTTTATCTTTATATATAATACACATATGTATATACCACATTATGAAAAAAAAAAGAATTACAGAAAATCTTTACAGACTTGCAATTCTGACAAGTTTATACAAGTGTGCACATATTTATTGCATTTCTATCCTTTTTTGATGTGCACCAGAATTGATACATACATAAACATCTAAATGACCCCTCCCCCTTTTTTGCCATTGAAAAATAAAATAAATAGATGGTTTTACATTTATATAATACAGTCAATGCATTTTTTTTTTCAATTCTGACAATTATATTGATGCACCTGATTAGATACATGTATATACTTGAAACATATGGTATATACCATAAAAGACAATATAAAAGAAAACAAGCAGATTTAATTATACATTTTCAGTTAATATTGTATTCTTTTGTGAAACATCAACAAGACTTGAGAGCTAAAAATATCAAATATTCTAGTCTTAATTAATATACTGAAAAGTAAAGAATACTGAAACATCATTATGTAGATATAGACAATTATTTTAAAAAAAAATAGAAAGAGAGAAAAAAAGAATACAGTTTTAATCAATACTTATTCAAAAATCAACATGTGAATTTGAAGGATAATACATGAGATTAAATTGACCTATAGATCACACAGGTTTAGTTTTCAGTCATTCTATAAGACTTGAAATGAAGAATACATAATGCAAACTGATTATAAAATTGTTAAGTAACAATTATAATAAATGAATGTATCATGGATTGTGCTTCAGAATAGAGAGAAATTTAAAAAAAAGATCTTCTCATGCATGGACACATACTACTAGTTTATACATATTTAAAACAAAAATCAGAATGCCATTTTAACTGCGTTACTATTTCTCAAAAACATATGTGAAGATTGAAAAACAGGCATTCATATTAATTTCACACATGCTGATCAGAATGATTTTGCTCAACAGCTTGAGGATATTGTCTTTTTAAAGCAATTTCATAAGTTCCAAATTCATTAAGTAGGACTTGTTGGTCATTGCCATTTTTAGACTATAATAATCTTCTTGAAACAAAGAGAATTAGGCAAAATATTAACATTTTAGAGCTAAAAGATTTGAATTTTTGTTAATAATAGTTATAAGCCAAAAATGATATAATACAGGTAATTGTTTTAGACAGATCTGTTAGATAATTTGTTGTTTCACTAGATACAAGCCAAAAATATCATATTACCATCAACTTTTTTTGGAACAGATCTAATGGATAATTTGTTAACCGCCCACCCTCCTTAAGTAGGATTGTTGTAAACAAAAAAAGGTGTTTGATAGATAAACATATGTAAATGCGCTTCAAAATTGATTACATGTATTCCAATTAACTTGTATTTGCAGATCAACCACATGTGTAAAGCAAACAGAACAAATTCTAAACCAAACTCAGCAGACTGAAGAAAACAGGTGACAGATAATTTAGGTATCCAGTTATGATTTTTCAACATTACCTACGTTAGCTCTTGCTCTCCTTTCAACAGAGAGAGAGAGAGAGAGAGAGAGAGAGAGAGGTTTATATAATCTGGTCAGTCATATCTGGTCAGAATACACATACAGGGCACAGCCTCTAGTACATGTAACATATGCAAATTAATACATATATTTTAAAACAAAAAACAAAAAATAACTAATTAAGTTAATTATTTTAAATATTCGCCCACTTCTACAGAATCACATATATAACACAATGGGTATTGGATTTCATTGGTACTGATTAAAGAAGTATGTAATACTAATTCTTACATATATATACATTAAAATATACAAAACCAAACACGTTCCACATTATTCAATAGCATATAACAACATCAAAGTAAATATATACTCTTCATTATACACAAAGTAAAAAACAAACATGGAATGTATCGTATAAAGGAGACTTTTCTTTCTATACTTAAGGCTTTAAGCAGACACACAGTTTGACCTTAGGTGGATGGCATGTCCTTAATATATATGCATATTTTTTGCAAATAAAGGCTGGATAAAGGGATGTTTAAAGCTTAAACCTAATATTCTACAACAAAACTGTCCAAGACATTTAGCTGGGTCTATGCAGTAAGAAATGCAAGCTTTCTGCTAGAAGTTTGACAATCTGGATTTCTCCTTCATGTATTCATAGAGGCTTGTCAAAAAGAATTAAAAGTCAATAAAATATTAGTCAATTTGACTTCATATTCAAAACCAAGCTAAATGCCAAATATATACATACACTTGAAAAATCTCACAAATGAAGATCAAATATTGTGTGTTTAACTGGAATTTTCAGGAGAAAAAGGGATATTTTTGCTTATAAAAAGGTCAATAGCCAAAGAGAAATTATAAACTTATTCTTATATAAAATTTGAGTCATTAGTTTAAGATTGGAAAAAATAACAAAATATAAATGTACCTACTTTTTGGATCCTAACATGTCTGCATTAAAAACCAGTTATACATTGTACAATACTTCGGGATAAGGCTATGTTAGTGTATTGTGTCCATTCAGATACCGGTGTACAGAAAAAATACTGAAGCTATTTGAAGAAATATTCTTTTTTTTTTTTATAATTTATTTTTTTGTTTTCATTTTCACAATCATATATGATTTCATAAAGAAGGTAATATATATAAGAATTTTTTTTGGCATTCTCACTTTCACACTCTTTCTCTCTCTTACATACTACCTTCTCTTCAAGAGCAAACATAAAGGATATATATATATATATAAACGCACATATACAAATATAAATAGTACAGTTGTTTACCATGTTTAAAAATTATATCTCAAATATGTTTTTCCAATTTACCCAGAGTTTATTAAATTTTGTAATCTCACATGATTTGATAGCTATATATTTTTCAACTTTATATTTGAATGACAGATGATGTAACATTCCAACAATGTCAGGTTTTTTGTCTTGTTTTGAACAATTAAAAATGTATTGCTTGGAGTACAGAATTATAAAATTAACTACTTTGTTGTAACCATTGAAAGGAAGTTCACCAAATAGTACATTTTTAACATTAAAGCCAATTCTATTTGAAGTTTTCCTATAAATGTACATACTAAGATTATTCCATATAGGAAGTATTTCTGAACATGTCATAAATACGTGCTGAATTGTTTCCACATTTTCCTTACAAAAAGTACATACATCATATGAAATAACATTAATCTTTTTTAAATAATAGTTTGTTGGAAGAATTCTGTGAAGAATTCTGTATTGTAGCCACTGTATTGAAGTATCAGTTGTTGTCTTAAAACAAATTTTAAAAAAATCTTTCACAGAATCATTTATATCTAAGTGAAGTGATAGTTCAGTGTTCCATTTTTGAATTGCCTTTGGAACAATATCTTTACTATTAATGAGTTGATACAAAACTTTGGAACATTTTTCATTCAACAGTATATATTCAAAATAAAAAGGAATAAATGGTGAAAAATCCTTACTCACATCAGATCTATTAACTGACATGGTCTTGAGAAACTTAGATATTGCACTGATAACACTATTAAATTGCATGGTACAAATATTTGTCAAGCTAAATTGCTTTTCAAAATCATGTTGTGATAAAAAAGTTCCATCATTATTCAAAAAGTCACTAACTATTTTTACACCATGTTCATACCACAATTTGACATAAATTGTTTTATTACCAACACATATATTTGTATTGTACCAAACTGGCATTGAAAAGAATTTTTGCTTAAATATTGTGTTATCCGAAGCTTGAAATATTGTTAAGTATGACTGAAATACATCTTTCCAGAAAACATTACTATGTTTCACAATATTATGCATATATTTGTCACCAAAATCAAGCATATTTTTTGTAACCTCATTGCCATGGATTTCAAAAAAGATGTCCATCCATGGTTTCTTATCTTTAAAAAGTCTCCTAATCCAGGAGCATTTTAATGACTTTAAAAAATTGTTAATTTCTAGCATTTTAAATCCCCCTTTTAAATAATCTTGGGTGATAATTTGTCTCTTCACTTTGTCAATCTTTGAATTCCATATAAATTCATAGAAAAGATTACTTAAAAAAGATAATGTTTCTTTATCCGGGTTTGGGAGAGATATAAAAAGATGATTAAGCTTTGGATAAAGTAATGTTTTGGCTACAGTGACTCGACCAATGGGAGTGAGTATTCTCCTGTTCCACTGTTGTATCATAGCTTTAATTTTTGGTATTTGGATATCATAATTTAAGTTAACTATTTTTTCCAAATCTACAGAAAATTCTATTCCCAATAAACTAAATGTTGTACATCCCCACACTAGTTTCCATCTAGTATGGTGATATACTTGCTTAGAAAATTTTTTAGCACCAATCCAAACAATTTTTGTTTTCAAGCTGTTGATATTTAGTCCTGAGAAAGTAGAAAAAAAATCTACAGTGTCAAGTGCAGCAAAAAGTGAATTTGGTGAACCATCAAGTACTAAAGTTGTGTCATCTGCATATTGGATAATCTTATGTTCCTTACTATTAACCACAATACCTTTGATATTTGTATTTTGTTTTATTAGAATTGCTAAAATTTCTGCACATAGAATAAATAAATATGGAGCAATAGGATCCCCCTGTCTACATCCTCTATATATATCAATTTGTTCTGAAAGGAAACCACACTGCAAGATTGATGCTTTGATCCGTGTATTTAAAATTTTAATCCATGTAATCATATTTTCCCTAAAACCCAAATATTCTAAAACTTTATAAATAAACTTCCAAGATATGGAATCAAAAGCTTTCTCAAAGTCTATAAGCACAAGTAAACCAGGTAAATTTTTTGTTTCAGTAAAAGACATTAGATCATAAACAAATCTGGTATTTTCTCCTATAAACCGACCTTTTATGAAACCAGATTGAGTTTCTGATATCAAATAATTTAAAACAGTTTTAATTCTATAACTGAGACATCCTGATATTAATTTGTATAGTACATTCAACAAGGTAATTGGACGCCAGTTTTTCAAATATTGTCTGGGTTTGTCCCCTTTTGGTAGACATGTAATAATTCCTAGCCTTTGAGATATAGGGAGCTCTTTTTTAACAAAAATATGGTTAACCGCAGACACAATGTAATGTTTGAAATCCTTCCAGAAAAACTTAAAAAATTCAACAGTAAAACCATCACTCCCTGGAGATTTGTTATTTTTCATATTTTTCAACACATTATAAATCTCACTTTCCGATATATCGCCTTCAAGGGATATTGAAGTGGATGTATCTAACCTTGGAATGTCAGTTTTTATTATATCTTCAAGATTAATATCTAGAAGATCTGAGTCTTTACAAGAAAAAAGAGATTCATAAAAAGTTTTGACCTGATGAAGGATACTGCTTTGATCATATATAGTGTTATTGTTGTGTGTTTCAACTTTTTTAATAGTTTTATTTAGAAAGTTTCGAGACTCTAGTGAGCAAAAATATTTGCTTGGTTTCTCTCCTTCTTCTACCCACTTAGCCCGGGATCTTATAATATGACCTTGTAACTTTTCTTTTCGAACTTTTTCAAGTTCAGACTTTTTTTCATGCAAAAGCTCAAAATCAATATCAGACTGTGACTCAATATTCTCAATATCTTTCAGTAAGGTAATTTCAATTTTATCTCTTTCTTTCTTCTTAAATGAAGAATATGAAATTGTAATACTACGGATCTCCATAAGTAAAACTTCCAGAAAAATACTGTGATTTATATCATCATCATGTAGATATTGATCTTGGACTTTATGAATAGTTTGTTTAACCTTTTCAATGTAAGTTTTATCTGTCAGAAGACTGTTATTAAACTTCCATAGCCCACGGCCTCTTACAAATTTATTGAATTTTAACTCTAAAAGTACTGTAGAGTGATCTGATCTATAACCAGGTTTAATAGAAATTGTTTCTACCATGTTTGACAGGCTTTCAGATATTAGTATATAATCAAGTCGGCCTTGTTTTAGAGGATTTCTTTTTCTCCAAGTAAATATTTTTTTGCTTGGATTTAGAATCCTGTAGTAATCAACTAATTGTAAATCCTTCATCAGTTCAAGAACCTTGTCCCTTGCTTTTGGGTTATTAACATTGATATAGTTTTCTGTATCCAACACAGGATTTAAAGCAAGGTTAAAATCTCCACAAAGTATAAAATAGTCATTATCTAGGTTCAAAAAAATATCACGGACTTCTTCGTAAAAACATGGACTGTCATAATTTGGACCATATATGTTAATAATAGTAACACGATTCTCCTCGATGGTTATATCAATCGCTAAAAGATTTCCTTCATTATCTTTAATTTCATTGTGTATTTTAAATTCAAAATTATTGTTAAAAAGAAGACAGACACCTCTTGAGTTCGACCGAAATGAATTGAATATACATTTATATCCCCACTGCGTTTCAATAAATGGTTCAGTTTCAGATGTAAAGTGTGTATCCTGTAAGCATAATATTGAATACCCTTGTTTCTTGTAAAAATTTAGTACGTCTTGCCTTTTCGAAGATGTATGTAAACCTTGACAATTCACTGATGCTATTTTTATCAAATCAGCCATTTATTGTTACATCAAAAAGAAATAAAAAGTAATAAGATAACTTATGTAAACAACAACATATCCTAAGTACCTTTTCAAAAATTATTCTTTCACCCAAACTCACACATCGCCATTTCACACACTTCCATACACAAAAACGAAAGTTACACACGCAAAAACGAAAGTTGCAAGATTTTATGTGCATTCCGATCCCGGTCACCCAAAATCGATCCCGATCGAAATGTCTTCACACAAGGCTCCGCTGGCACATCGCTGATATTTAATGCTTCACCTTCATGTTCACATTGTCAAATATGTCAAATCTATGCCTTTTATTGTCTTTATCAAGAGCGAAAACTTTTCCATTGTACAACCATGCGGATTGAATTTGTGGGTTCTTGTTCAAATCGTGAATTAGTTTTGCGTTCATTGGGGTTATGTGGTCGTACATGGTGAAACATTTTTTGATTTCTTCTTTTGATCGGTTTTTGATGACTTTGACCTTAACTTCTGTGGACTTAAATTTTGCAATCACCGGTCTTATTCCACCGCGATTCCCTTGAGGCAATCTGTGTATCTCCAGCACATCGTTGGGGTCTAGAGCTACACCGGCCTTTTCTTTCAGAATGGTACATAGATCCATCCTAAGATTTTCGTCTTTTTGTTCTTTCCAACCCATGAACTTTATGTTATTTTTCTGGGAATATTGGAGGTTTTGGTTCGCCAGTTTTAAGGCGTCTACTGAAATTTCTTCGCACTCTTTAATAGTTTCTTTCAAAGATCTGAGTTCCTTATTCTGTTCATGTAATTTTTCGCGTAAAGTGTCGAAATCCAGATTGAAACCATCTGACACTTCTTTTACTTGACATTCAAATTCTTTGGTTTTTTTGTCTATTTTTAGATCGAAATTTTCCCTGACCGAATCCGTTATTTCTGATTTCAAGTTGTTTTTTAAATCTCCACTAACTTCTGCCAAAATTTCTTTTTTTATTTCATCCTTTAACTCACTTTTCACTTCGGCAATAACAGATTTCACAATATCTTTTAACTCAGATTTGTTTACCATTGTTTGACGAATTTCGAGCAGGCTTTGTTGAATATTGTTCAAGTCCCTGGTCAAATCTGGGGTTCCATTAAGGGTATCTATGTCTGAACTACTTGATCGTTGCTTTTTTTGAGGTTGTTTATCTGATACCACTGAATTTTTAATAGAAGTCGATGCTGAATTATTTAAATTCAACTGCACGTACCTTTTTTCGGATGTTTTCAAAGGGTTGTCCAATGTTTTTTTGTCAGTTTTTTTTTCCGGTCTCCTTAAGCTCATCGGGGTCTCTGTCGACATTTTGAAACGACAATCTATTCGTGCAGGAAAATTAGTAAATACCTCAATATTTCCACTCGAACACACTTTAAACGGCTGTCCAGTCGTTCGTACTCCAGTATAGTCCACACTGTGCACTCAAAATAGTTTGTGAAGCGTAGTTTGTATGAATTATTAAATAAAAACAGCGGAGCTCTTTTTCTCGCACTACACCCTGACCATACCACGTGACCACTGATCAAAAGAAATATTCTTTTAAGAAAAAAAAGTGATAAATAAATACACATGCATGAACAATCTTTAACAAGAAAAACGCTTTGAATATTTTGCTAAAATATTTTGTAGCCGACAATTAAAACACAGATATATAATTTAAGATAGTTTTAACAAACAAGCATATCCTTTAATCAACTTTAAGTCAACTTTTTGTGTACTTTGTGATTCTCTGAGCAAAATCAACAACAATGGGGCAGGAATGTCTGGCAAAAAATCACAGACTTCTCTGTATGACAAATATAATTATCGCAAAATGTGAACAATATAATTCTTAACTAACTAGCACCAATAAGATCTTGAAAGCTTGACCACAAGTTTGAAAAATTAAATGATTATTGCAATAAAACTCTGGCAGGTACCTAATACATTAGTTTGTATGATAAAGCATTGAAACATGATTAATAACCCAAAACGAAAATAACTGATTATAACAGAGACTTTATTTCATCTCAAGATTTTTGAATACCTATGAAAAAATTCATTTGCTTTATCATCTGAGCAAATTAATTTTTAATTCAATATTTTGAATTAAAATTAAAGTAATTTCTAGATTCCAAAAATCTAAAGCTATAAGTACATTATGTTTAAAGCACTGTCAAGTTAGCATATTTCCTTCTTTGAATGACTGACTTCTTCAAGATATATGAATACATCTTCATCAGCCATCAATTTCAATGAAATCTGCAAACTGACACAAGTTGATATAAACATGATATTTTTTCTCTAATGACAATGTATTTCCTCTTCTATCCCTCCTGCAGTTTAATGGCATACAGTAAAAAATCACAGATCTAGCAAAGTGCTTACGACTAAGAAACCATCGTCACATCAACATAGAAAAATACTGTTTGCATAGAAAAATATTCCTCTTTCTTTTTTTTTTCAAATATACAATCAAGTTTATCACACATGTTGTTTAAGCAGTATGATGTTAAACTGTTATCCCAAATATTGGGGTTTGGCAGTTGAACATTTTTTTTTGGTGGGTGAATATTTCTCTCTCCAAAGGGAGAGAACCCTTCACACCACAGCAGCAGTAGTTGTCTGCCCCTTAGTTGTTCCTGATTATCCCACTAGGTGACTTCCTCTTCCAGGTCCAGATCTGTCTGTCTATCCCTGTGCATGTCTTCATGGTCAGCTTCTGACCGTCCACGCTGGTCTCCATGCACTTCTGTGTGTTGGCATGGTAAATGGAGTTGTCCTGTTCATGAAAGTTGCAATGTATCAAAAGGAATGTACAGGTATGCATGTACTGTTCATCCCACTTTAATTGATGGAGCCAATATTGCTAACCAACTTTTATTGTGTACAAGAAAAAAGTTATAAAAGTTGATAAAATATCTTCCGTAAACCATTCCTTTCAATATGAGTCATTCTAAATCATTTAATCCCTAGAAAATTGTTAATAAAAGTCGGCGTAAATAAAAGCTGAATAACAGTGATTTTTTTTATAGGTCACCCTAAACCATTTATTTTAAGTAAATCGTGGATTAAAGTTGTCGCAAACATAAAGTCACTGCAAATTACTGTGGAAACAATAGATTTCATGATAGCTCAATTTTCGTTTAATTCGTGGGTACCTCTCATCCATGAATTAACATCCTCCATAAATTAATAAAAAAGGATAAAAAAAAGCCATATTTCCTTTGCAGGTTTAAGAGAATACACGAATAAAGTCCCCACAAACCTTGAAAATTTCAGCAATCCATGAAAAATAGCCCCAACGAACTTTAATGATTCCACAGTAATTTAATTAATACCCTTCAACCATAACATTATAGGTTAATCCCAAACAAATCATTTTTGATTTTATGAAAAAAAAAAAATTAAGTACTTGTCTGAAAGGACAATTTATTTTTACAAACCCAATAAATTGTAGGTAATTTTATAATCATATTCATAATTTGAAATAATTTTATGAGAGAACATTTAAAGGCATTGTGCCTGCTGTTCAATCCAATTCAATGTATTCCTTTATACTTGAATAAAATAGTCATCAAATTAAATCAATCAATAAATTAATTAATATCTGTGAATTTGACCACACCCACCTGGTTGCCCCCCTGGTTGTGACAAGGCCACATGTTGACCGGTTTGTGGTAGTTGTGGTTATCCACCGCACTGTCGATACACATCGGCTTGGCCTTGCTGCGGATCTGTAACCAATGCATTACGTAACATTAAAATTTATGCAAACTTTAAAATTGCCAATTTTCTAATATATTAGGCTTCAATGGCAGTGGGTACGCCTGTTGAATACGTGTTGAATACGCGTGTTGAATAAGATAAATATATGTAGTTTGTTATGCAGTATTATCATAGTATTGCTAACATTTTAAATAACCTGATTATGCGTGTTACTCTTCATTTGAGAAAATTAACTGTACTGTTGTGGCTGACCTATCCAACATTGAAATTCCTTATAGCAACATAAATTAAAGCAAGTCTATTTCTTAGGGCCATAAATATCCAATATGGCACAGGATTAGCTCTTTGTTTACTTCAATCTTGTCTGTATTTAAAAAAAACATGAAAACAATGAAAGATGAGACGATAAAATGATGATATTATCTTCCGTACCTCTCCAGAAGCAATGGCTTCCCCTGGAACAAACAGGTCTGGGTAGACATTTTTGACGAACCAGTCAAAGCTATGGCACTGCAAACGTTCCCGAAGCTTCTTTCTGTCGGTGACATCTCCGTAATCTCCCTAAGAAAACAATGTATTTATCTATTATTCATCTAAATTTGTTTAATTAGATTATTGTTGACTTTATATTATACAAATTACATTTTCCAAATGAATATCCTCAATTTGTTATTCAAGAGTATGTCATTTTTTAAACTCTTAATCTAACTGAAGAAACAAATCATCATATTATAAATCGAAGTGAAATAAAAATGTCTAAATCATAACAAATTAAACATTTTAAAAGTATTGCACAACCAAAACATGTAATCTACCAGCTGACCCCATTTTTTTTTCTGAATCAGTTCTTAAAACCGTGTAGAAAAAATATGCTGAAGACCAAGAGGGGCCAGACTAACTAACAAACAAATAGACAGACAGATAATTATTCTCCTTCAGTTTCACATTTAGGGAACTAAAAATCAAAAGTTTTTAAAAATTCCATACCAGATCATAGTTGAATCTTTCATAATAATAGTTCTTGTATTCGTCCATCCAAACTTCAGCCAATCAGATTGAGTTTTTCTTGACAACGTTGACACCAGTCCTCCACTTGTACGGACTTCTCTTTCTGATGATGTGACCAACATGAGAGCATGGAATGATTCACACATCCAGACCTTCAAAATGAAAAACATAGGTAATCACAGATTACCGGTACAAAGCTCACCGAGACGAGACATCACCCTTACGAGACTTCACCTTTATGAGACCACCTTTATCATATTAAATGAAAATCATACTTTATGATCTTGGATATTCATGGATTCTGTTTTGACACAATATCGTATATCATCTGTTAAAAAATTGTATGATAATCATATGTTCATATGTTAATCAATACAATAATATAAAATTAAATATTGCATACTATCATATTTACAACATATATCATATAATACAATAAATATCATAATAAACAATGATGAGATATGATATTGTGATGTATGATATGACATTGTATTGTGTTAATATACGTTATTGTATTTGATCACATAATACAATATCATAATATATAAAACAATATAGTATTATATTACAATATCATATAACATAATACATCATAACATTGAAACATATGATATTATATTGTATAATATAGTATGATATTGTATGATACTGTATCATTTTTGAAACATAATATGATATTCTATTATATGATACAATATAATTTGATACAAAATTGTATCATATCAAATGATACAATATTATGTATAAAGTAAAATATATAATACAACATTATATAATACATATTGTATCATATGATACAATAATATATTTTACAATATCATACAATACAATTTCATGTGATGTGATAATTTATCATATTATAAACCAATGTCATATTATACAATATCGTATGATACGATATTTTATAATATTACAGTATCATATTATACAATTTCAAGTGATATAATTCTATATTATAGAAACTAATATCATATAATACAATATGGTATGATACAATTTTATAGAATATACAATATTGTATCATAGGATACAATATTATATTTTGCAATATCTTATGTAATAGTATCATGTGATAAAATAATAAATTAATAATACAATATAATATTATACAATATTGTATCATAATATACAATACTATACATAACGATATCATGTTACAATATCATAACATAAAATATAAAAAAAAATTGATACAATATCATATCGTATCATATAACTTTTTATTATATTACATATGAAATTGTATTGTATCATATTAAACAATATTGTTTCATACCATACAATACTATATCATAGGAATCATGTTATATAATTTATTAACAAACAATCTATCTATAGAGCAGGTTTGAGCGAGGTAGGAGATTTCTTTAGCATCCTTGATAATGGAGATCAGGCTCTGCATCTGAAGCAACCTCTGCGTTTCATTTATAATATAGTTAAATCAACTATGCAAGCTATCATCTATAAAACATGTGACCTGTTCCAAAACAAGAGGCCCATGGGCCACATCGCTCACCTGAGGAACAATAGATATGATAAAGTCAGCTTAATGGAGTCATAATACAAACAATCTGGACAATGTACAATAATACATGTAGATCCTGTATAAATGAAATCCATTTTTCCCCCTTGGAACTCGGATAGCCCTGATTGCTGCCAATATTTACAAGAGCAGACTTTAATCACCGCTCCTGCACATATATAGGGACTCAACGTTACGCAGGCAGGGATGACCGCACACCCACGCAACTCAACAGGTACCAATGTTTACGCAAGCAGGGATGACCGCACACTTGCGCCAACAGCTCAACCTAATGCAAGCAGGGAGTGCCGCACACTTGCGCTAGAAAGGCCTGAACACCAGCAGGGATGACCATACATTAGTGCTCCGCCGCAACCACCACCAATACAAGCAGATATGACTGCACACTTGTATTAATGCGATACAGGGCAGGATTGACCGCACACTTTGTATCGCAGGTTAGAAACCACGTAGATTAGATAGAGCAAGGATGTTCACACACTCAATCTATCCAGACCTGTTCAAGTTTAACCCCAAACAGTCACTCATCGAAGTGCAATAGACACTGTCCCTATATATGTGCCAACCTAAAATAATTCATAGTATCTAAAAATTGGAAATCAAAAATAAACACACTAATCCGGCCTTACCCAAAACTTCTTATGCAGAACAACTTATATACATTGAATATTTATTATTGTATAAAAATAATCATCACAATAATTGGTAAACAGTGGATGCATTAATTAAAATAATCAAGAATCAATAAATCAAGGGCAATAACTCAATACAGTAATACAAAAAGATTCTAATGAAAAAATAGCTGCCTGCTTCAATTTTATAGTCATATCACATGTTAAGTATTGCAGTTCTCAAAAAGATCCTTTACAATTGTTTATATATGGGATATTTAGCTACATCAAACTCTGAACCTTCTTGTGAGGCCGAAGAATTGTCCTGGAGCCAAAGTTTTAACAATTATAAAGAATCATCTTGCTGATTAGTTTCTGAGAAGAAGATTTTTAAAGATTTACTTTATATATTCCTATGTAAAACTTTAACACCCCCCCCTCCCCTATGTGGCCTCACCCTACCCCCGGGGGTCATGAATTTCACAACTTTGAATCTACACTACCTGAGGATGCTTCCACACAAGTTTCAGCTTTCCTGGCTGTTTAGTTTCTGAGAAGAAGATTTTTAAAGATTTACTCTATATATTCCTATGTAAAACTTCGACCCCCCATTGTGCCCCAACCTACCCCCAGGGATCATGATTTTCACAACTTTGAATCTACACAACCTGAGGATGCTTCCACAACAGTTTCACCTTTCCTGGCTGATTACCGGTAGTTTCTGAGAAGAAGATTTTCAAAGATTTACTCTATATATTTCTTTGTAGAATTTTAACCCCCCCCCCCCCAATTTGTTCTCACCCTACCCCCAGGGATCATGATTTTCACAACTTTGAATCTACACTACCTGAGGATGCTTCCACACAAGTTTCAGCTTTCCTGGCTGTTTAGTTTCTGATAAGAAGATTTTTAAAGATTTACTCTATATATTCATATGTAAAACTTCGACCCCCCATTGTGGCCCTACCCTACCCCCAGGGGTCATGAATTTTACAACTTTGAATCTACACTACCTGAGGATGCTTCCACACAAGTTTCAGCTTTCCTGGCTGTTTAGTTTCTGAGAAGAAGATTTTTAAAGATTAACTCTATATATTCCTATGTAAAACTTCGACCTCCCCATTGTGGCCCCACCCTACCCCCGGGGGTCATGAATTTCACAACTTTCAATCTACACTACCTGAGGATGCTTCCACACAAGTTTCAGCTTTCCTGGCTGTTTAGTTTCTGAGAAGAAGACTTTTAAAAATTTACTCTATATATTCATATGTAAAACTTCGACCCCCCATTGTGGCCTCACCCTACCCCCGGGGTCATGAATTTCACAACTTTGAATCTACACTACCTGAGGATGCTTCCACACAAGTTTCAGCTTTCCTGGCTGTTTAGTGTCTGAGAAGAAGATTTTTAAAGATTTACTCTATATATTCATATGTAAAACTTCGACCCCCCCATTGTGGCCCCACCCTACCCCCGGGGGTCATGAATTTCACAACTTTCAATCTACACTACCTGAGGATGCTTCCACACAAGTTTCAGCTTTCCTGGCTGTTTAGTTTCTGAGAAGAAGATTTTTAAAGATTTACTCTATATATTCCTATGTAAAACTTCGACCCCCCATTGTGGCCCCACCCTACCCCCGGGGGTCATGAATTTCACAACTTTGAATCTACACTACCTGAGGATGCTTCCACACAAGTTTCAGCTTTCCTGGCTTTCTGGTTCTTGAGAAGAAGATTTTTGAAAATTTCGAGAAATTTTTCATTAATTTCTAATTATCTCCCCTTGAAAACGGGTGTGGCCCTTAATTTTCACAACTTTGAATCCCCTTTGCCTAAGGATGATTTGTGCCAAGTTTGGTTGAAATTGGCCTAGTAGTTCTTGAGAAGATGTTGAAAATGTGAAAAGTTTACGGACGGACGGACAGACGGACAGACAGACGACAGACAAAATGTGATCAGAATAGCTCACTTGAGCTTTCAGCTCAGGTGAGCTAAAAACTAAACCTCATCCAGCATCTGAAACCTATGGCTTAGATTCAGCATTCAAGCCTGTCAGGTGCATCAGTATACATAAGACGCATCTCCATGCAAGTTTGGTGAAGTTCAGACCAGTAAAAACTAAGATATCATCATCAGAGGGCACTAGCAATTAAACCCTTAACCTGCTCCAGCATCCGCAACCTATGGCTCAGATTCAACATCCATGCCTGTCAGGTGCATCTGTATCATAAGACACACCATCCATTCAAGTTTGGTGAAGTTAGGAATTGTAATAACTAAGATATATTTTTTAGCATCCTTGATAATGGAGATCAAGCTTTGCATCTGAAGCTTCCTCTGTGATTCATTCATATTACAGTTTAATCAACTATGCAAGTTTGAAATAGTACTATTAAACATGTGACCCGTTCCAAAAAACTTAACCATATCCAGCATCTGAAACCTATGGCTCAGACTCAGCATTTAAGCCCGTCAGGTGCATCAGTATCATAAGACGCACCATCCATGGAAGTCTGGTGTAGTTAGGACAAGTAATAACTAAGATATAATCATCAGAGGGCACCTGCAACAAAAACTTGAACCAGCTCTAAAAACCTTAACCTCCTTCAGCATCTGTAACCTATAGCTCAGATTCAGCATCGAAGCCTGCCTGGTGCATCAGTATCATAAGACACACCATCAATGCAAGTTTGGTGAAGTACGGACCAGCAGTAACTTAGATATTGCTATCAAAGGTCACGTGCAACAAAAACTTTAACCTGCTCCAAAAACCTTAACCTCCTCCAGCATCTGAAACCTATAGCTCAGATTCAGCACTCAAGCCTGTCTGGTGCATCAGTATCATAAGACACACCATCCATGCAAGTTTGGTGAAGTACGGACCTGCAGTAACTTAGATATTGCTATCAAAGGGCACCTGCAACAAAAACTTTAACCTGGTCCAACAACCTTAACCTCCTCCAGCATCTGAAATTTAGGACTCAGATTCAGCATCCAAGTCTTTCAAGTCCATAAGTAGGTCCAGATGCATCATCCATGCAAGTTTGGTGAAGATATGACAAGTAATAGCTTAGATACAGGACCTGCAACAAAAACTTTAACCAGGTCCGGACGCCGACGCCGAGGGTATAGCATAAGCTCCCCCTGACTTCGTCTCGGTGAGCTAAAAAAATCATACAAAACTGTCATGATATCATAATATTTTTTTTTCACCAGTAACCAGTTATAAAACAGTATTGCAGAAAATGAGTTTTGAAAAATGTTATGATCCATCAAACATGAATCTAAATTATATTACAAACAGTAAATTTTCTTTCAACATAATAATGAGAATGGACAAGAAAAAGAAATTTGGTGCCATGACCAGGATCCTACTTACATGTACTCTGAAAGACAGTTCTAAGTTTTCTCCTCCCCCGATATCCATTCCAGGGTCGTAGATACCAAGTTCCGTAAAATATTCTCTACGGATGGAAAAAAGACCTCCGGCCATCGTGGGCGACCTGTGATATCATTAGTTTAAAAATAACATAGGATTGAAATATAACATGATGTTTCAAAGTTCAGTATATAAATTTTGCTTATCATTTACTTTTATTCAGGTCTTTGTTGAAACATACATGAAAGTTAAAGATTCTAGGCTTTTAAGTGTCTTAAATTCATTAAACAAAACAAAAATATTGAAAGACAAAAAGTTTTTACAACATAAAAATTCCATAATATTTGATTATGTTTAAAAATCTTATAAACACACAATTTTTTTGTCAATACTTTTGTTGCATGTTTTGGAAAAGAAATTCTATAACTAGCAGAATAATGTCACTATGATGATATTTTTCTAGCAAGCAGATGAAAAAGTATCGGAATTGACGATTCAAAATGCATGCACTTCTAATTTGGAGTAAAACTAATTCAATCAACAATATCAATAATCTTTAAATCTAAAAAGATTATTGAAAAATTGAGTGATAAATAATTTGATTTAAACAGTTGCACTGTATGTAATGTATTTTAAGGTACACTAGATTTTGACCCGTGCGTGCACGGGTTGACATAGCATATGATATCGGACATTTACGAAATAGATACATCGACACACCGTTTATTGTTGACATTTGCATTACCAAGCTTTAAGCGTACAATAATGCTATTAATTTCACTACATTCTGCTGAGTTAAAATAATATAATCTGTGTCTGCCTCCCATATACCCGTAATGTAGCAGAAAATCGCATAATCGCTCCTAAACGATTTTGGAGAAAATTAATAAAGTTGCATTGAAAATAACAGTCAAATTGTTCATAACAAACCATGTTGAAGCTGTAAATACCTTTCTTCGAAAAGTTTAATTTTATAATTGCAGAATTCAACATTTCTTCAACAACGTTTTTTACACACCATGTTTACAATCAAAACTCCCGGGATTTTTTTTTTTAGAGTAAATGCACTGTTAGAGTTGTCACCCGTATTTTCTTTGATGAACAGGAAAAAAAATTCTAATGAAAATTTATACGCATTTGTTTTATCGTCTCTGAGTTTATCCATGCAAATGTGATATTGTGGAAACATAAAATAAAGAGCTCCCGTGATTTACCGTGAATGTAATGCGCATGCGCAAAATTGTAAAATCCAAAAAATTCAGATGATTTCCGGAATTTTTTGAGGAATTTTCGTTGATTATTAATAAGCGAAGCTTGATTGAGAAAAAATAAAAACAAATTGGTAATCTTCAAGTACCAATGATGTTTAGAATATATAAAACAAAAGACAGTACTCTTCCGATTAATTGGTATTAAAGCTAAAAAATTCGAGTCTATTATTTTAATATAGTAGTATAGATTATCCCTTTCCTCCATTCACTTAATTTCTTACCTGTCTGATGTACACAACAAAGAGGACTGAGACGATTGGTAGAAATACGCGTATACAGGTGTCAAATTTCATCGTTGGTGACAAGACAGCATCCCGCATTGTTTATGCGCCATTGTTGAACTTTAACAAGGGAGACAACTCTTGAAATTAGAAAAAATGCAGTTTAAATAAAAGTTACATGTTTCTCTTAAGGTCTCACACAAAGAGTTAATTTCACTATATGTTACTATAAAGCTTTAATTCAGTTAAAATTATTTAACTATACTCTCAGCATATAATTCATGAAAGAGAAATTATAGTTAAATGCTTTAAGAAAAATAACGCCTTCTGCAGCTTCTAAGAGAGATACAGTAAAACACGGTTATAACGAACACACTTATAATGAACTGACACTTACAGCAAAGTGAATTTCGTTCCCCGTGGCTGTATTACATGTTGTAAACTTAACGGATATAACGAATTACGCATATAACGAAGTAAAATTGAACATCCCTGGGACTTCGTTATAAGCGTGTTTTACTGTAATTGAGAGTAAACATACCTACCCCCTAGTACATGGAGGTTCCACATGTTGACAAACAGGCTCAGCACCATCCAGGAAGTTGCATCATGCGCATCTAAAAAAATAGTTCCATTGAAATTTGTGTGACAATTCCACTAAAGTAATAATTTTCCTAGCCACTGGGTCTAAAATCAATACTATAGGCCAAAAAGGAAGAAAGAAATTGTCTCTATATATATGGAACTAAAGTTGACTAAGTTCAGTTTGATTGGCTATTTCCTTGCGTACGACCTTTAACACAACTAAAAGTTCATGAAATTTAATGAAAGGACTATATATGATAAGGGCCTAATATGGCCCCCTAAAATGAACATCATCATTTTACTATCATTCTTTGTTTTCTTAATACAGCTATGTATGTGATGTGTTTACATAATATTCATTTTGGTTCAAGTGCCCACAATTTAGAAATATGACATTGTAAAGACAACCTTTTCCCGCCATTTTTGCATTTTTAACGTAAAACAGCTTGTTTTCAAGCAGTTTTTCCTTCCAAAAACATAGAGCGCATTCTTGAACAAATAAAATATTTTAATCTGAGATGTATCTAGCCAAGACTAATAAGTGACAAAAAAATTTTCCTTGTTCAAGCATGCGCTCTATATTTCCCATTCGTAAATATATAAGAAAAATGTCAATTTTTAGCCGATTTTGATTGAATTATAGAAATGGCGTCACTTCTGATGTCATATACTGCTAGGGAGTGCAAATAAATCAAATAAATAGATGAAAAATATATTTTATATCAACTCTTCTAAAAAATTAGTTAACATTTTATTGTACCCGAAACGCTTAAAAAATGGCGAATTATGGGGGCCAAATATAACTCTTATCGTATATAGTTCTTTGCAGTAAATTTCTAGTAGGTACGTATCTATTTCCTATATGCTAGTGTATGAAAATCTACTTTTGACCGGAAGGGATTAAAAAAGTAGGAGATAACTCTTCTAAACAGATTGCTGAAATCTGGAGTAAATTTCTGTTAAAATTCATCTACAGTACATGTTTTTAAAACTAAATAAAATTTGATTAGTGAGATGTTGTGAAAAGAGCTTGGAATGAAATGAAACCTGAAATGTTAGAGTTTATGTGTATGTGCTTTAAAAAAAATTCAGCTCTAATTAATAGACATTAATTAGCTAGGAAAAAGGAAGTTGACTTAAACATTGGAATTAATTAGCAAAAAGTTGTTAATTTTAATTCTAAGACAAAGACAGAGACTGGAGAAAATAGTGCCAGAAGAGTCTTCAATAATGTACCTTGGAACTTTGATAACGGTGGTCACTGATTAATGGCTAGTGATTAAGATAAGGGGTTCTTAAGCAATGGGGGGTGATGAAGCTTTTCCATCAGTCATCAAAGATGGGGTCCCTCTTAGAAGACATGGCAGCTCTAAAATAAATAAACAGTATGAAAGTTTACAATACTTAAAAATTTGCAACACATACAACATCATATTCTTAGAAAAAGTCTACAAGTGTACAGTTCAATATAAATCATGCCAAAGAAAGGACTAAAGTGGCTGCATCAACATCAGTACAAAAAAGGAAACATTCCTCACAACAACTAAGGGCCAGAAGAGTACAGGGACCACCAGCCCAGTACAGTGTCTATGTCCTATTATTATGCCTTCTGTCAGTTTGTCACTATATATTCAGTACTCATCTATTTTCGCATAGTATCAAAGGATTCATATAGCGTAAGCATACTATGCCGAAATAGAGCACGGCAAATGTCAACGAAAATCTTTCAAGCGCCGACAGCGGGATTCGAACTCACGACGCTTAAATCATTCCAGCTTGAAGCCCAACGCGTTACCGCTACGCTAAATTAGCCGATATAATTAACAACGGTATTTATATATATAAAACGTAGATATATACGACTGACATCAAACAATTAAAATTATTCATTTTTCCAAAAACACTTCATTTTTGACGGTAATTTTAAAGTTAAAGTTTCTAATAAACTTTTGAACAAATTGATTGAACATTTTTCAAAGAAATTCTACATGAGAATCACAAAAACGCTTTTTTAAATGACGCTTGATAAGGAATGTACAAGAAAAAAATTCAATGAGATTTCGTCTGCTAAACATTTCGAGTTTTCTCGGTAAGGCCAAACGTCTCTCATTTCTTGAAAAGAACATAAACCTTTGTTGACTTTTAATTGTACAACAACTTGTTGATTAAATAAACAATCAAATTAATTGATTAATTTGAAAAAAACCCAAAACAAACGCTTGCTTTTCCGGTGATTATTTTTAGGGACTTGTCAACACTCGAACGTCACAGCTACTTACAGCAAAGTACGTCAGTATATTCAACAGTCGGCATAATAATAACAATAGTGTTGTGCTGTGCATGTACTATGCCTAAATAGTAGTCAGGGTTTGATACATAGTGCACTCGCCTCCGGCTCCTGCACTATGTATCAAACCCTGACTACTATTTAGGCATAGTACATGCACAACACAACACTATTATATAATAAGAAGGCTGAGTAAAGAAGAGTTTCAGAACCCTGTACAGCAGCAGAAGGATGGAATATTCACAGTAAGCGATGCTTAGCGTAGAAGCAGTCAAATGAAGATTTTGCGATCCAGGCAGAGTGAAGTGGAGCTGGTAGACTCCTACATGAATGCAGAGTCACCGAACCCCAATTCCAGACTTTACAAAGTACTCCATCAAGAAAAAACTGCTAAACTATGTGTGACGATTGTGACACGAAATAGAATTGTATTTTGATATTGCACACGCATGTACTACTTTTGACATGTCCCCCTTATTTACCGTTTGCATTTCACAGCGAGATGTCATAATTTGTACTATTATTACTTACTGCATCAGGTGAACGTGATTATTTGATTGTATTTCAATCTTCCAGGTCTATTATTTTCATTGGCAAACTCCACTTTAAATGTTTTCATGATGTTTCCAAGCATGTACTTTTCGTTTTTACATACCGCCATTAGTGTTATGGAATTTCAGTATATCACGCCCGATGCAAATCATAACTTTTGTGCACTAGGTTTTATTGAGATTTCTGTATTAAATTGTATTGTTGTATGAATTGCTATAATTTTATTTGTCATATATTGAGTAAATCACCTAATTTAATTGTTGAATTATATTTTATACATTAGTCAATGTTATTGCCGGTGACTGCCGATGATCCCTTGGGAAGCGCGTGGGTCACGGGGGGGGGGGGGGGGGGGGGGGGGGGGGATATGTGTATAAAAAGGGGAGATCACTCTATCCGGTGGACTTAGCAATTGAGGTTAGAAGGTGTTTTTTAACTACTTTGATTATTTTAGGTAGAATTAGGGGATTTTGAATAAATTATTTTTTTAATACATCGTGGTATTACGGGTTAATCTCGTTTACACGATATTAATTTATATTTAGGGAGTTTGTATTGGATTAATTTCGATACAGACGACATAGTTCATTTTATTTACTGTTAGACGAAGGTTTAATCTCTGAAGTCTTACCGATTAAATAATTAGTAATCGTTAATAGTTCTTTGGAATTTTATTATTCTAAATAATTGAATTATCGATATTTTATAATATTGTTACAGTAGGAATAATTTATAAGTATATTCAGATTTATTGTTGAAAATAATTGGCAAAGTTTTACGTTAACAGTTAAGGTATCCGATCCATATTAGGACCAAATTTTTCCAACCTTGAATATTCATCATGGATTTAATACTTTAATATTCATTTAAAGCATTTAGGAGTAGAAAAAGATTTACCGAGAGAAATTTTCAAAAATATTATTAACTAATTAATGAAGATTGCATTAGGGTCTATGGAGACAAGCACATTTTTTAAGATAAAAAAATAATTACTAGAAGTATTAAAAAATGCTTTGGTGGAAAGATGTATTTTATCAATAGGAATACAGAAACTTTTGAAAATAAATTTTATACCGTGTAGATTTTTTTTAGAATTAATTTTTATAGAATAAAAGCAAAGAGGGACAACTCTTCAAAAAAAGGAAAAGGTAATTAATTAGGACACATTCCACTCTTAAATAGGAACATTATGTTCAAGTATACTGAGTGTTAAGCCCATACATATCTGTTATGCACCCAGATTCATTGAATCTGAGGCTATTATGGATATGATACCTTAAGTGAGATATAGTCTGGTAATTCTAGATTGTTTCTTGACTTTGGTAATATCTATTTGTACACTAATCGGGTCATTCTCGTTTAGTGCACCCCCCCCCCCCTTTATAGAATTAACGTACACACGAAGGTTGTGCTGTAGTATTACTGTTCGATTTGGGTAATTCCCGATTGTCAGTGAATTAATTGTAGGTGTACTTGTTATTGTTGATTAGTTATACGTCTTGTAATTTCTTTGTTGGATAAATTTACGTAAACTTTAAATAAGTCTTATATTTAATTACCCTCCGTAATAACTTGAATACGAGTCCAAACACAGGTTATTCTTGTGTTTTAAAAAAGGGCAATATTTACGAAATATTCGTAATTTGGTAGAATTAAATTCACGGGTTATTCTCGTGCAGGATTGCGTATATATATATTTGTGCAATAGCAAGCACTCAGGTCCGTTACATTTGGAACCATGCATTTAAAGAGCACTTAGAGAAATTACCGGACTGTGACGGCTCACTGGACTGGAACCAGCATGGGGAGGAAAAGAGAGGCCTGGCATGGATCCTTTCCATTCAATATAAGAAGTGCCATTACACCAGTCACCGTGAAAAACTGTACAAGGAAGTCAGTCAATCAGGAAGGGGACGGAGAGCCACACAGCTTAATGTTGCCATGGCTGTCGGTCACTTGGGTACCAGCCTTACAACAGAGGGTATGCGTGGTATGCTTCTTTGCGCAAACATCAAACCAGCATCAGCCACCAACATTCATCAGACCTGCAACAAAGTAGGCAAAATCATCACTGATGTGAACAAAAACAGCATGAAGAAAATAAGGCAGGGCATTCAAGAGCTTAACGAGAAATGTGGACTTGCCAATACACCTATAAGGGCGGAAGGAGACGCCCAGTATAACAATGCCACCGTCAGTGCAATCGGTAAAACACCATTCCAAGCTGCCACACAAGTGACATACACCTTAAGTGAAAATGTTACCAAGAAGAAGAATGCTATGGCAGTGTTTTGTGGCAATAAACTGTGAAAGAAAGGCACCCATCTTAGAGCCAAGGGAAAGGAAGTTACCTGCCCAGGACATGAAGACTGCACTGCAACCATTCCTCCAGAGACCACCATTGGAGACGAAAAGAGATCGGCTGCGGAATGCATCAGTGAGCTGCAAAGTGATGACCGTCCACTTGTCATTTCCCATTTCACCAGTGATGGAGATAGTGCCGCTGCTTTCAGTGCATCTGAAAAGCAAGGGCATATGATTGAAAACATCAAAGACTTGCGCCACTTCTTTGACTCTCAAAGAAAACAGTCTGCTAAGGCTCTTTTCAGCAGCCACATGTTTCCTGGAAGAATAAAAGCTATGAGAGAATCCATGCGGAGAAGATTTGCCCTGGACTGAAGCTTAGATGCAGGACCGAGTACGAAAACTGCTTCAAACACTTCTCCAGTGACTTACCTTTGATGAAATGAGCCATGTCAACTCTGTCCTTTCCATCATCAGCTGCTACCAAGGACAGGGCGGAAAGTCCTGCCAACTTCATTCCTTCCCCTGTCGCAGACTGAAAAACAACAAGTGGAACTCTTCAGTGTTGCCTCGTGATTTTGAATTAAGCATGACAGAAGAAGACATCTGGTTGTTAAAAGACTGTATAAATCTGGCTTTGGGACATAATAATCTGAATCTAGAATTAAATATCACACTTGTACACGAAAATCTGAATCTGTGAATAGGGCATATTTAAAATCAAATCCAAAATGTATTACAAGTAGTAGAAATTTTGAAAGTAGAATACATAAAGTTGTGCACTCACTCAATCGAGGTCATGGAAATTCAACATTGAAACTTCGTGAATCTGTAGGGGCACCTGTTGTGAAGGTAGTAGAGTGGTCCATCATCTAAAACAACAGCAAAATAGACAAAATTACTTTAAAATGAAACAAAAACTACTAATACATGTATATAAAACAGAATGATCTAAAAGACATCAGCTCTTCAAGAAAAAGTCTAAAGACACTTATAGTAAGTCACTAACAGATCCAAAGTTATACAGGAAGTAGCTAAGTGTGAAGGGGGGGGGGGGGGTGTTATCATGGGTAGGTGGGGGGGGGGGGGGGGGGGGGGGGTGTAGTTAGCATGTATGAAATGTTTGTTATATTATACCTGTCATGTGAATTTTGTATTACATTTAATGATTGCTATGTTTTAATAATGTGCACTGAATGTATGGTAATGTGTGAATGATCAGAGTGTGTAACCTGGACATGTCCTTTTATGAGGTGCTCAGCTCATGAAATATGTTATTTTTCTCATTGTTTATCTTATTGAAATATTTGCAAACAATTATCTTAATTTTCTTACCTGTCTGATGTACACAACAAAGAGGACTGAGACGATTGGTAGAAATACGGGTATACAGGCGTCAAATTCCACCGTTGGTGACAAGACAACATCCCACATTGTTTATCCGTGATTGTTGATCTTTAACAAGGGAGACAACTCCTGAAATTAGAAAAAATGCAGTTTGAATGTTTCTCTTAAGGTCTCACACAAGGAATTAATTTCACTATATGTTACTATATATCTTTAATTCAGTTTTAAATTAATTAACTATACTCTCAGCATATAATTCATGAAAGAGAAATTATAGTTAAATGCTTCAAGAAAAAATTTAGATCAGAAAAATAACGCCTTATGCGACTTCTAAGACAGATAATTGAAAGTAAACATACCTACCCCCAAGTACACGTGGGTTCCACATGTTGACAAACAGGCTCAGCACCATCCAGGAAGTTGCATCATGCGCATCTAAAATAAATAGTTCCATTAAAAATTGTGTAACAATTCCACTAAAATAATAATTCTCCTAGCCACCTAGTCCAAAATCAATACTATAGGCCTAAAAAGGAAGAAAGAAAGGAAATTCTCTATATATATGGAACTACAATTAAGTTCAGTTTGATTGGCTATTTCCTTGCGTAAGACCTTTAAGACTACATAAATCTCCTATTAAAAAAGAGCTCTATATAAAGATATTGGGGAAACATTCAAATTTTAAAGTGAAAATAAATGAAATTTTCTTTACTAAATAATAGTTAAGAGCTAAACAAATCATTTTTTAAAATAAAATGTAGATGTGATGGTTAATTTGTTGACTACATGCCTCCTTTGAAGTAAATCTGCATTTATAATAAATAATGTAAGTTGTATAAGATGTGTACTTTAATTTTTTTAACCCACCCCCCCCCCCCCCCCCAAAAAAAAAAATTTGAAAACAAGAGATTTATTATCTTAAATAGTAGAGAGAATTGATAGTTCATTTCCCCATTTTTCCCTTAAATGTCAATATCTTACTTTATATATCTATATTACAAAATCATTGATATTCATGGAAGCTCAGTTGATTTATTCCTATCTAATTTTTGTAAAAAAAAAAAAAAAAAAAAAAAAAAAATACCCCACTGAAAGTAGGAGTGGGGAGGCAGTTTAGGGTAGGCCAGACAAACAAAATTAATGTATTAATGTTATTAATTAATATTTAATAAAATTAATGTATTGGTTCTCGAACAAAATGTTCAAAATCTAATGAAGTAGGCAGGTTTATTTTTTTATTGCAAGAGTTGCAAAGGAGATAAATTAATATTTAAGCCTAAAATTGAGTTTTCTTTTCTTTCCAGTTATCAGTAAAATTAATCATTGCAACAGCATTTGGAGTGACAAAACATTTTTTTTTGGCCTTGCTTAGATAACAAGAACCCAGGACTAACCTTGATCACTTCTTGACCTTCTTCATTTGTTTCCTTGGTTACGTCCTCAGCCTCACACTCGATGGCAATCTCCTCAAGGTCAAGGTTGGGGCGTTTGGGGTCAGGGGTCACGACCAAAATTCCCTGCTGCTTGAATGAGTGCAAACTGGAAGGGGAGTTGCTGACTTTCACTCTGTATTAAAATCATAGCATGAAATCAAAGTCGAATTAAGATCAAAGAGATTATACTGATCTCACAGTGGTAAATATGGACATGAGATGATTATTAAAATAAACAAGACTATTAGCATATTTTGATATCTAACTTAAGAAGTTAGAGTTATTCATATATATTTACATTTCTCAGTGTCTTTGCCTGTGATAACACTACATATCAATTTTGTACTATATAACCCATAACTTCAAATGACGCCATTTGCTTTTTTATATTTGAAAATTTAATCCTACGATGGCTTAAAATTATATAAATATAAGTAATAAGGAATCATTCTTTGAATATTATGAGGTGATAATTTCGGTCGGGCTTTATTGGATTTGATCACGTCCCGACCAAAATTATCACCTCATAATACTCAAAGAATGATTCCTTATTCCTTAAAGAAATGCTAACTTGCTAATGGTGTTGGTTCAAATTATTTTGTATGATATTAGATTGTCTATGGTCATCTTCACTAGCTAGCCAAGGGTTTTCGGTCCACTCCGCTCCCCATATACCCTTGGCAGATCTTTGCCCCTTGCATATGTACTTTACATTTTAATCGAATGAAACAACGGGTTACATACACGCTACAGCATAAACACTTCTTAAAAGCATGATGACTAGCAAGTTTCGGAACATAATTAATAATGCTATTAAATACAGGGATCAACATTAACGGTTGCCCAATTGCCTGGGGCAAGTGAAATGTCATTTTTGGAAAGTGAAATACTAAACTTACTTGTCTGATCTGGCAAGAGAAAATTTTAATAGAAGTATTTAGTGAAAATAATTTAAAAACGTAAAAATAAACTTTCACTTTGCATCTTTGCATATGGAAACTCGGAAAGGCCTCTGTTTTTATTTTAAATATGTCGTCCAGTATTACCGCATAATCAATTAATATCAAATTTAATTCTATGTGCCCTGCTAGATCAAATAAATTATACCCTCATCTCATGATTATGTTACATTCTTTTGATAAAACTGTACTTTTATCTTATTTGCTTATGCACAGAATTTATAAGATCTTATTTTATAAGGTCAGAATTTCAGTTCACCTGCCTTGGATTGAAAAGTTAATGTCTAACCCCGAAATAGGAATGAAGATATAACCTAAAGAAAGCAAGGAATGTTTTATTTGTAGTATTTGTAGGGACCTGTACTGGGAGTGAAAAAGTAGCCGATATATGAAAGCATTCATGCTATAAAACCAGGTATGATCTTCGTGAATATTGCGGACAAAAGAAATTTAATAAAATACAGCTCATTGAACATCTACCAGCAATAGCCATATATTAGCAGGAACTTATATACTAACAGGATAAGCAACTTCCGAGGCTACTTTCGCCATGTTTACTTCCCATACTATCACGCTAGCCTTGATAACTTTGTAAATCTCCGTTCAATGCAGTTAATTATATAGTTTTTTAGAGCAATCTGGTTAGACCATCGTTTGGGGGGCACTGTACTGAAGCACTTGTGTTTCAACTTGTTAAAAGCACCCAATATATTACAAAAGATCACACGTGTGTTTCTTTAAACGTTTTTTGACAAGCGACTGTTGTAAATGCTGCGATTGGATCAGCTACTGACGGCTGCAGCCAATCATAAAGCGGAGCTTGTCATCAAGATTTTGTAATGAGATCTGCCAAGGATTAATGGGGAGCAGAGTGGACCGAAAACCCTTCGCTGGCGAAGATTGTCTACCGTACAGTAAAATTCATCAACTAGACTAAGTAATCTGCTTTGACTTAAATTAATACAGAATTGCACAAAAATTTCTACATAGCTGCTTTAACAACTCATACACACTTTAATACAGATACGTTTTCCATTTCTACCTGAACAACACACAAACTTACGGATGTTTCCTCATTGCTGCTTTCACCTCTGTCCTAGCACTCACTTGGTTCGTTGCGTCTACCATAACCAAGAAAATGGAGTTGGCTGGTCCACAAACTTCTATCATGATATCTTTGTATTCTTTATTTTTCTTTCAAATAAAATAAAGTTCAAAAGTAGCTAACATGTTCTATTCAAATCATAATCTTTACTTTGATAATGTTGAGAAGGGGAGACTTGTTCATATCCAGTCTAATCAAAATTGGATCTTGATGATCACAATTGGATCACAAACATGACAAAGTAGTTGTTTAGCGATCCATTAAAAGCACGGATCAAAGATCTAATTTTAATTAGATTGGTTCATCTCCTATCAATCATATACATGTACTGAACATGTATATAATTATATAATATATGTTTTAAGTCATGAAGGGTGTAAAATTGTAAAATGCCTATTTATTTTGTAGGTCATAAAAATTAAACCTTTAATTAAGGTCAGACGACACATTCCTCAATTTTAGATAACTTTTTCCAGGAATTTGTTAATGGTTTACTACTACTTTGACAAGCTTTCTTGTAAAAAATAGGGTAACCTACCAGGCCTTTCTGCAAAATACTAGAGTATGCAATTTCCTATATAATCTTCATGAAAATACACTTGAATTGCTGATATAAAAATAAATACATCTACAGCAAAGCGAAATTCACTAAATTAGAACTATATCTCCGCCGGGGCGGGGCTTTGAACTCACGACCTCTAGAACCTATACGCTACTTACAGTGAGCGGCCATGGTTCTAACCACTCGACCATGTACACATATAACCAAATTGAAGTAAATTTTGATCATTTTTAAAGTAAATATAATATATATATATATTTTTTATTGGAACTCTTTATTACGAGGAGATACAAAAAAGATTCTCGAGGAACGTGTCGTCTGACCTTAATGTAATGGTATAAATTATTTACTGGTAATAAAATATATGTACATGATCTTTGAATTTGTATATCAATTTGAATGTAACAAAATCCGGCAATTCTCAATCAAAGTTCTTCCTACCATTCTTTCAAGTAGTTTTTTTATGGTTTCAACACCCAGACTGCTCTTCTTTGCACTTTCTATAACCTGGGCCAGCTTGGGGTTAAGTTTGGGATCAGTAGACCCACCCACTGAAATAGAAAGAACACCAAATGTAACTATTTAAACAATAAAATGCCTTCTTGATTATTAATTTATGCAAAGATGGTGACATTGCAGAAAAAATACATAACCCACATGAATCAAATTTTTCTTAGGTTGCTGAAGGTTGCTGACGGTTTCAACCAATCAAAAAGCGGGGCATGTAGATTTCAATCTTGTCAGTTTCTTTAAAGCTTATATGAATCATACATGTACTTGGTAGATGTAAATTTAATACAGTTAACCAACTTTAGCTCACATGGTCAAAAATTAAAATTTTAAGTTTTTCATAAAAACAAATACTTCTAGCCAAAAAAGTAATGAAATATTTTTGTATTTAGTTTGATTATTTTCAAGGCCCAAGTCTCAGTCTTGAAAACTAGTTTATCTATTATCTGGCAATAAAAAAATCAATGAATAAACTCATTTAAAAACAAGAAATCTGTGAGCCAATGCTCACTAGTGATACCCCCGCTCTGATGTGAATATGCAAAATAAGCAAAGTCGACATTTAACAGAAAGCTGGCATCCGATTGGTACAGAAATATATCCCACAATATGGCATGCCTAAACAAATAGTGTGTTAAAATTTCAAGCATCTGCGATAAATAGCTGCTGAGAAATCTTTGACGAAAATTTGTTTGAAAATTTTGGCTAAAATAAACAAAGTACTCATTAAACAGGAAGATGACGTCCGATTGGTACAAAAATACATCCCACAATATAGCATGCCTATACAAATACTGTGTAAAAATTTCAAGCATCTGCGATAAACAGTTGCTGAGAAATCTTTGACGAAAATTTGTTTGAAAATTTTATCTAAAAAATAAGCAAAGTCGTCATTTAACAGGAAGTTGACGTCCGATTGGTACAAAAATATATCCCACGATATGGCATGCCTATACAAATACTGTGTAAAAATTTCAAGCATCTGCGATAAACAGTTGCTGAGAAATCTTTGACGAAAATTTGTTTGAAAATTTTGGTTAAAAAATAAGCAACTTCGTCATTTAACAGGAAGTTGACGTCCGATTGGTACAAAAATATATCCCACGATATGGCATGCCTTAACAAACGCTGTGTTAAAATTTCAAGCATCTGCGATAAGTAGTTGCTGAGATAAATGCGACAGAAATTTTTGTTACGGAAGGACAGACGGACAGACAGACACACAAGGGTAAAACAGTATACCCCCTCTCCTTCGGAGCGGGGGTATAATAAAAGGTGCATATCATATGAATACAGTGTGTGAATTATTATTATTAATTTTTTTTTTGGCTGTAAATGGGTTGATTTTTCTTTCTATGAGTGTCCAACACCTAGCTCAGCAGAGATTTTTTTAGAATATAAATTAAAAGTTTAATTACTGAAATGTGAAGTTTCAATATAAGATACAATCCAGAAAGCTCTCTCTACTTACTTTTTACAGCTGACTGTGCTAGCTTGACATACTGTCCCATCAGCGCTGACTTTTTACTGTCCTGCGCCTCTTTCCGATGTTTGATGTTAGAGAATTTACTGTGCCCTGCCATATGTCTGTCAGTCTGCCAGTAAACAACAGGCAACATTTGGAACAGAGTCCTCTCAGCTACAATATCTGACTTTGTGCTCAATCTAGCTGCAACTAGTGACTTTTCATTCACACCAATTTGAAAGAGGCGTGTGTGACACAGGCTGATTCTGGGGCAACTCACAGTCTGGGTTTTGTGTAAAACACGAGGTAAAGTTCTCAATGTTAATTCCATTTTCAAAATATCACAGTCACTATCTGCAAAATCAATAGACAAGTTGAAAAAAATTCTATAAAAAAAAGAGAAATGAGGTTAATAAATTTAATTAGTAAAGCTTTTGGTAAAGTTAGTATTCAGAAATAAAAATCTGATATTTAATTAATGTACATCAAATGCAACAAATTTTGGTGAGCAAGTTTTCCTGTAAACATATAGATTACAAGATTGACCCTCAAGAAGTTTTGGGTATACTGAAGGAACAATTTGTTTAATAGAACAGTTACAGAAAAAGTTGTTAATCATAAGTTGTTTCATTTCATGTAAATGTATTTACATGCAGATTCACCATATTTTTGGCACTTAAAATTCATATTCCATTTAAGATATTATCTCCCAAACAGACTATATATTCCATTCAGGCGACTGGCCCCGGCCCCAACCTGTTTACATAATTCTTCAGATATTGTACCTCAGCTTGATCTGGAGAGTGATGAGACATTGTAAATTCCACTAGAGAGAAGCGTCTTTTTATCTTGCCAGGAAAATAAGTTTGGAACTAAATCTTTAAAAATATTACCTTCTAGTCTGCAAACAATTTTTCTTTACTCCAAAGTAACTTTGTACCCTGTACCGAATATGTTATTTAGAGGAAATTCGGTCTAAACACGTTTCGTAATGTTGACGAAGAAAACAATGGTTAGAACTTTATTATTTAAAGTTTAGATTAAGCATCATTAACTGGTTTGTAAAATGCATACCTGTCAATATTAACTCCTAAGTTATCTACATTTGGGCTGTACCTAAACGACTATGACGGCTAACCGGACTTGATCGGGCAAACAAATTTACTCTTTTTACAGGAAGGTAATTTTAGTACATCATTCATAAAATTTAAACCGTAAGCGATACGGTATAATTCCGGATTGAAGAAGTAAAAAATTAGTGACATAAATAATTCCAAATACAACACTGAATAATTGTTGTATGCCTCTCTCTATATTTTTTCTTAACAGAAAACAAACATTCAGAGAGAGAGAGAGAGAGAGAGAGAGAGAGAGAGAGAGAGAGAGAGAGAGAGAGAGAGAGAGAGTTCTTGTAATCAGCAGCAGATTGCACTACAGTATTAAATTTTACTATATATTCTTACCAAAATTACCCTGCAACTTTACATACAGATTAAAATTCAAAACGAACTTCTGGAAAAAATCCTCTTGACATCTTTTTAAACAACGCTTCATTTACAATTTTCTAGCAAAATACACACGTGCATCCAGCTGTCCAGCAAGGCGCGAGACTTTGTTTACCTCGAAGTTACACATGTGCTTGAAAATCAAGCCCGGGCCTTTTCACCTCCCCCCCCCCCCCCCTCCGGAAAAACATGCATCAAAAATTCAAATGACCTCGCATTATTACAAAACTGGAATACCTCTTACACATTGTTTTTCATCTCATAAAAAAATCATCCAGCTCCTGATTCGAGCGGAAACGCCCCAAATTAAAAGGAAAATTCGGGAAATTTTTTGCCTCAGCCATGTTTTGACGTGAACCTTCAGTGGAATACTGGCACCTGCAGTAATCTTAAGTTTACATGTATTGTACTGTGTACATTATACTATTACAATAGTATATCATATATCATAAGTAAATATAAAATTAGTTAGGCAAGTGTGAATGTTTCCTTTAATCGTATAATTACTCAAAATGCGTGATGACGTTTTCATTTGAGCTCTGACGCATGAATATGCTAAGTGTATTCACTTAATAAACAATAAAATGCTTTCATTGGTGATTCATTCGGGATATAAAGGTAGCGACATTGCAGAAAAAATACATAACCCGCGTTATCGCTACCTTCATTACCCGAATGAATCATCAAAGAAAGCATTTTATTGTTTGTAAATTGATTATGAAAAGTAATTAAAATTCACTAAATTACTGTTAATGTACGTAAGTACGTTAACTAAAAGAAACAGCCAAATCGTCTCCTGTGAGACTTTGAGTCTGACGTCGTCATGATTATTTCATGCAGTCCGTGATTTTTCCTAGGTAGTTGTAGGTCTCGAAAACTCGATAAACTGGGCGTGCCATTTTTAGTTTGGTCTTGTCACTTTCTTGTCAGTTTCAGCCGCTGTAGATGTCGACCAATCAATAAACGGGGCGTGTAGATTTCAATCTGGCTGTTTCTATAAAGCTATGAATTTAACTATAAGTTTCCGTAAGAAATAGAGGGAATAATACTTGGTGGATGTAAATACATGATATTGAACATCGCAGATTTTCAATACAATCATAATAAATTACACTGCATGTAAATATTTATTAATACATAGTATGAAATACACGTGTTCTGCACCCCTGATATGAAACAAACAAAGTTTACTTTACTTACAACAAATCATCAAATTCATGGAAATAGTCTTGATTAATCTCTATCACCCTCTATCAGGTGTCTATCTGAGAAATTTTATTTTCTTTACATTGCCGTTCAATTGTTCTGATACAAACAGATTGTCATTATTGTCCACACATAAACCATACGGATATTCCAGATCACAGTTATCAATGTAACGGAGAAACTGTCCTTCCTGATTCAGAATGTGGATACGATGGTTGTCCCTGTCCGCTGTCAGGATACGACTCTGACTGTCTGTTGTGATACCAAATGGTTTAAATGGGTTTTTTTTGGTAACTGAAGGATGACCGATGTATCTCCATCTGAGTTTCCCGTCCTGATTAACCACTACAACTGCATTAGCCTCAGAGTCAGCTACACAGATGTCATGGTTTCTGTTCTCAGTGATGTATTTAACATTTATATTCCTTGAGTACAGAGGTTTACCTCCATCATCAAACTGAATTGTTTGTTTCTCTGTAGATCCCGAGTAACGGACAACTTTGAATTGATAGTCATTACCACTGACCATAGTAACCAGGAGATCACCATTAGAGGTGACACACAGATAACCAGGCCACCATCCCTGTAATCTGATCAACTCTTCTGTCTGTCCATTATTTACTTTATTCACTGTCCTTGATTTCGAGTCACTGAAAAGTAAATTCCCATCACTGTCTACAGCTATATCATTGGGTCGTTGTTTTGATTTGTTGCTTACTGTATGAAGCAATTCACCTTTAATGTTAAAGCATTTAATATCCTTTGTAAATCCACATGTCCAAACACAATCTTCATTTAGATAGGTAACACTGGTAACATTTTGATACCCTGTCTGTATTGTGGCAACAAGCTCCGGTTCATCCAGTAGTTCTCTCACTGAAGTGTTGGGTTTGTTTAATGACAAGACATTCTCTTCTGTAGCAGTAGACAAAGGAGTGATCTGTCCAAACAAGTGATTCAACTTTTTATGGTCTAATGGTTTTGGAATGAATGTTGGCAGTGTAACCTTCACTTTGGGTGGCAGCTTGCTGAACTCTCTGATCTTTGAGCTGTATTCAATGGTAGGAGATACTTTAGTGGATTTCTTGAGTTCTTCTATGGCTAGTAATGATTGTTTTATGAGAGCCTGTGTCTGTTTAATTTCATCCAAGTGTTTTTGTAATAAGTTTCTGTGTTTTACTTTAATCTCGCTGATTTCAGTTTTCATTTTATTGACAACGATGTCGATTTCTCTGTGCCATTGCTCTCCTTGTTTGGACATTGCTGTCGTAAGTTTCTCATATCCTCCATCCAGGTTGGCAAGCTGATTTTCCAAGTCGAGTGCAATTTCTTCATATGTAGGAGAAATAAGGTTTTCTAATTTATTTGCCTCGTCCGCAATAGCATTTTTCTTTGTCGTGTAAACTTCTGAAACTTCTACAAAAATATGTCCTTTATGTGTTTCTGATGCAGTACAAGAAGAACAAACAAATATGTCGTTGCAATTCTTGCACTGCAAGTCACAGTTTTTGTGTGAATGTGTCCCACATTTTGGGTAAATCAGAGTTGATCTTCGCTCCTGGAAAGGGACTATTTTATGTTTGTCATATCCATCTGAGATGTGATCAGCTATACAAAGCTTGCAGAGGTTGAAATGACAAAAGTCACAGTAGCTGTGTACTATGGCGGTCTCACAAAGGTCACATCGGTGCACGTCCTGGGCACTAGAACGAGGATCCATCGCTTTTCTAAAAATTTAATGAAAAATTAAAATGTACTGTTTGTAGAAAATGTAGTATTATTTGTTAATATATTAAGAGCCAACATGAAAACCATATGTTGCAGTCCTGCTTTAATCAAGGGTTTACAATAACCAGATAGAATATTTATAAAACTTGCATTAATTGATGAGTAGATATTCATAAAATATTTGTTAAAGGTCAACTCATGCAGATAATTAAAACGAAAGTACTTATCTGAAAGATATTAATTTAAAACAACTAACGTTACATGTAGGTATCTCAATTTTTGTCTAACAAATAGGCAATTATTAGCGGTACAAACCTTGTTTATAGTCAATCAATTTAAATATTCGTCAAATTGGACATCAAACATGCAGACGTTTACACGTAACTTAAACATGGCTGAGCTTGCTTGTATGGAATGTGGTCACCTGACATCAAGAATTCAAAACAATTAGAGTTATTCCCCGTGTATTATAATTCTGCACCCCCCCCCCCTTTCCTTACGAAACAGTTAATACGATGACTTAATTTTAAGTGAACTACATGGAGGAGTTTTGACAGATATTGTATACAGTATAGAATTCAAAATAAACCAATGCAGCGTTTTATGCATGAATCTCATTGTGTTTCTAGTATGAATTAAATCTTCTGGCACGTACAATATTCAGCGGCCCATTTTTTAAATGACACCTTGTAATGTAATACTTCTTACATTCTTTAGATAATACACCATAATGGGTAACAAAAGTGCATGCTGCCATGTTTTACTAATTCTTTTATTTGTTTACTTATTTAACCTACTTGTATCTGAACAAAGGAGTACACGTGCCTAATTGCGCTTATATAAGTATTCTATGGGTTTAAAAATAAAGGCGATTAATTATATGTAAAAATTACACACCTACATAAATAAAGTAAATAAAAGTTCTGTAAACAAGTTATCGTTCTATATCTTGGATAAAAAAAAAATCCCATACAGGTTGATATAGATTAAAAATAAACCATGACTTCCAACATTTATATTTTGCCAGCTTACTGAAGGCTGTATAAGCATATTTAATTAAGGAGGTTCTTAAAATAATTAGCAACTGACATGGAGGTGGAATCCGATTTTTGAAAACAAAATGAAGATGCAGGAAGAGCTCTGGAGAACATGGGGGAATAGCCGCTCACTGTTCGAAAGCTGTTCCAAGTATACAAGACAAATTATGAAGTTTTTAAGATGTTCATAGTTTTAACTATGTTATAAGATATAAAATATCAAAAAATATTCATTGATAAAATTATCAAAAGTAATTCAAATCAAATCAAAAAATTCTTGAAATTTATAAAATAATCATTTTTCATTATTTTCATTACTATTTGAAATCGGAGTGTCTCTTATTCAAGAATGACAATGCATACCATCCAAAAGATGTGGAATGTGTTTAAGATATGGTTTGAACATATTTTATTGTATAAACATATACAAATGGTTCGAACACAAGTTCTTACAACTTACGAGGTTCTTACCAAGTATAACAATTTACAACTGTATAGTAGTTTACAATGGAAAGTACATAGAAATGGATATTACTAATATAGTTAAGTTATTGAACAAACGTACATGTATAAAAAGTTCTGTTGAATTTGGTTTAGGCAGTAAAATTGAAGTTACACGAATCTGCCACAATCTCTTATAAATCTTTGAACAGCTAAAAAAATATGTTGGTTTAAATTGACACTCAGAGATTCGTCTCCCCACAAAAGTAAATGACAATTAATAATATTAATTTGATTTAAGTTCAAAAGGTTTGAAAACAATTCATTTCGTGCATTGATATAATTTTTACAACCAAAAAACAAATGATAAGAATCTTCTGGTAATCCGCATTGGCAATTAGGGCTTTCAATAATATTTTTTCTGAAAAGGTCGAAGTTTAAGATACAGTTATGTCTAAGTTTTGTGTGTATGATGTTAAGTCGTCTCTTGCCGAAGCAAAAATAGGACGGAGGTTTAATTTGGTTTAATTGAATACTGCTTTTGAAACTTGTAAAGGAGGAATTGTTTCTGATAAGTAAACTTAAACTATTCCATTTATTGATCGTGTCAGGAACAAACGATTTCTTGAATATTTCTAGTCTACATTTTGGAATAGTATAGTCTTCTCTATTACGTGTATTGTAATTCGATTCTAAAGTCCTGATAGAAGGGAAAATTTCTTTTAAATAATCCGGTACCAAATTATTATGAATTTTATACATTGTGCTCAATTTTGTTAATTTTCGTCTCTCGGAAAGAGGCGTCCAACCTGTTTCTAAATAAAGGGACTCTCTTGAAGATAATATGGGTAAGCCAGTGATGATTCTTGCTGCACAGAGTTGAACTTTTTCTAATTTTTCGACATCTTGTAACGAACAACCATCCCAGACAACAGAGCAGTATTCAATTAAAGGTCGAATAAAAGTCATGTACATTTTTGATAAAGTATTTCTTCCTATGCTAAATTTGAGCTTCTTCAACAAGCCAAGTCTTTGGTATGCATTTTTAACAATATTATCGATATACTCTGACCAGCAAAGGTTCTGACAAAAAAGTAATCCTAAGTGTTTATGTGATGAAACATATTCTAATCGACTATTTTGGAATTGGAGTTTGGGAGAGTAAAAATTTGTTTTGAGTGTAAAAAATATTGCTTTTGTTTTGGATGGATTAAATTTTAACAGCCAAGTGGATGACCAGTTTTCTAGAACTTTCAGATCATGATTCAGGACATATTCAATATTGGCAACATTGTATGAAGAAGATTGTAAAGAGTTATCATCAGCGAACAGTCTACACAGGGAAAGCATATTTTCTGACACATCGTTAACATAAATCAAAAATAGAAGAGGGCCAAGAACTGAGCCCTGTGGTACACCAGCAATGACACCTCTACAGGAGGATAATATGTCCTTATACATAACTTTTTGTTTACGATTACATAAGTAGCTTTCAAACCAATTAAGAATATTGCCACATATACCATATGTTTGTAATTTAAAAAGTAGACCTTTGTGCCACACTCTGTCAAAAGCTTTCGACAAATCCAAAAAAACCATGCAACAAAATTTCCCTTCATCTATAGCTTTAACAATACTGTGATATGTTTCTAGTAATTGATATAAAGTTGAGTGGCCAGGCAAAAAACCAGCTTGATATTTATAAAATAGGTTATTTTTAATAAAATAATTGTAGACATGTTTGAAAATAATTCTTTCCATAATTTTGCTAACACAGCTCAAAAGTGATACAGGTCTGTAGTTTGTTGCTACAGAAGGATCGTCCTTTTTAAACAATGGTAAGACATGAGCAATTTTCCAATCATTTGGATACACATTATTAGTCAAAGATTTGTTGAATAACAAACATAGTGGTTTGGCGACAGATTGTAAAGTAGATTTTAACATTTTGTGACTTATTGCATCGGGACCAATGGCTTTGTTAACAGGGAGTATTTTTATTATATCAATAACTTCTTGCTCCTCAATAGTTACATTGTTTAATTTGTCATTACATATGTGATACAATTGAGGTAGTTGGCTTAAAGAGTCATCAACGTTTGAAACAGATGAAAAATATTTGTTTAATACATCAACTTTTTCTGTATCGGTAAAAGCAATATTAAATCCACCCGTGTCAGACGTATACTGTATCGGTGGTATGTCTTTCGTTGGTTTTGCATGAAAAGCGTCTTTAATTAACTTCCAGTATAATTTGTTATTATTATTCGAGCTCGCGTCCGACAATTGTAAGTCAATACTATCATAATAATTACAAAGTGCATGTTTTTTCATGTTGTTAACTTTGTTTCTGTGTTTACGATAATTTATCCAATCAGATTCATTCTTTGTTTTTAATGCTTTGTTTCGAAGCCGGTTGCGTATTCTAATGGTTTTTCTAAGCGTTGAGTCAAACCATGGTTTGTCCTTGGGCCGGATAGTGACCGATTTTTCTGGTATACATTCACGTACAAGCTTTAAATATTGTGAAGTAAAGTGTTCAGTTGCAATATTGACGTTTTCTGCGTTGCTTATTATGTTGCGCCAGTCGCAGTCATTAATTAGTTTGTTAAGTTTGTCAAAATCCGCATCTTTGTATCGCCAGACATTACGTTTGTATGAACGATTAATTTTGTAATTCATAGTAACGCACACATAGGTTGCCTTGTGATCGCTAAGCCGCGCCTCTACGTTTAAAGTTCCGGATTCAGTTACGTCAATGTGTTCACTTGTAAAAATTGGGTCAATAAGTGTTCGTGAGGAATTCGTGATTCTTGTAGGTTCATGGATTTTGTTGACTAAGTGAGTGTTGGATATTACATCGTACAAAATATGTGTGTTAGGAATAGTAAGAAGGTCGACGTTTATATCACCAACTACTATGAGTTTGTCGGAAATTTCACTGGCTTTGTCTAAAGACCACGAGAAGTTTCTCCAAAAAGCGGAATCGGCATGTGGTGGACGGTAAACACAACATAAGAGTAGTCGCGAGGTGAGATTATCAATTTCTATCCAAATACATTCAGTATTACCTGGTTCGAGATCAATACGTCTTCGAGATCGAATATTGTTACTAGTATAAATAATGACCCCACCCCCATAAGAATTTCGATCTTTACGAAAAATGGTATCAAAACCGTCTAGTAGTATGTCATTATCTGAAATTTTGTGGTCCAGATGCGTTTCAGTAAAACACGCAATATCGAAATCACTAACTATGGCGTTAAGGGAATCTATCTTGTTTCTAATACTTCGAACGTTTAAATGAATAATTTCAACTACACTTTCATAAGAAGGGCCGGGATTGGTTTCAATATCACCTGATAGTATTAGAACTAAAGCAAAAAAGTACATGGAAAAAATAATGTATGAAACGATACCATAAACTCTATGAAAGCTACTAAAATCACACATTTTCATCAACATATTAATAAACGACAAAATATGTTGTAATTTGAAAATAACGAAAATTTCTGAACGAATAAGCTGCCTACACGCAGAGTAAAAATTACCTATTGCGGCTCGATATTGCTCAATGCTGTTACCCATTATCTAGTGTCTTTGATTCATTAATGACTTTATCGCCGCAACAAGGAAATTTGTGAAAAACATGTACATAATATTCTTGAACTAATTCCAAATAAACCAAAAACTGATGACAGTTGCCGTTATGAATATAACTAGAATAAGCAAAAAAGTGCAAAATAATGAAAAATATTGAGAGTATGGAATATCACAAAAACAGATCAAAAAATATTTTACAAGTGTCGCAAAGTGGGTGAAAGGTATTGCTTGTCCTCAAAACAAGTGAAAGTAGGACATCAGTACCAAAAGCAATGAAAAAAGTATTAAATGAACAAGATATAATAGAGATCACATGCAATATATTGAGCATATACAAGTAAACAGGTATGTACAAGAGAGACGTATTTTGTATAAACACGTACATGTACCTCTTATATGAAAAAGTAAAGAGGTAAGCACACATGTGACACACAACAAATACAAAAGCACACGTGTTTGGCATTGTAGGAACATCTAAGAAAAACATGATTGAATGCTGTACAATTTTTATATATAAAAAAAAAACACCAAGCAAACTGATTGGCTCTGAACTTGGTTTGGTTGACATAGCAAGGGAGACATAATAATAATTGTTTGATATTTACACAGACTGTCCGAAGACAAAGCGCGCACTAGTCAGCGTTGCAAGCTGCAGCGGCTGCATAGCTTGGATGGCGGGATTTACCTGTTGCCGAAAGTTTATCTACATCTTCTTCGGAACGAATGGTGATTTTCTTGTCATTGTTAAGTTTAACAATTATTTTCCCGTCATTAGTCCAGCAGGAAGATGCATGGCCTGTTTTGACAGCTGCACGGGCCTTCTTAAACAGCAGGGCCCTGCGTCTTGTTAGAGCCTCATTAACGAATATTTTGTAATTGTTCGTCGGGTTTGTGTTGAAGCTCTTTAAGTTCTTCTTATTCTTGAAAACAGCGTCACGGTCTCGATATCTTGTGAAGCGCACAATGATGTCCCTAGGTCGAGACTTTGAACCTTGTGGAGGTCCCAAACGATGTGAATTGCTAATCGAGTATCGATCGAGGGTGATTTTAGTAGATTTCAGAATGTAGTTGTTGACAGTGTTTAGAACGACTTGGTCAGTATCTTCATTGTGTTGCTCAGGAATTCCAGAAAATTTCAAGCAGTTTTTCCGACTGTATTGTTCGAGGTCGTCTACTCGGGTTTCAAGATAATTAATCTTTTGCTCAAGATCACCGATTCTAGCCGCAAGCCTGTCAACAATGTTGTTTTTGAAAGCTGAGTTTTTAAGAATGATACTTGTCGCTTGTTGTAGGGTTTCCTCGTCATTTGACAGGTTTTCTAATAAGGAACTAAAGTCTGACAGGTCCTGAGTCAAGTTTTGCGAGGAATCTGTATCAGAGTTTGGCCTCTGACGTTTGTTTGATTGGGACATTGTTTGGGACCTTGATTCGTCTCGTGATGACGAGTGGGGTTTGTTTTGATTATGTCCACCCATGTTCATTAACTAGATAACTGGATATTGGATGTGGTGATTTCGAATTTTAACGGAAACAGGCGAGCTGAATTTTTCGTTGTTGAATATTGTCAGAGAGTAAACATTTATTACTCAAGCATTACCACGATTCAAACACAGGACATCACAGGACATCACAGACAAAATTTAGACAGTGATACACTAGTAACACTAGTGACGTTGATTGTTTTGAATAGTGAAAAGAGTTCATACCACCATAATGTCTATCGCCCTTGTCCCTATATGTTGTTTATCTTTACTATTTCAACAGATAATGGTTAAATACAGGCTCTTGAGCATAATGCATACAAAATACCTATTTACGCTGCGAGATTTTCAAGCTCCAGTCTTTTGAAGTGTACATTTTGGGCAAAAAAGTCAGAGCCTCCGAAAACCACCTACTGCGCCATGACTGGTCACGTGTCAAAAAAAAAAAAAAAAAAAAAAAAAAAAAAAAAAAAAAAAAAAAAAAAGATATCACATTATTGAATGATTGTTAAGATTACATGGGTTGGATAATGCTTTCTTATATAAAAAGTTGACCTTGTTGACATTCCAAAATTCTCTAAAACAGTGGTTTAGCCTGGACAAAATTGCACAAACAGACTGATAGATTTATTCCAAAATTCTCAAAACTTTTTCATTTACAAATTCAGAACACAAACCTATGCATATAATTGTATAATTTGTCAAACTATGTAATTTATAAAATAATTACCTAATTTAAGGTCTATGTACAGTGCATGTGTTCCATGATACTTACATTTATGTTCAATTTTCAGCATTGTCTACAAAAAATGAAAACTCGGCAAAAGGAACCAACTGTAAAGATGAATGCAGGTGTATGCAACCTCGGGGTGTACAAATATTGATTTTTAATTCAAACTGAGTTTCGATGAATATTTTCATAAATCTGGCTCTCACGCTAAATAGAATATTTTTTTTTAAATAGGTGTGTATGAATTGGCCGAATTCCCATTACTATTTAGAGTTGAAGTACACGTATATTGGCGTGCTTGAAAAACATATAAAACAATGTACATGTAATATACATGTATATTATTACTTATTAGGTTTGTTACTGACTGTTTAAAGATATTTGTGGGGTCGGTAAAGTCCATAGAAGGCGAGGCGGAGCCGAGCCTTCTATGGACTTTACCGACCCCACAAATATCTTTAAACAGTCAGTAACAAACCTAATAAGTGTTTTGTTTTGTCGAGGACCTAAAGTTTGATATGTAAACAAACGTTTGTGTAGAAAATCAGTCACTTGTTGACATTCCAAAATTCTCTAAAACAGTGGTTTAGCCTGGACAAAATTGCACAAACAGACTGATAGATTTATTCCAAAATTCTCAAAACTTTTTCATTTACAAATTCAGAACACAAACCTATGCATATAATTGTATAATTTGTCAAACTATGTAATTTATAAAATAATTACCTAATTTAAGGTCTATGTACAGTGCATGTGTTCCATGATACTTACATTTATGTTCAATTTTCAGCATTGTCTACAAAAAATGAAAACTCGGCAAAAGGAACCAACTGTAAAGATGAATGCAGGTGTATGCAACCTCGGGGTGTACAAATATTGATTTTTAATTCAAACTGAGTTTCGATGAATATTTTCATAAATCTGGCTCTCACGCTAAATAGAATATTTTTTTTTAAATAGGTGTGTATGAATTGGCCGAATTCCCATTACTATTTAGAGTTGAAGTACACGTATATTGGCGTGCTTGAAAAACATATAAAACAATGTACATGTAATATACATGTATATTATTACTTATTAGGTTTGTTACTGACTGTTTAAAGATATTTGTGGGGTCGGTAAAGTCCATAGAAGGCGAGGCGGAGCCGAGCCTTCTATGGACTTTACCGACCCCACAAATATCTTTAAACAGTCAGTAACAAACCTAATAAGTGTTTTGTTTTGTCGAGGACCTAAAGTTTGATATGTAAACAAACGTTTGTGTAGAAAATCAGTTCAAATAACGTTACGTCCGCCATGTTGCGCTATAAATTTTGACGCTTGCCTTTTAAAGAAATTTGTAAGGCAGCCACGTGACGCGTTTCATCCAATGACATCGCAACATTCTAGTCCGAGGCAAAACAAATATATTTTTAAAGTTACCAGTGGCGTAGCTACCTTTTAATTTACTTTATTCAAAAAAAGGTAGGGGGTCTGGGGGCCGCCTTGAGGCCCCCAGTGGGTCCAGGGCAGAGCCGTAACATACTGCTCCTGGATTTTATGTTATTTGAATGACAAAGCAGCTTTAAAAATATGACAATTTTAAATATTATGATTCCAATAAATATGAACAAAAGTTGCTAAATTCCGAGACAAACATTATTTACCTGGTACTCTTCGAATATTTTCTTTAAAATTTCAAGACCCCCGATGCTGTTGGATTTTAGGTTTTAGCTTTTAGATTTACAGGCTTTTGATGATGAGATATTGTCTCAAAATGTTACAATTTTACATACTGTATGTGTAAGGGAAATGTTGAATTTTAAAAGAATGTGTAATTATATATGAAACACTGATACCCCAGCGGAAACCAACTGCATATGACTAAAGATAATAGGCGTTTTGAAACAGGTCTATTATTCAAACCGTAACATACTGTACTTACCTAAATGACAAATTTTAGGTCAAGTTTATCACATTGTATTGTCAAAATTTTAATCAACCGACCCCCTACAGTAAATTAAAAGGTAGCTACGCCACTGGTAAGTATAGACTGACAGAATACAATTAAGGACAAACACTCAAAACTTGATGTTTTTTCCGATTTTAGTATGAATATTTAAACTTGAAAGGAGTTAAAAGTTGTTCATCTCATTTTAATAAGTTTATTGTAGATCATTATTTAAGCCAATTACATGAAAGTCAAAGGTATAGCTCGTCCATTATAATTTATGATTCAAACGAACTTCCAATTAATTTTAATGTAAAGTATGGAATGACTGTATTTTCCGGAATCGTAGTAATTGCATGGTTTAAAACGAGAACTGAATACTCAATATGCAAATTATAATTCAGTGGAGTCTCAATACGATTTGTTTACGTGCAAACAATAGGAAACTCAAATCAGAAGACCTATGCTTTGCACAATTTTGTGTATTCATTTGCGTTTTTGCGTAAAGGGCGCTACGCCACTGGTTACCTACATTAAACTGATCATATTAGCACACGATATTGACCATTTCTTATATTTTATTCTTGTATCAACACGAGAGTCTATTGTTTTTGTTTTGTCTTTTAAAAACTTGAAATCTTTTCCCTGCCCGTGGTTCATGGATGGACGGAAGATTACATCATAACTTGGAAAATCTCTTCCGCGTAAAACATGTACTATTATTATACTTCCCTGTTAAATACTGAAATCTGATTGGTTTAGACGCAGTTGATAATCCGTTCTAATACCCTCAGCCTCAGCAACACACTTGGGAACGGGTAACACAACGAATTGTTACATGCGCGTAAATTATGCGCGTACGGTTCGCCGTAGAATTCACTTCATTTCTATATAAACTGATAAAAGCAGTAAAATTTTCTTTAAAAATAAGACATTCAGGATAATAAAATAATAAAATAAAATAATAAAATAATAAAATAAATAGTGTGTGTTTGGGAGGGTAACTGTTGAAATTGACACCCCTCGAAAACCATTGTCAACCTCCGCTTCGCGTTGGTTGACAATAGCTTTCTCGGGGCATCACTTTCAACATTTACCCTCCCAAACAGGCACTATTTATATAATGTGCATAGTTCTATTAGAAAAGCATACCAGTTTATATGATGTTGAAAGTAGACCACATTTACTACTAATTATGCCTTTTAAAACGTAATGCTTAATATGTTGTACAAATGAATACAATCATATTTTTTGGAATATGATCACAATATCAAACAAGCAATACATGGAAATCTCATTTTTATAAAGATGTAAAGTTTCGTATCTCTATAGCCATTTCGTATTGCGGAAACTTCACCAACAGGGTGTCTCTTCGTAATAGATGTAGATCTGTAGCTCTCTGGTTGAAAAATAATCGGATAAACAAACTGATTTGTCTATACAAATTTTTTCAACCAGAGAGCTAGTAAACAGATCTGCAGCTTTCCTTCGTAACAAACGTACAATGCCCTTGAACCAAAGTCATATCACATCGCTGAGTAAATCTTAGTCAGGAGCATATTTTTTTACTACTTTGCTCAAACAGTCAAAGAATACTCACATCACCTAAAGGATTCGAAGTTTCCATAGCCAGAGGTCAAGGTCACTTGGTCAGAGGTCAAGGTCTTATGAATTCATGCAAAATCCTTGTCCAAGAATATTTTCTCTTCCTTTTGTGCGACTCATTCTTCATCTACAGTGTTAACATGAAGAGTGCAGTGACCTCGAGTTGTTTCTAATGCCAAGGTCGAAACAACACTTTTTCTCTTTTCCTTTGTCCTTATTTGGTCATACATGTACCCATCCCCCCCCCCCGGTCAAAATGAGCATAAATGAAGGATGTGCAAAACTCATGGACTTTGTTCTAGAGTGGTAGTCATGGAATGGCATTATAGCAATCCTTGCCCCAAACCAAACTATCTCCCCCTTTTACACTATCTGACTCGCACTTAACCTTTTGAGGTGTTCACCCCCTATTTAGTTACACCTCCATCTCGACATCATCAAATCATCTATCTTGTTTTAATTTGCCCCCCCCCCCCCCTTAGTTATAGGTTGTTTGATGCCCTATTTTCACGTAATATACGTGCAGAATATAGAGATATGTAACAGTTCTGTTTTGTTATAGATTTCAAATCGGTTGTAAAAAAACAAAACACCAGTATCATTTGTAAGTTGAATTTATTAAGGCACACTTGGCTGGTTACCAGCCCTCGCTTCCCCAGTCATACACCACCAGTTTTATCTTTATATATAATACACATATGTATATACCACATTATGAAAAAAAAAAGAATTACAGAAAATCTTTACAGACTTGCAATTCTGACAAGTTTATACAAGTGTGCACATATTTATTGCATTTCTATCCTTTTTTGATGTGCACCAGAATTGATACATACATAAACATCTAAATGACCCCTCCCCCTTTTTTGCCATTGAAAAATAAAATAAATAGATGGTTTTATATTTATATAATACAGTCAATGCATTTTTTTCAATTCTGACAATTATATTGATGCATCTGATTAGATACATGTATATACTTGAAACATATGGTATATACCATAAAAGACAATATAAAAGAAATCAAGCAGATTTAATTATACATTTTCAGTTAATATTGTATTCTTTTATGAAACATCAACAAGACTTGAGAGCTAAAAATATCAAATATTCTAGTCTTAGTTAATATACTGAAAAGTAAAGAATACTGAAACATCATTATGTAGATATAGACAATTATTTTTAAAAAAAATTAGAAAGAGAGAAAAAAAGAATACAGTTTTAATCAATACTTATTCAAAAATCAACATGTAAATTTGAAGGATAATACATGAGATTAAATTGACCTATAGATCACACAGGTTTAGTTTTCAGTCATTCTATAAGACTTGAAATGAAGAATACATAATGCAAACTGATTATAAAATTGTTAAGTAACAATTATAATAAATGAATGTATCATGGATTGTGCTTCAGAATAGAGAGAAATTTAAAAAACAAAAAGATCTTCTCATGCATGCACACATACTACCAGTTTATACATATTTAAAACAAAAATCAGAATGCCATTTTAACTGCTCTACTATTTCTAAAAAAACAAACGTGAAGATTCATTCATATTAATTTCACACATGCTGATCAGAATGATCTTGCTTAACAGCTTGAGGATATTGTCTTTTTTAAAGCAATGTCATAAGTTCCAAATTCATTAAGTAGGGCTAGATGGTCGTTGCCATTTTTAGACTATAATAATCTCCTTGAAACAAAGAGCTCTATACAGAGAATTAGGCAAAATATTAACATTTTAGAGCTAAAAGATTTGAATTTTTGTTTCACTAAATCATAGTTATAAGTCAAAAATATTATAATACAGGTAATTGTTTCAGAAATATCTGATAGATAATTTGTTGTTTCACTAGATACAATGTAATGGCTATTAGCCAAAAATATCATATTACCATAAACTTTTTTTGGAACAGATCTAATGGATAATTTGTTAACCGCCCACCCTCTTTAAGTAGGATTGTTGTAAACAAAAAAAGGTGTTTGATAGATAAACATATGTAAATGCGCTTCAAAATTGATTACATGTATTCCAATTAACTTGTATTTGCAGATCAACCACATGTGTAAAGCAAACAGAACAAATTCTAAACCAAACCAAGCAGACTGAAGAAAACAGGTGACAGATAATTTAGGTATCCAGTTATGATTTTTCAACATTACCTATGTTGGCTCTTGCTCTCCTTTCAACAGAGACAGAGAGAAAAAGGGAAGAGAGAAGGACAGAGAGAGAGAGAGAGAGAGAGAGAGAGAGAGAGAGAGAGAGAGAGAGAGAGAGGGGGGTATATAATCTGGTCAGTCATATATGGTCAGAATACACATACAGGACACAGCCTCTAGTACATGTAACATATGCAAATTAATACATACATTCTAAAACAAAACAAAAAATAACCGATTAAGTTAATTATCTCAAATATTCGCCCACTTCTACAGAATCACATATATAACACAATGGGTATTGGATTTCATTGGTACTGATTAAAGAAGTATGTAATACTAATTCTTACATATATATACATTAAAATATACAAAACCAAACACGTTCCACATTATTCAATAGCATATAACAACATCAAAGTAAATATATACTCTTCATTATACACAAAGTAAAAAACAAACATGGAATGTATGGTATAAAGGAGACTTTTCTTTCTATACTTTAGGCTTTAAGCAGACACACAGTTCGACCTTAGGTCGATGGCATGTCCATAATATATATGCATATTTTTTTGCAAATAAAGGCTGGATAAAGGGATGTTTAAAGCTTGGACCCCTAAAATTCTACAACAAAACTGTCCAAGACCTTTAGCTGGGTCTCTGCAGTAAGAAATGCAATCTATCTGCTAGAAGTTTGACAATCTGGATTTCTCCTTCATGTATTCATTGAGGCTTTTCAAAAAGAATTCAAAGTCAATAAAATATTAGTCAATTTGACTTCATATTCAAAACCAAGCTAAATGCCAAATATATACATACACTTGAAAAATCTCACAAATGAAGATCAAATATTGTGTGTTTAACTGGAATTTTCAGGAGATAAAGGGATATTTTTGCTTCTAAAAAGGTCAATAACTAAAGAGAAATTATAAACCTATTCTTATTTAAAATTTGAGTCATTAGTTTAAGATTGCAAAAAATAACAAAATATAAATGTACCTACTTTTTGGATCTTAACATGTCTGCATTAATAACCAGTTATACATTGTACAATACTTCAGGATAAGGCTATGTTAGTATATTGTGTCCATTCAGATACCGGTATACAGAAGAAATACTGAAGCTATTTGAAGAAATATTCTTTTAAGAAAAAAAAGTGATAAATAAATACACATGCATGAACAATCTTTAACAAGAAAACAACGCTTTGAATATTTTGCTAAAATATTTTGTAGCCGACAATTAAAACACAGATATATAATTTAAGATAGTTTTAACAAACAAGCATATCCTTTAATCATCTTTAAGTCAACGTTTTGTGTAGTTTGTGATTCTCTGAGCAAAATCAACAACAATGGGGCAGGAATGTCTGGCAAAAAATCACAGACTTCTCTGTATGACAAATATAATTATCGCAAAATGTGAACAATATAATTCTTAACTAACTAGCACCAATTAGATCTTGAAAGCTTGAACGCTACTTTGAAAAATTAAATGATTATTGCAATAAAACTCTGGCAGGTACCTTATACATTAGTTTGTATGATAAAGCATTGAAACATGATTAATAACCCAAAACGAAAATAACTGATCATTACAGAGACTTTATTTCATCTCAAGATTTTTGAATACCTATGAAAAAATGCATGTGCTTTATCATCTGAGCAAAATCAATTCTTTAATGAAACATAAATCAATCAATTAATTTTTAATACAATATTTTGAATTAAAATTAAAGTACTTTCTAGATTCCAAAAATCTAAACTATAAGTACATTATGTTTAACGTACATGTACTGTCAAGTTAGCATATTTCCTTCTTTGAATGACTGACTTCTTCAAGATACATGAATATATCTTCATCAGCCATCAATTTCAATGAAATCTGCAAACTGACACAAGTTGATATTAACATGATTTTTTTTCTCTGATGACAATGTATTTCCTCTTCTATCCCTCCTGCAGTTTTATGGCATACAGTAAAAAATCACAGATCTAGCAAAGTGCTTATGACTAAGAAACCATCGTCACATCAACATAGAAAAATACTGTTTGCATAGAAAAATATTCCTCTTACTCTTTTTTTTTCAAATATACTATCAAGTTTATCACACGTGTTGTTTAAGCAGTATGATGTTAAACTGTTATCCCAAATATTGGGGTTTGGCAGTTGTACATTTTTTTTAGTGGATGAATATTTCTCTCTCCAAAGGGAGAGAACCTTTCACACCACAGCAGCAGTAGTTGTCTGCCCCTTAGTTGTTCCTGATTATCCCACTAGGTGACTTCCTCTTCCAGGTCCAGATCTGTCTGTCTATCCCTGTGCAAGTCTTCATGGTCAGCTTCTGACCGTCCACGCTGGTCTCCATGCACTTCTGTGTGTTGGCATGGTAAATGGAGTTGTCCTGTTCATGAAAGTTACAATGTATGAAAAGGAATGTACATGTATGCATGTACTCTTCACCCCACTTTAACTGATGGAGACAATATTGGTATATATATGGGTACCTCTCATCCATGACTTAACATCCTCCATAAATTACTAAATTAGGATAAAAAGCCATATTTCCTTTGCAGCTTTAAGAGAATACACGAATAAAGTCCCCACAAACCTTTAAAATTTCAGCAATCCATGAAAAATGGCCCAAACGAACTTTAATGATTCCACAGTAATTATATTATGATAATTTTTTTCTTTACTTGACCTTGACCTACCTCTCTGTATTGCCACTCCTGGTTTCCTTTCTGGCCGTGGCACGGATAAACAATGACGCTCTCCCCTCCGGAATAATCCAGGCATCCATCGTTTCGACGGATTTCTCCGTTCTTACTCAACATCCAATACTACAATTATACAATAAAATCATCAATTCCTGTCAGTTCTGAAAAGTCATAGAATCTTGCATTCCAGACTTCAAATACTATACTGTTCTTAATATTTATCAATCTTCATTGAATTGGTGCATACCCTTCAACCATAATATTACAGGTTAATCCCAAACATATCATGAAATTGATTTTAAAAAACAACATTTTAACTACTAGTCTGAAAGGACTATTCATTTTCACGAAACCAATTTCAATAAATAGTAGGTAATTCTTAATTTTAATTTTTATAATTATATTCATAATTTAAAATAATTTTACGAGAGAACATTTATAGGCATTGTACCTGCTGTTCAATCCAATTCAATGTATTCATCTATACTTGAATAAAATACTTATCAAATTAAATCAATCAATAAATTAAGTAATATCTGTGAATTTGACCACACCCACCTGGTTGCCCCCCCTGGTTGTGACAAGGCCACATGTTGACCGGTTTGTGGTAGTTGTGGTTATCCACCGCACTGTCGATACACATCGGCTTGGCCTTGCTGCGGATCTGTAACCAATGCATTACGTAACATTAATTTTATGCAAACTTTAAAATCGCCAATTTTCTAATATATTAGGCTTCAATGGCAGTGGGTACGCGTGTTGAATACATGTTGAATACGCGTGTTGAATAAGATAAATATATGTAGTTTGTTATGCAATATTATCATAGTATTGCTAACATTTTAAATAACCTATTTATGCGTGTTACTCTTCATTTGAGAAAATTAACTGTACTGTTGTGGCTGACCTATCCAACATTGAAATTCAATATAGCAAATTAAAGCAAGTCTATTTCTTAGGGCCATAAATATCTAATATGGCACAGGATTAGCTCTTTTTTTACTTCAATCTTGTCTGTATTAAAAAAAAACATGAAAACAATGACAGATGAGACGATAAAATGATGATATTATCTTTCGTACCTCTCCAGAAGCAATGGCTTCCCCTGGAACAAACAGGTCTGGGTAGACATTTTTGACGAACCAGTGGAAGCTATGGCACTGCAAACGTTCCCGGAGCTTCTTTTTGTCGGTGACATCTCCGTAATCTCCCTATGGAAAACAATGTATTCATCTATTATCTATCTAAATTAATTTAATTAGATTATTGTTGACTTTACATTATACAATTTACATTTTCCAAATGAATATCCTCAATTTGTTATTCAAGAGTATGTCATTTTTCATAACAAATTAAAAACATTTTGAGAGTATTGCACAACCAAAACATCATCTAAAAGCTGTCCCAGTTTCTATTTCTGAATCAGTTCTTAAAATCATCCAGAAAAAAATAAGCTAAGATAAGAGGGGCAGGCTAGACTAACTGACAAACAGACAGACAGATTTTACTTTAGTTTCATATTCAGGGAACTAAAAATCAAAAGAAATTTTTAAAACTTTCATACCAGATCATAGTTGAATCTTTCATAATAATAGTTCTTGTATTCATCCATCCAAACTTCGGCCAATCGGATTGAGTTTTTCTTGACAACGTTGACACCAGTTCTACACTTGAACAGACTTCTCTTTCTGAAGATGTGACCAACATGAGAGCATGGAATAATTTCTAAGGTACCACAACACATCCAGACCTACAAAATGAAAAATAAAATCATACCAAACTGTCATATTATCATAATAATTCATAATAACCAGTTATAAAACAATACCACAGAAAATGAGTTTTGAAAAAAAGTTATGATTCATCAAACATGATTTTCAATTATATCACAAACTGTAAATGTTCTTTCAATATATCAGAATGGACAAGAAAAAGAAATTTGGTGCCATGACCAGGATCCTACTTACTCTAAATGACAGTTCTAAGTTTTCTCCTCCCCAGAAATCCATTCCAGGGTCGTAGGTTCCGATTTCGTAAAATATTCTCTACTGATGGAGAAAAAACCTCTGGCCATTGTGGACGACCTGTGATATCATTAGTTTAAGAATAACATAGGATTATATATATAATGATGTTTCAAAGTTCAGTATATAAATTTTGCTTGTCATTTACTTTTATTCAGGTCTTTGTTGAAACATACATGAAAGTTAAAGATTCTAGGCTTTTAAGTGTCTTAAGTTCATTAAACAAAACAAGAATATTGGAAGACAAAACATTTTTACAACATTAAAATTCTATAATATTTGATTATGTTTAAAAATCTTATAAACACATATTTTTTTCAATATTTTTGTTGCATGTATTGGGAAAAAAAATCTATAATTAGCAGAATAATGTCACCGTGATTATATTTTTCTAGCAAGCAGATGAAAAAGCATCGGAAGAGACGATACAAAATGCATGCACGTCTAATTTGGATTCTAATTAATACAGTAAAACTAATTCAATCAACAAAATCAATAATCTTTAAATCTAAAAAGATTATTGAAAAAATGAGTGATATTAAGTAAGTTTACCTAACAGTTGCACTGTATGTAATGTATTTTAAGGTATATTATCCCTTTCCTCCATTAACTTCATTTCTTACCTGTCTGATGTACACAACAAAGAGGACTGAGACGATTGGTAAAAATACAGGTATACAGGTGTCAAATTCCACCGTTGGTGACAAGACAGCATCCCACATTGTTTATGCGCCATTGTTGAACTTAAACAAGGGAGACAACTCCTAAAATTAGAAAAAAAAAGTTACATGTTTCTCTTAAGGTCTCACACAAGGAGTTAATTTCACTATGTGTTACTATAAAGCTTTAATTCAGTTAATTATTTAACTATACTCTCAGCATATAGTTCATGAAAGAGAAATTATAGTTAAATGCTTCAAGAAAATTCTTAGATCAGATAAATAACGCCTTATGCGGCTTATAAGAGAGATAATTGAGAGTAAAAACCTACCCCCAAGTACACGGGGGTTCCACATGTTGACAAACAGGCTCAGCACCATCCAAGACGTTGCATCATGCGCATCTAAAAAAAATAGTTCCATTGAAATTTGTGTGACAATTCCACTAAAGTGATAATTCTCCTAGCCACTAAGTCCAAAATCAATACTATAGGCCTAAAATAAGGTGCCAAAAAAGGAAGAAAGAAAGGAAATTGTCTATATATATATATGGAACTACAATTGACTAAGTTCAGTTTGATTGGCTATTTCCTTGCGTAAGACCTTTAAGACAACTTAAAGTTCATGAAATTTAATAAAATTGGCAGTAAATGTCTAGTAGGTACATATCTATTTCCTATATGCTAGTGTATGAAAATCTACTTTTGACCGGAAGGGATTAAAAAAGTAGGAGATAACTCTTCTTAACAGATTGCTGAAATCTGGAGTAAATTTCTGTTAAAACTCATCTACAGTACATGTTTTCAAAACTAAATAAAATTTGATTAGTGAGATGTTGTGAAAAGAGCTTGGAATGAAATGAAACCTGAAATGTTAGAGTTTATGTGTATGTGCTTTCAAAAAAATTCAGCTCTAATTAATAGACATTAATTAGCTAGGAAAAAGGAAGATGACTTAAACATTAGAATTAATTAGCAAAAAGTTGTTAATTTTAATTCTAAGACAAAGACAGAGACTGGAAACAATAGTGCCAGAAGAGTCTTCAATAATGTACCTTGGAACTTTGATAACGGTGGTCACTGATTAATGGCTAGTGATAAAGATAAGAGGTTCTTAAGCAATGGGGGGTGATGAGGCCTTTCCATCAGTCATCAAAGATGGGGTTCCTCTTAGAAGACATGGCAGCTCTCAAATAAATAAACAGTATGGAAGTTTACAATACTTAAAAACTTGCACCACACACAACATCATATTCTTACAAAAAGTCTACAAGTGTACAGTTCAATATAAATCATGCCAAAGAAAGGACCAAAGTGGCTGCATCGACATCAGTAAAAAAAAAGAAGCATTCCTCACAACAAGGGCCAGAAAAGTACAGGGACCACCAGCCCAGTACAGTGTCTATGTTCTATAAGAAGGCTGAGTAAAGAAGGGTTTCACGACCTTGTACAGCAGCAGAAGGATGGAATATTCACAGTAAGCGATGCTTAGCGTAGAAGCAGTCAAATGAAGATTTTGCAACCCAGGCCAAGTGAAGTGCAGCCGGTAGACTCCTACATGAATGCAGAGTCACCCAACCCCAATTCCAGACTTTACAAAGTACTCCATCAAGAAAAAACTGCTAAACTATGTGTGACGATTGTGACACGATATAGAATTGTATTTTGATATTGCACACGCATTTACAACTACTTTTGACATGTCCCCCTTATTTACCATTTGCATTTCACAGCGAGATGTCATAATTTGTACTATTATTACTCACTGCATCAGATGAACGTGATTATTTGATTGTATTTCAATCTTCCAGGTCTTTTATTTTCGTTGGCAAACTCCACTTTAAATGTTATCATGATTTTTCCAAGCATGTACTTTTCGTTTTTACATACCGCCATTAGTGTTATGGAATTTCAGTATATCACGCCCGATGCAAATCATAACTTTTATTGGGATTTCTGTATTAAATTGTATTGTTGTATGAATTACTTGTCACGTGTTGTGTAAATCACCTAATTTAATTGTTGAATCATATTTTATACATTAGTCTATGTTATTGCCAGTGACTGCCGGTGCTGCCGGTGATCCCTAGGGAAGCGCGTCGGTCACCAGGGGGACTCCGTATGTATATAAAAAGGGGAGACCACTCTATCCGGTGGACTTGGGGTTTAGCAATTGAGGTTAGAGGGTGTTTTTTAACTACTTCGATTATTTTAGGTAGAATAAGGGGTTTTGAATAATTTATTTTTTTAATACATCGTTGTATTACTGGTTAATCTCGTTTACACGATATTAATTTATATTTAGGGAGTTTGTATTGGATTAATTTCGATACAGATGACATAGTTCATTTTATTTACAGTTAGACGAAGGGTTAATCTCTGAAGTCTTACCGATTAAATAATTAGTAATCGTTAATAGTTCTTTGGAATTTTATTATTCTAAATTATCGATATTTTATAATATTGTTACAGTGGGAATAATTTATACATATATTCATATTTATTGTTGAAAATAATTGGCAAAGTTTTGCATTAACAGTTAAGTGAGATATAGTCTGGTAATTCTAGACTTCTCGATTTTGGTAATATTTATTTGTACACTAATTGGGTCATTCTCGTTTAGTGTACCCCCCCCCCCCCCTTTATTGAATTAACGTACACACGAAGGTTGTGCTGTAGTATCACTGTTCGATTTGGGTAATTCCCGATTGTCAGTGAGTTAATTGTAGGTGTACTTGTTATTGTTGATTAGTTATACGTCTTGTTATTTCTTTGTTGAATAAAATGTAAACTTTAAATAAGTCTTATACTTAATTACCCTCGATAATAATTTAGATACGAGTCCAAACAGAGGTAATTCTTGTGTCTTAACGAAAGGGGCAATATTTGCGAGAAATTCGTAATTTGGTAGAATTAAATTCACGGGTTATTCCTGTGCAGGATTGCGTATATATACTTGTGCAATATCAAGCACTCAGGTCCGTTACATATGGAACCATGCATTTAAAGAGCACTTACAGAAATTACCGGAATGTGACGGTTCACTGGACTGGAACCAGAATGGGGAGGAAAAGAGAGGCCTGGCATGGATCCTTTCCATTCGATGTGAGAAGTGCCATTACACAAGTCACAGTGAAAAGCTGTACGAGGAATTCAGTCGATCAGGAAGGGGACGGAGAGCCACACAGCTTAATGTTGCCATGGCTGTCATCCACATGGGTACCAGCCTTACAACAGAGGGTATGCGTGGTATGCTTCTTGGCGCAAACATCAAACCAGCATCATGCAGCCACCAACATTCATCAGACCTGCAACAAAGTACACAAAATCATCACTGATGTGAACAAAAACAGCATGAAGAAAATAAGGCAGGGCATTCAAGAGCTTAACGAGAAATGTGGACTTGCCAATACACCTATAAGGGCGGAAAGAGATGCCCGGTATAACAATGCCACCTTCAGTGCGATCGGGAAAACACCATTTCAAGCTGCCACACAAGTGACATATACCTTAAGTGAAAATGTTACTAAGAAGAAGAATGTTATGGCAGTGTTTTGTGGCAATAAACTGTGCAAGAAAGGCACCCATCTTAGAGCCAAGGGAAAGGAAGTTACCTGCCCAGGACATGAAGACTGCACTGCAACCATTCCTCCAGAGACCACCATTGGAGACGAAAAGAGATCGCCTGCGGAATGCATCAGTGAGCTGCAAAGCGATGACCGTCCACTCGTCATTTCCCATTTCACCAGTGATGGATATAGTGCCGCTGCTTTCGGTGCATCTGAAAAGAAAGGGCATATGATTGAAAACCTCAAAGACCCGGCCACTTCTTTGACTCTCAAAGAAAACAGACTGCTAAGGCTCTTTTCAGCAGCCACATGTTTCCTGGAAGAATAAAATCCATGCAGAGAAGATTTGCCCTGGACTTGAAGCTTAGATGCAGGACCGAGTACGAAAACTGCTTCAAACACTTCTCAAGTGACTTACCTTTGATGAAATGAGCCATGTCAACTCTGTCCTTTCCATCATCAGCTGCTACCAAGGACAGGGCGGAAAGTCCTGCCAACTTCATTCCTTCTCCTGTCGCAGACTGAAAAACAACAAGTGGAACTCTTCAGTGTTGCCTCGTGATTTTGAATTAAGAATGACAGAAGAAGACATGCGGTTGTTAAAAGACTGTATAAATCTGACTTTGGGACCTAATAATCTTGATAGAATTAAATATCACACTTGTACACAAAAATCTGAATCTGTGAATAGGGCATATTTAAAATCAAATCCAAAATTTATTACAAGTACATGTAGTAGAAATTTTGAAATTAGATTACATAAAGTTGTACACTCACTCAATCGGGGTCATGGAAATTCAACATTGGAACTTTGTGAATCTGTAGGGGCACCTGTTGTAAAAGGTAGTAGAGTGGTCCATCATCTAAAACAACAGCAAAATAGACAAAATTACTTTAAAATGAAACAAAAACTACTAATATATAAAACAGAATGATCTAAAAGACATCAGCTCTTCAAGAAAAAAGTCTAAAGACACTTATAGTAAGTCACTAACAGATCCAAAGTTATACAGGAAGTAGCTAAGTGTGAAGGGGGGGGGGGGTGTTATCATGGGTAGGTGGGGGGGGGGTGTAATTAGCATGTATGAAATGTTTGTTATATTATACCTGTCATGTGAATTTTGTATTACATTTAATGATTGCTATGTTTTAATAATGTGCACTGAATGTATGGTACATGTAATGTGTGAATGATCAGAGTGTGTAACCTGGACATGTCCTTTTATGAGGTGCTCAGCTCATGTAAATATGTTATTTTTCTCATTGTTTATCTTATTGAAATATTTTCAAACAATTATCTTAATTTTCTTACCTGTCTGATGTACACAACAAAGAGGACTGAGACGATTGGTAGAAATATGGGTATACAGGCGTCAAATTCCACCGTTGGTGACAAGACAACATCCCACATTGTTTATCCGTGATTGTTGATCTTTAACAAGGGAGACAATTCCTGAAATTAGAAAAAATGCAGTTTAAATGTTTCTCTTAAGGTCTCACACAAGGAATTAATTTCACTATATGTTATTATATATCTTTAATTTAGTTTTAAATTAATTAACTATACTCTCAGCATATAATTCATGAAAGAGAAATTATAGTTAAATGCTTCAAGAAAAAATTTAGATCAGAAAAATAACGCCTTATGCGGCTTCTAAGACAGATAATTGAAAGTAAACATACCTACCCCCAAGTACACGTGGGTTACACATGTTGACAAACAGGCTCAGCACCATCCAGGAAGTACGTTGCATCATGCGCATCTAAAAAAAATAGTTCCATTGAAATTTGTGTGACAATTCCACTAAAGTAATAATTCTCCTAGCCACTTAGTCCAAAATCAATACTATAGGCCTAAAATAAGGTGCCAAAAAAGGAAGAAAGAAAGGAAATTCTCTACATATATGGAACTACAATTGATTCAGTTTAATTAGCTATTTCCTTGCATAAGACCTTTAAGATTATATAAATCTCCTTTTAAAAAAGAGCTCTATGTAAAGATATAGGGGAAACATTGAAATTTTAAAGTGAAAATAAATGATTTTTTTTTACTAAATAATAGTTAATAGCTAAACAAATCATTTTTAAAAATAAAATGTAGATGTGATGGTTAATTTGTTGACTACATGCCTCCTTTGAAGTAAATCTGCATTTATAATAAATAATGTAAGTTGTATAAGATGTGTACTTAAAGTTTTTAAACCCCCCCCCCCCAAAAAAAAAATGGAAAAAAGGGATCTATAATCTTAAATGGTAGAGAGAACCGATTATTCATTTCCCCATTTTTCCCTTAAATGTCAATATCTTACTTTATATATCTATATTACAAAATCATTGATATTCATGGAAGCTCAGTTGATTTATTCCTATCTAATTTTTCTATTAAAAAAATACCCCTCTGAAAGTAGGAGTGGGGAGCCGGTTTAGGGTAGGCCAGACAAACAAAATTAATGTATTGGTTCTCGAACAAAATGTTCAAAATCTAATGAAGTAGGCAGGTTTATTTAAGGCAAGTGGATTGAAAAGTTAATGTCTATCCCTGAAATAGGAATGAAGATATAACCTAAAGAAAGCAAGGAATGTTTTATTTGTAGTATTTGTAAGGACCTGTACTGGGAGTGAAAAAGTCGCCGATATATGAAAGCATTCATGCTATAAAACCAGGTATCATCTTCGTGAATATTGCGGACAAAAGAAATTTAATAAAATACAGCTCATTGAACATCTAAAAGCATTAGCAGGAACTTACATACTAATGGGATAGGCAACTTCCGAGGCTACTTTCGCCATGTTTACATCCCATACTATCACGCTAGCCATGACAAGTTTGTAAATCTCCGTTCAATGCAGTAAATTATATCGTTTTTAGAGCAATCTGGTTAGACCATCGTTTGGGAGGCAATGTACTCAAACACTTGTGTCTCAACTTGTTAAAAGCACCAAATATATTACAAAAGATCACACGTGTGTTTCTTTAAACGTTTATAGACAAGCGACTGTTGTAAATGCTGCGATTGGATCAGCTACTCACGGCTACAGCCAATCATAAAGCGGAGCTTGTCATCAAGATTTCGTAATGAGATCTGCCAAGGATTAATGGGGAGCAGAGTGGACCTAAAACCCTTGGCTAGCGAAGATTGTCTACAGTAAAATTCATCATTATGTAGAGATATGAACTAGTAATCTGCTTTGACTTAAATTAATACAGAATTGCACAAAAATGTCTACATAGCTGCTTTAACAACTCATACAAACTTTAATATAGATAATGTTTCCATTTCTACCTGAACAACACACAAACTTACGGATGTTTCCTCATTGCTGCTTTCACCTCTGTCCTAGCACTCACTTGGTTCGTTGCGTCTACCATAACCAAGAAAATGGAGTTGGCTGGTCCACAAACTTCTATCATGATATCTTTGTATTCTTTATTTTTCTTTTAAATAAAATAAAGTTCAAAAGTAGCTAACATGTTCTATTCAAATCATAATCTTTACTTTGATAATGTTGAGAAGGGGAGACTTGTTCATATCCAGTCTAATCAAAATTGGATCTTGATGATCACAATTGGATCACAAACATGACAAAGTAGTTGTTTAGTGATCCATTAAAAGCATGGATCAAAGGTCTAATTTTAATTAGATTGGTTCATCTCCTATCAATCATATACATGTACTGAACATGTATATAATTATATAATATACGAGGGTCAATCAAAAAATACGAAGACTTTTGTCATAGCTATGTTACTTAACGTCATATCATTACTAAATTTGGTAGACATAATTAAACAATAGTTTCAAACAATTTGCAAAAAAAAGTTAATAAATACCTTTATTTCTAAGAATTATTTAGAATCTAATCCTGCAAAAATGAGGTCACGGCGCACGGTCAAAATTTGTGTTATGTCAACAATAAACCATATAATGTTGAAAGTAATATCTCTTTCAATTGGGCTAAAAACCAAATAATATTGAAACCTCAAATTAAGTATAGTCATGGTATTCTATGTTCCAAATAATGATGGGATATTTTGTTTTGTCGAACAAATATTAGTAACTAAAGACAGATAGTCCTCTTTAGAATTGACTAAAAACATCGACGTCGCCGGACGTCCAGGCGCAACGAGAGGTACAAACAAAATGAATTTAACCCAGAAAAAAGCCGACACAAGCCGTGAAAATGCTAAATGGTGCAAAAAATAAGTCAACAATTATTTGCAAGTTTGTGTTTAACTGTAATAAATTTTGTGGGGGATGGTGGTAATTGTATTTTGAATATAAAACAGTCCGAAACAGAGAAGAATATCTGTAAATATTTGGTCAAAAAATAAGTAACGTCAACCGACTTCAGGGTTATCCTTACTGTAAACTAAGAGATACACAGTTAGAAAATGAAAACTTTGAAGAACTTACTTATGATTCTCGAACAAATGTGTGCAAATAAGATGTTATGTGGTTCAGTGCAGTTTTAAATTGTGAGGAGAAAGGCACAAGAGACTAAGCGTGATATAAAGATGGGGTATATCTATAAACTGTGCGTGTTTAATGTTGACACCATGTTTTGAACGTTACCGTGCGCCGTGGTGACATGTTGTTTTTAAAAAGGGGTAACAAAAATACCGTTTCATCAAATGGACTAAAACTTCGCATATCAATAACATAAGTGTTGGTACACAGATTAATCTGTTAAGTATGACTTTCATGAAAAATATATGATGGACAGCCACATTGTCTTCGTATTTTTTGATTGACCCTCGTATGTTTTATGTCATGAAGGGTGTAAAATTGTAAAATACCTATTTCGTCTCCTATCAGTCATATACATGTACTGAACATGTATATAGTTATATAATATATGTTTTATGTCATGAAGGGTGTAAAATTGTAAAATACCTATTTCGTCTCCTATCAATCATATACATGTACTGAACATGTATATAATTATATAATATATGTTTTACGTCATGAAGGGTGTAAAATTGTAAAATATCTATTTATTTTGTAGATCATGAAAATTAAACAACCTTTAATTAATGTAATCGTATTAATTATTTACCGCGGTAATAATATATATTTACATGATCTTTAAATCTGTATATCAATTTGAATGTAACAAAATCCAGCAAATCTCAATCAAAGTTCTTCCTACCATTCTTTCAAGTAGTTTTTTTATGGTTTCAACACCCAGACTGCTCTTCTTTGCACTCTCTATAACCTGGGCCAGCTTGGGGTTAAGTTTGGGATCAGTAGACCCACCCACTGAAATAGAAATAACACCAAATGTAACTATTTAAGCAATAAAATGCCTTCTTGATTATTGATTCATGCAAAGATGGTGACATTGCAGAAAAAATACATAACCCACATGAATCAAATTTTTCTTAGGTTGCTGAATCAAAAACCAATCAAAAAATGGGGCGTGTCGATTTCAATCTTGTCAGTTTCTATAAAGCTTATATGAATCATACATGTACTTGGTAGATGTAAATATAATACAGTTAACCAACATTACCTCACATGGTCAAAAAATTAAAATATTAAGTTTTTCATAAAAACAAATACTTTTAGCCAAAGAAGTAATGAAATATTTTTGTATATATTTTGATTATTTTCAAGGTCAAAGTCTCAGTCTTGAAAAATAGTTTATCTATTAATAAAAAATCAATAAATAAACTCATTTAAAAATTAAAAGGTGCATATCATATGAATACAGTATGTGAATTAATTTTATATTTTTTTTTTGCTGTAAATTGGTTGATTGATTTTTTTTTTAGTGTCCAACACCTACCTCAGCAGAGATTTTTTAAAATATAAATTAAAACTTTAATTACTGGTATGTGAAGTTCAATATACGATACAATCCAGGAAGCTCTCTCTACTTACTTTTTACAGCTGACTGTGCTAGCTTGACATACCGTCCCATCAGCGCTGACTTTTTACTGTCCTGCGCCTCTTTCCGATGTTTGATGTTAGAGAATTTACTGTGCCCTTCCATATGTCTGTTAGTTTGCCAGTAAACAACAGGCAACATTTGGAACAGAGTCCTCTCGGCTACAATATCTGTCTTTGTGCTCAATCTAGCTGCAACTAGTGACTTTTCATTCACACGATTTTGAAAGAGGCGTGTGTGACAGAGGCTGATTCTACGGCAACTCACAGTCTGGGTTTTGTGTAAAACACGAGGTAAAGTTCTCAATGTTAATTCCATTTTCAAAATACTAGTATCACAGTCACTATCTGCAAAATCAATAGACATGTTGAAAAAATTCTATAAGAAAAAAGAAATGAGATTAATAAATTTAATTAGTCAAGCTTTTGGTAAAGTTAGTATTCAGAAATAAAAATTTGATATTTAATTTAACGATAATGGAAAATGTTGAACAACACAGACATATGTCAATAAAAACAATTTTACAAATAGTAGCCCAAATCGGATATAAATTTAAAGTGCAAAAAAACAATTCTTTTTGGATTAGGTAATTTTTAACATGCAACAACTTTTGATTAGCAAGTTTTGTTTGCAAGATTGACCCTCAAGAAGTTTTGGATATACTGAGGGAACAATCTGTGTAATAGAACGGTTACAGAAAAAGTTGTTAATCATAAGTTGTTCCATTTCATGTACAAGTATTCATTTGCAGATTTACCATTTTTTTCCGCTAATTTCAAATTTTTTGCACCAGATATTGTACCTCAACTTGATCTTGAGAGTGATGAGACAGTGTAAATTCCACTAGAGAGAAGCGTCTTTTTATCTTGCCAGGAAAATAAGTTTGGAAATAAATCTTTAAAAATATTACCTTCTAGTCTGCAAACAATTTTTCTTTACTCCAAAGTAACTTTGTACCCTGTAACGAATATGTTATTTAGAGGAAATCGGTCTAAACACGTTTCGTAATGTTGACGAAGAAAACAATGGTTAGAACTTTATTTTTTAAAGTTTAGATTAAGCATCATTAACTGGTTTGTAAAATGCATACCTGTCAATATTCACTCCTTAGTTATCTACATTTGGGCTGTACCTAAACGACCCAAACGGCTAACCGGCCTTTGACAAACAAATTTACTCTTTTGAAAGGAAAGTAATTTTAGTACATCATTCATAAAATTTAAACCGTAAGCGATACGTATAATTCCGGATTGGAGAAGTAAAAAATTAGTGACATCAAAGATTTCACTGTATAGTTTTTGTATGCCTCTCTCTATATTTTTTCTCAACAGAAAACATACATTCAGAGAGAGAGAGAGAGAGAGAGAGAGAGAGAGAGAGAGAGAGAGAGAGAGAGAGAGAGAAGAGACACACACACACACACACACACAAACACACAAACAAGTCGGTTTGCACCTTAATTAAACTGTTATTCAATAAGGTGAAATACCTGAAGAGTTTCATTGATATAGCTCCTTATATTTCCCTGACAGAATTTCTTTTTGTCGCCAAAAAGCTATAATATTGCTGTAATTGTTATGCATTTACCGTTAGTTAATAAATAAGACCAGAAATATAAATAACATAACATAACATAATTTATTTATATCTCTGACAAGACATAGCTAAACTGCTAGAGAAACTGCTATTTTATAATTTTATAATATTCAGAGTCTCCTGATATTTAACGTTAGAAAACTGCATGTTTCTTTAAATCTGCCGAGGAGGAAAGTCCACTGACATAAAATAAAAAGTGCATTGATCTAGATTGGGGGGGGGGGGGGAGGGGGGGGAGAGAAATCAAACATAGTATTAAAAAATAGACATAGGCCTCGCCACCCCCCCCCCCATTCCACTCCCAATGAAAATACAATGTATTAGTATATCACTTTCTCTTGAAGTGAAATTTGTAAAATAATGTGTCACGTGATCAGTGTATGAGATGCTGTAAACAATTATTGGATCCTAATAGATCCAATATCAGGTAGACATACATGTGATTCGTCATTTTGTCTATTTAAGACAATCACCTCCGTGTAGCCCCCATACCCCCCGACACTTTCCCTCCATGCAGACGAAATCACAGGGACTGAGCCTGTTTAAACATTAATTTCAATGTAAACATATGATAAATGAAGAAAATTTTATGGTTACATTGAAATTAATGTTAAACAGGCTTGGTCCCTGTGGATAAAATGCCTAATTTTGATGAATCATTTACCGCCACCATGTTTAGTACAAACGAAGACAATTAATTAATCTGGTTGCTATACATGATTTCTTGTAATCTTAAGTTTATGTGCATTGTACTGTGTGCTTTATACTATTACAATAGTATATCATATAGCATAAGTAAATATCAAATTGGTTATGTATGTGTGAACGTTTCCTTTAGTCGTAACTCAAAAATGCGTGATGACATTTTTATTTGTCCTTTGACACATGAATAGGCTAAGTGAATTCACATGAAATTGAACATCGCAGATTTTCAATGCAATATGATAATAAATTACACTGAATGTAAATATTTATTAATACATAGTATGAACGCGGGCATGTTAAGGCTTCCCGATTCGATATGTAGAAAGTCACTTGTCTGTAGTTCATACGATATGACGTCATAATTAACTTTGACGTCACGATCTGCATTCCTGTCGATAGTTCTCAGGGAATGTATCTTAACGTTAAAAGTGAATTATATCAAACCAGTATAATACCCCATGTTTCCTTTATATAGATGTTGCAGTTAATTCTAGACGTACAGAATTCATTCATATTAAAAACCAGTATCAAATAATCGGCAGTTTTAAAGCTTCGTTTTAAGTTAAAGACTATTTATAAACTAGTGGTTTGGAGACCCTCCCTGCTACGTGTAAACAACTGAATGAAGAAAGGACTATGTGTGGTATGGTCTAATATCTGCCCCCAATTTTAACCAATTTTTAAATAGTGTCGTATAAAAATCAAATCTTCATAAATTATTGTACAGTGGACGCCTATCACTTTAATCTTGATTTGAACCACCATTGCTCATTGGCTATTTATCTATGACGTCAACTTTATGACCGTATTCCCGCAAATTTGCAAACGGATGAAAATATTCTCATTTTTCCTTTATATTTTGCATTCGGAAGTATAGAGCGCAAGTCTGCTCAAGTAAGATTTTAACATATGTTTTTCTTCAGATAATTATACCCATTATACTAAAAAATGGTACTTGAGCAAGCCTGCGCTCAATGTTTCCCAGTCGAAAAATCATCGGAAAACACCCATATTTTGCCTCAAAACATCAATTTATCAAAATTAGGCAATCTTCATGACGTCATTTCTACACTATGACGTCACTGTGGTGATAACCTTTTGCACCCTTATTTTAATATGATTCTAACTATCTTACCCTTATTTTTAAAGCGCTTTATAAAACTTTAATTTTGGGGGCAAAAAATGCATAAAACCGCACATAGTCCTTTTAATGCATGTAAAACCAGCTTGGCGCAGGTGAAAGATCAACACAATTTTAGAATATTTTACGTAAAATTGGTAGAGAATATAAGTACCAATGTGAATCGTGCTGCGGAAACCTACGGATTTACCCCATTTTTTTGTAAATCGCTTTTGATTAGTAAAAATGTGCATTATTTTGATGATTTTGTGGAATGTTTCAACAATATCTTCTATAAACGAAATATCTATTTCTTTCCCAAGCAAGAACTTCAAAGTTTATGACTTAACAAAGGATTTTCTTAAAAATATGTATGATTTAATGTCATTAATCACCTGCGCCGATGCGTTTTAACTAGATCATTTGCAATATTAGGATTCGCCTGTCACGTGATTACGAAGTATATATGACGTCACAAAAATGCATCAAATATAATGTTTAACATCGATGTCAATAAATGTAACATAGATTTAAAGAAATACTCCCGGTAAAATTATTTTTGCCATGATTCAAATAATATCGTTTTCCAGCCGTATTTTAGCATCGGGACGCCTTAACAATGCTGCGAAATACACATGTTCTGCACCCCTGATATGAACAAAGTTTACTTTACTTACGACAAATCATCAAATTCATGGAAATAGTCTTGCTTAATCTATATCATCCAGTTTGGTGTCTATCAGAGAAATTTTATTTTCTTTACATTGCCGTTCAAATGTTCTGATACAAACAGATTGTCATTATTGTCCACACATAAACCATACGGACCCTTCAGATCACAGTTAGCAATGTAACGAAGAAACTGTCCATCCTGATCCAGAATGTGAATACAATGGTTGTAATAATCTGCTGTCAGGATACGACTCTGACTGTCTGTTGTGATACCAATTGGGTTAAATGGTACCTTTTTGGTAACTGAGGGATGACCGATGTATCTCCATCTGAGTTTCCCGTTCTGATTAACGTTCTGATTAACCACTACAACTGCACCAGCCTCATAGTCAGCTACACAGATGTCATGGTTTCTGTTCTCAGTGATGTATTTTACGTTTTTATTCCCGGAGTACAGAGGTTTGCCTTCATCATCAAACTGAATTGTTTGTTTCTCTGTAGATCCCAAGTAACGGACAACTTTGGATTGAGTTTTAGCATCACTGAACATGGTAACCAGGAGATCACCATCAGAGATGACACACAGTTTACCAGGCGTCCATCCCTGTAATCTGATCAACTCTTCTGTCTGTCCATTCTTTACTTTTTTCACTGTCCTTGATATCCCGTCACTAAATAGTAAATTCCCATCACTGTCTACAGCTATATCACTGGGTCGTTGTTCTGATTTGTTGCTAATTGTATGAAGCAATACACCTTTAATGTTAAAGCATTTGATATCCTTTGTCAATCCACTTGTCCAAAAACAATCCTCATTTAGATAGGTAACATTTAAAAGTTTTTCATACCCTGTTTGGATTGTGGCAACAAGCTCCGGTTCATCCAGTAGTTCTCTGACTGAAGTGTTGGGTTGGTTTAGTGACAAGACATTCTCTTCTATAGCAGTAGACAAAGGAGTGATCTGCCCAAACATATTATACAACTTTTCATGGTCTAATGGTTTTGGAATGAATGTTGGCAGTGTAACCTTGACTTTGGGTGGCAGCTTGCTGAACTCTCTGATCTTAGAGCTGTATTCAATGGTAGGAGATACTTCAGTGGATTTCTTGATTTCGTCTATGGCTAGTAATGTTTGTTTTATGAGAGCCTGTATCTGTTTAATTTCATCCAAGTGTTTCTGTAAAATGTCTGTGTGTTTTACTTTAATCTCACTGATTTCAGCTTTCATTTTATTGATAATGATGTCGATTTCTCTGTGCCATTGCTCTCCTTGTTTGGACATTGCTGTTGTCAGTTTCTCATATCCTCCATCCAGGTCGGCAAGCTGATTTTCCAAGTCGAGTGCAATTTCTTCATAGGTAGGAGAAATAACGTTTTCTAACTTATTTGCCTCGTCCGCAATAGCATTTTTCTTTGTCGTGTAAACTTCTGAAACTTCTATAAAAATATGTCCTCTGTGTATTTCTGATGCAGTACAAGAAGAACAAACAAATATGTCGTTGCAATTTTTGCACTGCCAGTCACAATTTTTGTGTGAGTGTGTCGCACATTTTGGGTAAATCAGAGTTGATCTTCGTTCCTGGAAAGGGACTATTTTATGTTTGTCATATCCATCTGAGATGTGATCTACTACACAGGGCTTGCAGAGGTTGACATGACAAAAGTCACAGTAGCTGTGTACTATAGCGGTCTCACAAAGGTCACATCGGTGCACGTCCTGGGCACTAGAACGAGGATCCATCGCTTTTCTAAAAATTAAATGAAAAAAATTAAATGAAAAATTAAATTAACTGTTTGTCTTTAATCCAGAAGAAAAAGTAGGAGGAATAATTGTTAATATATTAAGAGCCATTAACGTAAAAACCATATGTTACAGCCCTGCTTTTATCAAGAGTTTAGAATAACCAGATAGAATGATCAACTTGCATTAATTGATAAGCATTTAAGCATAAAATATATTTGTTGAAGGTCAACTCATAAAGAAAATTAAAACGAAAGTACTTATTTGAAAGATATTAATTTAAAACGACTAACGTAACATGTAAGTATCTCAATTTTCGTCTAATAAATTAAGTCAATTATAAGCGACACAAACCTTGTTTAAAATAAATCAATTTACATATTCGTCGAATCGGACATCAAACATGCAGACGTGTACACGTAACTTAAACATGGCTGAGCTTGCTTGTATGGAATGTGGTCACCTGACATCAAGAATGGATACAATTAGAGTTATTCCCCTTGTATTATAACCTTTTATCAAAACCACCCCTCTCTTTTCAACAGTCAACATGGTCACGATGCGATGATTTAATTTCAAATGAAGTACATGTATGCAAGAATGTTGGAGTTTTGACAGATACTGTATACAGTATAGAATTAAAAAAAAAAAACCTATCTAGCGTTTTATGCATGAATCTCATTATGCTTCTAGAAATAAATCTTATAGCACGTACAATTCAGCTGCAGTGGCGCATTTTTTAAATGACGCCTTGTAATGTAATATATCTTACATTCTTTAGATAATGCCGTATATCGGGTATTTTGTACGTGCTGTCATGTTTTACTTATTTTTTTTTTACTTCATTAACCTACTAGGCCTAGTATCTGAACAAAGGAGTACACGTGCCTAATTGCGCTTGAGTATTCTATGGGTTTAAAAATAAAAAGCGATTAATTATATGTAAGCATTACACACATGCATAAATAATGTAAATAAAAGTCCTGTAAACAAGGTTTCGTTTTATCATGGATTAAAAAAAACACGCAGGTTCATATAGATTAAAATAAACCATGACTTCCAAGATTTATATTTTGTTAGCTTACTGAAGGCTGTATTTAAGCATACTGTGATAAAATTAAGGGGATTCTTATAAAAATGAGCAACTGACATGGAGGTGGAATCCAATTTTTGAACACAATAGGAAAATTAGGGAAGAGCTCTGGGGAACATGGGGGAATAGCTGCTCACTGTTCGAAAGCTGTTCCAAGTATACAAGACAAATTATAAAGTTTTAAGATGTTCATAGTTTTATCATCTGTTATATGATATAAAATATCAAAAAATATATACATATTTATAAAGTTATCAAAAATAAATAAAATCAAATAAAAAAATTCTTGAAATTTATAAAATGATCATTTTTCATAATGTTCATTACTATTTGAAATCGGATTCACCGGAGGGGACTATATTTTTCCTCTACGTCCGTCAGTCCGTCCGTCTGTCTGTCCCACTTCAGTTTTCAACACTTTTTTTAATGCGTTTGAGGAATAATATGAAATTTGCTGAACAGCTTCAAAATGTCAAACTACAGATCAAGTTTACAATTTTGTAGCGTCTGGTCGACATATTTTCGAAATGACAATGCATACCATCCAAAAGATGTGAAATGTGTTTAAGAAATCACATTCTTGAATGATTGTTAAGGTTACATGGGTTAGATAATGCTTCTTTATATAGGAAGTTGACATTGCTGACATTCCAAAAGTCTCTAAAACAGTGGTTTATCCTGGACAAAATTGCACAAACAGACAGATTGACTGATGGATTTATTAAAAATATTCTTAAAACTTTTTCATTTACAAATTCAGAACACAGAGCTTTGCATATAATTGTATAATTTGTCAAACTATGTAATTTATGAAATAATTACCTAAATTAAGGTCTACGTACAGTGCATGTGTTCCATGATACTTACATTTATGTTCAATTTTTCAGCATTGTCTACAAAAAATAAAAACTCGGCAAAACGAAACCCAAACTGTAAAATGATGAATGCAGCTATATGCAACCTGGGGGTGTACAAATATTGATTTTAATTCCGAGTTTCCATAAATATTTTCATAAATCTGGCTCTCACGCTATATAGAATATTTTTTTTTTTAAAAAATAGGTATGTATGAAATGGCCGAGTTCCTATTACTATTTAGAGTTTAAGTACATGTATATTGGCATGCTTGAAAAACATACAAAACAATGTACATGTATTATATATTTCTTTAAAAAGTTGCCTACATTAAACTGATCGTATTAGCACACGATATTGACGATTTCTTATATTTTATTCTTGTATCAACACGAGAGTCTATTGTATTTGCTGTCTTTTAAAAAAATTAAATGTTACCCATGTGGTTCATGTATGGACGGAAGATTACATCATAACTTAGAAAATTCCCTTCCGCATAAAACGTGTACTAATGTGCATAGTTGTATTCGAAAGTTTAAATGATGTTGAAAATAGACAATATTTAGTGCTGATTATGACTTTTAAAACGTAATGTTTAATATGTTGTACAAATGAATACATATATTTTTGGAATATGATCACAATATCAACCAAACATTACACAGAAATCTCCTTTACATAAAGATGTAAAGATTTGTCACCTCTATAGCCATTTCGTGTTGCTCAAACTTCACCAACAGTGTGTCTCTTCGTAATAGCTGTAGATGTGTAGCTCTCTGGTTGAAAAAAATCGGAGAGACAAACTGATTTGTCTATCCGAATTTGTTCAACCAAAGAGCTAGTATACAGATCTGCAGCTATCTTCGTAACAAATGTACGATGCCCTTGAACCAGTCATATCACATCTCTGGGTTAAACTTAGCCAGGAGCATATTTTATCTCTATTTGGCTCAAACAGTAAAAAAATACACACATCACCTAAAGGATTTGAAGTTTCCATAGCCAAAGGACAAGGCCACATGGTCAGAGGTCAAGGTCGTATGAATTCTCCATGCAAAATCCTTGTCCAAGAATATTTTCTCTTCCTTTTGTGCCACCCATTCTTCATCTACAATGTTAACATGAGGAGTGCAGTGACCTTGAGTTGTTTCTAATGTCAAGGTCGAAACATTTTTTCTCTTGTCCTTTACCCCTATTTGGTCATACATGTACCCACCCCTCTCCTGGTCAAAATGAGCATAAATGAAGGATGTGCAAAACTCATGGACTTTGTTCTTGAGTGGTAGTCATGGAATTGCATGATTATATTAGCAATCCTTGCCCCAAGCAAACTATCTCCCCCTTTTACACTATCTGACTCGCACTTTACCTTTTTAGATGGTCACTACATGTACCCCGTTTAGTAAAAAGTTCATCTAAACACCATCTATCTTGTTTTAATTTGCCCCCCCCCCCGTTAAAGGTTGTTTGTTGCCCTATTTTCACGTTATATACGTGCAGAATATAGAGATATGTAACAGTTCTGTTTTGTTATAGATTTGAAATCGGTTGTAAAAACAAGAGGCCCATGGGCCACATCGCTCACCTGAACAGCAGTTCCTTGTAACATTACATTTCGTAGCATATGCTTTTTCTATTTTAAACATTGAACCTTTTTCTGGGGACCCAGTTATGGTCCGAGGTTTATGGTTGGCTTGAACAACATAAATAGTAACATAGGAATGAAAATGTGAAGCACTGCGGTGGGACCGCACGTACACAACCTGAAAAACTGAACATAACAGAGTTCCACTTCAAGAGGAATAACTCTCAGACTGTACAGAACACAAGAAAGATAACTCTTGGTTCCACTACATTAGAGTTTACACAATTTGAGGATCCTTGCATAGTAATCTCACAAACTGTAGCATTATAGTTCTCGAGAAAAACTTTTTAAAAACATTTTCAATATATCTTTCTATGTTAAACTTTGAACCCCTCTTGGGGCCACAGTATTAGTCTAGGGCTAAAGTTTTAATTATTTGGAATCTACATTATCTAAGGATGCTTGCCTTGTTATCTCACAAGCTGAAGCATTATAGTTCCCTAGAAAAAGATTTTTCAACATTTTCCCTCTATATTTCTATGCTAAACTTTGAACACCTCTTGGGGCCCCAGTATTAGATTGAGATCACGGCTTTTATAATTTCGAATCTACACTATTTGAGGGTGCTGACGTAGTTATCTGACAAATTGATGCATTGTAGTTCTCGAAAAGAAGATTTTTATACATTTTCCATATATATCGGTACTTCTACATTTAACTTTAAACCCATCTTGGGTCTCTAGTATTAGTCCAGGGGTCACTATTTTAAAACTGTCGAACTTTCATTATCCAAGGTTGTATGCATGATAGTAATCTCACAAATTGAAGCATTGTAGTTCTCGAGAAGAAGATTTTTTAACATGTTACCTTTATATTTCTTTAATAAATTTTGACCCCATCTTGGGGCCCCAGTATTGGTCCGGGGGTCACGATTTTAACAATTAGGAATCTACATAAGCGAAGGATGCATGCATAGAAATTCCACAAACTAAAACATTGTAGTTCTTGAGAAGAAAATTTTTAAACTTTTCCTTTATGTTTTTTAAAATGTTTAAATTTTGAACCCCTCTTGATGCCCATCAATTTTCCGGGAGTTACAATTTTTTGAATCTACATTATTTAAGGATGTACATGTATGCATAGTGATATCCCAAACAGTTGCACTATAGTTCTTGAGAAGAAGATTTTAAAACATTTTCCTACATATGTTAAAATCTAAACCCCTACTGGGGCCCCACTTTTTGTTCGGGGGTCACGATTTTTACAATCTTCACTATATATACAAGTTTTTGTGTAAATATTGGCATTTCTGGTGCAGTGGTTCTTGAGAAGAACATTTTTTAAACATTTTCCATATGTTGTTCTATGTTAAACTTTGAACCCCGCCTGGGGCCCCATTTTTGGTCCGAGGGTCACCATTTTTACAATTTAGAATCTTCACTATATATAAAAGCTTTTGTGTAAATATTGGCATTTCTGGTGCAGTGGTTCTTGAGAAGCAGATTTTTTAAACATTTTCCTATGTATTTCTATGTTAAACTTTGAACCCCGCCTGGGGCCCCAGTTTTGGTCCGAGGGTCACGATTTTTACAATTTAGAATCTTCACTATATATACAAGCTTTTGTGTAAATATTGGCATTTCTGGTGCCGTGGTTCTTGAGAAGAAGAATTTTAAAGACATGCACCCTAAACTTACTGTTTCGCAATTATCTCCCTTTTGAAAAGGGCTGTGCCCTTTATTTTAACAATTTATAACCCCCTTTTCATAAGGATGCTTTGTACCAAATTTGGTTAAATTTGGCCCAGTGGTTTTTGAGAAGAAGTTGAAAATGTGAAAAGTTTACAGACGGACGGACAGACGGACGGACGGACGGACGGACGACGGACAACGGGTGATCAGAAAAGCTCACTTGAACCTTCGGTTCAGGTGAGCTAAAAACAAAACACCAGTATCATTTGTAAGTTGAATTTATTAAGGCACACTTGGCTGGTTACCAGCCCTCGCTTCCCCAGTCATACACCACCAGTTTTATCTTTATATATAATACACATATGTATATACCACATTATGAAAAAAAAAGAATTACAGAAAATCTTTACAGACTTGCAATTCTGATAAGTTTATACAAGTGTGCACATATTTATTGCATTTCTATCCTTTTTTGATGTGCACCAGAATTGATACATACATAAACATCTAAATGACCCCTCCCCCTTTTTGCCATTGAAAAATAAAATAAATAGATGGTTTTACATTTATATAATACAGTCAATGCATTTTTTTTTTCAATTCTGACAATTATATTGATGCACCTGATTAGATACATGTATATACTTGAAATATATGGTATATACCATAAAAGACAATATAAAAGAAAACAAGCAGATTAAATTATACATTTTCAGTTAATAATGTATTCTTTTATTAAACATCAACAAGACTTGATAGCTAAAAATATCAAATATTCTAGTCTTAATTTATATACTGAAAGTAAAGAATACTGAAACAACATTATGTAGATATAGACAATTACTTTAAAAAAAATTAGAAAGAGAAAAAAAGAATACAGTTTTAATCAATGCTTATTCAAAAATCAACATGTGAATTTGAAGGATAATACATGAGATTAAATTGACCTATAGATCACACAGGTTTAGTTTTCAGTCATTCTATAAGACTTGAAATGAAGAATACATAATGCAAACTGATTATAAAATTGTTAAGTAACAATTATAATAAATGAATGTATCATGGATTGTGCTTCAGAATAGAGAGATATTTAAAAAACAAAAAGATCTTCTCATGCATGCACACATACTACCAGTTCATACATATTTAAAACAAAAATCAGAATGCCATTTTAACTGCTCTACTATTTCTAAAAAAACAAACGTGAAGATTCATTCATATTAATTTCACACATGCTGATCAGAATGATCTTGCTTAACAGCTTGAGGATATTGTCTTTTTTAAAGCAATGTCATAAGTTCCAAATTCATTAAGTAGGGCTAGATGGTCGTTGCAATTTTTAGACTATAATAATCTCATTGAAACAAAGAGCTCTATACAGAGAATTAGGCAAAATATTAACATTTTGGAGCTAAAAGATTTGAATTTTTGTTTCACTAAATCATAGTCATAAGTCAAAAATATTATAATACAGGTAATTGTTTCAAAAATATCTGATAGATAATTTGTTGTTTCACTAGATACAATGTAATGGCTATTAGCCAAAAATATCATATTACCATAAACTTTTTTTGGAACAGATCTAATGGATAATTTGTTAACCGCCCACCCTCCTTAAGTAGAATTGTTGTAAACAAAAAAAAAGGTGTTTGATAGATAAACGTATGTAAATGTGCTTCAAAATTGATTACATGTATTCCAATTAACTTGTATTTGCAGATCAACCACATGTGTAAAGCAAACAGAACAAATTCTAAACCAAACCAAGCAGACTGAAGAAAACAGGTGACAGATAATTTAGGTATCCAGTTATGATTTTTCAACATTAACCTATGTTGGCTCTTGCTCTCCTTTCAACAGAGAGAGAGAGAAAAAGGGAAGAGAGAAGGACAGAGAGAGAGAGAGAGAGAGAGAGAGAGAGAGAGAGAGGGAGGGGGGTATATAATCTGGTCAGTCATATATGGTCAGAATACACATACAGGACACAGCCTCTAGTACATGTAACATATGCAAATTAATACATACATTCTAAAACAAAACAAAAAATAGCCAATTAAGTTAATTATCTCAAATATTCGCCCACTTCTACAGAATCACATATATAACACAATGGGTATTGGATTTCATTGGTACTGATTAAAGAAGTATGTAATACTAATTCTTACATATATATACATTAAAATATACAAAACCAAACAAGTTCCACATTATTCAATAGCATATAACAACATCAAAGTAAATATATACTCTTTATTATACACAAAGTAAAAAACAAGCATGGAATGTATCGTATAAAGGAGACTTTTCTTTCTATACTTAAGGCTTTAAGCAGACACACAGTTTGACCTTAGGTGGATGGCATGTCCTTAATATATATGCATATTTTTTGCAAATAAAGGCTGGATAAAGGGATGTTTAAAGCTTAAACCTAATATTCTACAACAAAACTGTCCAAGACCTTTAGCTGGGTCTATGCAGTAAGAAATGCAAGCTTTCTGCTAGAAGTTTGACAATCTGGATTTCTCCTTCATGTATTCATAGAGGCTTGTCAAAAAGAATTAAAAGTCAATAAAATATTAGTCAATTTGACTTCATATTCAAAACCAAGCTAAATGCCAAATATATACATACACTTGAAAAATCTCACAAATGAAGATCAAATATTGTGTGTTTAACTGGAATTTTCAGGAGAAAAAGGGATATTTTTGCTTATAAAAAGGTCAATAGCCAAAGAGAAATTATAAACTTATTCTTATATAAAATTTGAGTCATTAGTTTAAGATTGGAAAAAATAACAAAATATAAATGTACCTACTTTTTGGATCCTAACATGTCTGCATTAAAAACCAGTTATACATTGTACAATACTTCGGGATAAGGCTATGTTAGTGTATTGTGTCAATTCAGATACCGGTGTACAGAAAAAATACTGAAGCTATTTGAAGAAATATTCTTTTAAGAAAAAAAAGTGATAAATAAATACACATGCATGAACAATCTTTAACAAGAAAAACAACGCTTTGAATATTTTGCTAAAATATTTTGTAGCCGACAACTAAAACACAGATATATAATTTAAGATAGTTTTAACAAACAAGCATATCCTTTAATCAACTTTAAGTCAACTTTTTGTGTAGTTTGTGATTCTCTGAGCAAAACCAACAACAATGGGGCAGGAATGTCTGGCAAAAAATCACAGACTTCTGTGTATGACAAACATAATTATCGCAAAATGTGAACAATATAATTCTTAACTAACTAGCACCAATTAGATCTTGAAAGCTTGACCGCAACTTTGAAAAATTGAATGATTATTGCAATAAAACTCTGGCAGGTACCTTATACATTAGTTTGTATGATAAAGCATTGAAACATGATTAATAACCCAAAACGACTGATCATTACAGAGACTTTATTTCGTCTCAAGATTTTTGAATACCTATGAATAAATTCATGTGCTTTATCATCTGAACAAAATCAATTCTTTAATGAAAAATAAATAAATCAATTTATTTTTAATTCAATATTTTGAATTAAAATTAAAGTACTTTCTAGATTCCAAAAATCTAAAGCTATAAGTACATTATGTTTAACATACATGTACTGTCAAGTTAGCATATTTCCTTCTTTGAATGACTGACTTCTTAAAGATATATGAATATATCTTCATCAGCCATCAATTTCAATGAAATCTGCAAACTGACACAAGTTGATATAAACATGATTTTTTTCTCTGATGACAATGTATTTCCCCTTCTATCCCTCCTGCAGTTTAATGGCATACAGTAAAAAATCACAGATCTAGCAAAGTGTTTACGAGTAAGAAACCATCGTCACATCAACATAGAAAAATACTGTTTGCATAGAAAAATATTCCTCTTACTTTTTTTTTCAAATATACTCTCAAGTTTATCACACATGTTGTTTAAGCAGTATGATGTTAAACTGTTATCCCAAATATTGGGGTTTGGCAGTTGTACATTATTTTTTAGTGGGTGAATATTTCTCTCTCCAAAAGGAGAGAACCCTTCACACAACAGCAGTAGTTGTCTGCCCCTTAGTTGTTCCTGATTATCCCACTACGTGACTTCCTCTTCCAGGTCCAGATCTATCTGTCTATCCCTGTGCTTCTGACCGTCCACGCGTGTCTCCATGCACTTCTGTGTATGAAAAGGAATGTACATGTATGCATGTACTATTCATCCCACTTTAATTGATGGAGCCAATATTGCTAACCAACTTTTATCGTGTACAAGAAAAAAAGTTATAAAAGTTGATAAAATATCCTCTGTAAACCAGTCCTTTTAATATGAGTCATTCTAAATCATTTAATCCCTAGAAAATTGTTAACAAAAGTTGGCGTAAATAAAAGCTGAATAACAGTGATTTTTTTTATAGGTCACCCTAAACCATTTATTTTAAGTAAATCGTGGATTAAAGTTGTCGCAAACATAAAGTCACTGCAAATTACTGTGGAAACAATAGATTTCATGGTAGCTCAATTTTCGTTTAATTCATGGGTACCTCTCATCCATGAATTAACATCCTCCATAAATTAATAAATTGGGATAAATCTACAGGTTTAGGAGAATACACGAATAAAGTCCCCACAAACCTTTAAAATTTCAGCAATCCATGAAAAATGGCCCCAACAAACTTTAATGATTTCACAGTAAATAAATAATGATAATTTTTTCTTTGTTTGACCTTGACCTACCTCTCTGTATTGCCACTCCTGGTTTCCTGTCTGGCCGTGGCATGGATAAACAATGACGCTCTCTCCTCCAGAATAATCCAGGCATCCATCGTCTCGACGGATTTCTCCGTTCTTACTCAACATCCAATACTACAATTATACAATAAAATCATCAATTCCTGTCAGTTTTAAAAAGCCATAGTATCTTGCAGTCCAGACTTCAAATTCTATACTGACCACACCCACCTGGTTGCCCCCCTGGTAGTGACAAGGCCACATGTTGACCGGTTTGTGGTAGTTGTGGTTATCCACCGCACTGTCGATACACATCGGCTTGGCCTTACTGCGGATCTGTAAGCAATGCATTACGTAACATTATAATTTATGCAAACTTTGAAATTGCCAATTTTCTAATATATTAGGCTTCAATGGCAGTGGGTACATGTGTTGAACAAGATAAATATATAGAGTTTGTTATGCAGTATTATCATAGTATTGCTCACATTTTAATTAACCTGATTATGCATGTGACTCTTCATTTCTTGTCAAGAATGTCTCTTAACTGCTATATTATATTGATAATTTTGACAATTTTTTTGTTCGATTTTGGTGATATTTTATAATTTTGTCATTTTTATAATAGGAAAAGGAATTTTTTGAGAAAATGAACTGTACTGTTGTGGCTGACCTATCCAACATTGAAATTCAATATAGCCACATAAATTAAAGCAAGTTTATTTCTTAGGGCCATTAATATCAAATATGGCACAGAATTAGCTCTTTGTTTACTTCAATTTTGTCTGTATTAAAAAAAAAACAAGATGCCCATGGGCCACATCGCTCACCTGAGGAACAATAAGTATGATAAAATCAGCTTAATGGACTCATAATGCAAACTATCTGGACATTGTACAATAATACATGTAGATCCTGTATAAATAAAATCCATTTTCCCCCTGCATATTCTTATGTTCATAATCATTAGTCCCTTTTCTAACAGGATGATTTTATAGTCATATCACATGTTGAGTATTGCAGTTCTCAAAAGATCCTTAACAATTGTTTAAATATGGGATATAAAGCTACATCAAACTCTGAACCTTCTTGTGAGGCCGAAGAATTGTCCTGGAGCCAAAGTCTTAACAATTATAAAGAATCATCTGGCTGATTAGTTTCTGAGAAGAAGATTTTTAAAGATTTACTCTATATATTCCTATGTAAAACTTTAACACCCCCCCCCCCCCAATGTAGCCTCACCCTACCCCCAGGGATCATGATTTTCACAACTTTGAATCTTCCACACAAGTTTCAGCTTTCCTGGCTGATTAGTTTCTGAGAAGAAGATGTTTTAATATTTACTCTCTATATTCCTATGTAAAACTTCGACCTCCCTTGTGCCCCACCCTACCCCCAGCGTTCATGATTTTCACAACTTTGAATCTACACTACCTGAGGATGCTTCCACACAAGTTTCAGCTTTCCTGGCTGATTAGTTTCTGAGAAGAAGATTTTTAAAGATTTACTCTATATATTCCTATGTAAAACTTCGACCCCACAATTGTGGCCCCACCCTACCCCCGGGGGTCATGATTTTAACAACTTACTGGCTGTAAGAGTTTGTCATTTTTTAAACTCTTACTCTAACTGTAGAAACAAAACATCATATTATAAATCGAAGTGAAATAAAAATGTCTTAATCATGACAAATTACACATTTTGAGAGTATTGCACAACCAAAACATGTAATCTACAAGCTGTCCCCATTTTTATTTCTGAATCAGTTCATTAAACCATGTACAAAAAATAAGCTGAAAACCAAGAGGGCCGGGCAAGACTAACTGACAAACAGACAGATAATTATTCTCCTTCAGTTTCACATTCAGGGAACTAAAAATCAAAAGAAAAGAAATTCCATACCAGATCATAGTTGAATCTTTCATAATAATAGTTCTTGTATTCGTCCATCCAAACTTTGGCCAATCGGATTGAGTTTTTCTTGACAACGTTGACACCAGTTCTACACTTGAACAGACTTCTCTTTCTGAAGATGTGACCAATTTTAACATGAGAGCATGGAATGATTTCTAATGTACCACCACACATCCAGACCTTCAAAATGAAAAATAAAATCATACCAAACTGTCATGATATTGTAGAGTGTTGGTTCTTACATGAATCTTTGAATAGGTCAAAATATGTGTTTTGCCACTTCCCCTCCCCATGTCCTTTTGCCATATGAATGTATGTGAATTCATAATTCATAATGTAATGTTTATAAAATGATTATAATAAGATTACATATACGTGATCTGGAAGAGTTGAATCCTGTATATAGGGTTGATATAAAATCACTTGTTATTTATGCATTATTGTAATAAATTGTTACCGTGTTTACAGAACAGAGGAAATTCGAAATCATATTATATGTTATACGTTTACAGTCTATGTGTTTGTTTTCAAAAAGGCTAGTGAATAAAAATTTGAAAAAAAAATATCATACAATATTCAGTCGCGGCAGTTTCATTAATCATTAATTGCAATAAGCTATAGATTCATTCAAATCATTTGAATGGATTTGGGAAAGTCACATGTATATTTCATTGCTTCTCAGTACATTTTAACACGCATAATTTACTTGCTACATTAAACCCTTCTAGTAAACTTACAACAAATATTGATTATTTATTTAAAATTAGTTTTCAAAAAAAACAAACAAACAAAATCCAAGTTGAACGCATGTTTTTCTGACCGTACAGCAGTGTATATACTTTGCATGTACTATGTACACTATACCTAGGGTTAGCAAATCCCAGCAATATTTCCGGAAAGCTATAGTTCTGTAGCTCAGCAGAAAACTACAGTCATCTATGAAGCACATTTTTTGCCTTCATGTTTCATTATTTATCGCAAATATAGCATGGATGTATATGCTATGGATGATGTAGCATTTCGTTGAGTGATGACATTTTCTAACCGTTGTGTATTTCGATTGCGAGTCGCAAGAAACTGGCGCATTTATATATCAGGCCTGCCTATTATGGAAACAAATGTCGAAGAAAGCTCATAATAGAGTTGTACTCGCGAAATAAAAATTATTTGAGAACAAAAGGGGCGATATTTACGTACATGTGTAATAATGTTATCTGTTAGTGAAAAAATCCCCCCAAAACCAAAGAAAAGGTTCTCTAATGGCAGAGACGTCGACGGGCGCACATGGATTAAAGTCACAGAATGAAATTGTACTTCGCTCATCAAATTGCGTTATTCAGTTTATTGTGAAAAAATTCATCAGAAACTGTTTAGTGAACAAAACTATTATATCTTACATTACCGTTCACAATGTACCATAAATGTATATGGAATATTGCATGAGTTAAACCGATTGTTTTTTCTCACAGAAAAGCCAGAGTTTGCTGCAAATTATTTAGAGATACACAAGCTGACACGCCATGAAATCCATAAGACGTTTTACAGCATATATCTGCTTACAAAAAATCTGAACTGAAAATCTTTGAAACTTCGTAAAATGTGGTTTAATTATATATGTAAAATTGTAATATGGCGACTCGATTTGCACGTGAATTTTACAATCCGAGGTCGATCGATTAGCGTGTTTGAGAGAAAGTCAGCAGCAAGTAAAGCGTCAAATTCAGTAAATATTGTCTGATGAATATTAAGGTTCCTGTTATAAAATTAATGTTCCTATAGACTGAGTGGGTTACAAAATAAGGTTCATGTAAATCACAGGTCAGTCCAAAATTAAACACATTTGTATCGTAAAGAACTATATATGATAAGAGTTAAATTTGGCCCCCATAATTTGCCATTTTCTAAGTGTTTCGGATACAATAAAATGTTAACTAATTTTTTAGAAGAGTTGATATAAGATATATTTTTCATCTATTTATTTGATTTATTTGCACTCACTGACAATTTATGACGTCAGAAGTGACGCCATTTCTATAATTCAATCAAAATCAGCCAAAAATTGACATTTTTCTTATCTATTTACGAATGGGAAATATAGAGCGCATGCTTGAAAAAGGAAATTTTTTTTGTCACTTATTAGTCTTGGCTTGATACATCTCTGATTAAAACATTTTATTTGTTCAAGAATGCGCTCTATGTTTTCGGAAGGAAAAACTGCTTGAAAACAAGCTGTTTTACGCTAAAAATGCAAAAATGGCGGGAAAAGGTTGTCTTTACAATGTCGTATTTCTAAATTGTGGGCACTTGAACCAAAATGAATATTATGTAAACACATCACATACATATCTGTACAAAGAAAACAAAGAATGATAGTAAAATGATTATGTTCATTTTAGGGGGCCATTTTAGGCCCTTATCATATATAGTCCTTTAAAGTTTTTTGTATCACTATGTTTGAAAACACATGCACACTTGCACACGGTTCAATAAAATGTAATGTAATATTCATTGTCAGTATCTGTTGTGAATTCTTTGGAATAAGCTACAACAAAATAAATATACAGCCTCAACTAAAACTAATGTGTTGAAAATTACTGAATTTATCGATGAAGCATAATTGCTGAAATATGAAATGGCGAACCAGTTTAAATAGTGTGTTTCTGACAATTGTTTACATCATAAAAAAAAAACAAGAAGTGATTATTGTGAGATCTCTTGGCCAATTATCGCAGTGATATAGTTTATGCAGTCCAGATACAGAGTTACATGTAAACGTCACAACTGGCAGTTTGTGCATAAATTATCAATACAGCGTAAGCAGACAGGGTAACGGCTCATTTAAAATAAAACACAATTTCATACATTATTTAAATATATGTACAAAATAATTAGCAGCTACAATGCTTAAAATATCTGATAAGGTGAAAATTAATTCTCATATTACATTAGAATTAATTAGCAAAAAGTTGTTAATTTTAATTCTAAGACAAAGACAGAGACTGGAAAAAATAGTGCCAGAAGAGTCTTCAATAATGTACTTTGGAACTTTGATAACGGTGGTCACTGATTAATGGCTAGTGATGAAGATAAGAGGTTCTTAAGCAATGGGGGGTGATGAAGCTTTTCAATCAATAAGATGGGGTTCCTCTTAGAAGACATGGCAGCTCTAAAATAAATAAACAGTATGAAAGTTTACAATTATACTTAAAAATGGCACCACACACAACATCATATTCTTACAAAAAGTCTACAAGTGTACAGTTCAATATAAATCATGCCAAAGAAAGGACCAAAGTGGCTGCATCGACATCAGTACAAAAAAGGAAGCATTCCTCACAACAAGGGCCAGAAAAGTACAGGGACCACCAGCCCAGTACAGTGTCTATGTCCTATAAGAAGGCTGAGTAAAGAAGAGTTTCAGGACCCTGTACAGCAGCAGAAGGATGGAATAATCACAGTAAGAAGCAGTCAAATGAAGATTTTGCGACCCAGGCCGAGTGAAGTGCAGCCGGTAGACTCCTACATGAATGCAGAGTCACCGAACCCCAATTCCAGACTTTACAAAGTACTCCATCAAGAAAAAACTGCTAAACTATGTGTGATGATTGTGACACAATATAGAATTGTATTTTGATATTGCACACGCATGTACTACTTTTGACATGTCCCCCTTATTTACCGTTTGCATTTCACAGCGAGATGTCATAATTTGTACTATTATTACTCACTGCATCAGATGAACGTGATTATTTGATTGTATTTCAATCTTCCAGGTCTTTTATTTTCGTTGGCAAACTCCACTTTAGATGTTTTCATGATTTTTCCAAGCATGTACTTTTCGTTTTTACATACCGCCATTAGTGTTTTGGAATTTCAGTATATCACGCCCGATGCAAATCATAACTTTTGTGCACTAGATTTTATTGCGATTTCTGTATTAAATTGTATCGTTGTATGAATTGCTATAATTTTACTTGTCATGTGTTGTGTAAATCACCTAATTTAATTGCTGAATTATATTTTATACATTAGTCTATGTTATTGCCGGTGACTGCCGGTGATCCTTAGGGAAGCGCTTGGGTCACCGGGGGGCTCCGTATGTGTATAAAAGGGGGAGATCACTCTATCCGGTGGACTTGGGGTATAGGGAAAAGAGTACCAATTCATTTCCCATAGGGCTCAATGTTAACCTAAACCCACCTGGCTAGTTTGCTATTATACTTACAGGCATATCCTTGGTCACATTTGAAAGTTCATTCCAAGCACTAACACAAAATCAATAGAAATACATAGGGTCCCATGGCGTTTATAGGTCAAAATTGAGCTTGTTTACAACTTACAGCGATCCGCAGCAAATAAATCCAAGTCCCAAAATTGACACCCACCCCCTATTTCAACCCCTCTTATTTCTTCACTTTTTGCGGTACTTCTTCAATCCATCATTCATTTTAAACAGTGATAAATTTACTTTGAAATAATCATTATTTCAGCAATTAATTCAGCCAATCACCTTAGCCATACCTTTTTCTGCGCGGCTCAATCTTGTATTAACACTTCTCTGATGTCAACATCCGGTGCATTGGTACTCTCATTCCTATACTCATAATTTTACTCACCTCAGAATTAGGCAAATTTGTGTTTTTCATGAACCTTATACATACCTCTAATTGTGTGTGAAACTTGAGTCCTGGATTTTGATTTATATTTATGCTGTGCTCATCTGAGTATCAGGCTCTCTCCCTCGGCAAATGCTGTAATGAGAGTGGGCTCACAGTGAGACTCAAGATGAATTGACTGCTTTTTAATGACTTTAACAAATAAAATACATGGAAAAACGGAATGAATGTGTTTGTTTAAATGTATTTAAGGGTATCATGAACAAATTTGATAATTTTTTAAAATAAGGGTGGATTCTACCCAGAATTTAAGAAAACCTCTTAAATTAGATGAAAACCTGGTGAATTATGCAAATTAAACAGGCTAAATATTGACTTATAAGTAAAAAACATTCATATCATGAAAATTTAATCATTATTGACTCTGATAAGTCAAATAATCCTAATCTGGCCTTTCCTGTTGATTTAGCAGGTGTGAACAATATCACCACCCCCCAGTCTAATGTAGCTTAGAGAACTAGCAGGTGCCCCCTGTCATTTTGTATTACAGTAATTTTGAAAAAGGAGAGGTACATATTTTTGACATTATATTACAGCTCAGTCATTGTAGTAATAAACAGAACTGATAAATTGTAAAATTTTTGGAATTTACACCTAGAAAAAGAGAATTTTTTGACAATGTTAAAAAATCTAGAAGGGTAATTGTTCTGGTTTGATACCACAAATATGTCTCACAGTAAAGAGACAGAGACTAGTATACTAATAATTTTACCTGCATCATGAAGAAAAATATCTGTCATGATGGATCTGATGGATACGGACTCTCTATCAGCGTTATAAAGGGACAAAATGACTCCGCTGCCCTGGTGCCACCATCTCCGAAGACAGAGGAGGCAAAAAAATGAAAATCCTCCTAAGTGCACGAATGAGAGAAAATCAGTGTTACAAGTTATTCATTGCACAAACCAATGTTTATACATCAATTTTTATCATACATGTCTTACAAATATACATATATATCAATATTACACACATAAATACAAAATTAAATGATTATTCAGGGGTGGGGTACATAAAAAGCACAATTACATGAAATTACATGTAATTACATGTATTACCACATGTGATTTATGCAGTCAGAATAACATTCAAGGAAAAAAATTTAAAATAAGATGCAGCTAGTCTAAATAAAAGAAATTGCATTATGTTGAAATTTTGCAACACTGACCAGTAAGCCAAAGGGAAGTAACTCTAAAAACTGCTGTCTTGTTCTCTACACAGTTGACATTTTCAAGCATTTGAACCATTAAAACTTCACAAAAAGTCCCCACTCATAAAATATTATCATGCAAATAAAGTATATTCCATATTCAGCTGACATGAGTCCCAGGTGTCACCCCAAGACTAGAAAGTGGTCCCCATTCTGTTTCATGTGTAATGATCATGTAAATTAAACATTCCCTTTCCCAACCCTGGGGGAGGGGGGGGGGGGGGCACTCATTCTACATTCCAGACTAGACATATTCCCAAACTCTAAACTGTATTCCTTCTAGCCCAAAAACTCCAAATCATTGAACTGGGGATAAAAAAAAATGAAACATGGCAACCTACCAGATGCTGACAATGTTGACAGTGGATGTAGTCTCAGGGTGTGTGACGCAAACCTTCTTTTACATCAACCTCATTGCACGAGACCACTTCAGGCTTGAAAGAAGACTGCCTAACTCCTCTGCAAGGATGGCTGAAAAGTATGGGAGGCAGTATTTGATCCGAATCACTCTTTCGATCAAGCTGCGCAATCCATGTACAATAAATGGTCTGCTGAAAAATAACTCAGACGAATTCAATTGGCATTGGCTAGCATCATTTAATCTATTTAAAAAGACTTTAGACACTTCTGAGAAGTCAATGGTAATATGGAGCACACAAAAATAACAGAATATCAGAAAAAAGTCTGAGTTAAACCTAAGTTTGGTCCAGATTCTATATTGAACAGCTGGTCAGTCAAGATTTATCTAAAAAATCTTGTACAATTAAATTAAATATACAAGCAAAGAACTGAAATAGTGGAGTGCAACACAGGTGATCAACAATTATTTTATCCAATTTACCATAAAACCCCACATTTTTTTGCATTTATTCTTGCCTGGTCACCCTTATATTACCCTTTACACTCATTCAGTACCCCCCCCCCCCCTTATTTTGAAAATGACAGCCACTCCCACCCTCAAATTTACACTTACAGTATTAATTTTACTTCTAGTGTTTTAAAATGTTATATCTGCTCTTTTCATTATGAAATAATTAACCTTTTTCAATTTTTAAGCAACAAAACATTTAAAAAATAGGGTCTCTATAGGGAAAAGAGTACCAATTCATTTCCCATAGGGCTCAATGTTAACCTAAACCCACCTGGCTAGTTTGCTATTATACTTACAGACATATCCTTGGTCACATTTGAAAGTTCATTCCAAGCACTAACACAAAATCAATAGAAATACATAGGGTCCCATGGCGTTTATAGGTCAAAATTGAGCTTGTTTACAACTTACAGCGATCTGCAGCAAATAAATCCAAGTCCCAAAATTGACACCCACCCCCTATTTCAACCCCTCTTATTTCTTCACTTTTAGCGGTACTTCTTCAATCCATCATTCATTTTAAACAGTGATAAATTTACTTTGAAATAATCATTATTTCAGCAATTAATTCAGCCAATCACCTTAGCCATACCTTTTTCTGCGCGGCTCAATCTTGTATTAACACTTCTCTGATGTCAACATCCGGTGCATTGGTACTCTCATTCCTTTAGCAATTGAGGTTAGAGGGTGTTTTTTAACAACTTCGATTATTTTAGGTAGAATAAGGGGATTTTGAATAATTTATTTTTTTAATACATCGTGGTATTACAGGTTAATCTCGTTTACACGATATTAATTTATATTTTGGGAGTTTGTTTGGATTAATTTCGATACAGACAACATAGTTCATTTTATTTACGGTTAGACGAACGATTAATTTTTGAAGTCTTACCAAATAAATAATTAGTAATTGTTAATAGTTCTTTGGAATTTTATTATTCTAAATAATTGAATTATCGATATTTTATAATATTGTTACAGTAGGAATAATTTATACATATATTCAGATTTATTGTTGAAAATAATTGGCAAAGTTTTGCATTAACAGTTAAGTGAGATATAGTCTGGTAATTCTAGACTTCTCGATCTTGGTAATATTTATTTGTACACTAATTGGGTCATTCTCGTTTAGTGTACCCCCCCCCCCCTTTATTGAATTAACGTACACACGAAGGTTGTGCTGTAGTATCACTGTTCGATTTGGGTAATTCCCGATTGTCAGATAGTTAATTGTAGGTGTACTTGTTATTGTTGATTAGTTATACGTCTTGTAATTTCTTTGTTGAATAAAATATAAACTTTGAATAAGTCTTATACTTAATTACCCTCGATAATAATTTAAATACGAGTCCAAACAGAGGTAATTCTTGTGTTTTAACGAAAGGGGAAATATTTGCGAGAAATTCGTAATTTGGTAGAATTAAATTCACGGGTTATTCCTGTGCAGGATTGCGTATATATACTTGTGCAATATCAAGCACTCAGGTCCGTTACATATGGAACCATGCATTTAAAGAGCACTTACAGAAATTACCGGAATGTGACGGTTCACTGGACTGGAACCAGAATGGGGAGGAAAAGAGAGGCCTGGCATGGATCCTTTCCATTCGATGTGAGAAGTGCCATTACACAAGTCACAGTGAAAAGCTGTACGAGGAAGTCAGTCGATCAGGAAGGGGACGGAGAGCCACACAGCTTAATGTTGCCATGGCTGTCATCCACATGGGTACCAGCCTTACAACAGAGGGTATGCGTGGTATGCTTCTTGGCGCAAACATCAAACCAGCATCATGCAGCCACCAACATTCATCAGACCTGCAACAAAGTACACAAAATCATCACTGATGTGAACAAAAACAGCATGAAGAAAATAAGGCAGGGCATTCAAGAGCTTAACGAGAAATGTGGACTTGCCAATACACCTATAAGGGCGGAAAGAGATGCCCGGTATAACAATGCCACCTTCAGTGCGATCGGGAAAACACCATTTCAAGCTGCCACACAAGTGACATATACCTTAAGTGAAAATGTCACTAAGAAGAAGAATGTTATGGCAGTGTTTTGTGGCAATAAACTGTGCAAGAAAGGCACCCATCTTAGAGCCAAGGGAAAGGAAGTTACCTGCCCAGGACATGAAGACTGCACTGCAACCATTCCTCCAGAGACCACCATTGGAGACGAAAAGAGATCGGCTGCGAAATGCATGTGAGCTGCAAAGCGATGACCGTCCACTCGTCATTTCCCATTTCACCAGTGATGGAGATAGTGCCGCTGCTTTCGGTGCATCTGAAAAGAAAGGGCATATGATTGAAAACCTCAAAGACCCGGCCACTTCTTTGACTCTCAAAGAAAACAGACTGCGAAGGCTCTTTTCAGCAGCCACATGTTTCCTGGAAGAACAAAAGCTATGAGAGAATCCATGCAGAGAAAATTTGCCCTGGACTTAAGCTTAGATGCAGGACCGAGTACAAAAACTGCTTCAAACACTTCTCCAGTGTCTTACCTTTGATGAAATGTCAACTCTGTCCTATCCATCATCCGCTGCTACCAAGGACAGGGCGGAAAGTCCTGCCAACTACATTCCTTCTCCTGACGCAGATTAAAAAAACAACAAGTGGAACTCTTCAGTGTTGCCTCGTGATTTTGAATTAAGCATGACAGAAGAAGACATGTGGTTGTTAAAAGACTGTATAAATCTGACTTTGTGACCTAATAATCTTGATAGAATTAAATATCATACTTGTACACAAAAATCTGAATCTGTGAATAGGGCATATTTAAAATCAAATCCAAAATGTATTACAAGAAGTAGAGATTTTGAAAGTCGAATACATAAAGTTGTGCACTCACTCAATCGGGGTCATGGAAATTCAACATTGGAACTTTGTGAATCTGTAGGGGCACCTGTTGTAAAAGGTAGTAGAGTGGTCCATCATGTAAAACAACAGCAAAATAGGCAAAATTACTTTAAAATGAAACAAAAACTATTAAAATATAAATTCCAAAGAAAATTTTACAGAATGATCTAAAAGATATCATGAGCTCTTCGATAAAAAGTCTAAAGACACTTATAGTAAGTCACTAACAGATCCAAAGTAAAACAGGAAGTAGCTAAGTGTGAAAAGGGGGGGGGTGTTATCATGGGTAGGTGGGGTGGGGGGTGTAGTTAGCATGTATTAAATGTTCGTTATATTATACCTGTCATGTGAATTTTGTATTACATTTAATGATTGCTATGTTTTAATAATGTGCACTGAATGTATGGTAATGTGTGAATGATGAGAGTGTGTAACATGTGACATGTCCTTTTATGAGGTGCTCTGCTCATGTAAATATGTTATTTTTCTCATTGTTATCTTATTGAAATATTTGCAAACAATTATCTTGATTTTCTTACCTGTCTGATGTACACAACAAAAAGGACTGAGACGATTGGTAGAAATACGGATATACAGGCGTCAAATTCTACCATTGGTGACAAGACAGCATCCCGCATTGTTTATCCGCGATTGTTGAACTTTAACAAGGGAGACAACTCCTGAAATTAGAAAAAATGCAGTTTAAATGTTTCTCTTAAGGTCTCACACAATGAATTAATTTCACTATATGTTAATATAAAGCTTTAATTCAGTTTTAAATCAATTAACTAGAACACTCTCAGAATATCATTAATGAAAGAGAAATTATAGTTAAATGCTTCAAGAAAATTTTTAGATCAGAAGCATAACGCCTTATGTGGCTTCTAAGAGAGATAATTGAGAGTAAACATACCTACCCCGAAGTGCATGTGGGTTCCACATGTTGACAAACAGGCTCAGCACCATCCAGGAAGTTGCATCATGCGCATCTAAAAAAATAGTTCCATTGAAATTTGTGTGACAATTCCACTAAAGTAATATTTCTCCTAGCCACCTAGTCCAAAATCAATACTATAGGCCTAAAATAAGGTGCCAAAAAAGGAAGAAATTAAAGAAAGTGTCTCTATATATATTTCCTTGCGCAAGACCTTTAAGACTATATAAATCTCCTTTTAAAAAAGAGCTCTATATAAAGATATAGGGGAACCATTGAAATTTTAAAGTGAAAATAAATGAAATTTTCTTTAGGCCAAAAAAAAAATTTGTGTTTCCGGTTTCCCGACCGACCCTATTTTTTATGCGCCGACCCTAACACTATTTATTCCAAATCCAGATTACCAACCGTAATTGGTTTAAACAATAGAGTCTTACAAATCAGAGTTAAAAAAAACACTTGTAACTATTCAATAGAAAACACCACTTATCAAAGCGTTTTAAAGATTTCTAAGTGCAGATTGACAGTATGGATGAAAGTTATCCTTGGTTATTTTAGCTTAATTATCAATGCAATAAATAGTTTCATAGGGCAGTGATGTGTTGAAAATTAATATAAAGATGTACAAGAAAAAAGCAGAGGCAAAGTTTTTTTTTATTTCTGGGTGTGGAGACTGCAGACATCGTAAGTCTTTGAATAGGCCCAACAATCATTCACATATTATAAATATGATTTTAAAATGCTACAGTTCAATTGCAAATGAAATTTTTAAAATTAGTCTTAAACCATTAATTATGTATTCATTTTTTGGGGGGGAGTTATTGAAAAGATTTAATACTAAGGCTCTCGTCTGATCAACCAGAATTTCCTCTGTTTCTGAATTCAACACTTACAGTTACAGTTACGATATTAATGTTTATTGTTATGTCAGTTGACCAGTTGACCAGGAAAATAGTACTAATAACCAATTTATGATATATTTGTGGTAATGAGTATTATACTCTGTTAATTTATAGTGGCTGTCATATTTATATTTTCTATTTACATGAAAATAAAATCTTCGTATACATTCTAAATAAACCTTAGATTTAAGAAAGCTTTAATTCTGTAACAGTTGTCTCTATCCACGATTGCTCAACCTGTAATACATTTTCTTATTGTATAGAAAAAGCATATGCTAGGAAAGGGGAAAACTTAAAAGCTCATTTAAAAAAAAAAAAAAAAACGACCTACCTACCCTATTTTAAAATTTGATGAATTATGAAACACACTTTTTTTTTTTTTATTGGCCTTATTAAATAATAGTTAATAGCTAAACAAATCATTTTTTAAAATAAAATGTAGATGTGATGGTTAATTTGTTGACTACATGCCTCCTTTGAAGTAAATCTGCATTTATAATAAATAATGTAAGTTGTAAATGATGTGTATTTTAAGTTTTTTAACCCCCCCCCCCCAAAAAAAAAATGGAAAAAAAGAGATTTATAATCTTAAATGGTTGAATAAACTGAACTTCCCTTTAATGTCAATATCTTACTTTATATATCTATATTACCAAATCATTGATATTCATGGAAGCTCAGTTGATTTATTCCTATCTATTTTTCTATAAAAAAAAATACCCCACTGAAAGTAGGAGTGGGGAGGCGGTTTAGGGTAGGCCAGACAAACAAAATTAATGTATTGGTTCTTGAACAAAATGTTCAAAATCTAATGAAGTAGGCAATTTTATTTTTTTATTGCAAGAGTTGCAAAGGGAAATAAATTAATATTTAAGCCTAAAATTGAGTTTATTTTTCTTTCCAGTTATCAGTAAATTTAATCATTGCAACAGCATTTGGAGTGACAAATCATTTATTTTTGTTTATTTTTGGCCTCGTTTAGCTAACAAGATCCCAGGACTAACCTTGATCACTTATTGACCTTCTTCGTTTGTTTCCTTGGGTATGTCCTCAGCCTCACACTCTATGGCAATCTCCTCATATGTCTGTCAGTCTGCCAGTAAACAACAGGCAACATTTGGAACAGAGTCCTCTCAGCTACAATATCTGTCTTTGTGCTCAATCTAGCTGGGATTGATGACTTTTTACTCACACAATTTTGAAAGAGACATGTGTGACACAGGCTGATTCTGGGGCAACTCACAGTCTGTGTTTTGTGTAAAACACGAGGTAAAGTTCTCAATGTTAATTCCATTTTCAAAATATCACAGTCACTATCTGCAAAATCAATAGACATGTTGAAAAAATTCTACAAGAAAAAGAGAAATGAGGTTTATAAATTTAATTAGTCAAGCTTTTGGTAAAGTTAGTATTCCGAAATAAAAATTTGATATTTAATTTAAAGGTAATGGAAAATCTTGAACAACACAGACATATGTCAATAAAAACAATTTTACCAATAATAGCCAAAATGGGTAAATTTAAAGTGCAAAAAATTATTTTTATTGGATTAGGTAATTTTTAACATGCAACAACTTTTGGTTAGCAAGTTTTCCTGTAAGCATATAGTTTGCAAGATTGACCCTCAAGAAGTTTTGGATATACTGAGGGAACAATCTGTGTAATAGAACGGTTACAGAAAAAGTTGTTAGTCATAAGTTGTTCCATTTCATGTACATGTATTCATATGCAGATTTACCATATTTTTAGCTAATTTCAAAATTTTTGCACTTAAAATTCATATCCCATTTAAGATATTATCTCCCAAACAGACTATAATATTCCATTTGACGGCTGGTCCCAACCTGTTTACATAATTCTCCAGATATTGTACCTCAACATGATCTCGAGAGTGATGAGACATTGTAAATTCCACTAGAGAGAAGCGTCTTTTTATCTTGCCAGGAAAATAAGTTTGGAACTAAATCTTTAAAAATATTACCTTCTAGTCTGCAAACAATTTTCTTTACTCCAAAGTAACTTTGTACCCTGTAACGAATATGTTATTTAGAGGAAATTCGGTCTAAACACGTTTCGTAATGTTGACGAAGAAAACAATGGTTAGAACTTTATTATTTAAAGTTTAGATTAAGCATCATTAACTGGTTTGTAAAATGCATACCTGTCAGCATTCACTCCTTAGTTATCTACATTTGGGCTGTACCTAAACGACTATAACGGCTAACCGGCCTTGGTCGGGCAAACAAATTTACTCTTTTTTAAGGAAGGTAATTTTAGTACATCATTCATAAAATTTAAACCGTAAACGATACGGTATAATTCCGGATTGGAGAAAATAATTCAAAATACAACACTGAATAATTGTTGTATGCCTCTCTCTCTATTTTTTCTTAACAGAAAAAAACACTCAGAGAGAGAGAGAGAGAGAGAGAGAGAGAGAGAGAGAGAGAGAGAGAGAGACCAAACACAAACAAGTTTTGCACCTTAATTAAACTGTTATTCAATAAGGTGAAATACCTGAAGAGTTTTATTGATTTAGCTCCTTATATTTCCTTGACAGAATTTCTTTTTATTGCCATAAAGCTATAATATTGCTGTAATTGTTATGCTTTTACCGTTAGTTAATAGATAAGACCATAGATATAAATAATATAACATAATAAATTGTAATTTATGTCTCTGATAAGACATAGCTAAATTGCTAGAGAAACTGCTGTTTTATAATTTTATAATTTTCAGAGTCTCGTGATATTTAACGTTTTAACGTTACAAAACCGCATGGGGAGGGGGGGGGGGATATCTATACTTAAAAGAAAAAAAAATTCTTTCACAAATCATGACATTCGTAATCCGTGGGAGGGGGGGGGGAGCTGAACCCTCTATAATACTATATGCCTAATGGTTAGGGCTAACTTTGCAAAAAAAGTAGGGGGAGGGGGGGGGGGACAAAGCCCCCCCCCCCCCCTAGCCCCCCCCCCCCTCCGGTTCCAACGACTATATACCTATATAATATACACGATTTTTTGTAATCAGCAGCAGGTTGCACTACAGTATTAAATTTTACTATAATTTCTTACAAAAATTGCACAACTTTACATACAGATTAAAAATTCAAATCAAACTTCTGGAAAAAATCCTCTTGACATCTTTTTAAACAACACTTCATTTACAATTTTCTACCAAAATACACACGTGCATCCAGCAAGGCGTGATACTTTGTTTACCTCGAAGTTACACATGTTCTTGAAAATCAGGCCCGGGCCTTTTTCACCCCCCTCCAGAAACAACAAGCATCAAAAATTCAAATGACCTCACATTATTACAAAACTTGGATAGTTAGACCTCTTACACATTTCTTATCATCTCATAAAAAATCAGCTCCGGTCGCATGCGGAAACGCCCCAAATTCAAAGGAAAATTCGGGAATTATTTTGCCTCAGCCATGTTTTGATGTGAACCTTCAGTGATATATTGTAATAGCACCTGCAGTAATCTTAAGTTTACATGTATTGTGCTGTGTGCATTATACTATTACAACAGTATATCATATATCATAAGTAAATATCAAATTAGCGTGAACATTTCCTTTAGTCGTACAATAACTCAAAATGCGTGATGACGTTTTTCTTTGAGCTCATGACGCATGACTAGGCTAAGTGTATTCACATGAAATTGAACATCGCAGATTTTCAATGCAATGATAATAATATACACTGAATGTAAATATTTATTAATACATAGTATGAAATACACCTTTTCTGCACCCCTGATATGAACAAAGTTTACTTTACTTACAACAAATCATCAAATTCATGGAAATAGTCTTGATTAATCTCTATCACCCAGTTTGGTGTCTATCTGAGAAATTTTATTTTCTTTACATTGCCGTTTAAAACTTCTGATACAAACAGATTGTCATTATTGTCCACATATAAACCAAGCGGATACTCCAGATCACAGTTATCAATGTAACGGAGAAACTGTCCATCGTGATTCAGAATGTGGATACGATGGTTGTCCCTGTCCGCTGTCAGGATACGACTCTGACTGTCTATTGTGATACCAAATGGTTTAAATGGGTTTTTTTTGGTAACTGAAGGATGACCGATGTATCTCCATCTGAGTTTCCCGTCCTGATTAACCACTACAACTGCATTAGCCTCAGAGTCAGCTACACAGATGTCATGGTTTCTGTTCTCAGTGATGTACTTAATATAACTATTCCCTGAGTACAGAGGTTTACCTTCATCATCAAACTGAATTGTTTGTTTCTCTGTAGATCCCGAGTAACGGACAACTTTGGATTGAGTGAAATCATCACTGAACATGGAAACCAGGAGATCACCATTAGAGGTGACACACAGATAACCAGGACTCCATCCCCGTAATCTGATCAACTCCTCTGTCTGTCCATTCTTTACTTTATTCACTGTCCTTGATATCCCGTCACTGATTAGTAAATTCCCCTCACTGTCTACAGCTATATCATTGGGTCGTTGTTTTGATCTGTTGCTAACTGTATGAAGCAATTCACCTTTAATGTTAAAGCATTTAATATCCTTCGTCGATCCGAATGTCCAAACGCAATCTTCATTTAGATAGGTAACATTGTAAACGTTTTCATACCCTGTTTGGATTGTGGCAACAAGCTCCGGTTCATCCAGTAGTTCTCTCACTGAAGTGTTTGGTTGGTTTAATGACAAGACATTCTCTTCTGTAGCAGTAGACAAAGGAGTGATCTTTCCAAACAAGCGATTCAACTTTTTATGGTCTAATGGTTTTGGAATGAATGTTGGCACTGTGATCTTCAATTTGGGAGGCAGCTTGCTGAACTCTCTGATCTTAGAGCTGTATTCAATGGTAGGAGATACTTCAGTGGATTTCTTGATTTCTTCTGTGGCCAGTAATGTTTGTTTTATGAGAGCCTGTTTCTGTTTGATTTCATCCAAGTGTTTTTGTAAAATATCTCTGTGTTTTACTTTAATCTCACTGATTTCAGTTTTCATTTTATTGACAACAATGTCAATTTCTCTGTGCCATTGCTCTCCTTGTTTGGACATTGTTGTTGTAAGTTTCTCATATCCTCCATCCAGGTCGGCAAGCTGATTTTCCAAGTCGAGTGCAATTTCTTCATAGGTAGGAGAAATAACATTTTCTAACTTATTTGCCTCGTCCGCAATAGCATTTTTCTTTGTCGTGTAAACTTCTGAAACTTCTACAAAAATATGTCCTCTGTGTATTTCTGATGCAGTACAAGAAGAACAAACAAATATGTCGTTGCAATTTTTGCACTGCCAGTCACAATTTTTGTTTGAATGTGTCACACATTTTGGGTAAATCAGAGTAGATTTTCGCTCCTTAAAAGGGACTATTTTATGTTTGTCATATCTATCTGAGATGTGATCTACTACACAAGGCTTGCAGAGGTTGGTATGACAAAAGTCACAGTAGCTGTGTACTATGGCGGTCTCACAAAGGTCACATCGGTGCACGTCCTGGGCACTAGAACGAGGATCCATCGCTTTTCTAAAAATATAATGAAAAAATTAAATGAAAAATTAAATATACTGTTTGTTTTCAATCCAGAAGAAAATGTAGTATTAACAGAGACATAAATAACATTATTTATGTCTCTGGGTGTTAATGGTTAATATTAAGAGCCAACGTGAAAACCGTATGATGCAGCCCTGCTTTTATCAAGGGTTACAATAACCAAATAGAATAATCAACTTGCATTAATTGATAAGCATTTAAGCATAAAATATATTTGTTGAAGGTCAACTCATAAAGAAAATTAAAACGAAAGTACTTATTTGAAAGATATTAATTTAAAACGACTAACGTTACTTGTAGGTATCTCAATTTTCGTCTAATAAATTAAGTCAATTATAAGCGATACAAACCTTGTTTAAAATAAATCAATTTACATATTCGTCGAATCGGACATCAAACATGCAGACGTGTACACGTAACTTAAACATGGCTGAGTTTGCTTGTATGGAATGTAGTCACATGACATCAAGAATGGAAAGCAATTAGAGTTATTCCCCATGTATTATAACCTTTTATCAAAACTACCCTTCTAGTCTATTCTCTTTCGTTACTGAACAGTCAACATGGTCACGATGCGATGATTTAATTTCAAATGAAGAACATGTATGCAAGAATATTGGAGTTTTGACATATACTGTATACAGTATAGAATTCCAAATAAATCAATGCAGTTTGTTGTGCATGAATTTCATTATGCTTATATTATACGATGAAATCTTATTAGCACGTACAATTCAGCGGCCCATTTTTTAAATGACGCCTTGTAATGTAAAACATCTAATGCCGTATATCGGATAATTTGTACGTGCTGTCAAGTTTTACTAAGTTTGATTTGTTTTTATTTAATTAACCTACTAGTATCTGAACAAAGGAAAACACGCGCCTAATTGCGCTTGAGTATTCTATGGGTTTAAAAATAAAAGGCTATTAATTATGTGTAAACATTTCACACCTACATAAATAATGTAAATAAAAGTCCTGTAAACTAAATATCGTTTTATCATGGATAACAAAATTCAATGCAGGTTCATAAATTAAAAATAAACCATGACTTCCAACAATTAAATTTGCCAGCTTACTGAAGGCTGTATAAGCATACTGTGATTAAATTAAGGGGGTTCTTATGAAAATTAGCAACTGACATGAAAGTGGAATCTGCTTTTCGAAAAGATTCAGGAAGAGCTCTGGAAAACATGGAGGAATAGCTGCTCACTGTTCGAAAGCTGTTCCAAGTATACAAGACAAATTATGAAGTTTTAAGATATTCATAGTTTTATCTTCTGTTCTATAAAATATTAAAACATATTCATTGATAAAATTATCAAAAATAATTCAAATCAAATCAAATCAAAAAATTCTTGAAATTTATAAAATGATCAGTTTTCATTATTTTCATTACTATTTGAAATCGGGGTGTCTCTTATTGAAGAATGACCATGCATACCATCCAAAAGATGTGAAATGTGTTGAAGATATATCACATTCTTGAATGATTGTTAAGATTACATGGGTTGGATATTGCTTCTTTATATAGAAAGTTGATATTGTTGACATTCCAAAATTCTCTAAAACAGTGGCCGGTTTAGCCTGGACAAAATTGCACAAACAGACAGATTGACTGATATATTTATTCAAAACATTCTTAAAACTTTTTCATTTACAAATTCAGAACACAGACCTATGCATATAATTGTATAATTTGTCAAACTATATAATTTATGAAATAATTACCTAAATGAAGGTCTATGTACAGTGCATGTGTTCCATGATACTTACATTTATGTTCAATTTTCAGCACTGTCTACAAAAAATAAAAATTCGGCAACACGAACCAACTGTAAAGATGAATGCAGTTATATGCAACATCGGGGTGTACAAATATTGATTTTTGATTCAAACTGAGTTTCGATGAATATTTTCATAATTCTGGCTCTCATGCTATATTGAATATTTTTTAAAAAAATAGGTGTGTATGAATTGGCCAAATTCCCATTACTATTTAGAGTTGAAGTACATGTATATGGGCGTGCTTGAAAAACATATAAAACAATGTACATGTAATATATATATATATATATATATATATATATATATATATATATATATATATATATATATTTAAAGTTACCTACATTAAACTGATCATATTAGCACACAATATTGACCATTTCTTATATTTTATTCTTGTATCAACACGAGAGTCTATTGTTTTTGTTTTGTCTTTTAAAAACTTGAAATCTTTTCCCTGGCCGTGGTTCATGGATGGACGGAAGATAACTTGGAAAATCTCTTCCGCGTAAAACATTTACAATTATTATACTTCCCTGTGAAATACTGAAATCTGATTGGTTTAGACGCAGTTGATAATCCGTTCTAATACCCTCAGCCTCAGTAACACACTTGGGAACGGGTAACACAACGAATTGTTACATGCGCGTAAATTATGCGCGTACGGTTCGCCGTAGAATTCACTTCATTTCTATATAAAAGCAGTAAAATTTTCTTTAAAAATAAGACATTCAGGATAATAAAATAAATAGTGTCTGTTTGGGAGGGTAACTGTTGAAATTGACACCCCTCGAAAACCATTGTCAACCCCCGCTTCGCGTTGGTTGACAATAGCTTTCTCGGGGCATCACTTTCAACATCTACCCTCCCAAACAGGCACTATTTATATAATGTGCATAGTTCTATTAGAAAAGCATACCAGTTTAAATGATGTAGAAAGTAGACCACATTTACTACTAATTATGCCTTTTAAAACGTAATGCGTAATATGTTGTACAAATGAATACAATCATATTTTTTGGAATATCACAATATCAAACAAGCAATACATGGAAATCTCATTTTTATGAAGATGTAAAGTTTCGTATCTCTATAGCCATTTCGTATTGCTCAAACTTCACCAACAGGGTGTCTCTTCGTAATAGATGTAGATCTGTAGCTCTCTGGTTGAAAAATAATCGGATAAACAAACTGATTTGTCTATACAAATTTTTTCAACCAGAGAGCTAGTAAACAGATCTGCAGCTTTCCTTCGTAACAAACGTACTATGCCCTTGAACCAAAGTCATATCACATCGCTGAGTAAATCTTAGTCAGGAGCATATTTTTTTACTACTTTGCTCAAACAGTCAAAGAATACTCACATCACCTAAAGGATTCGAAGTTTCCATAGCCAGAGGTCAAGGTCACTTGGTCAGAGGTCAAGGTCTTATGAATTCATGCAAAATCCTTGTCCAAGAATATTTTCTCTTCCTTTTGTGCGACTCATTCTTCATCTTCAGTGTTAACATGAAGAGTGCAGTGACCTCGAGTTGTTTCTAATGCCAAGGTCGAAACAACACTTTTTCTCTTTTCCTTTGTCCTTATTTGGTCATACATGTACCCATCCCTCCCCCGGTCAAAATGAGCATAAATGAAGGATGTACAAAACTCATGGACTTTGTTCTAGAGTGGTACTCATGGAATGGCATGATAGCAATCCTTGCCCCAAGCAAACTATCTCCCCCTTTTACACTATCTGACTCGCACTTAACCTTTTGAGGTGTTCACCCCCCTATTTAGTTACACCTCCATCTCGACATCAACAAATCATCTATCTTGTTTTAATTTGCCCCCCCCCCCTTAGTTATAGGTTGTTTGTTGCCCTTATTTTTCACGTTATACATGCAGAATATAGAGATATGTAACAGTTCTGTTTTGTTATAGATTTCAAATCGGTTGTAAAAAAACAAAACACCAGTATCATTTGTAAGTTAAATTTATTAAGGCACACTTGGCTAGTTACCAGCCCTCGCTTCCCCAGTCATACACCACCAGTTTTATCTTTATATATAATAAACATATGTATATACCACATTATGAAAAAAAGAAGAATTACAGAAAATCTTTACAGACTTGCAATTCTGACAAGTTTATACAAGTGTGCACATATTTATTGCATTTCTATCCTTTTTTGATGTGCACCAGAATTGATACATACATAAACATCTAAATGACCCCTCCCACTTATTCGCCATTGAAAAATAAAATAAATAGATGGTTTTACATTTATATAATACAGCCAATGCATTTCTTTTCAATTCTGACAAATATATTGATGCACCTGATTAGATACATGTACATATTTAAAACATATGGTATATACCATAAAAGACAATATAAAAGAAAACAAGAAGATTTAATTATACATTTTCAGTTAATAATGTATTCTTTTATGAAACATCAACAAGACTTGAGAGCTAAAAAATATCAAATATTCTTGTCTTAATATACTGAAAAGTAAAGAATACTGAAACATCATTATGTAGATATAGACAATTATTTTTTAAAAAAAATTAGAAAGAGAACAAAAGAATACAGTTTTAATCAATACTTATTCAAAAATCAACATGTGAATTTAAAGGATAATACATGAGATTAAATTGACATATAGATCACACAGGTTTAGTTTTCTGTCATTCTTTAAGACTTGTAATGAAGAATACATAATTAAAACTGATTATAAAATTGTTAAGTAACAATAATAAATGAATGTATCATGGATTGTGCTTCAGAATAGAGAGAAATTTAAAAATTTACTAGTTTATACATATTTAAAACAAAAATCAGAATGCCATTTTAACTGCGTTACTATTTCTCAAAAACATATGTGAAGATTGAAAAACAGGCATTCATATTAATTTCACACATGCTGATCAGAATGATTTTGCTCAACAGCTTGAGGATATTGTCTTTTTAAAGCAATTTCATAAGTTCCAAATTCATTAAGTAGGACTTGTTGGTCATTGCCATTTTTAGACTATAATAATCTTCTTGAAACAAAGAGCTCTATACAGAGAATTAGGCAAAATATTAACATTTTAGAGCTAAAAGATTTGAATTTTTGTTAAAAATAGTTATAAGCCAAAAATAATATAATACAGGTAATTGTTTTAGACAGATCTGTTAGATAATTTGTTGTTTCACTAGATACAAGCCAAAAATATCATATTACCATCAACTTTTTTTGGAACAGAATTAATGGATAATTTGTTAACCGCCCACCCTCCTTAAGTAGGATTGTTGTAAACAAAAAAAGGTGTTTGATAGATAAACATATGTAAATGCGCTTCAAAATTGATTACATGTATTCCAATTAACTTGTATTTGCAGATCAACCACATGTGTAAAGCAAACAGAACAAATTCTAAACCAAACCAAGCAGACTGAAGAAAACAGGTGACAGATAATTTAGGTATCCAGTTATGATTTTTCAACATTACCTATGTTGGCTCTTGCTCTCCTTTCAACAGAGAGAGAGAGAAAAAGGGAAGAGAGAAGGACAGAGAGAGAGAGAGAGAGAGAGAGAGAGAGAGAGAGAGAGAGAGAGGGAGGGAGGGGGGTTATATAATCTGGTCAGTCAAATATGGTCAGAATACACATACAGGACACAGCCTCTAGTACATGTAACATATGCAAATTAATACATACATTCTAAAACAAAACAAAAAATAACCAATTAAGTTAATTATCTCAAATATTCGCCCACTTCTACAGAATCACATATATAACACAATGGGTATTGGATTTCATTGGTACTGATTAAAGAAGTATGTAATACTAATTCTTACATATATATACATTAAAATATACAAAACCAAACACGTTCCACATTATTCAATAGCATATAACAACATCAAAGTAAATATATACTCTTCATTATACACAAAGTAAAAAACAAACATGGAATGTGTCGTATAAAGGAGACTTTTCTTTCTATACTTTAGGCTTTAAGCAGACACACAGTTCGACCTTAGGTCGATGGCATGTCCATAATATATATGCATATTTTTTTTGCAAATAAAGGCTGGATAAAGGGATGTTTAAAGCTTGGACCCCTAAAATTCTACAACAAAGCTGTCCAAGACCTTTAGCTGGGTCTATGCAGTAAGAAATGCATGCTATCTGCTAAAAGTTTGACAATCTGGACTTCTCCTTCATGTATTCATAGAGGCTTGTCAAAAAGAATTAAAAGTCAATAAAATATTAGTCAATTTGACTTCATATTCAAAACCAAGCTAAATGCCAAATACATGTACATACACTTGAAAAATCCCACAAATGAAGATCAAATATTGTGTGTTTAACTGGAATTTTCAGGAGATAAAGGGATAATTTTGCTTATAAAAAGATTATTAGCCAAAGAGAAATTATATACTTATTCTTATTTAAAATTTGAGTCATTGGTTTAAGATTGCAAAAAATAACAAAATATAAATGTACCTACTTTTTGGATCTTAACATGTCTGCATTAATAACCAGTTATACATTGTACAATACTTCAAGATAAGGCTATGTTAGTATATTGTGTCCATTCAGATACCGGTATACAAAAAAAATACTGAAGCTATTTGAAGAAATATTCTTTTAAGAAAAAAAAAGTGATAAATAAATTCACATGCATGAACAATCTCCAACAATAAAAACAACGCTTTGAATATTTTGCTAAAATATTTTGTAGCCGACAATTAAAACACAGATATATAATTTAAGATAGTTTTAACAAACAAGCATATCCTTTAATCAACTTTAAGTCAACTTTTTGTGTAGTTTGTGATTCTCTGAGCAAAACCAACAACAATGGGGCAGGAAAGTCTGGCAAAAAATCACAGACTTTTCTGTATGACAAATAAAATTATCGCAAAATGTGAACAATATAATTCTTAACTAACTAGCACCAATTAGATCTTGAAAGCTTGACCGCAACTTTGAAAAATTAAATGATTATTGCAATAAAACTGTGTAACTTATACATTTGTTTGTATGATAAAGCGTAGAAACATGATAAATAACCCCAAATGAAAATAACTGATCATTGCAGAGACTTTATTTCGCCTCAAGATTTTTGCACACCTATGAAAAAATTAATCTGAGCAAAACAAATTCTTTAATGAAAAATAAATCAAATCAATTAGTTGTTAATCTAATATTTTGAATTAAAGTTAAAGTACTTTCTAGATTCCAAAAATCTAAAGCTATAAGTACATTATGTTTAAAGTACTGTCAAGGTAGCATATTTCCTTCTTTGAATGACTGACTTCTTCAAGATATATGAATAATATTAACATGATTTTTTTTCTCCGATGACAATGTATGTCCTCTTCTTTCCCTCCTGCAGTTATATATGGCATACAGAAAGAGATCACAGATCTAGCAAAGTGTTTACGACTAAGAAACCATTGTCACATCAACATAGAAAAATACTGTTTGCATAGAAAAATATTCCTCTTTCTTTTTTTTTTCAAATATACTATCAAGTTTATCACACGTGTTTTTTAAGCAGTATGATGTTAAACTGTTATCCCAAATATTGGGGTTTGGCAGTTGTACATTTTTTTTTTTGGTGGGTGAATATTTCTCTTTCCCTGTGCATGTCTTCATGGTCAGTTCTGACCGTCCACGCTGGTCTCCATGCACTTCTGTGTGTTGGCATGGTAAATGGAGTTGTCCTGTTCATGAAAGTTACAATGTATGAAAAGGAATGTACAGGTATGCATGTACTGTTCACCCCACTTTAATTGATGGAGCCAATATTGTTAACCAACTTTTATCGTGTACAAGAAAAAAATTATAAAAGTTGATAAAATATCTTCCGCAAACCAGTCATTTTAATAATTTGAGTCATTCTAAAACATTTAATCTCTAGAAAATTATTAATAAAAAGCAGCGTAAATAAAAGCTGAATAACAATAATTTTTTTATTGGTCACCCTAAACCATTTATTTTAAGTAAATCATGGATTGAAGTTGCCACAAATATAAAGTCACTGCATATTACTGTGGAAACAATAGATTTCATGGTGGCTCAATTTTCGTGGAATTCATGGGTACCTCTCATCCATGAATTAACATCCTCCATGAATTAATAAAATAGGAAAAAAAGGCATATTTCCTTTGCAGGTTCAAGAGAATACACGAATAAAGTCCCCACAAACCTTTACAATTTCAGCAATCCATGAAAAATTGCCCCAACGAACTTTAATGATTCCACAGTAATTAAATTATGATAATTTTTTTCTTTCCTTGACCTTGACCTACCTCTCTGTATTGCCACTCCTGGTTTACTTTCTGGCCGTGGCATGGATAAACAATAACGCTCTCTCCTCCGGAATATTCCAGGCATCCATCGTCTCGACGGATTTCTCCGTTCTTACTCAACATCCAATACTACAATTATACAATAAAATCATCAATTCCTGTCGGATTTGAAAATCCATAGAATCTTGCACTCCAGACTTTAAATACTATACTGTTCTTATATATAAATCTTCATTGAATTAGTGCATACCCTTCAACCATAACATTATTGGTAAATCTCAAACATATCATAAAATTTGATTTTAAAAAAAAAAGACATTTTAAGTACTACTAAGGACAATTTATTTTTACAAAACCAATTTTAATAAATAGTAGATAATTTGTAACTTTAATGTTTATAATCATATTCATAATTTGAAATAATTTTAGGAGAGAACATTTATAGGCATTGTACCTGCTGTTCAATCCAATTCAATGTATTCATTTATACTTGAATAAAATAGTTATCAAATTAAATCAATCAATAAATTAAGTAATATCTGTGAATTTGACCACACCCACCTGGTTGCCCCCCTGGTTGTGACAAGGCCACATGTTGACCGGTTTGTGGTAGTTGTGGTTATCCACCACACTGTCGATACACATCGGCTTGGCCTTGCTGCGGATCTGTAAGCAATGCATAACTTAACGTTAAAATTTATGCAAACTTTGAAATTGCCAATTTTCTAATATATTAGACTTCAATGGCAGTGGGTACATGTGTTGAACAAGATAAATATATATTATTTGTTATGCAGTATTATCATAATATTGCTCACATTTTAAATAACCTGATCATGCATGTGACTCTTCATTTCTTGTCAAGAATGTGTCTTAACTTCTATATTATATTTATAATTTTGACATTTTTTTTGTTCGATTTTGGTGATATTTTATAATTTTGTGACATCATTTTTATAATAGGAAAAGGAATTTTTTGAGAAAATTAACTGTACTGTTGTGGCTGACCTATCCAACATTGAAATTCAATATAGCAACATAAATTAAAGCAAGTTTATTTCTTAGGGCCATTAATATCAAATATGGCACAGGATTAGCTCTTTGTTTACTTCAATTTTGTCTGTATTAAAAAAAAAAACAAGATGCCCATGGGCCACATCGCTCACCTGAGGAACAATAAGTATGATAAAATCAGCTTAATGGACTCATAATGCAAACTATCTGGACATTGTACAATAATACATGTAGATCCTGTATAAATAAAATCCATTTTCCCCCTGCATATTCTTATGTTCATAATCATTAGTCCCTTTTCTAACAGGATGATTTTATAGTCATATCACATGTTGAGTATTGCAGTTCTCAAAAGATCTTTAACAATTGTTTATATATGCGATATAAAGCTACATCAAACTCTGAACCTTCTTGTGAGGCCGAAGAATTGTCCTGGAGCCAAAGTCTTAACAATTATAAAGAATCATCTGGCTGATTAGTTTCTGAGAAGAAGATTTTTAAAGATTTACTTTATATATTCCTATGTAAAACTTTAACACCCCCCAATGTAGCCTCACCCTACCCCCAGGGATCATGATTTTCACAACTTTGAATCTACACTACCTGATGATACTTCCACACAAGTTTCAGCTTTCCTGGCTGATTAGTTTCTGAGAAGAAGATGTTTTAATATTTACTCTCTATATTCCTATGTATAACTTCGACCTCCCTTGTGCCCCACCCTACCCCCAGCGATCATGATTTTCACAACTATGAATCTACACTACCTGAGGATGCTTCCACACAAGTTTCAGCTTTCCTGGCTGATTAGTTTCTGAGAAGAAGATTTTTAAAGATTTACTCTATATATAAATTCATATGTAAAACTTCAACCCCCCATTGTAACCTAACCCTACCCCCGGGGGTCATGAATTTCACAACTTTGAATCTACACTACCTGAGGATGCTTCCACACAAGTTTCAGCTTTCCTGGCTGATTAGTTTCTGAGAAGAAGATTTTTAAAGATTAACTCTATATATTCCTATGTAAAACTTAGACCCCCCCCCCCATTGTGGCCACTACCTACATCCAGGGGTCATGATTTTCACAACTTTGAATCTACACTACCTGAGGATGCTTTCACACAAGTTTCAGCTTTCCTGGCTGATTAGTTTCTGAGAAGAAATTTTTAAAGATTTACTCTATATATTCCTATGTAAAACTTTGACCCCCATTGTGGCCCCCCCCCCCTTCATCCAGGGGCCATGATTTTAACAAATTTGAATCTACACCACCTGAGGATGCTCCCACACAAGTTTCAGCTCTCCGGCTGATTAGTTTCTGAGAAGAAGATTTTTAAAGATTTACTCTATATATTCCTTTGTAAAACTTCGATCTCACATTGTGGCCCCACCCTACCCACGGGGGTCGTGATTTTCACAACTTTGAATCTACACTACCTGAGGATGCTTCCACACAAGTTTCAACTTTTCTGGCTGATTAGTTTCTGAGAAGAAGATTTTTAAAGATTTACTCTATATATTCCTATGTAAAACTTCGACCCCACAATTGTGGCCCCACCCTACCCCCGGGGGTCATGATTTTAACAACTTACTGGCTGTAAGAGTATGTCATTTTTTAAACTCTTACTCTAACTGTAGAAACAAAACATCATATTATAAATCGAAGTGAAATAAAAATGTCTTAATCATAACAAATTACACATTTTGAGAGTATTGCACAACCAAAACATGTAATCTACCAGCTGTCCCCATTTTTATTTCTGAATCAGTTCTTTAAACCATGTAGAAAAAATAGGCTGCAAACCAAGAGGGCCTGGCCAGACTAACTGACAGACAGACAGATAATTATTCTCCTTCAGTTTCACATTCAGGGAACTAAAAATCAAAAGAAGTTTTTGAAATTCCATACCAGATCATAGTTGAATCTTTCATAATAATAGTTCTTGTATTCGTCCATCCAAACTTCGGCCAATCGTATTGAGTTTTTCTTGACAACGTTGACACCAGTCCTCTACTTGTACGGACTTCTCTTTCTGAAAATGTGACCAACATGAGAGCATGGAATGATTTCTTAGGTACCTACACACATCCAGACCTTCAAACTGAAAAATTAAATGATACAAAACTGTCATGATATCATAATATTTTTTTTAACCAGTAACCAGTTATAAAACAGTATTGCAGAAAATGAGTTTTGAAAAATGTTATGATTCATCAAACATGAATTTAAATTATATTACAAACAGTAAATGTTCTTTCAACATATAAGAATGGACAAGAAAAAGAAATTTGGTGCCATGTCCAGGATCCTACTTACTCTAAATGACAGTTCTAAGTTTTCTCCTCCCCAAATATCCATTCCAAGGTCGTAGGTACCAAGTTCCGTAAAATATTCTCTACTGATGGAGAAAAGACCTCCGGCCATCATGGGCGACCTGTGATATCATTAGTTTAAGAATAACATAGGATTGAAATATAAAAGGATGTTTCAAAGTTCAGTATATAAAATTTGCTTGTCATTTACTTTTATTCAGGTCTTTGTTGAAACATACATGAAAGTTAATGATTCTAGGCTTTTAAGTGTCTTAAATTCATTAAACAAAACAAAAATATTGAAAGACAAAAAGTTTTTACAACATAAAAATTCCATAATATTTGATTAAGTTTAAAAATCTTATAAACACACAATTTTTTTGTCAATACTTTTGTTGCATGTTTTGGAAAAGAAATTCTATAACTAGCAGAATAATGTCACTGTGACGATATTTTTCTAGCAAGCAGATGAAAAAGTATCGGAATTGACGATTCAAAATGCATGCACTTCTAATTTGGATTCTAATTAATACAGTAAAACTAATTCAATCAACAATATCAATGATCTTTAAATCTAAAAAAATTATTGAAAAATTGAGTGATAAGTAAGTTGATTTAAACAGTTGCACTGTATGCAATGTATTTTAAGGTACATTATCCCTTTCCTCCATTAACTTAATTTCTTACCTGTCTGATGTACACAACAAAGAGGACTGAGACGATTGGTAGAAATACGGGTATACAGGTGTCAAATTTCACCGTTGGTGACAAGACAGCATCCCACATTGTTTAACTTTAACAAGGGAGACAACTCCTGAAATTAGAAAAAATGCAGTTTAAACAAAAGTTACATGTTTCTCTTAAGGTCTCACACAAGGAGTTAATTTCACTATATGTTACTATAAAGCTTTAATTCAGTTAATTATTTAACTATACTCTCAGCATATAATTCATGATAGAGATATTATAGTTAAATGCTTCAAGAAAAATTTTACATCAGAAAAATAACGCCTTATGCGGTTTCTAAGAGAGACAATTGAGAGTAAACATACCTACCCCCAAGTACACAGGGGTTCCACATGTTGACCAACAGGCTCAGCACCATCCAGGAAGTTGCATCATGTGCATCTAAAAAAAATAGTTCCATTGAAATTTGTGTGACAATTCCACTAAAGTAATAATTCTCCTAGCCACTGGGTCTAAAATCAATACTATAGGCCAAAAAGGAAGAAAGAAAAGAAATTGTCTCTATATATATGGAACTACAATTGACTAAGTTCAGTTTGATTGGCTATTTCCTTGCGTAAGACCTTTAAGACAACTAAAAGTTCATGAAATTTAATGAAATATGCAGTAAATGTCTAGTAGGTATCTATTTCCAATATGCTAGTGTATAAAAATCTACTTTTGACGGGAAGGGATTAAAAAAGTAGGAGATAACTCTTCTTAATAGATTGCTGAAATCTGGAGTAAATTTCTGCTAAAATTCATCAACAATACATGTTTTCAAAACTAAATAAAATTTGATTAGTGAGATGTTGTGAAAAGAGCTTGGAATAAAATGAAACCTGAAATGTTAGAGTTTATGTGTATGTGCTTTAAAAAAAAATCAGCTCTAATTAATAGACATTAATTAGATAGGAAAAAGGAAATTGACTTGAACATTAGAATTAATCAGCAAAAAGTTGTTAATTTTAATTCTAAGACAAAGACAGAGACTGGAAAAAATAGTGCCAGAAGAGTTTTCAATAATGTACCTTGGAACTTTGATAACGGTGGTCACTGATTAATGGCTAGTGATTAAGATAAGAGGTTCTTAAGCAATGGGGGGTGATGAAGCTTTTCCATCAGTCATCAAAGATGGGGTTCCTCTTAGAAGACATGGCAGCTCTAAAATAAATAAACAGTATGAAAGTTTACAATTATACTTAAAAATTGGCACCACACACAACATCATATTCTTAGAAAGTCTACAAGTGTACAGTTCAATATAAATCATGCCAAAGAAAGGACCAAAGTAGCTGCATCAACATCAGTACAAAAAAGGAAGCATTCCTCTCAACAAGGGCCAGAAAAGTACAGGGACCACCAGCCCAGTACAGTGTCTATGTCCTATAAGAAGGCTGAGTAAAGAAGAGTTTCAGGACGTCGTACAGCAGCAGAAGGATGGAATATTCACAGTAAGCGATGCTTAGCGTAGAAGCAGTCAAATGAAGATTTTGCGACCCAGGCTGAGTGAAGTGCAGCCGGTAGACTCCTGCATGAATGCAGAGTCACCGAACCCCAATTCCAGACTTTACAAAGTACTCCATCACGAAAAAAACTGCTAAACTATGTGTGACGATTGTGACACGATATAAAATTGTATTTTGATATTGCACACGCATGTACTACTTTTGACATGTCCCCCTTATTTACCATTTGCATTTCACAGCGAGATGTCATAATTTGTACTATTATTACTTACTGCATCAGATGAACGTGATTATTTGATTGTATTTCAATCTTCCAGGTCTTTTATTTTCGTTGGCAAACTCCACTTTAAATGTTTTCATGATTTTTCCAAGTATGTACTTTTCGTTTTTACATACCGCCATTAGTGTTATGGAATTTCAGTATATCACGCCCGATGCAAATCATAACTTTTGTGCACTAGGTTTTATTGGGATTTCTGTATTAAATTGTATTGTTGTATGAATTGCAATAATTTTACTTGTCATGTATTGTGTAAATCACCTAATTCAATTGTTGAATTATATTTTATACATTAGTCTATGTTATTGCCGGTGATCCCTAGGGAAGGGCGTGGGTCACCGGGGGGACTCCGTATGTGTATAAAAAGGGGAGATCACTCTATCCGGTGGACTCTGGGTTTAGCAATTGAGGTTAGAGGGTGTTTTTAACTACTTCGATTATTTTAGGTAGAATTAGGGGATTTTAAATAATTTATTTTTTTAATACATCGTGGTATTACGGGTTAATCTCGTTTACACGATATTAATTTATATTTAGAGAGTTTGTATTAGATAAATTTCGATACAGACGACATAGTTCATTTAAGGTTAGACAAAGGTTTAATCTCTGAAGTCTTACCGATTCAATAATTAGGAATCGTTAGTAGTTCTTTGGAATTTTATTATTCTAAATAATTGAATTATCGATATTTTATAATATTGTTATAGTAGAAATAGTTTATACGTATATTCAGATTTATTGTTGAAAATAATTTGCAAAGTTCTGCGTTAACAGTTAAGTGAGATATAGTCTGGTAATTCTAGATTATTTCTCGATTTTGTTTAAATTTATTTGTACAATAATTGGGTCATTCTCGTTTAGTGCAAACCCCCCCCCCCCCTTTATTGAATTAACGTACACACGAAGGTTGTGCTGTAGTATCACTGTTTGATTTGGGTAATCCCGATTGTCAGTGAATTAATTGTAGGTGTAGTTGTTATTGTTGATTAGTTATACGTCTTGTTATTTCTTTATTGAATAAATTTACGTAAACTTTAAATAAGTCTTATACTTAATTACCCTCGATAATAATTTAAATACGAGTCCAAACACAGGTAATTCTTGTGTTTTAACGAAAGGGGCAATATTTAAGAGAAATTCGTAATTTGGTAGAATTAAATTCACGGGTTATTCTCGTGCAGGATTGCGTATATATACTTGTGCAATAGCAAGCACTCACGTCCGTTACATATGGAACCATGCATTTAAAGAGCACTTACAGAAATTACCAGACTGTGACGGTTCACTGGACTGGAACCAGCATCGGGAGGAAAGGAGAGGCCTGGCATCGATCCTTTCCATTCGATGTAAGAAGTGCCATTACACCAGTCACCGTGAAAAGCTGTACGAGGAAGTCAGTCGATCAGGAAGGGGACGGAGAGCCACACAGCTTAATGTTGCCATGGCTGTCGGTCACTTGGGTACCAGCCTTACAACAGAGGGTATGCGTGGTATGCTTCTTGGCGCAAACATCAAACCAGCATCAGGCACCAACATTCATCAGACCTGCAACAAAGTAGGCAAAATCATCACTGATGTGAACAAAAACAGCATGAAGAAAATAAGGCAGGGCATTCAAGAGCTTAATGAGAAATGTGGACTTGCCAATACACCTATAAGGGCAGAAGGAGACGCCCAGTATAACAATGCCACCGTCAGTGCAATCGGTAAAACACCATTCCAAGCTGCCACACAAGTGACATACACCTTAAGTGAAAATGTTACCAAGAAGAAGAATGCTATGGCAGTGTTTTGTGGCAATAAACTGAAAGAAAGGCACCCATCTTAGAGCCAAGGGAAAGGAAGTTACCTGCCCAGGACATGAAGACTGCACTGCAACCATTCCTCCAGAGACCACCATTGGAGACGAAAAGAGATCGGCTGCAGAATGCATCAGTGAGCTGCAAAGTGATGACCGTCCACTTGTCATTTCCCATTTCACCAGTGATGGAGATAGTGCCGCTGCTTTCAGTGCATCTGAAAAGCAAGGGCATATGATTGAAAACCTCAAAGACTTGCGCCACTTCTTTGACTCTCAAAGAAAACAGACTGCTAATGCTCTTTTCAGCAGCCACATGTTTCCTGGAAGAACAAAAGCTATGAGAGAATCCATGCGGCGAAGATTTGCCCTGGACTGAAGCTTAGATGCAGGACCGAGTACGAAAACTGCTTCAAACACTTCTCCAGTGACTTACCTTTGATGAAATGAGCCATGTCAACTCTGTCCTTTCCATCATCAGCTGCTACCAAGGACAGGGCGGAAAGTTCTGCCAACTTCATTCCTTCCCCTGTCGCAGACTGAAAAACAACAAGTGGAACTCTTCAGTGTTGCCTCGTGATTTTGAATTAAGCATGACAGAAGAAGACATGTGGTTGTTAAAAGACTGTATAAATCTGGCTTTGGGACATAATAATCTTAATCTAGAATTAAATATCACACTTGTACACAAAAATCTGAATCTGTGAATAGGGCATATTTAAAATCAAATCCAAAATGTATTACAAGTAGTAGAAATTTTGAAAGTAGAATACATAAAGTTGTGCACTCACTCAATCGAGGTCATGGAAATTCAACATTGAAACTTCGTGAATCTGTAGGGGCACCTGTTGTGAAGGTAGTAGAGTGGTCCATCATCTAAAACAACAGCAAAATAGGCAAAATTACTTTAAAATGAAACAAAAACTACTAATATATAAAACAGAATGATCTAAAAGACATCAGCTCTTCAAGAAAAAGTCTAAAGACACTTATAGTAAGTCACTAACAGATCCAAAGTTATACAGGAAGTAGCTAAGTGTGAAGGGGGGGGGGGGGGGTGTTATCATGGGTAGGTGGGGGGGGGGGTGTAGTTAGCATGTATGAAATGTTTGTTATATTATACCTGTCATGTGAATTTTGTATTACATTTAATGATTGCTATGTTTTAATAATGTGCACTGAATGTATGGTAATGTGTGAATGATCAGAGTGTGTAACCTGGACATGTCCTTTTATGAGGTGCTCAGCTCATGAAATATGTTATTTTTCTCATTGTTTATCTTATTGAAATATTTGCAAACAATTATCTTAATTTTCTTACCTGTCTGATGTACACAACAAAGAGGACTGAGACGATTGGTAGAAATACGGGTATACAGGCGTCAAATTCCACCGTTGGTGACAAGACAACATCCCACATTGTTTATCCGTGATTGTTGATCTTTAACAAGGGAGACAACTCCTGAAATTAGAAAAAATGCAGTTTAAATGTTTCTCTTAAGGTCTCACACAAGGAATTAATTTCACTATATGTTACTATAATGCTTTAATTCAGTTTTAAATTAATTAACTATACTCTCAGCATATAATTCATGAAAGAAAAATTATAGTTATATGCTTCAAGAAAAAATTTAGATCAGAAAAATAACGCCTAATGCGGCTTCTAAGACAGATAATTGAAAGTAAACATACCTACCCCCAAGTACACGTGGGTTCCACATGTTGACAAACAGGCTCAGCACCATCCAGGAAGTTGCATCATGCGCATCTAAAATAAATAGTTCCATTAAAAATTGTGTGACAATTCCACTAAAATAATAATTCTCCTAGCCACCTAGTCCAAAATCAATACTATAGGCCTAAAATAAGGTGCCAAAAAAGGAAGAAAGAAAGGAAATTCTCTATATATATGGAACTACAATTAAGTTCAGTTTGATTGGCTATTTCCTTGCGTAAGACCTTTAAGACTATATAAATCTCCTATTAAAAAAGAGCTCTATATAAAGATATTGGGGAAACATTCAAATTTTAAAGTGAAAATAAATGAAATTTTCTTTACTAAATAATAGTTAAGAGCTAAACAAATCATTTTTTAAAATAAAATGTAGATGTGATGGTTAATTTGTTGACTACATGCCTCCTTTGAAGTAAATCTGCATTTATAATAAATAATGTAAGTTGTATAAGATGTGTACTTTAATTTTTTTAACCCACCCCCCCCCCAAAAAAAAAAATTGAAAACAAGAGATTTATTATCTTAAATAGTAGAGAGAATTGATAGTTCATTTCCCCATTTTTCCCTTAAATGTCAATATCTTACTTTACGAGGGTTGTTCGGAAATTATTGAGACATTTACTCTTATTTCCTTGGGGAAAAAGATAAATCCTTGAAATTTCACAAAAACGTACACCAAGATAGAGTTTATCAATATAAAAAATTTATTGTCCATAGCATGATTGGATCATTCCTGGTAAGCTGACCAAATTGCCATCGCCCAGTGACCCGGTGTTATATAGTGCCTTTTCCCCCTAGCCATCTTTCCCCCCGGAAAAATGGCTATATAGCAGTTCTTCCCCCCGGAAAAATGGCTATATAGCAGTTTTTCCCCCACGGAAAGCTGACTATATAGTGGGCTTTCCCCCTTTTTATAGCCAGATTACCCCCACGGAAAACCTACTATATAGTGGATTTTCCCCCTTTTTTTACATTCCGGCCATGTATATGGTGGACCATTCGTGGCAATAATTTGCAATAATTGATATGATATTAATTTCTCATAAAAAAGGATAATTATCGCATTTATTAATACATAGAATAAAATAGTATTTCATGGTTTTTTAACCCCAAATATGAACTAAGGCACGCGCCTCCATAACATTCATGTGTCATCATCGTTTATTTCACCTTTTTTTTTACACCTTTTTGGAACACCTTTTACACGGATTTCGGAATACCTCGAATCTTTTTCATCTAATCGATGCTTATCTACAGGTTCGACTTCGACGTTAAGAACACGTGAGAACACATTTGAGTAAAAATGCGCTGGTTTGGAACTTAAATTTTCCAATGTATTACCATCTCTGTATAAGCTTCTCCGAGGGAACTAACTGTACAATCTTGACTTAATTTTGTAGAGGAAGGGAATAAAAAGTGGAAATGTATTACTCCCTTCGTCCAATAAGCTATCAATTTTAAATTAATACCGTTCGAATTGACGATCTTTAAAACAATTATATATTTCTTCTTCTAAATATCAAACGGGAGACAGGGTGCAATGATATGATGAGAACTGAAATGTTTTAGTTTTATTTTGATTGATGGGGTTCTAAATCATGGGTAAGGGGTATTTTAATTGATTATATATTAAAAGCATGTGAAAAGTTAGTGTTTACAATTTTGTTTTAAAGTTACGCATATTCATATTTTTAGCACATTTTTTACGAAACGCGAGATTTTATGATGTAAACATTTTGTTTCAAAAAGTGAAATGTCTTCAAAACCAGAACAATGTCGGTATCTTTGCTGGTTACTTTGGAAAATGTGAAATGGAGCCTGAACTAACCTTATGTATATATTTACACTCACTATTTGCTAATTTTCTACTTTTAAGTTTGCAACGTGATTTATAAATATGCAATTTTGAAAACGATGCCATATAAATCCAGATATACGATTCACTTACCTAAACATCGTATATTACTATTTGTTTCATATTTTTGCAATAAAGATTTACTTGTCTACCATACTATTTCTTCGAACAATGAAACAAGGGTAATAAAAAAAAACCCAAACCCCCAAAAAACCAACACATCTATTGTGATGAGCTGACTTACTTTTTTAAAAAATATAAGCTTGGTCTTCTAATCAACTAACAAGTTAAAAAAGTCGTATACATGTATGCGCTTAGGTTGGTTATTTATTTTTGATTTTCGGTTGCTCCTTTTATGAATAAAAGTTTATTGATTTATTTATCTAGTTATTTATTATATCATTAGTCATCTTATGAATTGATTAAATGTTTTGAAGAATAATGAATTTACCTGCGTACCTTTTTAAAAAAATTTGTTCGTAAACTTTGGACTATATATGATATGGGCGCCTTAGATGGCCCCCTAAAATGAACATCGTCGTATTACTTCAATTCTTTTTTTTTTCTTTGTACAGATATATATGTGATGTTTATACATAATGTTCATTTTGATTCAAGTGCTCACATTTAAGAAATATGACATCGTAAAGACAGCCTTTTCCCGCCATTTTTGCACTTTTAGCATAAAACAGCTTGTTTTCAAGCAGTTTTTCTTTCAGAAAACATAGAGCGCATGCTTGAACAAACAAAATATTTTAATCAGAGATATATATATAGCCAAGACTAATAAGTAACAAAAAATATCTTTGTTCTAGCATGCGCTCTTTATTTCCCATTCGTAAACGGATAAGGAAAATGTCAATTTTTAACCGATTTTGATTGAATTGTAGTAATAGCGTTACTTCTGACGTCATATACTGCAAGTGAGTGCAAATAAATCAAATGAATAGGTAAAAAATATATTTTAAATCAACTCTTCTAAAAAATATCATAACATTTTACTGTACCCGAAACACTTTAAAAAATTGCGAATTATGGGGGCCAAATTTAAATCATATTATATATAGTTCTTAAAAAAGAAAAGCAGAATCGTAATTTTCAATCATTTTGATAAGGAAATATATGAGCGATTGTGTATTTTTAAATGATGTTTTTACTTTTAAATGACCGTAAAAATATGTCCATGTGGTCATCTTTAGTTTTTGAGATATGGGGCCCTAAAAAATACATTTTCTTTATAATTGGATTTCAAACATCGGGCTCGAAAACAACTAAGGCCCCTACCCTGCATGGGGGCTAAAATTTTCAGTGTCATCTACTAGTGGTATAACACTATCACTGTGAAAATATGGTTAAGTGGTCATTTCTAGAATATGAGATTCGGATCCCCACTTATAGAACACTATTCAATCATTAAAATGGGGTTTTAAACATCGGGCCCTGAAACATCAATGGCCCCTACCCTGAGGGCTGAAATTTTCAGAGTCATCTACAAGTGGTAAACCACTGCCACTATGAAAATATGGTGATATGGTCATCTCTAGTTTATGAGACATTGGACCCTTACGAATATGCACTATAATCATTATAATAGGATTTTAGAAATCGGGGTCTGAAACATTGGAAACAAAATTTCTTTAAAACAGAGGTTTAGCCTGGATGAAATTTTCAAAAACAGACAGACAGTCTGATAGATTTGTCAAAAAATTCTTAAAACATTCTCGCTTAGTACAATTTCAGAACACAGAATTATGCATATAAGTGTATAAATTGTAAAACCAAGTATTTTTTTTTTTCAATTAATTACCTAAATTAAGTTTTATGTCTAATTCCATTACACACATGTTCAATTTTCAGCATAGTCTATAAAAATAATAAATCGGCAAAACGAAACTTAGCCTTTATAGATGAAAACAGTTGTACATGTATGCAACCTGGGAGTGTAGAAACATTAATTTTAATCCTTACTGGATTTCCATCAATATTTTTAATAAAATCTGAACCAAAAACGTGAGGGAGAAACCCTACTATGGGGGAAAAGCTACTATATAGTAGCTTTTCCCCCCAGGGGGAAAGGCTACTATATAGTAGGTTTTCCGGGGGGAGAAGCTACTATGGGGGAAAAACTGCTATACAACACCGGCGCAACCGCAAACTTACCGCAACGTCATTTTTGACGCTTCTTATTGATCCTATGTTTTAAAAACCTAACAAACGAAGGGAAATTAGAATTAATTCTTCAATTCTCATCTTTTGTTTGCATTTCAAGATGTCAACATTCGCATATTCCCTCCATTCTTGATTTTGTGGGAAAAAATCGGGTCATTTCTAACTGAAAGTCAAATTACTGTGAAATGTCTCCTACAGTGATTCTATGAACATATTTTAGAACTGTTTACATCAGTTAGTGTGTAAAAAGTACTTGATATTTAGTCACTTTGTCTGAATTCTAGCTAAACAATTAGTGAAAAAAGATGATAAAATGAAGTTCTTTATCCCTTGCCATCGTATAGTTTTTGTAAAAGCAGTTGGGTGGTATTAAAAGGTCTTTTTCCGAAATTTCCATCAATTTGATGTATATTCGCTGCGCCGCCTTGACGTCAAATTTCTATATACTGTCGTTTTCAAATTCCTATTGCTTGGTAAATATATCTGTACCATATCCGTATTTCAACTCAAACACTCGTGAAACTTGATCAAAAGTTAGTCACAATAAATAGCAAAATGAACATATATAATCTGATTTCTTTTAGTATAAGCTTTAAGTTTGCGAACACTTAGATAGACGATGTTTTAGTTTTCTTATTCTCCGAGTTTATGCTTGCGCCGGGGACCCCGACCACCGATTTGTTAATCTACCGTTGTAAACAAATATTAAACATTTTTTAAATATTACTTTCTTTAATTATTTGTTAAGGTTTCTTCAAGGTTCATGCCAACTTTCACCATAATTCGTCCCTTAGAAATGGAAATATCCGTGTTGTCTCAATAATTTCCGAACAACCCTCGTATATATCTATATTACAAAATCATTGATATTCATGGAAGCTCAGTTGATTTATTCCTATCTAATTTTTGTATAAAAAAAAAAAAAAAAATACCCCACTGAAAGTAGGAGTGGGGAGGCAGTTTAGGGTAGGCCAGACAAACAAAATTAATGTATTAATGTTATTAATTAATATTTAATAAAATTAATGTATTGGTTCTCGAACAAAATGTTCAAAATCTAATGAAGTAGGCAGGTTTATTTTTTTATTGCAAGAATTGCAAAGGGAAATAAATTAATATTTAAGCCTAAAATTGAGTTTTCTTTTCTTTCCAGTTATCAGTAAAATTAATCATTGCAACAGCATTTGGAGTGACAAATCATTTATTTTTTTTTATTTTTGGCCTCGCTTAGATAACAAGAACCCAGGACTAACCTTGATCACTTCTTGACCTTCTTCATTTGTTTCCCTGGGTATGTCCTCAGCCTCACACTCTATGGCAATCTCCTCATATGTCTGTTAGTCTGCCAGTAAACAACAGGCAACATTTGGAACAGAGTCCTCTCAGCTACAATATCTGTCTTTGTGCTCCATCTAGCTGGCATTGATGACTTTTTGCTCACACAATTTTGAAAGAGGCGTGTGTGACACAGGCTGATTCTTGGGCAATTCACAGTCTGTGTTTTGTGTAAAAAACGAGGTAAGGTTCTCAATGTTAATTCCATTTTCAAAATATCACAGTCACTATCTGCAAAATCAATAGACATGTTGAAAAAATTCTATAAGAAAAAAGAAATAAGGTTAATAAATTTAATTTGTCAAGCTTTTGGTAAAGTTAGAATTCAGAAATAAAAATTTGATATTTAATTTAGAGATAATGGAAAATCTTGAACAACACAGACATATGTCAATAAAAATAATTTTACCAATAATAGCCAAAATGGGATATAAATTTAAAGTGCAAAAAATAATTTTTTTTGGATTAGGTAATTTTTTACATGCAACAACTTTTGGTTAGCAAGTTCTCCTGTAAGCATTTAGTTTGCAAGATTGACCCTCAAGAAGTTTTGGATATACTGAGGGAACAATCTGTGTAATAGAACGGTTACAAAAAAAGTTGTTAATCATAAGTTGTTCCATTTCATGTACATGTATTCATTTGCAGATTTACCATTTTTTTTTCGCTAATTTCAAATTTTTTGCACCAGATATTGTACCTCAACTTGATCTTGAGGGTGATGAGACAGTGTAAATTCCACTAGAGAGAAGCGTCTTTTTATCTTGCCAGGAAAATAAGTTTGGAAATAAATCTTTAAAAATATTACCTTCTAGTCTACGAACAATTTTTCTTTACTCCAAAGTAACTTTGTACCCTGTAACGAATATGTTATTTAGAGGAAATTCGGTCTAAACACGTTTCGTAATGTTGACGAAGAAAACAATGGTTAGAACTTTATTATTTAAAGTTTAGATTAAGCATCATTAACTGGTTTGTAAAATGCATACCTGTCAGTATTCACTCCTTAGTTATCTACATTTGGGCTGTATCTAAACGACTATAACGGCTAACCGGCCTTGGTCGGGCAAACAAATTTACTCTTTTTATAGGAAGGTAATTTTAGTACATCATTCATAAAGTTTAAACCGTAAGCGATACGGTTTAATTCCGGATTGGAGAAGTAAAAAAGATTTCAAATATAACTGAATAGTTTTTGTATGCCTCTCTCTATATTTTTTCTCAACAGAAAACAAACATTCAGAGAGAGAGAGAGAGAGAGAGAGAGAGAGAGAGAGAGAGAGAGAGAGAGAGAGAGAGAGAGAGAGAGAGAGAGAGAGAGAGAGAGAGAGAGCTCTTTGACCAAACACACAAACAAGTTTTGCACATTAATTAAACTGTTATTCAATAAGGTGAAATACCTGAAGAGTTTCATTGATATAGCTCCTTATATTTCAATGACAGAATTTCTTTTTATCGCCAAAAAGCTATAATATTGCTGTAATTGTTATGCTTTTACCGTTAGTTAATAAATAAGACCAGAGATATAAATAACATAACATAACACAATAAATTGTTATTTATGTCTCTGGTAAGACATAGTTAAACTACTAGAGAAACTGCTGTTTTATAATTTGATAATTTTCAGAGTCTCGTGATATTTAACGTTACAAAACTGCATGTTTCTTTAAATCTGCTGAGGAGGAAAGTCCACTGACATAAAATAAAAAGTGCATTGATCTAGATTGGGGGGGGGGGGGGGAGGAGGAGAAATCAAACATAGTATTAAAAAATAGACATAGGCCTCGTCACCCCCCCCCCCAATTCCTTTTCCCCACTTTCAACTCCCAATGAAAATACAATGTATTAGTATATCACTTTCTCTTGAAGTGAAATTTGTAGAATACTGTGTCACATGATCAATGTATGAGATGCTGTAAACAATTATTGGATCCTAATAGATCCTATGTCACTGTAAACAATTATTGGATCCTAATAGATCCAATGTCACTGTAAACAATTATTCGATCCTAACACAGGTCATGGTTACATTGAAATTAATGTTAAAACGGGCTTGGCCCCTGTGGATAAAGTGCCTAATTTTGATGAATCATTTACCGCCACCATGTTTAGTACAAACGAAGACAATTAATTAATCTGGTTGCTATACATGATTTCTTGTAATCTTAAGTTCATGTGCATTGTACTGTGTGCTTTATACTATTACAATAGTATATCATATAGCATAAGTAAATATCAAATTAGTTTTGTAAGTGTGAACGTTTCCTTTAGTCGTAACTCAAAAATGCGTGATGACATTTTCATTTGTCCTTTGACGTATCTAGGCTAAGTGTATTCACATGAAATTGAACATCTCAGATTTTCAATGCAATGATAATAAATTACACTGAATGTAAATATTTATTAATACATAGTATGAAATATAAGTGTTCTGCACCCCTGATATGAACAAAGTTTACTTCACTTACAACAAATTATCGAATTCATAGAAATAGTCTTGCTTAATCTATATCACCCAGTTTGGTGTCTATCTGAGAAATTTTATTTTCTTTACATTGCCTTTAAAATGTTCTGATACAAACAGATTGTCATTATTGTCCACACATAAACCCCACGGATACTCCAGATCACAGTTATCAATGTAACGGAGAAACTGTCCATCCTGATCCAGAATGTGAATACAATGATTGACACAGTCTGCTGTCAGGACACGACTCTGACTGTCTGTTGTGATACCATATGGTTCAAATGGTACCTTCTTGGTAACTGAGGGATGACCAATGTATCTCCATATGAGTTTCCCGTTCTGATTAACCACCACTACTGCACCAGCCCAACTGTCAGATACACAGATGTCATGGTTTCTGTTCTCAGTGATGTATTTAACAGAAATATTCCCTGAGTACAGAGGTTTACCTTCATCATCAAACTGAATTGTTTGTTTCTCTGTAGATCCCGAGTAACGGACAACTTTGGATTGAGTTTCATCATCACTGAGCATGATAACCAGGAGATCACCATTAGAGGTGACACACAGGTTACAAGGCCACCTTCCCCGTAGTCTGATCAACTCTTCTGTCTGTCCATTATTTACTTTATTCACTGTTCCTGATTTCCAGTCACTGATTAGTAAATTCCCATCACTGTCTACAGCTATACCATTGGGTCGTTGTTCTGATTTGCTGCTAACTGTATGAAGCAATTCTCCTTTCATGTTAAAGCATTTAATATCCTTCGTCGATCCGAATGTCCAAACACAATCTTCATTTAGATAGGTAACGTTGTAAACGTCTTCATACCCTGTCTGTATTGTCGCAACAAGCTCCGGTTCATCCAGTAGTGTTTTGACTGAAGTGTTGGGTTGGTTTAGTGACAAGACATTCTGTTCTGTAGCAGTAGACAATGGAGTGATCTGCCCAAACATATTATACAACTTTTTATGGTCTAGTGGTTTTGGAATGAATGTTGGCAGTGTAATCTTCACTTTGGGTGGGAGCTTGCTGAACTCTCTGATTTTTGAGCTGTATTCAATGGTAGGAGATACTTCAGTGGATTTCTTGATTTCTTCTATGGCTAGTAATGTTTGATTTATGAGAGCCTGTATCTGTTTGATTTCATCCAAGTGTTTCTGTAATAAGTCTCGGTGTTTTACTTTTATCTCACTGATTTCAGTTTTCTTTTTATTGATAATGATGTCGATTTCTCTGTGCCATTGCTCTCCTTGTTTAGACATTGCTGTCGTCAGTTTCTCATATCCTCCATCCAGGTTGGCAAGCTGATTTCCCAAGTCAAGTGCAATTTCGTCATAGGTAGGAGAAATAAGATTTTCTAACTTATTTGCCTCGTCAGCAATAGCATTTTTCTTTGTCGTGTAAACTTCGGAAACGTCTACAAAAATATGTCCTTTATGCGTTTCTGATGCAGTACAAGAAGAACAAACAAATATGTCGTTGCAATTCTTGCACTGCAAGTCACAGTTTTTGTGTGGATGTGTCGCACATTTTGGGTAAATCAGAGTTGATCTTCGTTCCTGGAAAGGGACTATTTTATGTTTGTCATATCCATCTGAGATGTGATCAGCTATACAAAGCTTGCAGAGGTTGACATGACAAAAGTCACAGTAGCTGTGTACTATAGCGGTCTCACAAAGGTCACATCGGTGCACGTCCTGGGCACTAGAACGAGGATCCATCGCTTTTCTAAAAATATAATGAAAAAATTAAATGAAAAATTAAATATACTGTTTGTTTTTAATCCAGAAGAAAATGTAGTATTAACAGAGACATAAATAACATTATTTATGTCTCTGGGTGTTAATGGTTAATATTAAGAGCCAACGTGAAAACCGTATGATGCAGCCCTGCTTTTATCAAGTGTTACAATAACCAAATAGAATAATCAACTTGCATTAATTGATAAGCATTTAAGCATAAAATATATTTGTTGAAGGTCAACTCATAAAGAAAATTAAAACGAAAGTACTTATTTGAAAGATATTAATTTAAAACGACTAATGTTACATGTAGGTATCTCAATTTTCGTCTAATAAATTAAGTCAATTATAAGCGACACAAACCTTGTTTAAAATAAATCAATTTACATATTCGTCGAATCGGACATCAAACATGCAGACGTGTACAGGTAACTTAAACATGGCTGAGTTTGCTTGTATGGAATGTAGTCACATGACATCAAGAATGGAATGCAATTAGAGTTATTCCCCATGTATTATAACCTTTTATCAAAACTACCCTTCTCTTTCCTTACTGAACAGTCAACATGGTCACGATGCGATGATTTAATTTCAAATGAAGAACATGTATGCAAGAATATTGGAGTTTTGACATATACTGTATACAGTATAGAATTCGAAATAAATCAACACAGTTTGTTGTGCATGAATTTCATTATGTTTATATTATACGATGAAATCTTATTAGCACGTACAATTCAGCGGCCCATTTTTTAAATGACGCCTTGTAATGTAAAACATCTAATGCCGTATATTGGATATTTTGTACGTGCTGTCAAGTTTTACTAATTTTGATTTGTTTTTATTTAATTAACCTACTAGTATCTGAACAAAGGAAAACACGTGCCTAATTGCGCTTGAGTATTCTATGGGTTTAAAAATAAAAGGCTATTAATTATGTGTAAATATTTCACACCTACATAAATAATGTAAATAAAAGTCCTGTAAACTAAATATCGTTTTATCATGGATAACAAAATTCAATGCAGGTTCATAAATTAAAAATAAACCATGACTTCCAACAATTAAATTTGCCAGCTTACTGAAGGCTGTATAAGCATACTGTGATAAAATTAAGGGGGTTCTTATGAAAATTAGCAACTGACATGAAAGTAGAATCTGCTTTTCGAAAAGATTCAGGAAGAGCTCTGGAGAACATGGAGGAATAGCTGCTTACTGTTCGAAATCTGTTCCAAGTATACAAGACAAATTATGAAGTTTTAAGATATTCATAGTTTTATCTTCTGTTATAAGATATAAAATATCAAAAAATATTCATTGATAAAATTATCAAAAATAATTCAAATCAAATCAAATCAAAAAATTCTTGAAATTTATAAAATGATCAGTTTTCATTATTTTCATTACTATTTGAAATCGGGGTGTCTCTTATTGAAGAATGACCATGCATACCATCCAAAAGATGTGAAATGTGTTGAAGATATCACATTCTTGAATGATTGTTAAGATTAAATGGGTTGGATATTGCTTCTTTATTTAGAAAGTTGATATTGTTGACATTCCAAAATTCTCTAAAACAGTGGCCGGTTTAGCCTGGACAAAATTGCACAAACAGACAGATTGACTGATATATTTATTCAAAACATTCTTAAAACTTTTTCATTTACAAATTCAGAACACAGACCTATGCATATACTTGTATAATTTGTCAAACTATATAATTTATGAAATAATTACCTAAATGAAGGTCTATGTACAGTGCATGTGTTCCATGATACTTACATTTATGTTCAATTTTCAGCACTGTCTACAAAAAATAAAAATTCGGCAACACGAACCAACTGTCAAGATGAATGAAGGTATATGCAACCTCGGGGTGTACAAATATTGATTTTTGATTCAAACTGAGTTTCGATGAATATTTTCATAATTCTGGCTCCCACGCTATATTGAGTATTTTTTTTTTTAAAAATAGGTGTGTATGAATTGGCCAAATTCCCATTACTATTTAGAGTTGAAGTACATGTATATGGGCGTGCTTGAAACACATATAAAACAATGTACATGTAATATATATATATATATATTTAAAGTTACCTACATTAAACTGATCATATTAGCACACGATATTGACCATTTCTTATATTTTATTCTTGTATCAACACGAGAGTCTATTGTTTTTGTTTTGTCTTTTAAAAACTTGAAATCTTTTCCCTGGCCGTGGTTCATGGATGGACGGAAGATAACTTGGAAAATCTCTTCCGCGTAAAACATGTACAATTATTATACTTCCCTGTTAAATACTGAAATCTGATTGGTTTAGACGCAGTTGATAATCCGTTCTAATACCCTCAGCCTCAGCAACACACTTGGAAACGGGTAACACAACGAATTGTTACATGCGCGTAAATTATGCGCGTACGGTTCGCCGTAGAATTCACTTCATTTCTATATAAAAGCAGTAAAAAATTTTTTAAAAATAAGACATTCAGGATAATAAAATAAATAGTGTCTGTTTGGGAGGGTAACTGTTGAAATTGACACCCCTCGAAAACCATTGTCAACCCCCGCTTCGCGTTGGTTGACAATAGCTTTCTCGGGGCATCACTTTCAACATCTACCCTCCCAAACAGGCACTATTTACATAATGTGCATAGTTCTATTAGAAAAGCATACCAGTTTAAATGATGTTGAAAGTAGACCACATTTACTACTAATTATGCCTTTTAAAACGTAATGCTTAATATGTTGTACAAATGAATACAATCATATTTTTGGAATATGATCACAATATCAAACAAGCAATACATGGAAATCTCATTTTTATAAAGATGTAAAGTTTCGTCTCCTCTATAGCCATTTCGTATTGCTCAAACTTCACCAACAGGGTGTCTCTTCGTAATAGCTGTAGATCTGTAGCTCTCTGGTTGAAAAATAATCGGATAAACAAACTGATTTGTCTATACAAATTTTTTCAACCAGAGAGCTAGTAAACAGATCTGCAGCTTTCCTTCGTAACAAACGTACAATGCCCTTGAACCAAAGTCATATCACATCGCTGAGTAAATCTTAGTCAGGAGCATATTTTTTTACTACTTTGCTCAAACAGTCAAAGAATACTCACATCACCTAAAGGATTCGAAGTTTCCATAGCCAGAGGTCAAGGTCACTTGGTCAGAGGTCAAGGTCTTATGAATTCATGCAAAATCCTTGTCCAAGAATATTTTCTCTTCCTTTTGTGCGACTCATTCTTCATCTACAGTGTTAACATGAACAGTGCAGTGACCTCGAGTTGTTTCTAATGCCAAGGTCGAAACAACACTTTTTCTCTTTTCCTTTGTCCTTATTTGGTGATACATGTACCCATCCCTCCTCCCCCGGTCAAAATGAGCATAAATGAAGGATGTGCAAAACTCATGGACTTTGTTCTAGAGTGGTAGTCATGGAATGGCATGATAGCAATCCTTGCCCCAAACCAAACTATCTCCCCCTTTTACACTATCTGACTCGCACTTTACATTTTGAGGTGTTCACCCCCCCATTTAGTTACACCTCCATCTCGACATCATCAAATCATCTATCTTGTTTTAATTTGCCCCCCCCCCCCTTAGTTATAGGTTGTTTGTTGCCCTTATTTTTCACGTTATACATGCAGAATACAGAGATATGTAACAGTTCTGTTTTCTTACAGATTTCAAATCGGTTGTAAAAATCAAAGGCCTGAAGGGCCATAATGGCTTACGGGTTTGATATGACTATATTTACATGGATCGAGTATGATTCCCTCTATTTCTTACGGAAACTTTAGTTTATTTATAGCTCTTTAGAAAGTAACTAGCTACATGTAATTCATAGATCTATAGAAACTAACAGGACCGATATCAACATGTCCCATTTGTTGATTGGTCGAACCTTAGTGACCGAAACAGGCAGAATTGAAATCTAGATGCCTCTTTTATCAATTGGTTGAAACCACCATTGCTTCTAGGAAAATCATAGACTGCTTAAAATAATAATGATGATGTCAGACTCAAACTCCACTTTCAGACAATTTGTTTCTTTCTTTTATCCAACGACTGAAGTACATTAACTGTAAATTAATTCAACTTTATATAGGACACAAAAACACTTAAAACCAAAATGCTCTCAAATATCAGTATACCTTGTATTCCTACGCACTATGAACTTGCGCGAGAGTTGGTGCACGGTGCAACGTAACAGCGCCACAGCCAGCGCGAAATCACTGCGCGTAAAAATAATATAACCAAATGATGAAATGTACTGCATTTTATGTACTATAATTAATGAATTCTCATGAAATCTACACCAACAGGTATTATTCCATTTTATTTGTATTTCATAAATGTATAATTGTTCATATTTTTCTAGAATTTTCTCTACTTTTTTAAGAGGCTGACCTTCACAAGCTTTTATAAGAAATATACATTCACAAGGCAGTTCTAACACCTTCTGTTTTATTTTTTCCCCCTTTGTACAGAGATAAACTCTTTGGAGGGGGGGGGGGGGAGAGACAGGCAGAACTATGCAATTACAGCAAACTTGTTTTGACACCAAATTTAATTAAAATTAATTACTGCACTATAACTAAAATTTGCAGTCAGTCTCTCTTCACATGACATGTATACACAGTCATTTTCAGAGGCATACTATACGATGCTTCTATGTTATAGTAATGTGACATCGCTTCCGTATATGACTTGCAATCAAGCTTAACTGTATATTGTTTTCTTATTTGAGTACATTTGGTCTCAAGTTTCCAATATTTTTACGACAAATAAACACTTCAATCATAGCACAACCAAGGTAACACCATTGAGGGAACATTGTGCTATTTTTAGATCTTGGAAAATCCCCAACATTCGATAATGGCGGAGGTGTCGAAGAAGGCACATTATATTAAAACAAGTAGTAATTGCCCCTCTATTTATGCATTTATTACCGATTTATACTCCCAGTTTCAATATACCTCAATCATAAGTTCAGTTCTTTAACCGTTAAACACTTTCCCCCTTGCTGAGATCGATGTCGATCGAAGTTAGCGACGCTCTCTGCGGGTGCAAACGTTTTTATGAAGATTGAACGAAATAACGACAACTTTACATTTACTTATCACTGTTAGGACCTGAAATAATTGGGAAAAGATTGTTTGCTTATAATACATGTAAGTATGCATAGCGGAAAGCATGGCGACACTGTGTGATGCATGGCGGGGGCCTATACCTCTATGCAAAAACGGCCTAGGGAAAACACTGCAGTTAATATTCATTCGCGTTAGATTTCGAGTTTATTTAAATAAAGTCAATATTGGTTACAATAAAATAAGTGATAATAACATATGGAAAGTATAATCTTGCTTAAAGATATTCATTATGAACAACAAACAGTTAACTTTGCAACATTCGAATAGAACTATTTTTTGTCGCGCATGTTCAGATAACTGAACTCTTTGCCGTAAAGATTATCCGGCAACTAGATGGCCGTAAGCCATAAAAACAAAACACCAGTATCATTTGTAAGTTGAATTTATTAAGGCACACTTGGCTGGTTACCAGCCCTCGCTTCCCCAGTCATACACCACCAGTTTTATCTTTATATATAATACACATATGTATATACCACATTATGGAAAAAAAAAGAATTACAGAAAATCTTTACAGACTTGCAATTCTGACAAGTTTATACAAGTGTGCATATATTTATTGCATTTCTATCCTTTTTTAATGTGCACCAGAATTGATACATACATGAACATCTAAATGACCCCTCCCCCTTTTTTGCCATTGAAAAATAAAATAAATAGATGGTTTTACATTTATATAATACAGTCAATGCATTTTTTTCAATTCTGACAATTATATTGATGCATCTGATTAGATACATGTATATACTTGAAACATATGGTATATACCATAAAAGACAATATAAAAGAAAACAAGCAGATTTAATTATACATTTTCAGTTAATATTGTATTCTTTTATGAAACATCAACAAGACTTGAGAGCTAAAAATATCAAATATTCTAGTCTTAATTAATATACTGAAAAGTAAAGAATACTGAAACATCATTATGTAGATATAGACAATTATTTTTAAAAAAAAATAGAAAGAGAGAAAAAAAGAATACAGTTTTAATCAATACTTATTCAAAAATCAACATGTGAATTTGAAGGATAATACATGAGATTAAATTGACCTATAGATCACACAGGTTTAGTTTTCAGTCATTCTATAAGACTTGAAATGAAGAATACATAATGCAAACTGATTATAAAATTGTTAAGTAACAATAATAAATGAATGTATCATGGATTGTGCTTCAGAATAGAGAGAGATCTTCTCATGCAGGCAGACATACTACTAGTTTATACTTATTTAAAACAAAAATCAGAATGCCATTTTAACTGTTTACTATTTCTCAAAAACATATGTGAAGATTGAAAAACAGGCATTCATATTAATTTCACACATGCTGATCAGAATGATCTTGCTCAACAGCTTGAGGATATTGTCTTTTTTAAGCAATTTCATAAGTAAGTAGGACTAGTGGGTCTTTGCCATTTTTAGATTATAATAATCTCCTTAAACAAAGAACACTATATAGAGAACTAATATTAACATTTTAGAGCTAAAATATTTAGAATTTTTGTTTCACTAAATAATAGTTATAAGCCAAAAATATTATAATACAGATAATTGTTTAAGCCAGATCTGATGGATAATTTGTTGTTTCACTGGATACAATGTAATTGCTATTAGCCATAAATATCATATTACCATTAACTTTTTTGGACAGATTTAATGGATACCCACACTCCTTAAGTAGGATTGTTGTAAAAAAAAAAAAAAGGTGTCCGATAGATAAACATAAGTAAATGTGCTTCCAAATTGATTACATGTATTCCAATTAACTTGTATTTGCAGATCAACCACATGTGTAAAGCAAACAGAACAAATTCTAAACCAAACTAAGCAGACTGAACAAAACAGGTGACAGATATTTAAAGTATCCATTACATTAACCTACGTTGGCTCTTGCTCTCCTTTCAACAGAGACAGAGAGAGAGAGAGAGAGCAAGAGAGAGAGAGAGAGAGGGTGGATTATATAATCTGGTCAGTCATATCTGGTCAGAATACACATTACAGGGCACAGCCTCTAGTACATGTAACATATGCAAATTAATACATACTTTCAAAAACAAAAAACAAGAAATAGCCAATTAAGTTAATTATCTCAAATATTTGCCCACTTCTACAGAATCACATATATAACACAATGGGTATTGGATTTCATTGGTACTGATTAAAGAAGTATGTAATACTAATTCTTACATATATATACATTAAAATATACAAAACCAAACACGTTCCACATTATTCAATGGCATATAACAACATCAGAGTAAATATATACTCTTCATTATACACAAAGTAAAAAACAAACATGGAATGTATCGTATAAAGGAGACTTTTCTCTCTATACTTATTCTTAAGGCTTTAAGCAGACACACAGTTTGACCTTAAGTGGATGGCATGTCCATAATATATATGCATATTTTTTGCAAATAAAGGCTGGATAAAGGGATGTTAAAAGCTTGGACCCCTAAAATTCTACAACAAAACTGTCCAAGACCTTTAGCTGGGTCTATGCAGTAAGAAATGCAAGCTATGATTTTTAGCTATCTGCTAAAAGTTTGACAATCTGGACTTCTCCTTCATGTATTCATAGAGGCTTGTCAAAAAGAATTAAAAGTCAATAAAATATTAGTCAATTTGACTTCATATTCAAAACCAAGCTAAATGCCAAATACATGTACATACACTTGAAAAATCCCACAAATGAAGATCAAATATTGTGTGTTTAACTGGAATTTTCAGGTGATAAAGGGATATTTTTGCTTATAAAAAGATTATTAGCCAAAGAGAAATTATATACTTATTCTTATTTAAAATTTGAGTCATTGGTTTAAGATTGCAAAAAATAACAAAATATAAATGTACCTACTTTTTGGATCTTAACATGTCTGCATTAATAACCAGTTATACATTGTACAATACTTCAAGATAAGGCTATGTTAGTATATTGTGTCCATTCAGATACCGGTATACAGAAAAAATACTGAAGCTATTTGAAGAAATATCCTTTTAAGAACAAAAAAGTGATAAATAAATTCACATGCATGAACAATCTCCAACAATAAAAACAACGCTTTGAATATTTTGCTAAAATATTTTGTAGCCGACAATTAAAACACAGATATATAATTTAAGATAGTTTTAACAAACAAGCATATCCTTTAATCAACTTTAAGTCAACTTTTTGTGTAGTTTGTGATTCTCTGAGCAAAACCAACAACAATGGGGCAGGAATGTCTGGTAAAAAATCACAGACTTCTCTGTATGACAAATAAAATTATCGCAAAATGTGAACAATATAATTCTTAACTAACTAGCACCAATTAGATCTTGAAAGCTTGACCGCAACTTTGAAAAATTAAATGATTATTGCAATAAAACTGTGTAACTTATACATTTGTTTGTATGATAAAGCGTAGAAACATGATAAATAACCCCAAATGAAAATAACTGATCATTGCAGAGACTTTATTTCGCCTCAAGATTTTTGCACACCTATGAAAAAATTAATCTGAGCAAAACAAATTCTTTAATGAAAAATAAATCAAATCAATTAGTTGTTAATCTAATATTTTGAATTAAAGTTAAAGTACTTTCTAGATTCCAAAAATGTAAAGCTATAAGTACATTATGTTTAAAGTGCTGTCAAGGTAGCATATTTCCTTCTTTGAATGACTGACTTCTTCAAGATATATGAATAATATTAACATGATTTTTTTTCTCTGATGACAATGTATGTCCTCTTCTTTCCCTCCTGCAGTTATATATGGCATACAGAAAGAGATCACAGATCTAGCAAAGTGTTTACGACTAGGAAACCATTGTCACATCAACATAGAAAAATACTGTTTGCATAGAAAAATATTCCTCTTTCTTTTTTTTTTCAAATATACTATCAAGTTTATCACACGTTTTTTAAGCAGTATGATGTTAAACTGTTATCCCAAATATTGGGGTTTGGCAGTTGCACATTTTTTTTTTTGGTGGGTGAATATTTCTCTTTCCAAATGGAAGAGAACCCTTCACACCACAACAGCAGTAGTTGTCTGCCCCTTAGTTGTTCCTGATTATCCCACTAGGTGACTTCCTCTTCCAGGTCAAGATCTGTCTGTCTATCCCTGTGCATGTCTTCATGGTCAGCTTCTGACCGTCCACGCTGGTCTCCATGCACTTCTGTGTGTTGGCATGGTAAATGGAGTTGTCCTGTTCATGAAAGTTACAATGTGTGAAAAGGAATGTACATGTATGCATGTACTGTTCACCCCACTTTAATTGATGGAGCCAATATTGTTAACCAACTTTTATCGTGTACAAGAAAAAAGTTATAAAAGTTGATAAAATATCTTCCGTAAACCATTCCTTTCAATATGAGTCATTCTAAATCATTTAATCCCTAGAAAATTGTTAATAAAAGTCGGCGTAAATAAAAGCTGAATAACAGTGATTTTTTTTATAGGTCACTCTAAACCATTTATTTTAAGTAAATCGTGGATTAAAGTTGTCGCAAACATAAAGTCACTGCAAATTACTGTGGAAACAATAGATTTCATGATAGCTCAATTTTCGTTTAATTCGTGGGTACCTCTCATCCATGAATTAACATCCTCCATAAATTAATAAATAAGGATATAAAAAAGCCATATTTCCTTTGCAGGTTCAAGAGAATACACGAATAAAGTCCCCACAAACCTTTAAAATTTCAGCAATCCATGAAAAATGGCCCCAACGAACTTTAATGATTCCACAGTAATTAAATTATGATAATTTTTTTCTTTACTTGACCTTGACCTACCTCTCTGTATTGCCACTCCTGGTTTCCTTTCTGGCCGTGGCACGGATAAACAATGACGCTCTCTCCTCCGGAATAATCCAGGCATCCATCGTCTCGACGGATTTCTCCGTTCTTACTCAACATCCAGTACTACAATTATACAATAAAACCATCAATTCCTGTCAGTTTTGAAAAGTCATAGAATCTTGCAGTCCAGACTTTAAATACTATACTGTTCTTAATATATATATAAATCTTCATTGAATTAGTGTATACCCTTCAACCATAACATTAGTGGTAAATCTCAAACATATCATGAAATTTGATTTTTTTTTAAAAGACATTTTAAGTACTACTAAGGACAATTTATTTTTACAAAACCAATTTCAATAAATAGTAGATAATTTGTAACTTTAATGTTTATAATCATATTTATAATTTAAAATAATTTTAGGAGAGAACATTTATAGGCGTTGTACCTGCTGTTCAATCCAATTCAATGTATTCATTTATACTTGAATAAAATACTTATCAAATTAAATCAATTGATAAATCAATCAATATCTGTGAATTTGACCACACCCACCTGGTTGCCCCCCTGGTTGTGACAAGGCCACATGTTGACCGGTTTGTTGTAGTTGTGGTTATCCACCGCACTGTCGATACACATCGGCTTGGCCTTGCTGCGAATCTGTATGCAATGCATTACATAACATTATAATTTATGCAAACTTTGAAATTGCCAATTTTCTAATATATTTCTAAAAATGTATGTAAATTTACTTGTGTGTATGCATGTGTATAAAATTTATAAAAACTGAATTTATTAATGTCAACATTAGTATTAGTATGGAACAAAAACAATAAATTAAATTAAAAAAAAAATTTGAGAATTTTTTTTTTTTTTTTAATATATTAGACTTCAATGGCAGTGGGTACATGTGTTGAACAAGATAAATATATATAATTTGTTATGCAGTATTATCATAGTTTTGCTCACATTTTAAATAACCTGATTATCATGTGACTTTTCTTTTCGTGTAAAGAATGTGTCTTAACTGCTATATTTTATTTATAATTTTGTCATTTTTTTTTTTATTATGGTGATATTTTATAATTTTATGACATCATTTTTATAATAGTAAAAGGAGGAATTTTTTGAGAAAATTAACTGTACTGTTGTGGCTGACCTATACAACATTGAAATTCAATATAGCTGCAACATAAATTAAAGCAAGTCTATTTCTTAGGGCCATAAATATCAAATATGGCACAGGAGTAGCTCTTTGTTTACTTCATTCTGTATTAAAAAAAAACGTGAAAACAATGAAAGATGAGACAAAAAAATGATGATCTTATCTTTCGTACCTCTCCAGAAGCAATTGGCTTCCCCTGGAACAAACAGGTCTGGGTAGACATTTTTGACGAACCAGTCAAAGCTATGGCACTGCAAACGTTCCCGAAGCTTCTTTCTGTCAGTGACATCTCCGTAATCTCCCTATGGAAAACAATGTATTTATCTATTATTCATCTAAATTTGTTTAATTAGATTATTGTTGACTTTATATTAATATACCAATTACATTTTCCAAATGAATATCCTCAATTTGTTATTCAAGAGTATGTCATTTTTCAAACTCTTAATCTAACGGTAGAAACAAAACATATATTATAAATCGAAGTGAAATAAAAATGTCTTAATCATAACAAATTAAACATTTTGAGAGTATTGCACAACCAAAACATGTAATCTACCAGCTGTCCCCATTTTTATTTCTGAATCAGTTCTTTAAACCATGTAGGAAAAATAGGCTGCAAACCAAGAGGGCCTGGCCAGACTAACTGACAGACAGACAGATAATTATTCTCCTTCAGTTTCACATTCAGGGAACTAAAAATCAAAAGAAGTTTTTGAAATTCCATACCAGATCATAGTTGAATCTTTCATAATAATAGTTCTTGTATTCGTCCATCCAAACTTCGGCCATTCGGATTGAGTTTTTCTTGACAACGTTGACACCAGTCCTCTACTTATACGGACTTCTCTTTCTGAAAATGTGACCAACATGAGAGCATGGAATGATTTCTTAGGTACCTACACACATCCAGATCTTCAAACTAAAAAATAAAATCATACAAAACTGTCATGATATCATAATATTTTTTTTAACCAGTAACCAGTTATAAAACAGTATTGCAGAAAATGAGTTTTGAAAAATGTTATGATTCATCAAACATGAATTTAAATTATATTACAAACAGTAAATGTTCTTTCAACATATGAGAATGGACAAGAAAAAGAAATTTGGTGCCATGTCGAGGATCCTACTTACTCTAAATGACAGTTCTAAGTTTTCTCCTCCCCAAATATCCATTCCAAGGTCGTAGGTACCAAGTTCCGTAAAATATTCTCTACTGATGGAGAAAAGACCTCCGGCCATCGTGGGCGACCTGTGATATCATTAGTTTAAGAATAACATAGGATTGAAATATAAAAGGATGTTTCAAAGTTCAGTAAATAAAATTTGCTTGTCATTTACTTTTATTCAGGTCTTTGTTGAAACATACATGAAAGTTAATGATTCTAGGCTTTTAAGTGTCTTAAATTCATTAAACAAAACAACAATATTGAAAGACAAAAAGTTTTTACAACATAAAAATTCCATAATATTTGATTATGTTTAAAAATCTTATAAACACACAATTTTTTTGTCAATACTTTTGTTGCATGTTTTGGAAAAGAAATTCTATAACTAGAGGTACTGTGAGCAAGCTCACAATTGATACCCCCCGCTAAGAAAAAAATCATAACGCGTGTATTTTTGCTATTACAGAAAATATTGGATGAATCTATTTCACTGTCCATTTTCTATAAATAACAACTGCTTTATTTTTGAAAACTGTTAATTTTGACACAGACAGAATTTAGCTTTTTTTTGAAACAATGACCTTGAACTTTCTCAATTGACCTTGGGTCAAGGTCATGACACATCCTTTAATCATAAGCAATCTTTGTGTAAAGTAAGAACTTCCAATGTTTCCCAATAAGAAAGATATGGACCGGACACAAATTTTGCATATTTTTTTTTGCCAGTGACCTTGACCTTGCCCGAATGACCTTGGGTCAAGGTCATGACACACCTTTAGGTCATAAGCAACCTATGTGTGAAGTAAGAACTTCCAATGTTTCTCCATAAGAAAGATATGGACCGGACACGATTGCACAGACAGACGGACAGACAGACAGACAGACAGACGGACAGACGGACGGACGGACAAGGTGATTCCTATATACCCCCCCAAACTTTGTTTGCGGGGGGTATAACTAGCAGAATAATGTCACTATGATGATATTTTTCTAGCAAGCAGATGAAAAAGTATCGGAATTGACGATTCAAAATGCATGCACTTCTAATTTGGATTCTAATTAATACAGTAAAACTAATTCAATCAACAATATCAATAATCTTTAAATCTAAAAAGATTATTGAAAAATTGAGTGATAAGTAAGCTGATTTAAACAGTTGCACTGTATGCAATGTATTTTAAGGTACATTATCCCTTTCCTCCATTAACTTAATTTCTTACCTGTCTGATGTACACAACAAAGAGGACTGAGACGATTGGTAGAAATACGGGTATACAGCTGTCAAATTTCACCGTTGGTGACAAGACAGCATCCCACATTGTTTAACTTTAACAAGGGAGACAACTCCTGAAATTAGAAAAAATGCAGTTTAAACAAAAGTTACATGTTTCTCTTAAGGTCTCACACAAGGAATTAATTTCACTATATGTTACTATAAAGCTTTAATTCAGTTAATTATTTAACTATACTCTCAGCATATAATTCATGATAGAGATATTATAGCTAAATGCTTCAAGAAAAATTTTACATCAGAAAAATAACGCCTTATGCGGTTTCTAAGAGAGATAATTGAGAGTAAACATACCTACCCCCAAGTACACAGGGGTTCCACATGTTGACCAACAGGCTCAGCACCATCCAGGAAGTTGCATCATGCGCATCTAAAAAAAAATAGTTCCATTGAAATTTGTGTGACAATTCCACTAAAGTAATAATTCTCCTAGCCACTGGGTCTAAAATCAATACTATAGGCCAAAAAGGAAGAAAGAAAAGAAATTGTCTCTATATATATGGAACTACAATTGAGTAAGTTCAGTTTGATTGGCTATTTCCTTGCGTAAGACCTTTAAGACAACTAAAAGTTCATGAAATTTAATGAAATATGCAGTAAATGTCTAGTAGGTATCTATTTCCAATATGCTAGTGTATAAAAATCTACTTTTGACGGGAAGGGATTAAAAAAGTAGGAGATAACTCTTTTTAACAGATTGCTGAAATCTGGAGTAAATTTCTGTTAAAATTCATCTACAATACATGTTTTCAAAACTAAATAAAATTTGATTAGTGAGATGTTGTGAAAAGAGCTTGGAATAAAATGAAACCTGAAATGTGAGAGTTTATGAGTATGTGCTTTAAAAAAAAATCAGCTCTAATTAATAGACATTAATTAGCTAGGAAAAAGGAAGTTGACTTGAACATTAGAATTAATCAGCAAAAAGTTGTTAATTTTAATTCTAAGACAAAGACAGAGACTGGAAAAAATAGTGCCAGAAGAGTCTTCAATAATGTACCTTGGAACTTTGATAACGGTGGTCACTGATTAAGGGCTAGTGATTAAGATAAGGGGTTCTTAAGCAATGGGGGGGGGGTGGTGAAGCTTTTCCATCAGTCATCAAAGATGGGGTTCCTCTTAGAAGACATGGCAGCTCTAAAATAAATAAACAGTATGAAAGTTTACAATTATACTAAAAAATTGGCACCACACACAACATCATATTCTTAGAAAGTCTACAAGTGTACAGTTCAATATAAATCATGCCAAAGAAAGGACCAAAGTGGCTGCATCGACATCAGTACAAAAAAGAAACCATTCCTCACAACAATGGCCAGAAAAGTACAGGGACCACCAGCCCAGTACAGTGTCTATGTCCTATAAGAAGGCTGAGTAAAGAAGAGTTTCAGGACGTCGTACAGCAGCAGAAGGATGGAATATTTACAGTAAGCGATGCTTAGCGTAGAAGCAGTCAAATGAAGATTTTGCAATCCAGGCTGAGTGAAGTGCAGCCGGTAGACTCCTGCATGAATGCAGAGTCACCGAACCCCAATTCCAGACTTTACAAAGTACTCCATCAAGAAAAAACTGCTAAACTATGTGTGACGATTGTGACACGATATAAAATTGTATTTTGATATTGCACACGCATGTACTACTTTTGACATGTCCCCCTTATTTACCATTTGCATTTCACAGCGAGATGTCATAATTTGTACTATTATTACTTACTGCATCAGATGAACGTGATTATTTGATTGTATTTCAATCTTCCAGGTCTTTTATTTTCGTTGGCAAACTCCACTTTAAATGTTTTCATGATTTTTCCAAGTATGTACTTTTCGTTTTTACATACCGCCATTAGTGTTATGGAATTTCAGTATATCACGCCCGATGCAAATCATAACTTTTATTGGGATTTCTGTATTAAATTGTATTGTTGTATGAATTACTTGTCATGTGTTGTGTAAATCACCTAATTTAATTGTTGAATTATATTTTATACATTAGTCTATGTTATTGCTGGTGACTGACGGTGATCCTTAGGGAAGCGCATGGGTCACCGGAGGGACTCCGTATGTGTATAAAAGGGGAGATCACTCTATCCGGTGGACTTGGGGTTTAGCAATTGAGGTTAGAGGGTGTTTTTTAACTACTTCGATTATTTTAGGTAGAATTAGGGGATTTTAAATAATTTATTTTTTTAATACATCGTGGTATTACGGGTTAATCTCGTTTACACGATATTAATTTATATTTAGAGAGTTTGTATTGGATTAATTTCGATACAGACGACATAGTTCATTTTATTTACGGTTAGACGAACGATTAATCTCTGAAGTCTTACCAAATAAATAATTAGTAATCGTTAATAGTTCTTTGGAATTTTATTATTCTAAATAATTGAATTATCGATATTTTATAATATTGTTACAGTAGGAATAATTTATACATATATTCAGATTTATTGTTGAAAATAATTGGCAAAGTTTTGCATTAACAGTTAAGTGAGATATAGTCTGGTAATTCTAGACTTCTCGATTTTGGTAATATTTATTTGTACACTAATTGGGTCATTCTCGTTTAGTGTACCCCCCCCCTTTATTGAATTAACGTACACACGAAGGTTGTGCTGTAGTATCACTGTTCGATTTGGGTAATTCCCGATTGTCAGTGAGTTAATTGTAGGTGTACTTGTTATTGTTGATTAGTTATACGTCTTGTAATTTCTTTGTTGAATAAAATGTAAACTTTAAATAAGTCTTATACTTAATTACCCTCGATAATAATTGAAATACGAGTCCAAACAGAGGTAATTCTTGTGTTTTAACGAAAGGGGCAATATTTGCAAGAAATTCGTAATTTGGTAGAATTAAATTCACGGGTTATTCCTGTGCAGGCTAGGATTGCGTATATATACTTGTGCAATATCAAGTACTCAGGTCCGTTACATATGGAACCATGCATTTAAAGAGCACTTACAGAAATTACCTGAATGTGACGGTTCACTGGACTGGAACCAGAATGGGGAGGAAAAGAGAGGCCTGGCATGGATCCTTTCCATTCGATGTGAGAAGTGCCATTACACAAGTCACAGTGAAAAGCTGTACGAGGAAGTCAGTCGATCAGGAAGGGGGCGGAGAGCCACACAGCTTAATGTTGCCATGGCTGTCATCCACATGGGTACCAGCCTTACAACAGAGGGTATGCGTGGTATGCTTCTTGGCGCAAACATCAAACCAGCATCATGCAGCCACCAACATTCATCAGACCTGCAACAAAGTACACAAAATCATCACTGATGTGAACAAAAACAGCATGAAGAAAATAAGGCAGGGCATTCAAGAGCTTAACGAGAAATGTGGACTTGCCAATACACCTATAAGGGCGGAAAGAGATTCCCGGTATAACAATGCCACCTTCAGTGTGATCGGGAAAACACCATTTCAAGCTGCCGCACAAGTGACATATACCTTAAGTGAAAATGTTACTAAGAAGAAGAATGTTATGGCAGTGTTTTGTGGCAATAAACTGTGCAAGAAAGGCACCCATCTTAGAGCCAAGGGAAAGGAAGTTACCTGCCCAGGACATGAAGACTGCACTGCAACCATTCCTCCAGAGACCACCATTGGAGACGAAAAGAGATCGGCTGCGGAATGCATCAGTGAGCTGCAAAGCGATGACCGTCCACTCGTCATTTCCCATTTCACCAGTGATGGAGATAGTGCCGCTGCTTTCGGTGCATCTGAAAAGAAAGGGCATATGATTGAAAACCTCAAAGACCCGGCCACTTCTTTGACTCTCAAAGAAAACAGACTGCTAAGGCTCTTTTCAGCAGCCACATGTTTCCTGGAAGAATAAAAGCTATGAGAGAATCCATGCAGAGAAGATTTGCCCTGGACTTGAAGCTTAGATGCAGGACCGAGTACGAAAACTGCTTCAAACACTTCTCAAGTGACTTACCTTTGATGAAATGAGCCATGTCAACTCTGTCCTTTCCATCATCAGCTGCTACCAAGGACAGGGTGGAAAGTCCTGCCAACTTCATTCCTTCTCCTGTCGCAGACTGAAAAACAACAAGTGGAACTCTTCAGTGTTGCCTCGTGATTTTGAATTAAGCATGACAGGAGAAGACATGTGTGTTGTTAAAAGAAAAATCTGACTTTGGGACCTAATAATCTTGATAGAATTAATTATCACACTTGTACACAAAAATCTGAATCTGTGAACAGGGCATATTTAAAATCAAATCCAAAATTTATTACAAGTACATGTAGTAGAAATTTTGAAATTAGATTACATAAAGTTGTACACTCACTCAATCGGGGTCATGGAAATTCAACATTGGAACTTTGTGAATCTGTAGGGGCACCTGTTGTAAAAGGTAGTAGAGTGGTCCATCATCTAAAACAACAGCAAAATAGGCAACATTACTTTAAAATGAAACAAAAACTATTAAAATATAAATTCTAAAGAAAATTTTACAGATTGATCTAAAAGATATCAGCTCTTCGATAAAAAGTCTAAAGACACTTATAGTAAGTCACTAACAGATCCAAAGTTAAACAGGAAGTAGCTAAGTGTGAAAGGGGGGGTGTTATCATGGGTAGGTGGGGTGGGGGGGTGTAGTTAGCATGTATGAAATGTTTGTTATATTATACCTGTAATGTGAATTTTGTACATGTATTACATTTAATGATTGCATTGTTTATCCGGGATTGTTGATCTTTAACAAGGGAGACAACTCCTGAAATTAGAAAAAAATGCAGTTCAAATGTTTCTCTTAAAGTCTCACACAAGGAATTAATTTCACTATATGTTAATATAAAGCTTTAATTCAGTTTTAAATTAATTAACTAGTATACTCTCAGCATATAATTCATGAAAGAGAAATTATAGTTAACTGCTTCAAGAACAATTTTAGATCAGAAAAATAACGCCTTATGCGGCTTCTAAGAGAGATAATTGAGAGTAAACATACCTACCCCGAAGTGCATGTGGGTTCCACATGTTGACAAACAGGCTCAGCACCATCCAGGAAGTTCATCATGCGCATCTAAAAAAAAAGTTCCATTGAAATTTGTGTGACAATTCCACTAAAGTAATATTTCTCCTGGCCACCTAGTCCAAAATCAATACTATAGGCCTAAAATAAGGTGCCAAAAAGGAAGAAATTAAAGAAAGTGTCTCTATATATATTTCCTTGCGCAATACCTTTAAGACTATATAAATCTCCATTTAAAAAAGAGCTCTATATAAAGATATAGGGGAAACATTGAAATTTTAAAGTGAAAATAAATGAAATTTTCTTTACTAAATAATAGTTAATAGCTAAACAAATCATTTTTTAAAATAAAATGTAGATGTGATGGTTAATTTGTTGACTACATGCCTCCTTTGAAGTAAATCTGCATTTATAATAAATAATGTAAGTTGTATAAGATGTGTACTTTAAGTTTTTTAACCCCCCCCCCCCAAAAAAAAAAAATTAAAAAATGGAAAAAAGAGATTTATAATCTTAAATGGTTGAGAGAACTGAACTTCCCTTAATTGCAATATCTTACTTTAGTTAATATATCTATATTACAAAATCATTGATATTCATGGAAGCTCAGTTGATTTATTCTAATCTTTCTATTAAAAAAATACCCCACTGAAAGTAGGAGTGGGGAGCCGGTTTAGGGTAGGCCAGACAAACAAAATTAATGTATTGGTTCTCGAACAAAATGTTCAAAATCTAATGAATTAGGCAGGTTTATTTTTTTATCGCAAGAGTTGCAAAGGAAAATAAATTAATATTTAAGCCTAACATTGAGTTTTCTTTTCTTTCCAGTTATCAGTAAAATTAATCATTGCAACAGCATTTGGAGTGACAAAACATTTTTTTATTTTTTTTGGCCTCGCTTAGCTAACAAGCTTGATCACTTCATGACCTTCTTCATTTGTTTCCTTGGTTACGTCCTCAGCCTCACACTCGATGGCAATCTCCAAGTGACTTGGTGGATGTAAATACATGATATTGAACATCGCAGATTTTCAATACAATCATAATAAATTACACTGCATGTAAATATTTATTAATACATAGTATGAAATACACGTGTTCTGCACCCCTGATATGAAACAAACAAAGTTTACTTTACTTACAACAAATCATCAAATTCATGGAAATAGTCTTGATTAATCTCTATCACCCAGTTTGGTGTCTATCTGAGAAATTTTATTTTCTTTACATTGCCGTTTAAAACTTCTGATACAAACAGATTGTCATTATTGTCCACACATAAACCCCACGGATACACCAGATCACAGTTATCAATGTAGCGGAGAAACTGTCCATCCTGATCCAGAATGTGGATACAATGGTTTTTACAATCTGCTGTCAGGATACGACTCTGACTGTCTGTTGTGATACCAACTGGTATAAATGGTTCCTTTTTGGTAACTGAGGGATGACCGATGTATCTCCATCTGAGTTTCCCGTTCTGATTAACCACAACAACTGCTCTAGCCTCACAGTCAGCTACACAGATGTCATTGTTTCTGTTCTCAGTGATGTGTTTAACCTTTACATTCCCTGAGTACAGAGGTTTACCTTCATCATCAAACTGAATTGTTTGTTTCTCTGTAGATCCCGAGTAACGGACAACTTTGGATTGAGTTTTATCATCACTGAACATGGTAACCAGGAGATCACCATTAGAGGTGACACACAGTTTAGAAGGACTCCATCCCTGTAATCTGATCAACTCTTCTGTCTGTCCATTATTTGCTTTATTCACTGTACTTGATGTCCTGTCACAGAATAGTAAATTCCCATCACTGTCTACAGCTATATCATTGGGTGGTTGTTCTGATATGTTGCTAATTGTATGAAGCAATACACCTTTAATGTTAAAGCATTTGAAATCATTTGTCAATCCACATGTCCAAACACAATCTTCATTAAGATAGGTAACACTGCGTAGGTTTTTATACCCTGTATGTATTGTGGCAACAAGCTCCGGTTCATCCAGTAGTTCTCTCACTGAAGTGTTTGGTTGGTTTAATGACAAGACATTCTCTTCTGTAGCAGTAGACAAAGGAGTGATCTTTCCAAACAAGCGATTCAACTTTTTATGGTCTAATGGTTTTGGAATGAATGTTGGCACTGTGATCTTCAATTTGGGAGGCAGCTTGCTGAACTCTCTGATCTTAGAGCTGTATTCAATGGTAGGAGATACTTCAGTGGATTTCTTGATTTCTTCTGTGGCCAGTAATGTTTGTTTTATGAGAGCCTGTTTCTGTTTGATTTCATCCAAGTGTTTTTGTAAAATATCTCTGTGTTTTACTTTAATCTCACTGATTTCAGTTTTCATTTTATTGACAACGATGTCGATTTCTCTGTGCCATTGCTCTCCTTGTTTGGACATTGCTGTCGTAAGTTTCTCATATCCTCCATCCAGGTTGGCAAGCTGATTTTCCAAGTCGAGTGCAATTTCTTCATATGTAGGAGAAATAAGGTTTTCTAATTTATTTGCCTCGTCCGCAATAGCATTTTTCTTTGTCGTGTAAACTTCTGAAACTTCTACAAAAATATGTCCTTTATGTGTTTCTGATGCAGTACAAGAAGAACAAACAAATATGTCGTTGCAATTCTTGCACTGCAAGTCACAGTTTTTGTGTGAATGTGTCCCACATTTTGGGTAAATCAGAGTTGATCTTCGCTCCTGGAAAGGGACTATTTTATGTTTGTCATATCCATCTGAGATGTGATCAGCTATACAAAGCTTGCAGAGGTTGAAATGACAAAAGTCACAGTAGCTGTGTACTATGGCGGTCTCACAAAGGTCACATCGGTGCACGTCCTGGGCACTAGAACGAGGATCCATCGCTTTTCTAAAAATTTAATGAAAAATTAAGCGAAAAATTAAAATGTACTGTTTGTAGAAAATGTAGTATTATTTGTTAATATATTAAGAGCCAACATGAAAACCATATGTTGCAGTCCTGCTTTAATCAAGGGTTTACAATAACCAGATAGAATATTTATAAAACTTGCATTAATTGATGAGTATATATTCATAAAATATTTGTTAAAGGTCAACTCATGCAGATAATTAAAACGAAAGTACTTATCTGAAAGATATTAATTTAAAACAACTAACGTTACATGTAGGTATCTCAATTTTTGTCTAACAAATAGGCAATTATTAGCGGTACAAACCTTGTTTATAGTCAATCAATTTAAATATTCGTCAAATTGGACATCAAACATGCAGACGTTTACACGTAACTTAAATGCTTGTATGGAATGTGGTCACCTGACATCAAGAATTCAAAACAATTAGAGTTATTCCCCGTGTATTATAATTCTGCACCCCCCCCCCTTTCCTTACGAAACAGTTAATACGATGACTTAATTTTAAGTGAACTACATGGAGGAGTTTTGACAGATATTGTATACAGTATAGAATTCAAAATAAACCAATGCAGCGTTTTATGCATGAATCTCATTGTGTTTCTAGTATGAATTAAATCTTCTGGCACGTACAATATTCAGCGGCCCATTTTTTAAATGACACCTTGTAATGTAATACTTCTTACATTCTTTAGATAATACACCATAATGGGTAACAAAAGTGCATGCTGCCATGTTTTACTAATTCTTTTATTTGTTTACTTATTTAACCTACTTGTATCTGAACAAAGGAGTACACGTGCCTAATTGCGCTTATATAAGTATTCTATGGGTTTAAAAATAAAGGCGATTAATTATATGTAAAAATTACACACCTACATAAATAAAGTAAATAAAAGTTCTGTAAACAAGTTATCGTTCTATCTTGGATAAAAAAAAAATCCCATACAGGTTGATATAGATTAAAAATAAACCATGACTTCCAACATTTATATTTTGCCAGCTTACTGAAGGCTGTATAAGCATATTTAATTAAGGAGGTTCTTAAAATAATTAGCAACTGACATGGAGGTGGAATCCGATTTTTGAAAACAAAATGAAGATGCAGGAAGAGCTCTGGAGAACATGGGGGAATAGCTGCTCACTGTTCGAAAGCTGTTCCAAGTATACAAGACAAATTATGAAGTTTTTAAGATGTTCATAGTTTTACCTTCTGTTATAAGATATAAAATATCAAAAAATATTCATTGATAAAATTATCAAAAGTAATTCAAATCAAATCAAAAAATTCTTGAAATTTATAAAATGATCATTTTTCATTATTTTCATTACTATTTGAAATCGGAGTGTCTCTTATTCAAGAATGACAATGCATACCATCCAAAAGATGTGGAATGTGTTTAAGATATCACATTCTTGAATGATTGTTAAGATTACATGGGTTGGATAATGCTTCTTTATATAAAAAGTTGACCTTGTTGACATTCCAAAACTCTCTAAAACAGTGGTTTAGCCTGGATAGAATTGCACAAACAGACTGATAGATTTATTCCAAAATTCTCAAAACTTTTTCATTTACAAATTCAGAACACAAACCTATGCATATAATTGTATAATTTGTCAAACTATGTAATTTATAAAATAATTACCTAAATTAAGGTCTATGTACAGTGCATGTGTTCCATGATACTTACATTTATGTTCAATTTTCAGCATTGTCTACAAAAAATGAAAACTCGGCAAAAGGAACCAACTGTAAAGATGAATGCAGGTATATGCAACCTCGGGGTGTACAAATATTGATTTTTAATTCAAACTGAGTTTCGATGAATATTTTCATAAATCTGGCTCTCACGCTAAATAGAATATTTTTTTTTAAATAGGTGTGTATGAATTGGCCGAATTCCTATTACTATTTAGAGTTGAAGTACATGTATTTGGGCGTGCTTGAAAAACATATAAAACAATGTACATGCAATATATATATATTTTTAAAGTTACCTACATTAAACTGATCATATTAGCACACGATATTGACCATTTCTTATATTTTATTCTTGTATCAACACGAGAGTCTATTGTTTTTGTTTTGTCTTTTAAAAACTTGAAATCTTTTCCCTGGCCGTGGTTCATGGATGGACGGAAGATTACATCATAACTTGGAAAATCTCTTCCGCGTAAAACATGTACTATTATTATACTTCCCTGTTAAATACTGAAATCTGATTGGTTTAGACGCAGTTGATAATCCGTTCTAATACCCTCAGCCTCAGCAACACACTTGGGAACGGGTAACACAACGAATTGTTACATGCGCGTAAATTATGCGCGTACGGTTCGCCGTAGAATTCACTTCATTTCTATATAAAAGCAGTAAAATTTTCTTTAAAAATAAGACATTCAGGATAATAAAATAATAAAATAAAATAATAAAATAAATAGTGTGTGTTTGGGAGGGTAACTGTTGAAATTGACACCCCTCGAAAACCATTGTCAACCCCCGCTTCGCGTTGGTTGACAATAGCTTTCTCGGGGCATCACTTTCAACATCTACCCTCCCAAACAGGCACTATTTATATAATGTGCATAGTTCTATTAGAAAAGCATACCAGTTTAAATGATGTAGAAAGTAGACCACATTTACTACTAATTATGCCTTTTAAAACGTAATGCGTAATATGTTGTACAAATGAATACAATCATATTTTTTGGAATATCACAATATCAAACAAGCAATACATGGAAATCTCATTTTTATGAAGATGTAAAGTTTCGTATCTCTATAGCCATTTCGTATTGCTCAAACTTCACCAACAGGGTGTCTCTTCGTAATAGATGTAGATCTGTAGCTCTCTGGTTGAAAAATAATCGGATAAACAAACTGATTTGTCTATACACATTTTTTCAACCAGAGAGCTAGTAAACAGATCTGCAGCTTTCCTTCGTAACAAACGTACTATGCCCTTGAACCAAAGTCATATCACATCGCTGAGTAAATCTTAGTCAGGAGCATATTTTTTTACTACTTTGCTCAAACAGTCAAAGAATATTCACATCACCTAAAGGATTCGAAGTTTCCATAGCCAGAGGTCAAGGTCACTTGGTCAGAGGTCAAGGTCTTATGAATTCATGCAAATTCCTTGTCCAAGAATATTTTCTCTTCCTTTTGTGCGACTCATTCTTCATCTTCAGTGTTAACATGAAGAGTGCAGTGACCTCGAGTTGTTTCTAATGCCAAGGTCGAAACAACACTTTTTCTCTTTTCCTTTGTCCTTATTTGGTCATACATGTACCCATCCCTCCCCCGGTCAAAATGAGCATAAATGAAGGATGTACAAAACTCATGGACTTTGTTCTAGAGTGGTACTCATGGAATGGCATGATAGCAATCCTTGCCCCAAGCAAACTATCTCCCCCTTTTACACTATCTGACTCGCACTTAACCTTTTGAGGTGTTCACCCCCCTATTTAGTTACACCTCCATCTCGACATCAACAAATCATCTATCTTGTTTTAATTTGCCCCCCCCCCCTTAGTTATAGGTTGTTTGTTGCCCTTATTTTTCACGTTATACACATGCAGAATATAGAGATATGTAACAGTTCTGTTTTGTTAAAGATTTCAAATCGGTTGTAAAAAAAACAAAACACCAGTATCATTTGTAAGTTGAATTTATTAAGGCACACTTGGCTGGTTACCAGCCCTCGCTTCCCCAGTCATACACCACCAGTTTTATCTTTATATATAATACACATATGTATATACCACATTATGAAAAAAAAAAGAATTACAGAAAATCTTTACAGACTTGCAATTCTGACAAGTTTATACAAGTGTGCACATATTTATTGCATTTCTATCCTTTTTTGATGTGCACCAGAATTGATACATACATAAACATCTAAATGACCCCTCCCCCTTTTTTGCCATTGAAAAATAAAATAAATAGATGGTTTTACATTTATATAATACAGTCAATGCATTTTTTTTTTCAATTCTGACAATTATATTGATGCATCTGATTAGATACATGTATATACTTGAAATATATGGTATATACCATAAAAGACAATATAAAAGAAAACAAGCAGATTAAATTATACATTTTCAGTTAATAATGTATTCTTTTATGAAACATCAACAAGACTTGAGAGCTAAAAATATCAAATATTCTAGTCTTAATTTATATACTGAAAGTAAAGAATACTGAAACATCATTATGTAGATATAGACAATTACTTTAAAAAAAATTAGAAAGAGAAAAAAAGAATACAGTTTTAATCAATGCTTATTCAAAAATCAACATGTGAATTTGAAGGATAATACATGAGATTAAATTGACCTATAGATCACACAGGTTTAGTTTTCAGTCATTCTATAAGACTTGAAATGAAGAATACATAATGCAAACTGATTATAAAATTGTTAAGTAACAATAATAAATGAATGGATCATGGATTGTGCATCAGAATAGAGAGAAATTTAAAAAAAAGATCTTCTCATGCATGGACACATACTACTAGTTTATACATATTTAAAACAAAAATCAGAATGCCATTTTAACTGCGTTACTATTTCTCAAAAACATATGTGAAGATTGAAAAACAGGCATTCATATTAATTTCACACATGCTGATCAGAATGATTTTGCTCAACAGCTTGAGGATATTGTCTTTTTAAAGCAATTTCATAAGTTCCAAATTCATTAAGTAGGACTTGTTGGTCATTGCCATTTTTAGACTTTAATAATCTTCTTGAAACAAAGAGCTCTATTCAGAGAATTAGGCAAAATATTAACATTTTAGAGCTAAAAGATTTGAATTTTTGTTAATAATAGTTATAAGCCAAAAATAATATAATACAGGTAATTGTTTTAGACAGATCTGTTAGATAATTTGTTGTTTCACTAGATATAAGCCAAAAATATCATATTACCATCAACTTTTTTTGGAACAGAATTAATGGATAATTTGTTAACCGCCCACCCTCCTTAAGTAGGATTGTTGTAAACAAAAAAAGGTGTTTGATAGATAAACATATGTAAATGCGCTTCAAAATTTATTACATGTATTCCAATTAACTTGTATTTGCAGATCAACCACATGTGTAAAGCAAACAGAACAAATTCTAAACCAAACTCAGCAGACTGAAGAAAACAGGTGACAGATAATTTAGGTATCCAGTTATGATTTTTCAACATTAACCTATGTTAGCTCTTGCTCTCCTTTCAACAGAGAGAGAGAGAGAGAGAGAGAGAGAGAGAGAGAGAGAGGTTTATATAATCTGGTCAGTCATATCTGGTCAGAATACACATACAGGGCACAGCCTCTAGTACATGTAACATATGCAAATTAATACATATATTTTAAAACAAAAAACAAAAAATAACTAATTAAGTTAATTATTTTAAATGTTCGCCCACTTCTACAGAATCACATATATAACACAATGGGTATTGGATTTCATTGGTACTGATTAAAGAAGTAAGTAATACTAATTCTTACATATATATACATTAAAATATACAAAACCAAACACGTTCCACATTATTCAATAGCATATAACAACATCAAAGTAAATATATACTCTTCATTATACACAAAGTAAAAAACAAACATGGAATGTATCGTATAAAGGAGACTTTTCTTTCTATACTTTCATATACGTCCACGCTGGTCTCCATGCACTTCTGTGTGTTGGCATGGTAAATGGAGTTGTCCTGTTCATGAAAGTTACAATGTGTGAAAAGAAATGTACATGTATGCATGTACTGTTCACCCCACTTTAATTGATGGAGCCAATATTGTTAACCAACTTTTATCGTGTACAAGAAAAAAATCATAAAAGTTGATAAAATATCTTCCGCAAACCAGTCATTTTAATAATTTGAGTCATTCTAAAACATTTAATCTCTAGAAAATTGTTAATAAAAGTCGGCGTAAATAAAAGCTGAATAACAATTTTTTTATTGGTCACCCTAAACCATTTATTTTAAGTAAATCATGGATTGAAGTTGCCGCAAATATAAAGTCACTGCATATTACTGTGGAAACAATAGATTTCATAGTGGCTCAATTTTCGTGGAATTCATGGGTACCTCTCATCCATGAATTCACATCCTCCATGAAATAATGAATCAGGAAAAAAGGTATATTTCCTTTGCAGGTTCAAGAGAATACACGAATAAAGTCCCCACAAACCTTTAAAATTTCAGCAATCCATGAAAAATGGCCCCAACAAACTTTAATGATTCCACAGTAATTAAATTATGATAATTTTTTTCTTTACTTGACCTTGACCTACCTCTCTGTATTGCCACTCCTGGTTTCCTTTCTGGCCGTGGCACGGATAAACAATAACGCTCTCTCCTCCGGAATAATCCAGGCATCCATCGTCTCGACGGATTTCTCCGTTCTTACTCAACATCCAGTACTACAATAAAACCATCAATTCCTGTCAGTTTTGAAAAGTCATAGAATCTTGCAGTCCAGACTTCAAATACTATACTGTTCTTAATATTTATCAATCTTCATTGAATTGGTGCATACCCTTCAACCATAACATTATAGGTTAATCCCAAACAAATCATTTTTGATTTTATGAAAAAAAAAAATTAAGTACTAGTCTGAAAGGACAATTTATTTTTACAAAACCAATTTCAATAAATTGTAGGTAATTTTATAATCATAATTATTCATAATTTGAAATAATTTTATGAGAGAACATTTATAGGCATTGTGCCTGCTGTTCAATCCAATTCAATGTATTCCTTTATACTTGAATAAAATAGTTATCAAATTAAATCAATCAATAAATTAAGTAATATCTGTGAATTTGACCACACCCACCTGGTTGCCCCCCTGGTTGTGACAAGGCCACATATTGACCGGTTTGTGGTAGTTATGGTTATCCACCGCACTGTCGATACACATCGGCTAGGCCTTGCTGCGGATCTGTAACCAATGCATTACATAACATTATAATTTATGCAAACTTTGAAATTGCCAATTTTCTAATATATTTCTAAAAATGTATGTAAATTTACTTGTGTGTATGCATGTGTATAAAATTTATAAAAACTGAATTTATTAATGTCAACATTAGTATTAGTATGGAACAAAAACAAAAAAATTAAATTAAAAAAAAAATTTGAATTTTTTTTTTTTTTAATATATTAGACTTCAATGGCAGTGGGTACATGTGTTGAAAAAGATAAATATATATAATTTGTTATGCAGTATTATCATAGTATTGCTCACATTTTACATAACCTGATTATCGTGTGACTTTTCATTTCTTGTAAAGAATGTGTCTTAACTGCTATATTTTATTTATAATTTTGTCATTTTTTTTTTATTATGGTGATATTTTATAATTTTATGACATCATTTTTATAATAGTAAAGGGAGGAATTTTTTGAGAAAATTAACTGTACTGTTGTGGCTGACCTATACAACATTGAAATTCAATATAGCTGCAACATAAATTAAAGCAAGTCTATTTCTTAGGGCCATAAATATCAAATATGGCACAGGAGTAGCTCTTTGTTTACTTCATTCTTGTCTGTATTAAAAAAAACAACATGAAAACAATGAAAGATGAGACGATAAAATGATGATATTATCTTCCGTACCTCTCCAGAAGCAATGGCTTCCCCTGGAACAAAGAGGTCTGGGTAGGCATTTTTGACGAACCAGTAAAAGCTATGGCACTGCAAACGTTCAAGGAGCTTCTTTCTGTCCGTGACAACTCCGTAATCTACCTATGGAAAAAAATGTACTTATCTATTTTTCATCTAAAGTTGTTTAACTAGATTCTTTTTGATTTTAGATTATACAATTTAAATTTTCCAAATGAATATCCTTAATTTGTTATTCAAGAGTATGTCATTTTCAAAACGTAGAAACAAAACATCATATTATAAATCGAAGTGAAATAAAAATGTCTCAATAAAAACTACTTGAACATGTTGAGAGTATTGCACAACCAAAACATGTAATCTACAAGCTGTCCCCATTTTTATTTCTGAATCAGTTCTTAAAACCATGTACAAAAAATAAGCTGAAAATCAAGAGGGCTGGGCCAGACTACTGTGGAATCATTAAAATTCGTGGTGGCTCAATTATCGTGGTATTCGTGGGTAGCCCTCCCCCACGAATTTACAACCTCAATGAAAGCAAATTTAGAAATAGTTATCTTTGTTACTGAAACTGAAAACCGACACATCCACGAAATTACAGCCCCATGAATAAGCAAACTACCAACAATCCACGAAAAATGGCTCCCACGAATTTAAATAATTCCACAGTAATTGACAAACAGACAGATAATTATTCTCCTTCAGTTTCACATTCAGGAAACTAAAAATCAAAAGAAAATTTCAAAATTCCATACCAGATCATAGTTGAATCTTTCATAATAATAATTCATGTATTCGTCCATCCAAACTTCGGCCAATCGGATTGAGTTTTTCTTGACAACGTTGACACCAGTCCTCCACTTGTACGGACTTCTCTTTCTGAAGATGTGACCAACCACACATCCAGACCTTCAAACTGAAAAATAAAATCATACAAAACTCATGATATCATAATATTTTTTTTTAACCAGTAACCAATTATAAAACCGTATTGCAGAAAATGAGTTATGAAAAATGTTATGATTCATCAAACATGAATTTAAATTATATTACAAACAGTAAATGTTCTTTCAACATATGAGAATGGACAAGAAAAAGAAATTTGGTGCCATGTCCAGGATCCTACTTACTCTAAATGACAGTTCTAATTTTTCTCCTCCCCAAATATCCATTCCAGGGTCGTAGGTACCAAGTTCTGTAAAATATTCTCTACTGATGGAGAAAAGACCTCTGGCCATCGTCGGCGACCTGTGATATCATTAGTTTAAGAATAACATAGGATTGAAATATAAAATGATGTTTCAAAGTTCAGTATATAAATTTTGCTTGTCATTTACTTTCATTCAGGTCTTTGTTGAAACATACATGAAAGTTAAAAATTCTAGGCTTTTAAGTGTCTTAAATTCATTAAACAAAACAAAAATATTGGAAGACAAAACACTTTTATAAAACATAAAAATTCCATAAATAATATTTGATTATGTTTAAAAATCTTATAAACACAATTTTTTTTCAATATTTTTGTTGCATGTATTGGAAAAGAAATTCTATAACTAGCAGAATAATGTCACCGTGATGATATTTTCCTAGCAAGCAGATGAAAAAGTATCAGAAGAGACGATACAAAATGCATGCACTTCTAATTTGGATTCTAATTAATACAGTGAAACTAATTCAATCAACAAAATCACTAATCTTTATATCTAGAAAGATTATTGAAAAATTGAGTGATAAATAATTTGATTTAAACAGTTGCACTGTATGTAATGTATTTTAAGGTACATTATCCCTTTCCTCCATTCACTTAATTTCTTACCTGTCTGATGTACACAACAAAGAGGACTGAGACGATTGGTAGAAATACGGGTATACAGGTGTCAAATTTCATCGTTGGTGACAAGACAGCATCCCGCATTGTTTATGCGCCATTGTTGAACTTTAACAAGGGAGACAACTCTTGAAATTAGAAAAAATGCAGTTTAAACAAAAGTTACATGTTTCTCTTAAGGTCTCACACAAAGAGTTAATTTCACTATATGTTACTATAAAGCTTCAATTCAGTTAAAATTATTTAACTATACTCTCAGCATATAATTCATGAAAGAGAAATTATAGTTAAATGCTTCAAGAAAAATTTTAGATCAGAAAAATAACGCCTTCTGCGGCTTCTAAGAGAGATACAGTAAAACACGGTTATAACGAACACACTTATAATGAACTGACACTTACAGCAAAGTGAATTTCGTTCCCCGTGGCTGTATTACATGTTGTAAACTTAAAGGATATAACGAATTACGCATATGACGAAGTAAAATTGAACGTCCCTGGGACTTAGTTATAAGCGTGTTTTACTGTAATTGAGAGTAAACATACATACCCCCAAGTACACGGGGGTAATCCACATGTTGACAAACAGGCTCAGCACCATCCAGGAAGTTGCATCATGCGCATCTAAAAAAAAATAGTTCCATTGAAATTTGTGTGACAATTCCACTAAAGTAATAATTTTCCTAGCCACTGGGTCTAAAATCAATACTATAGGCCTAAAATAAGGTGCCAAAAAAGGAAGAAAGAAATTGTCTCTATATATATGGAACTACAATTGACTAAGTTCAGTTTGATTGGCTATTTCCTTGCGTACGACCTTTAAAGCAACTAAAAGTTCATGAAATTTAATGAAATTTGCAGTAAATGTCTAGTAGGTACTAGTATCTATTTCCTATATGCTAGTGTATGAAAATCTACTTTTGACCAGAAGGGATTAAAAAAGTAGGAGATAACTCTTCTAAACAGATTGCTGAAATCTGGAGTAAATTTCTGTTAAAATTCATCTACAGTACATGTTTTTAAAACTAAATAAAATTTGATTAGTGAGATGTTGTGAAAAGAGCTTGGAATGAAATGAAACCTTAATTGTTAGAGTTTATGTGTATGTGCTTTTAAAAAATTCAGCTCTAATAACATGAATAAATAGACATTAATTAGCTAGGAAAAAGGAAGTTGATTTGAACATTAGAATTAATTGGCAAAAAGTTGTTAATTTTAATTCTAAGACAAAGACAGAGACTGAAAACAATAGTGCCAGAAGAGTCTTCAATAATGTACCTTGGAACTTTGATAACGGTGGTCACTGATTAATGGCTAGTGATTAAGATAAGAGGTTCTTAAGCAATGGGGGGTGATGAGGCTTTTCCATCACTCATCAAAGATGGGGTTCCTCTTAGAAGACATGGCAGCTCTAAAATAAATAAACAGTATGATAGTTTACAATACTTAAAAATTTGCACCACACACAACATCATATTCCCAGAAAAAGTCTACAAGTGTACAGTTCAATATAAATCATGCCAAAGAAAGGACCAAAGTGGCTGCATCGACATCAGTACAAAAAAGGAAGCATTGCTCACAACAACTAAGGGCCAGAAGAGTACAGGGACCACCAGCCCAGTACAGTGTCTATGTCCTATTATTATGCCTTCTGTCAGTTTGTCACTATATATTCAGTACTCATCTATTTTCGCATAGTATCAAAGGATTCATATAGTGTAAGCATACTATGCCGAAATAGAGCACGGCAAATATTTTCAACGAAAATCTTTCAAGCACAGACAGCGGGATTCGAACTCACGACGCTAAAATCATTCCAGCTTGAAGCCCAACGCGTTACCGCTACGCTAAATTAGCCGATATAATAAACAACGGTATTTAAATATATAAAACGTAGATATATACGACTGACATCAAGCAATTAAAATTATTCATTTTTCCAAAAACACTTCATTTTTGACGGTAATTTTAAAGTTAAAGTTTCTAATAAACTTTTGAACAAATTGATTGAACATTTTTCAAAGAAATTTTACATGAGAATCACAAAAACGCTTTTTTAAATGACGCTTGATAAAGAATGTACAAGAAAAAACTTAAATGAGATTTCGTCTGCTAAACATTTCGAGTTTTCTCGGTAAGGCCAAACGTCTCTCATTTCTTGAAAAATACATAAACCTTTGTTGACTTTTAATTGTACAACAACTTGTTGATTAAATAAACAATCAAATTAATTGATTGATTTGAAAAAACCCAAAACAAACGCTTGCTTTTCTGGTGATTATTTTTAGGGACTTGTCAACACTCGAACGTCACAGCTACTTACAGCAAAGTACGTCAGTATATTCAACAGTCGGCATAATAATAACAATAGTGTTGTGTTGTGCATGTACTATGCCTAAATAGTAGTCAGGGTTTGATACATAGTGCACTCGCCTCCAGCTCGTGCACTACTTAGTATGTATCAAACCCTGACTACTATTTAGGCATAGTACATGCACAACACAACACTATTATATATTTTCTGGATGTAGTAGATGTGTTTTTAATTAAAAGTTATAAATAAAAATAAAATATAAATGTAAATAAATAAAAAGTTTATCAAACTAAAATAAAATAAATTTTAATTCTTTCTTCTACTAACAAGGTATTTAGTTAGAGTCTTCCACCCCTTTAGATCCACACACACACTCAAACATTTTACATTCATTGGTTAATACTGAAAATTCTCGGGTTTTATTGGTCAAGAGTTTTCATTGTCTTGTGAACAGTATTCAGGTAGAACACTCTCAGAATTTAAACAGAGAAGTTTATTTTGTCATTCCTTTTATTCTGAAGACTTGAAGACATCCAGACAATGTAAGTTTCTATTTTAACCATTTACTAATATTATAGAAAATTGAGTTTATATTATGAAATATCAGGATTAAGAATTTAGAAGGAATTACTTTGTAAATATTGTATATATCAGATGTAGATAAATCTGATAAGTAAAGTTGTAATTTTCATTGTGTCAGATGTAGATAAATCTGATGGACATGCAAGCTTTTGTAATACAGCTTAATATATAATAGTATATATTTCTAAGGAAATATTAAAGTGTTTTATATTGTGAATAGGAAATATATGTAAGGAACATGTATTTAGATATATATTTAATATTCAGATCAATTAACATCAGTTATTGAAGATATTGAACGGTTTGGAACCGGACTCAATTCCATAAATTGGTATGCTTTATAATTGTGTATTTTAATATTCTATTGTAAAAGAAAGACAACTTTTGTATGTTAAAATTGATAAGAGTTATTTCCCTTAATTGTGTCTTTCTGATCTTGGACTGAATGAAATTATATGTATATGGGAAATATGTATATTTCAATGGAAATGTATTTAAAGATAATTCTATTATAATAATGTATTAATGTATTTTATGACTTGATATTATACAATTATGTTATATTTATTTTATCATAATATATTACAGAGTATTAAAAAATATAACACCATTAAAGAAATTTGAAGAAAGGATTGTCTTATTATTGCTGGGAAATCCCGTTACAGAGAGATTGTTTCCAGAACTTTGCCCCACAGGCATTGGCACTCCAGGAGAGTCGGGACGCCTCTTTCCTTGGAGGGGAACAATGTGGTAGAGTCAAGTATATGGCATTCCTACTAGCTCTGGCTAGCAGGTTAACCCTTTAGCTCGATCGGTAGAGTGCTGGACTGGCGTGCCAGAGGACCTGGGTTCAAACCCTAGCAGAGGCAAAAAGCGTGTCTGTTACATTTGGTGCCCACGTTGGGACCTGGGTATTCTCTGGCGGGTGAGAGAGATTGTTTCCAGAACTTTGCCCCACAGGCATTGGCACTCCAGGAGAGTCGGGACTCCTCTTTCCTTGGAGGGGGACAATGTGGTAGAGTCAAGTATATGGCATTCCTACTAGCTCTGGCTAGCGGGTTAACCCTTTAGCTCGATCGGTAGAGTGCTGGACTGGCGTGCCAGAGTACCTGGGTTCAAACCCTAGCAGAGGCAAAAAGTGTGTCTGTTACAATGAGTAAAGAAGAGTTACTCCGTATGTGTATAAAAAGGGGAGATCACTCTATCCGGTGGACTTAGTGACATACACCTTAAGTGAAAATGTTACCAAGAAGAAGAATGCTATGGCAGTGTTTTGTGGCAATAAACTGTGAAAGAAAGGCACCCATCTTAGAGCCAAGGGAAAGGAAGTTACCTGCCCAGGACATGAAGTCTGCACTGCAACCATTCCTCCAGAGACCACCATTGGAGACGAAAAAAGATCGGCTGCGGAATGCATCAGTGAACTGCAAAGTCATGACCGTCCACTTGTCATTTCCCATTTCACCAGTGATGGAGATAGTGCCGCTGCTTTCAGTGCATCTGAAAAGCAAGGGCATATGATTGAAAACCTCAAAGACTTGCGCCACTTCTTTGGCTCTCAAAGAAAACAGACTGCTAAGGCTCTTTTCAGCAGCCACATGTTTCCTGGAAGAACAAAAGCTATGAGAGAATTCATGCAGAGAAGATTTGCCCTTGACCTCAAGCTTAGATGCAGGACCGAGTACGAAAACTGCTTCAAACACTTCTCCAGTGACTTACCTTTGATGAAATGAGCCATGTCAACTCTGTCCTTTCCATCACCAGCTGCTACCAAGGACAGGGCGGAAAGTCCTGCCAGCTTCATTCCTTCTCCTGTCGCAGACTAAAAAAAAAAGTGGAACTCTTCAGTGCATGTTGCCTCGTGATTTTGAATTAAGCATGACAGAAGAAGACACGTGGTTGTTAAAAGACTGTATAAATCTGACTTTGGGACATAATAATCTTGATAGAATTAAATATCACTCTTGTACACAAAAATCTGAATCTGTGAATAGGGCATATTTAAAATCAAATCCGAAATGTATTACAAGTAATAGAGATTTTGAAAGTAGAATACATAAAGTTGTGCACTCACTCAATCGAGGTCATGGAAATTCAACATTGGAACTTTGTGAATCTGTAGGGGCACCTGTTGTAAAAGGTAGTAGAGTGGTCCATCATCTAAAACAACAGCAAAATAGGCAAAATTACTTTAAAATGAAACAAAAACTACTAATATATAAATTCCAAAGAAAATTTTACAGAATGATCTAAAAGATATCAGCTCTTCACTAAAAAGTCTAAAGACACTTATAGTAAGTCACTAACAGATCCAAAGTTAAACAGGAAGTAGCTAAGTGTGAAAGGGGGGGGGGGTGTTATCATGGGTAGGTGGGGGGGGGGGGTGTAGTTAGCATGTATGAAATGTTCGTTATATTATACCTGTCATGTGAATTTTGTATTGCATTTAATGAATGCTATGTTTTAATAATGTGCCCTGATTGCATGGTAATGTCTGAATGATGAGAGTGTGTAACATGTGACATGTCCTTTTATGAGGTGCTCTGCTCATGTAAATATGTTTTTTTTCTCATTGTTTATCTATTAAAATGATTGCAAACAATTATCTTGATTTTCTTACTTGTCTGATGTACACAACAAAGAGGACTGAGACGATTGGTAGAAATACGGGTATACAGGCGTCAAATTCCACCATTGGTGACAAGACAGCATCCCACATTGTTTATCCGCGATTGTTGAACTTTAACAAGGGAGACAACTCCTGAAATTAGAGAAAATGCAGTTTAAATGTTTCTCTTAAGGTCTCACACAAGGAATTAATTTCACTATATGTTAATATAAAGCTTTAATTCAGTTTTAAATTAATTAACTAGTATACTCTCAGAATATAATTAATGAAAGAGAAATTATAGTTAAATGCTTCAAGAAAATTTTTAGATCAGAAGCATAACGCCTTATGTGGCTTCTAAGAGAGATAATTGAGAGTAAACATACCTACCCCGAAGTGCATGTGGGTTCCACATGTTGACAAACAGGCTCAGCACCATCCAGGAAGTTGCATCATGCGCATCTAAAAAAATAGTTCCATTGAAATTTGTGTGACAATTCCACTAAAGTAATATTTCTCCTAGCCACCTAGTCCAAATTCAATACTATAGGCCTAAAATAAGGTGCCAAAAAAGGAAGAAATTAAAGAAAGTGTCTCTATATATATATTTCCTTGCGCAAGACCTTTAAGACTATATAAATCTCCTTTTAAAAAAGAGCTCTATATAAAGATATAGGGGAAACATTGAAATTTTAAAGTGAAAATAAATGAAATTTTCTTTAGGCCAAAAAAAAAATTTGTGTTTCCGGTTTCCCGACCGACCCTATTTTTTATGCGCCGACCCTAACACTATTTATTCCAAATCCAGATTACCAACCGTAATTGGTTTAAACAATAGAGTCTTACAAATCAGAGTTAAAAAAACGCTTGTAACTATTCAATAGAAAACACCACTTATCAAAGCGTTTTAAAGATTTCTAAGTGCAGATTGACAGTATGGATGAAAGTTATCCTTGGTTATTTTAGCTTAATTATCAATGCAATAAATAGTTTCATAGGGCAGTGATGTGTTAAAAATTAATATAAAGATGTACAAGAAAAAAGCAGAGGCAAAGTTTTTTTTTTATTTCTGGGTGTGGAGACTGTAGACATCGTAAGTCTTTGAATCGGCCCAACAATCATTCACATATTATAAATATGATTTTAAAATGCTACAGTTCAATTGCAAATGAAATTTTTAAAATTAGTCTTAAACCATTAATTATGTATTCATTTTTTTGGGGGGGAATTATTGAAAAAATTTAATTCTAAGGCTCTCGTCTGATCAACCAGAATTTCCTCTGTTTCTGAATTCAACACTTACAGTTACAGTTACGATATTAATGTTTCCTGTTATGTCAGTTGACCAGTTGACCAGGAAAATAGTACTAATAACCAATTTATGATATATTTGTGGTAATGAGTATTATACTCTGTTAATTTATAGTGGCTGTCATATTTATATTTTCTATTTACATGAAAATAAAATCTTCGTATACATTCTAAATAAACCTTAGATTTAAGAAAGCTTTAATTCTGTAACAGTTGTCTCTATCCACGATTGCTCCACCTGTAATACATTTTCTTATTGTATAGAAAAAGCATATGCTAGGAAAGGGGAAAACTTAAAAGCTCATTTAAAAAAAAAAAAAAAAAAAAAAAAAAACGACCTACCTACCCTATTTTAAAATTTGATGAATTAGGAAACACACCTTTTTTTTTTATTATTGGCCTTACTAAATAATAGTTAATAGCTAAACAAATCATTTTTTAAAATAAAATGTAGATGTGATGGTTAATTTGTTGACTACATGCCTCCTTTGAAGTAAATCTGCATTTATAATAAATAATGTAAGTTGTATAAGATGTGTATTTTAAGTTTTTTAACCCCCCCCCCCCCCCAAAAAAAAAAAAAAATAATAAAAAATGGAAAAAAAGAGATTTATAACCCTAAATGGTTGAATGAACTGAACTTCCCTTTAATGTCAATATCTTACTTAATATATCTATATTACCAAATCATTGATATTCATGGAAGCTCAGTTGATTTATTCCTATCTATTTTTCTATAAAAAAAAATACCCCACTGAAAGTAGGAGTGGGGAGGCGGTTTAGGGTAGGCCAGACAAACAAAATTAATGTATTGGTTCTTGAACAAATTGTTCAAAATCTAATGAAGTAGGCAATTTTATTTTTTTATTGCAAGAGTTGCAAAGGGAAATGAATTAATATTTAAGCCTAAAATTGAGTTTATTTTTCTTTCCAGTTATCAGTAAATTTAATCATTGCAACAGCATTTGGAGTGACAAATCATTTATTTTTTTTTATTTTTGGCCTCGTTTAGCTAACAAGATCCCAGGACTAACCTTGATCACTTATTGACCTTCTTCGTTTGTTTCCTTGGGTATGTCCTCAGCCTCACACTCTATGGCAATCTCCTCATATGTCTGTCAGTCTGCCAGTAAATAACAGGCAACATTTGGAACAGAGTCCTCTCGGTTACAATATCTGTCTTTGTGCTCAATCTAGCTGGGATTGATGACTTTTTGCTCACACAATTTTGAAAGAGGCGTGTGTGACACAGGCTGATTCTGGGGCAACTCACAGTCTGTGTTTTGTGTAAAACATGAGGTAAGGTTCTCAATGTTAATTCCATTTTCAAAATATCACAGTCACTATCTGCAAAATCAATAGACATGTTGAAAAAATTCTATAAGAAAAAAGAAATGAGGTTAATAAATTAATTTAGTCAAGCTTTTGGTAAAGTTAGTATTCAGAAATAAAAATTTGATATTTAATTTAACGATAATGGACAATTTTGAACAACACAGACATATGTCAATAAAAACAATTTTACAAATAATAGCCCAAATCGGATATAAATTTAAAGTGCAAAAAACAATTCTTTTTGGATTAGGTAATTTTTTTTACATGCAACAACTTTTGGTTAGCAAGTTTTCCTGTAAGCATATAGTTTGCAAGATTGACCCTCAAGAAGTTTTGGATATACTGAGGGAACAATCTGTGTAATAGAACGGTTACAAAAAAAGTTGTTAATCATAAGTTGTTCCATTTCATGTACATGTATTCATTTGCAGATTTACCATTTTTTTTTTCCGCTAATTTCAAATTTTTTGCACCAGATATTGTACCTCAACTTGATCTTGAGAGTGATGAGACAGTGTAAATTCCACTAGAGAGAAGCGTCTTTTTATCTTGCCAGGAAAATAAGTTTGGAACTAAATCTTTAAAAATATTACCTTCTAGTCTGCGAACAATTTTTTTTTACTCCAAAGTAACTTTGTACCCTGTAACGGGGTCATACTAAAACACGCCTGCCGACGCCTGCCGGGGAAAACACGCCTGCCGAGAGAAAACCACACGCCTGCCGTTTACCAGATGGATTATTTTAATATTTTCTTTGATATTTTATTTAACTTAACTAAATTAAGTATCATAATAACAAAAAGTTGACTTTATATTGATTATTTAGCACAAAATTAGCAAAAATGTTCAATGTTGGTAAAGATAGATAACTCTTACGTAGAATTCATACGCCTGCCGAGGAAATCTAGACGCCTGCCGTTTATTTGATGGATTATTTTACTTTTTTCTTTGATATTTTATTTCTTTTAACTAAAAAGATGATAATAGAAATCAAAAGTTGATTTTATATTAATTAATTAACACAAAATAAGTAAAAATCGGGTAAGCTGATAGCTCTTACGGAGAAATCATACGCCTGCCAAGAAAATGTATACGCCTGCCGTTTATTTGATGGATTATTTTAATTATTTCTTGGATATTTTAGTTTACTTAGCTTAAAAAACGATAATAGAAATAAAAACTTGACTTTAAATTCATCAATTAACACAAAATTAGGGAAAATTGGGAAAGTAGATAACTCTTACGCAGAATGCATACGCCCGCCGAGAAGAGTACACGCCTGCCGCTTTACCTGGTGGCTGATTTTAATTTTTTTATTTATATTTAATGTTTTCTAACTTGATGAATGATCAGATTAAATAAAAATTTAGCACATTTTTTAATTAACACAACATGGGTAAATATACGCGGAATCCATACGCCTGCCGTTTACCTGAAGATGATTTAATATTTTTCTTACGTTAGTATTTTATTTTACTGTACTAAATAGCAAGCATAGATAAAAAGGAAAAAATTGCGAAGGGCTTAAAAATAAAGAGAAAACTCTTATGTAGAAATCTTATGACTGTCGATTTAATATGCACGCTTGTCATTTTATTTATGTCATTTTTATTTGTATAATTTAATTTATGAATTACCTAAGATTGCTATATATAGACTTAACATTTTGCCTTATAATAATGTTCAGAACTTTACTTATTGCTGCTATTGATTCATCATATTATATGAAGTCGGGTGATACGAGTATGATATAATATGTATGTCATCCCTTTTAAGTTTGACAAAGTTTTGTTTTCTATCAGAACTTAATATTTTGATTTTTACTCCTGTCACAGAAGCTTTTTATGATAGAAATACAGGGTAAGATTTATCAACACGTCTATAGATACGAATCGCCCAAGGAATATACATGTGTATACGATTTTACATGAATACGAATATACCTATATTATTGCATGATGTGATTTTTTTCCATTAATTTTGTTCTTCAGTCAGCTGTGTACATGATCATAGAATAAGAATGAAATAAAACTTACTTTGTTGTAAAGAGGGATACTGTTAATCAATATCATAACTTTTCGCCTAACGCAAAAATTGATAATCTTGTATTTTCAAACAATATTTCATATTTCATTTAACTTTACCAAAAAAATGAATAAAGACATAAAAATTAGATTTCAATGATATTAAAACGTAACACGAAACGTGTGCATCCAGTATATTTTTTTTAGGTTTGTCCGGGGGGGGGGGGGTGGTGTCGAGGCAAATTTTTTGTGATTTTACTAGTATGTAAAAAAAAAATATTTTCCAAGGGAGGTGGGACTCCATCAACCCCACTTCCGTACGAAATTTGAGTTTTACCGAGGGGGGGGGGGGGGGTAACTCTACCCACCTCCCCTTGAGTAGATCCACTCATGAAAAGAATGAGTGAAAATCATTTACAAAGCCAAAGAAAAATTCTTAGATCTACCCCCCTAAAATTAATGAATGGTGACTGATATGAGTGTTTGATGGACGTTAATGAGTTATACTAACATTGTTATTGTTAGCAAGAGCATTGATATTGATATATCCTAATCCACGACAGCTTATACTGATCACAAGGACCGATCTATGATACTGTTCCATGATCAAGTATGGTTTATAGACCAATCCTGTTTAAAGATTTTCTAAATACTGGATAAAAAATCGTGTTTTAAAAATGTAAACCAACAGAAATCGTGATACCAGTGGTTTCCTATACATCGGCGTCGGAACGGGGGGGGGGGGGGCTAGGGGGGCTGAGCCCCCCCTCCCCCCATCCCACTTTTTTTTGCTAAGTTAGACCCAACCAATGGGCACATAGCATCATTAGAGGGTTCAGCTCCCCTCCCCCTTTTTCTCGCAAGAAAGATAATTTTTGCGAAATTTACAATGAAAAGATGGAAATATTGAGATGTTGGAGTCACAGGTATAATAGCCCCCCCCCCCCCTCCGGATTAGGAATTTCAAGATTTGTGGGGGGAAATTTTTGGTATGTAAGAAATTTTTTTTGGAACAATAGCCCCCCCCCCCCCCCCCCCCACGGATTAGGATGTTCATGATTTAGGGAGTTAGGGTTTTTTTTCCTTCCTTGTCAAGATTTCAGAGGATTAGTTTTGCCCCCCCCCCACTTTCAATTTGCTTCCGAGCCACTGCTATATATGGAAACCCTTATGAGAAAGGAGAGGGCTTTCGAAACGTGGCGTGTACATACGTGTATATAGTTGTTAAAATGTTAAAGGAAGAAAATAAGCTGTTTTCTTGCATATCTATCTCTCTCCCTCTATCTTTGTCTCCTCTCCTTCTTTCACTTCCTCTCTCTCTCCTCTCTCCGTCTTTTCCATCCACTGCCCTCTCTTTCTTTCTCTCTTCATCAACGGAAACAATTCAATTATTAAAAGAAAAAAATAATAATAAATGTAGTTGCACCTGCGTTCAACTGTTCTAGTACTTGTATTTTACAATAAAAAAAATTCAATAAAAATATGCAGCGAGTCGGTAAGCGTAAGACATTCACATTCCAAATGTTCGACATCTGAACGGGGTGTTTTTTTTCGGTTTTAATTTATTTCATGAGTAAAAATTTTCTGAGTCAAAAATGAACCCGATATTCTATGCAGATCGGTTGTCTTTGAACTTAATGAACGTAAAATATCTTCCCGACAATTTTTATATTGATCAACCATACTGACTATAATTAATCGTAGGTCGTGGAGGTTTTGATAAAAAAAAAAAAAAGAAATTAAAAATGCATGCATTCGTAATTATTGATTCTTCAATGTATATAATCATACCATACGGCTTACAATATCATTCACTTCACTATCCCTCAAACGGTCACACTCACAGTTTTGTAAATAAAAAATCGGGACCACAATCTGAACATGCACATACAGATAAATGTATTTTTATCTCATTTTATTACAAATCATGTACGAATAACAAAATAATTTACTCATTATGTTCTTTGCTATAATATTTTGGGCGAATCGGGGTTGAGGCTACATGTCCAAAGATAACTAATGACCGTTGCTCTACTGATACACGTGTATACATACACGTGTTAGTTTCTTGTGTATTCTGTGTGAATTGAACGGGTTTTTGTCTCTTAAGAAACAATAGACCTTACCTACCTGTATATTGGAAGACGACCATGAAGCAAACACCTTGTACACAAGCCCCCCCCCCTCTCTCTCTCTCTCTCTCTCTCTCTCTCTCTCTCTCTCTCTCTCTCTCTCTCTCTCTCTCTCTCTCTCATGTGTTTTAGGTGACTGAGAAAAATAGTAATGAACGAGTCGATCTACCTAAGTATGTCTTAAGATACTATGTATAGCCTTTGAACTTACACCTAATTATTAACCCAAAAGTATTATTAAAACATTGCAGTCCACTTTAATTATATTCCAACTGATAGAGCAAGGTCGCCATATCATGGTTTCTGACTACTTATATTTGTATTTTTTATGTATCTATATGAAATTGAAGAAGAATACCATTTATCCTTATATATGTATATATCATGTACAAGCACTTAATAAAAAACTATTTCTGATAAATAAGCCATCAGTTTTTAATTAGTCAGACTTACGTCTCTTCATAAAACGTGTATAGTCCATTCATAACCGTAAACATTGAAACATTTGTGTTACTATGTATCTTCGAGAAGCTTATAAAATATACACAGGCACGTAGCATCAGGGGGGGGGGGGGGGGGCAGGGGGAGGGCCTGCCCCCCCCCCCACTTTTTCTCGCAGCAAAAATTTACATATAAAAAATTGAATTATCATGGAGTTGCCCCCCCCCCCCACTTTTTTGGGAGTATGTAGGTAAATGATATGAAAATAAGGAAATGGGGAGTGAAATTAAAGTTATATATTACGCCAGCCCCCCCCCCCCCCACCACACCCCCCCCCCCCCCCCCCCGGATTAGGGTTTTGAATATTTTGGGAAACTTAAAAATGTTCCTGTTTTTTTTTTTTTTTGCTTGTCAAGATTTTTTGGATGAGTCTGGCCCCACCACTTTAAAAAACGATGCTACGTGCATGATACAGAAAAACAAAACTTATTTTGTAGGGGAAATTATCATTCATTATTATTTACGAGACAGTCCAGGCTTATAACCAAGAATATTGACATGATTTGAATCACTTTACAACGTTTTTTTCTCCATTAAAAACTGAGACCATAAATCGTAAAATTTTAACCCGGTCACATTTTCATCAGCTTGGGAAAATTAAACGAACTTAATACTGAATGATAGCCTCAAAATAAAGCATATACTGAACATGTAGCTGCAATAATTATACCAGTATATTGATTGTGTTGAATATTGAATCAACCTATAGAGTTCTGCTTTGATTTGGTAATTGCATGCGCTATAAGTCTGCTTTTTTCTTCTACGAACAGAATAAGTCATCACTGGAAGGTTAAGCGTGTATTGGATTTCAAAAGTCTATAGTGGGGTATGATTGAGTCTGTTAGATTTTCTTGTTAGAAAAAGCCGGGTTTTATAAATATTCAAACTGATACCCCCTACCCCTCTCTCCCTTGAATGGATAATTATCCGCTACACTGATATCATGTAATGTAAAATTTTGCTACAGGCTTATGAATGTCCTGTACATGTAAATATTTGATTTTAAAAACGCAGCGAAACAGAATCAGAATCTAGAGATTTAGATATACTTTGGTTAAATAGGCAGTGAAAGTATTCAGATGAAAAAGTTTTCAATATGTAAACATGCAGTTACAAACATTTTACAGAACTAATCATTGTGTACGAAAATGTAAATGCACTTTGCCGAAAAAGTCTAACCTTTCCCCATATACATTTACTAGAATTAATAATTTAGGAGCATAAATATTTATAAAATCTGGAATGCTTACACAATTTAAGTACGCTAGCCTGTTTGTTGAAGAAATACATTATATAGCCTTCATACATGGATAAAGGTTATGCCAGTCCCCTTCTCTAAAGAAATGAAATTGTCGAATTGCATCTTTTGAATTGATTGAGTTGGTGTAAATATTAATTTCCATTACATGTCTTGAATTTTGTATTTACATGTTCACCCAACACAGTATTTACGTATACAGTTTGACTCCATACGTATTTCTGAACTTAGTATAACAGTGCATTAAATTTTATTTAATTATATATATTCACATCAGTATACTTTCCTTCTTATTTCAGACACCACTTTTAGATCGTATGAATATATAACATAAAATATTTTAATTATACGTAAAATACATGCATATTTAAGGGTTCTTCGAAAACTTTAATCTTAAAATTCGAGCAGAGACATACAAAGTCATGTACATGTATATAATTAACAGTACATGTATATGTCCCTGATTCGAGTTTGTAATATATCGTTAATTAATTGCAACAAAATAATAAGGGTATGAAAACACTAATACAGTATAACGATAACTATGTAAAAAGCTGAAGTTTTTCAATAAATAAAAATAAAAGACATGGATAAATGATTAAATCAGCAGGCTTACAACTCAGTGTCTCGGCAGGCGTAAGCAGGGTAAGAACTCTTTGTCTTCTTTACAGACTTTGAAGATTTTTAATAATATTTTTCATTAAACAGCGAATACAATATAACCTTTTATTTCTTTGATCATGTATTTAGTTAAGAAACATAAAATATCCAAGAAAAAAATTTATATATCAGATAATCGGCAGGCGTATAGATGTTCTCGGCGGGCGTATGCATTCTGCGTAAGAGTTATCTACTTTCCCAATTTTCCCTAATTTTGTGTTAATTGATGAATTTAAAGTCAAGTTTTTATTTCTATTATCGTTTTTTAAGCTAAGTAAACTAAAATATCCAAGAAATAATTAAAATAATCCATCAAATAAACGGCAGGCGTATACATTTTCTTGGCAGGCGTATGATTTCTCCGTAAGAGCTATCAGCTTACCCGATTTTTACTTATTTTGTGTTAATTAATTAATATAAAATCAACTTTTGATTTCTATTATCATCTATTTAGTTAAAAGAAATAAAATATCAAAGAAAAAAGTAAAATAATCCATCAAATAAACGGCAGGCGTCTAGATTTCCTCGGCAGGCGTATGAATTCTACGTAAGAGTTATCTATCTTTACCAACATTGAACATTTTTGCTAATTTTGTGCTAAATAATCAATATAAAGTCAACTTTTTGTTATTATGATACTTAATTTAGTTAAGTTAAATAAAATATCAAAGAAAATATTAAAATAATCCATCAGGTAAACGGCAGGCGTGTGGTTTTCTCTCGGCAGGCGTGTTTTCCCCGGCAGGCGTCGGCAGGCGTGTTTTAGTATGACCGTTCCAACGAATATGTTATTTAGAGGAAATTCGGTCTAAACACGTTTCGTAATGTTGACGAAGAAAACAATGGTTAGAACTTTATTATTTAAAGTTTAAATTAAGCATCATTAACTGGTTTGTAAAATGCATACCTGTCAGTATTCACTCCTTAGTTATCTACATTTGGGCTGTATCTAAACGACTATAACGGCTAACCGGCCTTGGTCGGGCAAACAAATTTACTCTTTTTAAAGGAAGGTAATTTTAGTACATCATTCATAAAGTTTAAACCGTAAGCGATACGGTTTAATTCCGGATTGGAGAAGTAAAAAAGATTTTAAATATAACTGAATAGTTTTTATATGCCTCTCTCTAAATTTTTTCCAACAGAAAACAAACATTCAGAGAGAGAGAGAGAGAGAGAGAGAGAGAGAGAGAGAGAGAGAGAGAGAGAGAGAGAGAGAGAGAGAGAGCTCTTTGACCAAACACACAAACAAGTTTTGCACCTTAATTAAACTGTTATTCAATAAGGTGAAATACCTGAAGAGTTTCATTGATATAGCTCCTTATATTTCAATGACAGAATTTCTTTTTATCGCCAAAAAGCTATAATATTGCTGTAATTGTTATGCTTTTACCGTTAGTTAATAAATAAGACCAGAGATATAAATAACATAACATAACACAATAAATTGTTATTTATGTCTCTGGTAAGACATAGTTAAACTACTAGAGAAACTGCTGTTTTATAATTTGATAATTTTCAGAGTCTCGTGATATTTAACGTTACAAAACTGCATGTTTCTTTAAATCTGCTGCAGAGGAGGAAAGTCCACTGACATAAAATCAAAAGTGCATTGATCTAGATTGGGGGGGGGGGGAGGAGAAATCAAACATAGTATTAAAAAATAGACATAGGCCTCGTCACACCCCCCCCCCCCCAATTCCTTTTCCCCACTTTCAACTCCCAATGAAAATACAATGTATTAGTATATCACTTTCTCTTGAAGTGAAATTTGTAGAATACTGTGTCACATGATCAATGTATGAGTTGCTGTAAACAATTATTGGATCCTAATAGATCCTATGTCACTGTAAACAATTATTGGATCCTAATAGATCCAATGTCACTGTAAACAATTATTCGATCCTAACACAGGTCATGGTTACATTGAAATTAATGTTAAAACGGGCTTGGCCCCTGTGGATAAAGTGCCTAATTTTGATGAATCATTTACCGCCACCATGTTTAGTACAAACGCAGACAATTAATTAATCTGGTTGCTATACATGATTTCTTGTAATCTTAAGTTCATGTGCATTGTACTGTGTGCTTTATACTATTACAATAGTATATCATATAGCATAAGTAAATATCAAATTGGTTATGTAAGTGTGAACGTTTCCTTTAGTTGTAACTCAAAAATGCGTGATGACATTTTTATTTGTCCTTTGACTTATCTAGGCGAAGTGTATTCACATGAAATTGAACATCGCAGATTTTCAATGCAATGATAATAAATTAAACTGAATGTAAATATTTATTAATACATAGTATAAAATATAAGTGTTCTGCACCCCTGATATGAACAAAGTTTACTTCACTTACAACAAATTATCGAATTCATAGAAATAGTCTTGCTTAATCTATATCACCCAGTTAGTTGTCTGAGAAATTTTATTTTCTTTACATTGCCTTTCAATTGTTCTGATACAAACAGATTGTCATTATTGTCCACACATAAACCCCACGGATACTCCAGATCACAGTTATCAATGTAACGGAGAAACTGTCCATCCTGATTCAGAATGTGGATACAATGGTTGTCACAGTCTGCTGTCAGGATACGACTCTGACTGTCTGTTGTGATACCAACTGGTTTAAATGGTTCCTTTTTGGTAACTGAGGGATGACCGATGTATCTCCATCTGAGTTTCCCGTTCTGATTAACCACCACAACTGCACCAGCCCCATTATCAGCTACACAGATGTCATGGTTTCTGTTCTCAGTGATGTATTTAGCCTTTAATTTCTCTGAGTACAGAGGTTTACCTTCATCATCAAATTGAATTGTTTGTTTCTCTGTAGATCCCGAGTAACGGACAACTTTGAATTGAGTTTCATCATCACTGAACATGATAACCAGGAGATCACCATTAGAGGTGACACGCAGATGACCAGGACACCATCCCCGTAATCTGATCAACTCTTCTGTCTGTCCATACTGTACTTGATGTCCCATCACAGAAAAGTAAATTTCCATCAATGTCTACAGCTATATCATTGGGTCGTTGTTCTGATTTGTTGCTAACTGTATGAAGCAATTCACCTTTCATGTTAAAGCATTTGATATCTTTTGTCGATCCACATGTCCAAACACAATCTTCATTTAGATAGGTAACACTGGTAACGTATTCATGCCCTGTCTGTATTGTGGCAACAAGTTCCGGTTCATCCAGTAGTTCTCTTACTGAAGTGTTGGGTTGGATAAGTGACAAGACATTCTCTTCTGTAGCAGTAGACAAAGGAGTTATCTGCCCAAACATATTATACAACTTTTCATGGTCTAACGGTTTTGGAATGAATGTTGGCAGTGTAACCTTCACTGTGGGTGGCAGTTTGCTGAACTCTATAATCTTTGAGCTGTATTCAATGGTAGGAGATACTTCAGTGGATTTCTTGAGTTCTTCTATGGTTACTAATGTTTGTTTTATGAGAGACTGTGTCTGTTTAATTTCATCCAAGTGTTTTTGTAAAATGTCTCTGTGTTTTACTTTTATCTCACTGATTTCAGTTTTCATTTTATTGATAACGATGTCAATTTCTCTGTGCCATTGCTCTCCTTGTTTGGACATTGCTGTCGTAAGTTTCTCATATCCTCCATCCAGGTTGGCAAGCTGATTTTCCAAGTCGAGTGAAATTTCTTCATATGTTGGAGAAATAAGATTTTCTAATTTATTTGCTTCATCTGCAATAGCATTTTTCTTTGTCGTGTAAGCTTCTGCAACTTCTATAAATATATGTCCTCTGTGTTTTTCTGATGCAGTACAAGAAGAACAAACAAATATGTCGTTGCAATTCTTGCACTGCCAGTCACAATTTTTGTGTGAATGTGTCGCACATCTTGGATAAATCAGAGTTGATCTTCGCTCCTGGAAAGGGACTATTTTATGTTTGTCATATCCATCTGAGATGTGATCAGCTATACAAAGCTTGCAGAGGTTGACATGACAAAAGTCACAGTAGCTGTGTACTATGGCAGTCTCACAAAGGTCACATCGGTGCACGTCCTGGGCACTAGAACGAGGATACATCGCTTTTCTAAAAATTTAATGAAAAATTAAGCGAAAAATTAAAATGTACTGTTTGTAGAAAATGTAGTATTATTTGTTAATATATTAAGAGCCAACATGAAAACCATATGTTGCAGTCCTGCTTTAATCAAGGGTTTACAATAACCAGATAGAATAATTTTAAAACTTGCATTAATTGATAAGCATTTATTCATAAAATATATTTATTGAAGGTCAACTCATACAGAAAATTAAAACGAAAGTACTTATTTGAAAGATATTAATTTAAAACAACTAACGTTACATGTAGGTATCTCAATTTTCGTCTGATAAATTAAGTCAATTATAAGCGACACAAACCTTGTTTAAAATAAATCAATTTACATATTCGTCGAATCGGACATCAAACATGCAGACGTGTACGCGTAACTTAAACATGGCTGAGCTTGCTTGTATAGAATGGGGTCACCTGACATCAAGAATGGATACAATTAGAGTTATTCCCCTTGTATTATAACCTTTTATCAAAACCAACCCTCTCTTCATGGTCACGATGCGATGATTTAATTTCAAATGAAGTACATGTATGCAAGAATGTTGGAGTTTTGACAGATACTGTATACAGTATAGAATTTTTAAAAAAAAAACTATCCAGCGTTTTATGCATGAATCTCATTTTGCTTCTAGGATGAAATCTTACAGCACGTACAATTCAGCTGCAGTGGCCCATTTTTTAAAGCCTTGTAATGTGATATATCTTACATTCTTTAGATAATGCCGTTTATCGGGTATTTTGTATGTGCTGTCATGTTTTACTAATTCTAATTTTTTTTTACTTCATTAACCTACTAGGCCTAGTATCTGAACAAAGGAGTACACGTGCCTAATTGCGCTTGAGTATTCTATGGGTTTAAAAATAAAAGGCGATTAATTATATGTAAGCATTACACACATGCATAAAAAATGTAAATAAAAGTCCTGTAAACAAGGTTTCGTTTTATCATGGATTAAAAAAACATGCAGGTTCATATAGATTAGAAATAAACCATGACTTCCAACATTTATATTTTGCTAGCTTACTGAAGGCTGTATTTAAGCATACTGTGAAAAAATTAAGGGGATTCTTATAAAAATTAGCAACTGACATGGAGATGGAATCGAATTTTTGAAAACAAAATGAAGATGCAGGAAGAGCTCTGGAGAACATGGGAGAATAGCTGCTCACTGTTCAAAAGCTGTTCCAAGTATACAAGACACATTATAAAGTTTTAAGATGTTCATAGCTTTATCTTCTGTTATATGATATAAAATATAAAAAAATATATATACATTTATAAAACTATCAAAAATAAATAAAATAAAATAAAATCAAAAAATTCTTGAAATTTATAAAATGATCATTTTTCATTATTTTCATTACTATTTGAAATCGGAATCACCAGAGGGGACTATATTTTTCCTCAACGTCCTTCAGTCCGTCTGTCTGTCTGCCCCACTTCAGTTTTCCACACTTTTTTTTGGATGCGTTTGAGGAATAATATGAAATTTTCTGAACAGTTTCAAAGTGTCAAACTACAGATCAAGTTTATACTATTGTAGCTTCTGGTTGACATATTTTCGGAATGACAATGCATACCATCCAAAAGATGTGAAATGTGTTTAAAATATCACATTCTTGAATGATTGTTAAGATTACATGGGTTAGATAATGCTTCTTTATATAGGAAGTTGATATTGCTGACATTCCAAAATTCTCTAAAACAGTGGTTTATCCTGGACAAAATTGCACAAACAGACAGATTGACTGATATATTAAAAACATTCTTAAAACTTTTTCATTTACAAATTCAGAACACAGAGCTATGCATATAATTGTATAATTTGTCAAACTATGTAATTTATGAATTAATTACCTTAATTAAGGTCTATGTACAGTGCATTTGTTCCATGATATTTACATTTATGTTCAATTTTCAGCATTGTCTACAAAAATAAAAACTCGGCAAAACGAACTAACTGTAAAGATGAATGCAGGTATATGCATCCTCGGGGTGTACAAATATTGATTTTTAATTCAAACTGAGTTTCGATAAATATTTTCATAAATCTGGCTCTCACGCTATATAGAATATAGAATTAAAAAACAAAACACCAGTATCATTTGTAAGTTGAATTTATTAAGGCACACTTGGCTGGTTACCAGCCCTCGCTTCCCCAGTCATACACCACCAGTTTAATCTTTATATATAATACACATATGTATATACCACATTATGAAAAAAAAAGAATTACAGAAAATCTTTACAGACTTGCAATTCTGACAAGTTTATACAAGTGTGCACATATTTATTGCATTTATATCCTTTTTTGATGTGCACCAGACTTGATACATACATATACATCTAAATGACCCCTCCCCCCTTTTTTGCCATTGAGAAAAAAATAAATAGATGGTTTTACATTTATATAATACAGTCAATGCATTTTTTTTTCAATTCTGACAATTATATTGATGCACCTGATTAGATACATGTATATACTTGAAACATATGGTATATAACATAAAAGACAATATAAAAGAAAACAAGCAGATTAAATTATACATTTTCAGTTAATAATGTATTCTTTTATGAAACATCAACAAGACTTGAGAGCTAAAAATATCAAATATTCTAGTCTTAATTAATATACTGAAAGTAAAGAATACTGAAACATCATTATGTAGATATAGACAATTATTAAAAAAAAATTAGAAAGAGAAAAAAAAAGAATACAGTTTCAATCAATACTTATTTAAAAATCAAGATGTAAATTTTAAGGATAATACATGAGATTATATTGACATATAGATCACACAGATTTAGTTTTCAGTCATTCTATATGACTTGAAATGAAGAATACATAATGAAAACTGATTATAAAATTGTTAAGTAACAATAATAAATGAATGTATCATGGATTGTGCTTCAGAATAGAGAGAAATTAAAAAAAAGATCTTCTCATGCATGCATACATACTACTAAGTTTATACATATCTAAAACAAAAATCAGAATGCCATTTTAACTGCTCTACTATTTCTCAAAACATATGTGAAGATTGAAAAACAGGCATTTATATTAATTTCACACATGATGATCAGAATGATCTTGCTCAACAGCTTGAGGATATTGTCTTTTTTAAAGCAATTTCATAAGTTTCAACTTCATTAAGTAGGGCTAGTTGGTCGTTGCCATTTTTAGACTATAATAAACTCCTTGAAACAAAGAGCTCTATACAGAGAACTAGGCAAAATATGAACATTTTAAAGCTAAAATATTTGAATTTTTGTTTCACTAAATAATAGTTATAAGCCAAAAATATCATAATACAGATAATTATTTTAGCCAGATCTGATAGATAATTTGTTGTTTCACTAGATACAATGTAATGGCTATTAGCCAAAAATATCATATTACATGTACCATCAATTTTTTTAGACAGATCTAATAGATAATTTGTTAACCGCCCACCCTCCTGAAGTAGGATTGTTGTAAACAAAAAAAGGTGTTTGATAGATAAACATATGTAAATGCGCTTCAAAATTGATTACATGTATTCCAATTAACTTGTATTTGCAGATCAACCACATGTGTAAAGCAAACAGAACAAATTCTAAACCAAACTCAGCAGACTGAAGAAAACAGGTGACAGATAATTTAGGTATCCAGTTATGATTTTTTAACATTAACCTATGTTAGCTCTTGCTCTCCTTTCAACAGAGAGAGAGAGAGAGAGAGAGAGAGAGAGAGAGGTTTATATAATCTGGTCAGTCATATCTGGTCAGAATACACATACAGGGCACAGCCTCTAGTACATGTAACATATGCAAATTAATACATATATTTTAAAACAAAAAACAAAAAATAACTAATTAAGTTAATTATTTTAAATATTCGCCCACTTCTACAAAATCACATATATAACACAATGGGTATTGGATTTCAATGGTACTGATTAAAGAAGCATGAAATACTAATTCTTACATATATATACATTAAAATATACAAAACCAAACACGTTCCACATTATTCAATAGCATATAACAACATCAAAGTAAATATATACTCTTCATTATACACAAAGTAAAAAACAAACATGGAATGTATCGTATAAAGGAGACTTTTCTTTCTATACTTTAGGCTTTAAGCAGACACACAGTTCGACCTTAGGTCGATGGCATGTCCATAATATATATGCATATTTTTTTGCAAATAAAGGCTGGATAAAGGGATGTTTAAAGCTTGGACCCCTAAAATTCTACAACAAAACTGTCCAAGACCTTTAGCTGGGTCTATGCAGTAAGAAATGCATGCTATCTGCTAAAAGTTTGACAATCTGGACTTCTCCTTCATGCATTCATAGAGGCTTGTCAAAAAGAATTAAAAGTCAATAAAATATTAGTCAATTTGACTTCATATTCAAAACCAAGCTAAATGCCAAATACATGTACATACACTTGAAAAATCCCACAAATGAAGATCAAATATTGTGTGTTTAACTGGAATTTTCAGGAGATAAAGGGGTATTTTTGCTTATAAAAAGGTCATTAGCCAAAGAGAAATTATATACTTATTCTTATTTAAAATTTGAGTCATTGGTTTAAGATTGCAAAAAATAACAAAATATAAATGTACCTACTTTTTGGATTTTAACATGTCTGCATAAATAACCAGTTATACATTGTACAATACTTCAAGATAAGGCTATGTTAGTATATTGTGTCCATTCAGATACCGGTATACAGAAAAAATACTGAAGCTATTTGAAGAAATATTCTTTTAAGAAAAAAAAAGTGATAAATAAATTCACATGCATGAACAATCTTCAACAATAAAAACAACGCTTTGAATAATTTGCTAAAATATTTTGTAGCCGACAATTAAAACACAGATATATAATTTAAGATAGTTTTAACAAACAAGCATATCCTTTAATCAACTTTAAGTCAACTTTTTGTGTAGTTTGTGATTCTCTGAGCAAAACCAACAACAATGGGGCAGGAATGTCTGGCAAAAAATCACAGACTTCTCTGTATGACAAATAAAATTATCGCAAAATGTGAACAATATAATTCTTAACTAACTAGCACCAATTAGATCTTGAAAGCTTGACCGCAACTTTGAAAAATTAAATGATTATTGCAATAAAACTGTGTAACTTATACATTTGTTTGTATGATAAAGCGTAGAAACATGATAAATAACCCCAAATGAAAATAACTGATCATTGCAGAGACTTTATTTCGCCTCAAGATTTTTGCATACCTATGAAAAAATTAATCTGAGCAAAACAAATTCTTTAATGAAAAATAAATCAAATCAATTAGTTGTTAATCTAAGATTTTGAATTAAAGTTAAAGTACTTTCTAGATTCCAAAAATCTAAAGCTATAAGTACATTATGTTTAAAGTACTGTCAAGGTAGCATATTTCCTTCTTTGAATGACTGACTTCTTCAAGATATATGAATAATATTAACATGATTTTTTTTCTCCGATGACAATGTATGTCCTCTTCTTTCCCTCCTGCAGTTATATATGGCATACAGAAAGAGATCACAGATCTAGCAAAGTGTTTACGACTAAGAAACCATTGTCACATCAACATAGAAAAATACTGTTTGCATAGAAAAATATTCCTCTTTCTATTTTTTCAAATATACTATCAAGTTTATCACACATGTTTTTTAAGCAGTATGATGTTAAACTGTTATCCCAAATATTGGGGTTTGGCAGTTGTACATTTTTTTTTTGGTGGGTGAATATTTCTCTTTCCAAAGGGAGAGAACCCTTCACACCACAACAGCAGTAGTTGTCTGCCCCTTAGTTGTTCCTGATTATCCCACTAGGTGACTTCCTCTTCCAGGTCCAGATCTGTCTGTCTATCCCTGTGCATGTCTTCATGGTCAGCTTCTGACCGTCCACGCTGGTCTCCATGCACTTCTGTGTGTTGGCATGGTAAATGGAGTTGTCCTGTTCATGAAAGTTACAATGTATGAAAAGGAATGTACAGGTATGCATGTACTATTCATCCCACTTTAATTGATGGAGCCAATATTGCTAACCAACTTTTATTGTGTACAAGAAAAAAGTTATAAAAGTTGATAAAATATCTTCCGTAAACCATTCCTTTCAATATGAGTCATTCTAAATCATTTAATCCCTAGAAAATTGTTAATAAAAGTCGGCGTAAATAAAAGCTGAATAACAGTGATTTTTTTTATAGGTCACCCTAAACCATTTATTTTAAGTAAATCGTGGATTAAAGTTGTCGCAAACATAAAGTCACTGCAAATTACTGTGGAAACAATAGATTTCATGATAGCTCAATTTTCGTTTAATTCGTGGGTACCTCTCATCCATGAATTAACATCCTCCATAAATTAATAAATAAGGATATAAAAAAGCCATATTTCCTTTGCAGGTTTAAGAGAATACACGAATAAAGTCCCCACAAACCTTTAAAATTTCAGCAATCCATGAAAAATGGCCCCAACGAACTTTAATGATTCCACAGTAATTAAATTATGATAATTTTTTTCTTTACTTGACCTTGACCTACCTCTCTGTATTGCCACTCCTGGTTTCCTTTCTGGCCGTGGCACGGATAAACAATGACGCTCTCTCCTCCGGAATAATCCAGGCATCCATCGTCTCGACGGATTTCTCCGTTCTTACTCAACATCCAATACTACAATTATACAATAAAATCATCAATTCCTGTCAGTTTTGAAAAGTCATAGAATCTTGCAGTCCAGACTTCAAATACTATACTGTTCTTAATATCTATCAATCTTCATTGAATTGGTGCATACCCTTCAACCATAACATTATAGGTTAATCCCAAACAAATCATTTTTGATTTCATGAAAAAAAAAAAATTAAGTACTAGTCTGAAAGGACAATTTATTTTTACAAAAACAATTTCAATACATTGTAGGTAATTTTATAATCATATTCATAATTTGAAATAATTTTATGAGAGAACATTTAAAGGCATTGTGCCTGCTGTTCAATCCAATGTATTCATTTATACTTGAATAAAATACTTATCAAATTAAATCAATTGATAAATCAATCAATATCTGTGAATTTGACCACACCCACCTGGTTGCCCCCCTGGTTGTGACAAGGCCACATGTTGACCGGTTTGTGGTAGTTGTGGTTATCCACCGCACTGTCGATACACATCGGCTTGGCCTTGCTGCGGATCTGTAACCAATGCATTACGTAACGTTATAATTTATGCAAACTTTGAAATTGCCAATTTTCTAATATATTTCTAAAAATGTATGTTAATTTACTTGTGTGTATGCATGCATATAAAATTTATAAAAATTGAATTTATTTGATTAGTATTAGTATGGAACAAAAACAATAAATTATATAAAAAAAATTTTTTTAATATATTAGACTTCAATGGCAGTGGGTACATGTGTTGAACAAGATAAATATACATAATTTGTTATGCAGTATTATCATAGTATTGCTCACATTTTAAATAACCTGATTATCATGTGACTCTTCATTTCTTGTAAAGAATGTGTCATAACTGCTATATTTTATTTATAATTTTGTCATTTTTTTTTATTATGGTGATATTTTATAATTTTATGACATCATTTTTATAATAGTAAAAGGAGGAATTTTTTGAGAAAATTAACTGTACTGTTGTGGCTGACCTATACAACATTGAAATTCAATATAGCTGAAACATAAATTAAAGCAAGTCTATTTCTTAGGGCCATAAATATCAAATATGGCACAGGAGTAGCTCTTTGTTTACTTCATTCTTGTCTGTATTAAAAAAAAAAACGTGAAAACAATGAAAGATGAGACAAAAAAAATTATGATACTATTTTTCGTACCTCTCCAGAAGCAATGGCTTCCCCTGGAACAAACAGGTCTGGGTAGACATTTTTGACGAACCAGTCAAAGCTATGGCACTGCAAACGTTCCCGAAGCTTCTTTCTGTCGGTGACATCTCCGTAATCTCCCTATGGAAAACAATGTATTTATCTATTATTCATCTAAATTTATTTAATTAGATTATTGTTGACTTTATATTATACAAATTACATTTTCCAAATGAATATCCTCAATTTGTTATTCAAGAGTATGTCATTTTTCAAACTCTTAATCTAACGGTAGAAACAAAACATATATTATAAATCGAAGTGAAATAAAAATGTCTTAATCATAACAAATTAAACATTTTGAGAGTATTGCACAACCAAAACATGTAATCTACCAGCTGTCATTTTTATTTCTGAATCAGTTCTTTAAACCATGTAGAAAAAATAGGCTGCAAACCAAGAGGGCCTGGCCAGACTAACTGACAGACAGACAGATAATTATTCTCCTTCAGTTTCACATTCAGGGAACTAAAAATCAAAAGAAGTTTTTGAAATTCCATACCAGATCATAGTTGAATCTTTTATAATAATAGTTCTTGTATTCGTCCATCCAAACTTTGGCCAATCGGATTGAGTTTTTCTTGCCAACGTTGACACCAGTCCTCTATAGCTACTTGTACGGACTTCTCTTTCTGAAAATGTGACCACCATGAGACCATGGAATGATTTCTTAGGTACCTACACACATCCAGACCTTCAAACTGAAAAATAAAATCATACAAAACTGTCATGATATCATAATATTTTTTTTAACCAGTAACCAGTTATAAAACAGTATTGCAGAAAATGAGTTTTGAAAAATGTTATGATTCATCAAACATGAATTTAAATTATATTACAAACAGCAAATGTTCTTTCAACATATGAGAATGGACAAGAAAAAGAAATTTGGTGCCATGTCCAGGATCCTACTTACTCTAAATGACAGTTCTAAGTTTTCTCCTCCCCAAATATCCATTCCAAGGTCGTAGGTACCAAGTTCCGTAAAATATTCTCTACTGATGGAGAAAAGACCTCCGGCCATCGTGGGCGACCTGTGATATCATTAGTTTAAGAATAACATAGGATTGAAATATAAAAGGATGTTTCAAAGTTCAGTATATAAAATTTGCTTGTCATTTACTTTTATTCAGGTCTTTGTTGAAACATACATGAAAGTTAAAGATTCTAGGCTTTTAAGTGTCTTAAATTCATTAAACAAAACAAAAATATTGAAAGACAAAAAGTTTTTACAACATAAAAATTCCATAATATTTGATTATGTTTAAAAATCTTATAAACACACAATTTTTTTGTCAATACTTTTGTTGCATGTTTTGGAAAAGAAATTCTATAACTAGCAGAATAATGTCACTGTGATGATATTTTTCTAGCAAGCAGATGACAAGAGGCCCATGGGCCACATCGCTCACCTGAGGAACAATAGGTATGATAAAATCAGCTCAATGGAGTCATAATACAAACTATCTGGACAGTGTACAATAATACATGTAGATCCTGTATAAATAAAATCCATTTTCCCCTGGATATTCGTATGTTTATAATCATTAGTCCCTTTTCTAACAGGATGATTTTATAGTCATATCATATGTTGAGTATTGCAGTTCTCAAAAAGATCCCTAACAATAGTTTATATATGGGATATAAACGTACATCAAACTCTGAACCTTCTCGTGAGGCCAACGAATTGTCCTGGGGCCAAAGTCTTAACAATTATAAAGAATCATCTGGCTGATTAGTTTCTGAGAAGATTTTTAAAGATTTACCCTATATATTCCTTTGTTAAACTTTGACCCCCCCCCCCATTGTGGCCCCACCCTACCCCTGGGGATCGTTATTTTCACAACTTTGAATCTACACTACCTGAGGATGCTTTCACACAAGTTTCAGCTTTCCTGGCTGATTAGTTTCTGAGAAGAATATTTTTAAAGATTTATTCTGTTTATTCCTATGTAAAACATCGACCTCCCATTGTGGCCCAAACCTACCCCCAGGGGTCCTTTTCACAAATTTGAATATCCACTACCTGAGGATGCTTCCACACAAGTTTCAATTTTCCTGGCTGGTTTCTGAGAAGAAGATTTTTAAAGATTTACTCTATATAATCATATGTTAAACTTTGACCCCCCATTGTGGCCCCAACCTACCCCTAGGGGTTATTATTTTCACAACTTTGAATCTACACTACCTGAGGATGCTTCCACAAAAGTTCCAGCTTTGCCGGCGGATTAGTTTTTGAGAAGAAGATTTTTAAAGATTTACTGTATATATTCCTATGTTAAACTTCGATCCCCCATTGTGGCCCCACCCTCAGGTGAGCCCAAAAGGTTAAGTTTACAACTCAATAAGTTGGTTTTTGGAAGAACAGACTTTGAAAATTTTCGTAATAAATATTGACAAATGTTTTACTTTTTTAATCTTAAGCTTTTAAGATCTGTGTACAAACATAAAATTGTGAGCAAATCTCTGTATCTTGCTTATAATTCGAAGCTTAACACTCAATTATGGTTAGTAAATAGAAACTGTAGGGTAACAATCAAACACAAGAAACATGCACTACATGTATAACAAATAATTTTTTCGAAATGAATCATATATATACATGTATAAACCTACATATTTTCGTCAGCGATATCAAACTCTATTTAAACTGAATAAACTCGAGAAAATGCCGAGCATCTCAACAAACCCTATTGCATTAATCTACCATTATGATAATGCCGAATTACCGATAGAATGAATTGTATTTCAGTACCCCTACATCAGATTTTGCTTAATTTGCGCAAGTAAACAGTTAACTGTTTGATTTACCGAAGTCTCTGTTTGATTTGATACGTAAAAATCACGAAATACAGACGATAGTTAGTTCCCAGGTTACAAAGCATAAATAATGAAAACGAAACGAAAATCAGAACAAGCTAACACCAACGTCATGTGTGAAAACTGTCAACGCATTGAAATATTTAGCCTTAATTTACTTCACAAAATCGGCACCAATATATTTTGCATGTTTCAAAAATTTCCCTTCATACGCGAACGGTTGCATAGCAAGCAAATTCATCATAGTCAGATCGACCCTTTTTCGTATAATGTCATGGCTGCTTTAAACAAAGAACCTCGTTTTAGAAGTATGGAATACGAGGCTTGGTAAAATGGGTATGCAAACCCGGGCCGTGGCAAAATAAAAGCCGGTGCAGATTGGCAATCGTCAATTCCAAATACGCATTATTTTGCAGCAATATTTACAGCGAATACATTATATACTGGTCCATCAAATATCCCGAAACTTTAATGAGATTGGCAGATTAATACCTGCCAATCTTTTTTTATGCTCAGGCCAAGTCTTGCCTACCCATTTTTCCGTATGCCGAGCCCGAAGCTATTAAACTTTTCCTTTATTATTATTTTCGTAATAACTCAGATTTGAATCAGAATTAGCACTTAATTTTTGCAATTTATATTTTCCTTCCCATAAGGATAATTTATGCTAAACTACGTTGAATTGAACTAATTAGTTCTTGAGAAGAAGATTTGTAAAAATGCACCCCCCTTTTTCTACAGTTCCAAGGTTTTCACTGCTTTGAATACAGATCGGACTTTTATATCTGCAATTTATATTCGCCCTCCCATAAGGATGCTTTGTGCCAAATTTGGTTGAAATTGGATAAGCGGTTTTAGAGAAGAAGTTCAAAATGTAAAAAGTTTTCAGACGGACAGACGGACAGACAGACGGACTGACAGACGGACGACGGACAAAATGTGATCAGAATAGCTCACTTGAGCTTTCAGCTCAGGTGAGCTAAAAAAGTATCGGAATTGATGATTCAAAATGCATGCACTTCTAATTTGGATTCTAATTAATACAGTAAAACTAATTCAATCAACAATATCAATAATCTTTAAATCTAAAAAGATTATTGAAAAATTGAGTGATAAGTAAGTTGATTTAAACAGTTGCACTGTATGCAATGTAGGTATATTTTTTTATACTTTTTTATTTATATTTTAAGGTACATTATCCCTTTCCTCCATTAACTTAATTTCTTACCTGTCTGATGTACACAACAAAGAGGACTGAGACGATTGGTAGAAATACGGGTATACAGGTGTCAAATTTCACCGTTGGTGACAAGACAGCATCCCACATTGTTTAACTTTAACAAGGGAGACAACTCCTGAAATTAGAAAAAATGCAGTTTAAACAAAAGTTACATGTTTCTCTTAAGGTCTCACACAAGGAGTTAATTTCACTATATGTTACTATAAAGCTTTAATTCAGTTAATTATTTAACTATACTCTCAGCATATAATTCATGATAGAGATATTATAGTTAAATGCTTCAAGAAAAATTTTACATCAGAAAAATAACGCCTTATGCGGTTTCTAAGAGAGATAATTGAGAGTAAACATACCTACCCCAAAGTACACAGGGGTTCCACATGTTGACCAACAGGCTCAGCACCATCCAGGAAGTTGCATCATGCGCATCAAAAAAAATAGTTCCATTGAAATTTGTGTGACAATTCCACTAAAGTAATAATTCTCCTGGCCACTGGGTCTAAAATCAATACTATAGGCTAAAAAGGAAGAAAGAAAAGAAATTGTCTCTATATATATGGAACTACAATTGACTAAGTTCAGTTTGATTGGCTATTTCCTTGCGTAAGACCTTTAAGACAACTAAAAGTTCATGAAATTTAATGAAATATGCAGTAAATGTCTAGTAGGTATCTATTTCCAATATGCTAGTGTATTAAAATCTACTTTTGACGGGAAGGGATTAAAAAAGTAGGAGATAACTCTTCTTAAGAGATTGCTGAAATCTGGAGTAAATTTCTGTTAAAATTCATCTACAATACATGTTTTCAAAACTAAATAAAATTTGATTAGTGAGATGTTGTGAAAAGAGCTTGGAATAAAATGAAACCTGAAATGTTAGAGTTTATGTGTATGTGCTTTAAAAAAAATTCAGCTCTAATTAATAGACATTAATTAGCTAGGAAAAAAGAAGTTGACTTGAACATTAGAATTAATCAGCAAAAAGTTGTTAATTTTAATTCTAAGACAAAGACAGAGACTGGAAAAAATAGTGCCAGAAGAGTCTTCAATAATGTACCTTGGAACTTTGATAACGGTGGTCACTGATTAATGGCTAGTGATTAAGATAAGGGGTTCTTAAGCAATGGGGGGGTGATGAAGCTTTTCCATCAGACATCAAAGATGGGGTTCCTCTTAGAAGACATGGCAGCTCTAAAATAAATAAACAGTATGAAAGTTTACAATTATACTTAAAAATTGGCACCACACACAACATCATATTCTTAGAAAGTCTACAAGTGTACAGTTCAATATAAATCATGCCAAAGAAAGGACCAAAGTGGCTGCATCGACATCAGTACAAAAAAGAAACCATTCCTCACAACAAGGGCCAGAAAAGTACAGGGACCACCAGCCCAGTACAGTGTCTATGTCCTATAAGAAGGCTGAGTAAAGAAGAGTTTCAGGACGTCGTACAGCAGCAGAAGGATGGAATATTCACAGTAAGCGATGCTTAGCGTAGAAGCAGTCAAATGAAGATTTTGCAACCCAGGCTGAGTGAAGTGCAGCCGGTAGACTCCTGCATGAATGCAGAGTCACCGAACCCCAATTCCAGACTTTACAAAGTACTCCATCAAGAAAAAACTGCTAAACTATGTGTGACGATTGTGACACGATATAAAATTGTATTTTGATATTGCACACGCATGTACTACTTTTGACATGTCCCCCTTATTTACCATTTGCATTTCACAGCGAGATGTCATAATTTGTACTATTATTACTTACTGCATCAGATGAACGTGATTATTTGATTGGATTTCAATCTTCCAGGTCTTTTATTTTCGTTGGCAAACTCCACTTTAAATGTTTTCATGATTTTTCCAAGCATGTACTTTTCGTTTTTACATACCGCCATTAATGTTATGGAATTTCAGTACATCACGCCCGATGCAAATCATAACTTTTGTGCACTAGGTTTTATTGAGATTTCTGTATTAAATTGTATTGTTGTATGAATTGCTATAATTTTACTTGTCATGTGTTGTGTAAATCACCTTATTTAATTGTTGAATTATATTTTATACATTAGCCTATGTTATTGCCGGTGACTGCCGGTGATCCCAAGGAAAGCACGTGGGTCACCGGGGGGACTTCGTATGTTTATAAAAAGGGGAGATCACTCTATCCAGTGGACTCGGGGTTTAGCAATTGAGGTTAGAGGGTGTTTTTTAACTACTTCGATTATTTTAGGTAGAATTAGGGGATTTTGAATAATTTATTTTTTTAATACATCGTGATATTAAGGGTTAATCTCGTTTACACGATATTAATTTATATTTAGGGTGTTTGTATTGGATTAATTTCGATACAGATGACATAGTTCATTTTATTTACGGTTAGACGAAGGGATAATCTCTGAAGTCTTACCGATTAAATAATTAGTAATCGTTAATAGTTCTTTGGAATTTTATTATTCTAAATAATTGAATTATCGATATTTTATAATATTGTTACAGTAGGAATAATTTATACGTATATTCAGATTTATTGTTGAAAATAATTGGCACAGTTTTGCGTTAACAGTTAAGTGAGATATAGTCTGGTTATTCTAGATTATTTCGTGATTTTTGTTATATTTATTTGTACACTAATCGGTCATTTTCGTTTAGTGCACCCCCCCCCCCTTTATTGAATTAACGTACACCCGAAGGTTGTGCTGTAGTATCACTGTTCGATTTGGGTAATTCCCGATTGTCAGTGAATTAATTGTAGGTGTACTTGTTATTGTTGATTAGTTATACGTCTTGTAATTTCTTTGTTGAATAAATTTACGTAAACTTTAAATAAGTCTTATATTTAATTACCCTTGGTAATAACTTAAATACGAGTCCAAACACAGGTAATTCTTGTGTTTTAACGAAAAGGGCAATAGTTATGAGAAATTCGTAATTTGGTAGAATTAAATTCACTGGTTATTCTTGTGCAGGATTGGGTATATATACTTGTGCAATAGCAAGCACTCAGGTCCGTTACATTTGGGACCATGCATTTTAAGAGCACTTACAGAAATTACCGGACTGTGACGGTTCACTGGACTGGAACCCGCATGGGGAGGAAAAGAGAGGCCTGGCATGGATCCTTTCCATTCGATGTAAGAAGTGCCATTACACCAGTCACCATGAAAAGCTGTACAAGGAAGTCAGTGGATCAGGAAGGGGACGGAGAGCCACACAGCTTAATGTTGCCATGGCTGTCGGTCACTTGGGTACCAGCCTTACAACAGAGGGTACGGTAGTATGCTTCTTGGCGCAAACATCAAACCTGCATCAGCCACCAACATTCATCAGACCTGCAACAAAGTATGCAAAATCATCACTGATGTGAACAAAAACAGCATGAAGAAAATAAGGCAGGGCATTCAAGAGCTTAACGAGAAATGTGGACTTGCCAATACACCTATAAGGGCAGAAAGAGATGCCCGGTACAACAATGCCACCTTCAGTGCAATCGGGAAAACACCATTCCAAGCTGCCACACAAGTGACATACACCTTAAGTGAAAATGTTACCAAGAAGAAGAATGTTATGGCAGTGTTTTGTGGCAATAAACTGTGCAAGAAAGGCACCCATCTTAGAGCCAAGGGAAAGGAAGTTACCTGCCCAGGACATGAAGACTGCACTGCAACTATTCCTCCAGAGACCACCATTGGAGACGAAAAGAGATCGGCTGCGGAATGCATCAGTGAGCTGCAAAGTGATGACCTCCACTCGTCATTTCCCATTTCACCAGTGATGGAGATAGTGCCGCTGCTTTCAGTGCATCTGAAAAGCAAGGGCATATGATTGAAAACCTCAAAAACTTGCGCCACGTCTTTGACTCTCAAAGAAAACAGACTGCTAAGACTCTTTTCAGCAGCCACATGTTTCCTGGAAGAACAAAAGCTATGAGAGAATCCATGCAGAGAAGATTTGCCCTGGACCTGAAGCCTAGATGCAGGACCGAGTACGAAAACTGCTTCAAACACTTCTACAGTGACTTACCTTTGATGAAATGAGCCATGTCAACTCTGTCCTTTCCATCATCAGCTGCTACCAAGGACAGTGCGGAAAGTCCTGCCAACTTCATTCCTTCTCCTGTCACAGACTGAAAAACAACAAGTGGAACTCTTCAGTGTTGCCTCGTGATTTTGAATTAAGCATGACAGAAAAAGACACGTGGTTGTTAAAAGACTGTATAAATCTGACTTTGGGACCTAATAATCTTGATAGAATTAAATATCACACCTGTACACAAAAATCTGAAAATAGGGCACATTTAAAATCAAATCCAAAATGTATTACAAGTAGTAAAATTTTGAAAGTAGAATACATAAAGTTGTGCACTCACTCAATCGGGGTCATGGAAATTCAACATTGGAACTTTGTGAATCTGTAGGGGCACCTATTGTAAAAGGTAGTAGAGTGGTCCATCATCTAAAACAACAGCAAAATAAGCAAAACTACTTTAAAATGAAACAAAAACTATTAAAATATAAATTCCAAAGAAAATTTTACAGAATGATCTAAAAGATATCAGCTCTTCGATAAAAAGTCTAAAGACACTTATAGTAAGTCACTAACAGATCCAAAGTAAAACAGGAAGTAGCTAAGTGTGAAAAGGGGGGGGGGGTGTTATCATGGGTAGGTGGGGTGGGGGGTGTAGTTAGCATGTATTAAATGTTCGTTATATTATACCTGTCATGTGAATTTTGTATTACATTTAATGATTGCTATGTTTTAATAATGTGCACTGAATGTATGGTAATGTGTGAATGATGAGAGTGTGTAACATGTGACATGTCCTTTTATGAGGTGCTCTGCTCATGTAAATATGTTATTTTTCTCATTGTTATCTTATTGAAATATTTGCAAACAATTATCTTGATTTTCTTACCTGTCTGATGTACACAACAAAGAGGACTGAGACGATTGGTAGAAATACGGATATACAGGCGTCAAATTCCACCATTGGTGACAAGACAGCATCCCGCATTGTTTATCCGCGATTGTTGAACTTTAACAAGGGAGACAACTCCTGAAATTAGAAAAAATGCAGTTTAAATGTTTCACTTAAGGTCTCACACAAGGAATTAATTTCACTATATGTTAATATAAAGCTTTAATTCAGTTTTAAATTAATTAACTAGTATACTCTCAGAATGTAATTAATGAAAGAGAAATTATAGTTAAATGCTTCAAGAAAATTTTTAGATCAGAAGCATAACGCCTTATGTGGCTTCTAAGAGAGATAATTGAGAGTAAACATACCTACCCCGAAGTGCATGTGGGTTCCACATGTTGACAAACAGGCTCAGCACCATCCAGGAAGTTGCATCATGCGCATCTAAAAAAATAGTTCCATTGAAATTTGTGTGACAATTCCACTAAAGTAATATTTCTCCTAGCCACCTAGTCCAAAATCAATACTATAGGCCTAAAATAAGGTGCCAAAAAAGGAAGAAATTAAAGAAAGTGTCTCTATATATATATTTCCTTGCGCAAGACCTTTAAGACTATATAAATCTCCTTTTAAAAAAGAGCTCTATATAAAGATATAGGGGAAACATTGAAATTTTAAAGAGAAAATAAATGAAATTTTTTTTTAGGCCAAAAAAAAAAATTGTGTTTCCGGTTTCCCGACCGACCCTATTTTTTATGCGCCGACCCTAACACTATTTATTCCAAATCCAGATTACCAACCGTAATTGGTTTAAACAATAGAGTCTTACAAATCAGAGTTAAAAAAACGCTTGTAACTATTCAATAGAAAACACCACTTATCAAAGCGATTTAAAGATTTCTAAGTGCAGATTGACAGTATGGATGAAAGTTATCCTTGGTTATTTTAGCTTAATTATCAATGCAATAAATAGTTTCATAGGGCAGTGATGTGTTAAAAATTAATATAAAGATGTACAAGAAAAAAGCAGAGGCAAAGTTTTTTTTTTATTTCTGGGTGTGGAGACTGCAGACATCGTAAGTCTTTGAATAGGCCCAACAATCATTCACATATTATAAATATGATTTTAAAATGCTACAGTTCAATTGCAAATGAAATTTTTAAAATTAGTCTTAAACCATTAATTATGTATTCATTTTTTTGGGGGGAATTATTGAAAAAATTTAATTCTAAGGCTCTCGTCTGATCAACCAGAATTTCCTCTGTTTCTGAATTCAACACTTACAGTTACAGTTACGATATTAATGTTTCCTGTTATGTCAGTTGACCAGGAAAATAGTACTAATAACCAATTTATGATATATTTGTGGTAATGAGTATTATACTCTGTTAATTTATAGTGGCTGTCATATTTATATTTTCTATTTACATGAAAATAAAATCTTCGTATACATTCTAAATAAACCTTAGATTTAAGAAAGCTTTAATTCTGTAACAGTTGTCTCTATCCACGATTGCTCCACCTGTAATACATTTTCTTATTGTATAGAAAAAGCATATGCTAGGAAAGGGGAAAACTTAAAAGCTCATTTAAAAAAAAAAAAAAAAAAAAAAAAACCGACCTACCTACCCTATTTTAAAATTTGATGAATTAGGAAACACACCTTTTTTTTTTTATTGGCCTTACTAAATAATAGTTAATAGCTAAACAAATCATTTTTTAAAATAAAATGTAGATGTGATGGTTAATTTGTTGACTACATGCCTCCTTTGAAGTAAATCTGCATTTATAATAAATAATGTAAGTTGTATAAGATGTGTATTTTAAGTTTTTTAAACCCCCCCCCCCCCAAAAAAAAAATAAAAATAAAAAATGGAAAAAAAGAGATTTATAATCTTAAATGGTTGAATGAACTGAACTTCCCTTTAATGTCAATATCTTACTTAATATATCTATATTACCAAATCATTGATATTCATGGAAGCTCAGTTGATTTATTCCTATCTATTTTTCTTTAAAAAAAATACCCCACTGAAAGTAGGAGTGGGGAGGCGGTTTAGGGTAGGCCAGACAAACAAAATTAATGTATTGGTTCTTGAACAAATTGTTCAAAATCTAATGAAGTAGGCAATTTTATTTTTTTATTGCAAGAGTTGCAAAGGGAAATGAATTAATATTTAAGCCTAAAATTGAGTTTATTTTTCTTTCCAGATATTAGTAAATTTAATCATTGCAACAGCATTTGGAGTGACAAATCATTTATTTTTTTTTATTTTTGGCCTCATTTAGCTAACAAGATCCCAGGACTAACCTTGATCACTTATTGACCTTCTTCGTTTGTTTCCTTGGGTATGTCCTCAGCCTCACACTCTATGGCAATCTCCTCATATGTCTGTCAGTCTGCCAGTAAACAACAGGCAACATTTGGAACAGAGTCCTCTCGGTTACACATGTACTATATCTGACTTTGTGCTCAATCTAGCTGCAACTAGTGACTTTTCATTCACACGATTTTGAAAGAGGCGTGTGTGACACAGGCTGATTCTACGGCAAATCACAGTCTGGGTTTTGTGTAAAACACGAAGTAAAGTACTCAATGTTAATTCCATTTTCAAAATATCACAGTCACTATCTGCAAAATCAATAGACATGTTGAAAAAATTCTATAAGAAAAAAGAAATAAGGTTAATAAATTTAATTTGTCAAGCTTTTGGTAAAGTTAGAATTCAGAAATAAAAATTTGATATTTAATTTAGAGATAAAGGAAAATCTTGAACAACACAGACATATGTCAATAAAAACAATTTTACAAATAATAGCCCAAATGGGATATAAATTTAAAGTGCAAAAATTAATTTTTTTTGGATTAGGTAATTTTTTACATGCAACACCTTTGGGTAGCAAGTTTTCCAGAAAGCATATAGTTTGCAAGATTGACCCTCAAGAAGTTTTGGATATACTGAGGGAACAATCTGTGTAATAGAACGGTTACAGAAAAAGTTGTTAATCATAAGTTGTTCCATTTCATGTACATGTATTCATATGCGGATTTACCATATTTTTAGCTAATTTCAAATTTTTAGCACTTAAAATTCATATCCCATTTAAGATGATATCTCCCAAACGACAATAATATTCCATTTAGGCGACTGGTCCCAACCTGTTTACATAATTCTTCAGATATTGTACTGTTGTACCTCAACTTGATCTTGAGAGTGATGAGACAGGGTATATTCAACAAGATAGAAGCGTCTTTCTTTTTCTTTTGTCAGGGAGATGAGTTTGGAAATAAATCTTTAAAAATAGTACCTTCTAGTCAGCAAATAATTTTTTTACTCCAAAGTAACTTTGTACCGAATATGTTATTTCGAGGAAATTCGGACTAAACACGTTTCGTAATGTTGACGAAGAAAACAATGGTTAGAACTTTATCATTAAAAATTTAGATTAAGCTTCATTAACTGGTTTGTAAAATGCATACCTGTCAATATTTACTCCTTAGTTATCTACATTTGGGCTCTGTTTAAACGACCCTAACGGCCTTAATTTGTCGGGCAAACAAATTTACTCTTTTTAAAAGAAATTATTTTAGTACATCATTCATAAAATTTAAACCGTAAGCGATACGGTATAATTCCGGATTAGAGAATTAAAAAAATTGTGACATAAAAGATTTCAAATATAACTGAATAGTTTTTGTATGCCTCTCTTTATATTTTTTCTAAACAGAAAACAAACATTCAGAGAGAGAGAGAGAGAGAGAGAGAGAGAGAGAGAGAGAGAGAGAGCTTTGACCAATCACATAAACAAATTTTGCACCTCAATTAAACTGTTATACAATAAGGTGAAATACCCGAAGAGTTTTATTGATTTAGCTCCTTACATTTCCATGACAGAATTTCTTTTTGATAATTGTTATGGTTTTATCGTTATAGTTAATAAATAAGACATAGCTAAACTGCTAGAGAAACTGCTATTTTATAATTCTATGATTTTCAGTGACTCGCGATATCTAACGTTACAAAACTGCATGTTTCTTTAAATCTGCTGAGGAGGAAAGTCCAATGACATAAATAATAAGTGCATTGATCGGGGGGGGGGGGGGCGGGGCGAGTCCAAACCTCCCTGGAGAAATAAAATATACCCGGTAGTATTAAAAAAATAGACATAGGCCTCGTCACCCCACATCCCTTTTCTCTTGAACTGAAATTTGTAGAATACTGTGTCAGAAGATCTATGGGTGAGATGTTTTAACAATTACTGGATCCTAAAAGATCCAATATTCAGTTAGACATAACTTGTCACAATCATCTACGTGTAGACCCCCCACCTCCCCCCAACCCGGACACATTCCCTCCATGCGGACGTAATCACAGGGACCAAGCCCGTTTTAACATTAATTTCAACAAATTGTAACCATATGATAAATGAATAAAATGTTATGGTTACATGGAAATTAATGTTTTGAAACGGGCTTGGCCTCTGTGGATAAAATGCCTAATTTTGATGAATCATTCACCGCCACCATGTTTAGTACATGTACAAACAAAGGCAATTAATTAATATGCTTGCTATACATGATTTCTTGTAATCTTTTGTTTACATGTATTTTACTGTGTGTATTATATTATAGCATATTATATTATATCATCAGCAAATATCAAATTGATTATGTACCGGTAAGTGTGAACGTTTCCTTTAGTCTTACAATAACTCAAAATGCGTGATGACGTTTTAATTTGTGCTCTGACACATGAATAGGCTGAGTGTATTCATTGACAAATGAAATTGAACATCGCAGATTTTCAATGCAATCATAATAATATACACTGAATGTAAATATTTATTAATACATAATATGAAATATACGTGTTCTGCACCACTCATATGAACAAAGTTTACTTTACTTACAACAAATCATCAAATTCATGGAAATAGTCTTGCTTAATCTATATCACTCAGTTTTGGTGTCTATCTGAGAAATTTTATTTTCTTTACATTGCCTTTCTTTACTTCTGATACAAACAGATTGTCATTGTTGTCCACACATAAACCACACGGATACTCTAGATCACAGTTATCAATGTAGCGGAGAAACTGTCCATCCTGATCCAGAATGTGAATACAATTGTTGTAAAAATCTGCTGTCAGGACATGACTCTGACTATCTGTTGTGATACCAACTGGTTTAAATGGTTCCTTTTCGGTAACTGAGGGATGACCGATGTATCTCCATCTGAGTTTCCCGGTCTGATTAACCACCACTACTGCACCAGCCTCATAGTCAGCTACACAGATGTCATGGTTTCTGTTCTCAGTTATGTATTTTACCGTCATATTCCTTGAGTACAGAGGTTTACCTTCATCATCAAACTGAATTGCTTGTTTCTCTGTAGATCCTGAGTAACGGACAACTTTGGATTGATAGTCATTACGACTGATCATGATAACCAGGAGATCACCATTAGAGGCGACACACAGATAACCAGGACTCCATCCCCGTAATCTGATCAACTCTTCTATCTGTCCATTATTTACTTTATTCACTGTACTTGATGTCCCGTCACTGAAAAGTAAATTCCCATCACTGTCTACAGCTATATCACTGGGTCGTTGCTCTGATTTGTTGCTAAGTGTATGAAGTAATACACCTTTAATGTTAAAGCATTTGATATCCTTTGTCAATCCACTCGTCCAAACACAATCTTCATTTAGATAGGTAACACTGCGTAGTTTTTCATACCCAGTCTGTATTGTGGCAACAAGCTCCGGTTCATCCAGTAGTTCTCTCACTGAAGTGTTGGGTTGGTTTAGTGACAAGACATTCTCTTCTGTAGCAGTAGACAAAGGAGTGATCTGGCCAAACAAATTATACAACTTTTCATGGTCTAATGGTTTGGGAATGAATGTTGGCAGTGTAATCTTCACTTTGGGTGGCAGCTTGCTGAACTCTCTGATCTTTGAGCTGTATTCAATGGTAGGAGATACTTCAGTGGATTTCTTGATTTCTTCTATGGCTAGTAATGTTTGATTTATGAGAGCCTGTATCTGTTTGATTTCATCCAAGTGTTTTTGTAATATGTCTCGGTGTTTTACTTTTATCTCACTGATTTCAGTTTTCTTTTTATTGATAATGATGTCGATTTCTCTGTGCCATTGCTCTCCTTGTTTAGACATTGCTGTCGTCAGTTTCTCATATCCTCCATCCAGGTTGGCAAGCTGATTTTCCATGTCAAGTGCAATTTCGTCATAGGTAGGAGAAATAAGATTTTCTAACTTATTTGCCTCGTCCGCAATAGCATTTTTCTTTGTCGTGTAAACTTCGGAAACGTCTACAAAAATATGTCCTTTATGTGTTTCTGATGCAGTACAAGAAGAACAAACAAATATGTCGTTGCAATTCTTGCACTGCAAGTCACAGTTTTTGTGTGGATGTGTCGCACATTTTGGGTAAATCAGAGTTGATCTTCGTTCCTGGAAAGGGACTATTTTATGTTTGTCATATCCATCTGAAATGTGATCAGCTATACAGAGCTTGCAGAGGTTGACATGACAAAAGTCACAGTAGCTGTGTACTATGGCAGTCTCACAAAGGTCACATCGGTGCACGTCCTGGGCACTAGAATGAGGATCCATCGCTTTTCTAAAAATTTAATGAAGAAATTAAGCGAAAAATTAAATATACTGTTTGTCTTAATTAAAACAGAGACATAAATAACATTATTTATGTCTCTGGTATTAATTGTTAATATTAAGAGCCCACGTGAAAACCGTATGTTGCAGCCCTGCTTTTATCAAGGGTTTACAATAACCAAATAGAATTATTAACTTGCATCAGTTGATAAGCATTTAAGCATTAAATATATTTGTTTATGGTCAACTCATGCAGAAAATTAAAACGAAAGTACTTATTTGAAAGATACTTATTTAAAAGTAAAACAACTAACGTTACACGTAGGTATCTCAATTTTCGTCTAATAAATAAACTCAATTATAAGCGGCAAAAACCTTGTTTAAAATAAATCAATTTACATATTCGTTGAATCAGACATCCAACATGGCTGAGCTTGCTTGTATGGAATGTGGTCACCTGACATCAAGAATTGAAAACAATTAGAGTTATTCCCCATGTATCACAATTCTGTACCCCCCCCCCCCTTTCCATACTGGCAGTCCCGATGACTTAATTTCAATTGTAGTACATATATGCAAGAATGTTGGAGTTTTGACAGATACTGTACTGTATACAGTAACGTTATACAATTCAAGATAAACCAACGCAGCGTGTTATGCATGAATCTAGGATGAAATCTCATATAGCACCTACAATTCAGCGGCCCAATTTTTTTTTTATATGAAGCCTTGTAATTTAAAACATCTTACATTCTTTAGATAATGCCGTATATCGGGTATTTTGTACGTGCTGCCATGTTTTACTAATTTTGATTTTTTTTATTTAATTGACCTACTAGTATCTGAACAAAGGAGTACACGTGACTAATTGCGCTTGAGTATTCTATGGGTTTAAAAACGAAAGGCGATTAATTATATGTAAACATTACAAACCTACATAAATAATGTAAATAAAAGTCCTGTAAAGAAGTTTTATCATGGATTAAAAAAAATCCCATGCAGGTTCATATAGATTAAAAGTAAACCATGACTTTCAACATTTATATTTTGCTAGCTTACTGAAGGCTGTATAAGCATACTGTGATATTTAATTAAGGGGGCTCTTATAAAAATTAGCAACTGACATGGAGGTGGAATCCAGTTTTTGAAAACAAAATAAAGATGCAGGAAGAGCTCTGGAGAACATGGGGGAATAGCTGCTCACTGTTCGAAAGCTTTCCAAGTGTACAAGACAAATTATGAAGTTTTAAGATTTTCATAGTTTTATCTTCTGTTATAAGATATAAAATATCAAAAAATATTCATTGATAAAATTATCAAAAATAATTCAAATCAATTCAAAAAATTCTTGAAATTTATAAAATGATATTTTTTCATTATGTCACGGGGTCGTTATTCCTCGTACAAAATAAATAAATAAAAGGATGGTCCAGTTTCCAACATTACTTTATTATGGCATTCGTGAATAATAATGATGATAAGAAGGTGACCTGAAATGAAAACACTCATACAATTGACGCATACATTTTTATAATATTTAGATATTTTAATTTTAAGATAAAAACAATTAAAGAAAGTATTTCTCACCAAATTCGCCTTCAGTAAAACTTAATAGTAATAGTTTGAAACTAGTGACAATCTCAAACTATTAAGTCAGACCAGTTGTAAAACTGTCTCTGTCTGCTGGCAAACGAGTTATGTTCTAAAATCACGGTGCAAAGCATTATAAATTAAGTGTTATCACTCACACTTGCGCACTGACCATACACACCCATGAAAACCTGTTTTTCCACTACCAAATATAGACATACAGTAGTAATTACCGTATTTGGTAAATCACAACCCAAAATAACACAATCACGTGACAGAACACGAATACCACTCAAACACGAGTAAACTATGAATGAGTTAATAATGAAATGTATGGATGAATGAATGAGTAAATAAATGAATTACTAAATACTAAATTATACTCAATTGTATCCCTGTGACATTCTCCCCCGCTTAAATAAAATGTCTCCTGACATTTCTTAAGGGAGAATACTGAAAAGAATAATAACCTCTCCAAATCATATAACTTAATACTGTTACTAAATATTTAAAATATATATTATTCATATTAGAATAATATCATGTTCTACCGTCTATGACATATTCTATCGACAAAATCTAACTAAATCATCTTATCAACACTAAAATAATCATACCACATTCTACTTATACTACAAAATTAAAAACAAATATTCAGGAAAATATGTAATTAAAATACAACACAATATGCGATTCTGTCTGCAGAATTTCACTATTCTGTCTGCAGAATTCCACTAATCTACCTGTGACATTCTCTCCTTGTCATACATACCAGACCTGAGTTTGTTGGGGAGATACCCAGGTACCATACCTTTCTGGGGGTTTTCTAACCCTTTCAGACCTCCTTGGTTCCGTTATTTCCGGTGTTGGCGATTCAAACGTTGTTGTTGAATTCCTTGTGATAGATGACCGACCAGTTGAATGAGGTGATCCCATTGTGGAGTACTGCCGAGAACTATCATATGAATCTGCCGTTGATTTTCTTTCTGAAATACTCAAATTTCGTTTAGTTTTACCTTTCCTTTTTCTAATGATAGTTCCTTCATCACTGGATTCTGATTCTGAAATATCTGATTTCTCTGATGATTCTTTTTGCTCTGGTCTTGGCATCTTCTCAGTTGACTCTATATTTGAACTAGAAGATTCAGTTATGCACATAAAAGGCAATAAAAGATTTCTATGTAACGTTCTTATTTTCCCAGACACCTCATTTTTGACTCTATAAACTGGAATGTTTGAAACAGGCTGTTCTACTACAACATACGGGTCTCTCTCCCACTTATCTGAGAGTTTGGCTTTGCCTGAAAACACTAACATTTTTACTAACACTCGATCACCAATATCTAGTTTCTCAAACCTAACACCGTGATCATAATTCTCTTTATACCTGTTCGAGTTCCTTCCGATGTTACCCCTTGCCATCTTGTAAGCGTAGTGTAATCGTTTCTTTAACTTCTGGGCATAGTTTTCTCTACTTCTTACCTTTTCTTGTGAATCCTCTAATCCAAGATAGGCATCGATGGCTAATCGTGGATTCCAACCAAACATAAGGTAGTGCGGGGAAAAGCCTGTAGTCTCGTGCTTTGTCGCGTTATAAGCGTGAACTAATGGTAAAACGTAAGTTTTCCAATCTTTCTTCTGCTCATCGTCGAGTGTCCCCATCATTTTGAGAAGCGTCTGATTAAATCTTTCTACCTGACCGTTACCCATTGGGTGATACGGCGTCGTTCTACTCTTCTTTACTCCGGCAATCTTGCAGAGCTCCCTAATAACACTACTCTCAAAGTTTCTCCCTTGGTCGGAATGTATACGCTCTGGGAAACTATAGTGGCAGATAAATTGCTCATACAGTACCTTTGCTGTTGTTGATGCCAGTTGATTCCTGGTCGGAACAGCCATTGCGTATCTCGTAAAGTGGTCTGTTATTACAAGTATATTTTCATACCCACCTTTTGACTTCTCCAGAGTAAGAAAATCAATACAAACAAGTTCCAGAGGTCTTGTTGTATGAATGGACACCAATCCAGTTTTTGGTATATCTCTTGTCTTGCTTCTTACACACCTCTCACACTTTTCTACCTTGTCAACCACATCTGCATACATATTGGGCCAGAAGAATCGCTGTTGAACTAACCAGTAGGTTCGATCTCGCCCTTGATGACCCATGTCATCATGCAGTCCTATGAGTACACTACTCCTATACTTACCAGGAAGAACTAGCTGACGAACTTCCTCTCCTGCAATCACCGCCTTTCTCACCAAGATTCCTCTCTCAACCACCAGTTGTCTCCATTCCCTTAAAAGTAACCTCACTGGTTCTGATTCCTGTTGCAGATTATTACCAGATGGTTTGACCCCGCCGTTTAACAGATCCTTGACTCTACTTATAACTTTATCCTTACCTTGTTCCTCTTGCCAATCGATGTTGCTAAGCTTCTGCAGTGTTTCATCGACTTCTTCTGACTTCAGCTTCATTGACTTTCCAATTACACAGCTCTCCGCTAAAGGGTTAACCTTTACCAATGCAGCTAGAGAAATAGCTTTAACCACATCCGAAAACAGTTCTTGTTGTGGTGGATTTCTTGATAACCCATCTGCATCTCTATTGAGCTTACCTGATCTATATGTAATATTAAAATCGTAAGCTGACAATGATGCCAACCAACGATGAGAGGTAGCATCCAGCTTGGCTGTTGTAGTAACATAGGTTAAAGGATTATTATCAGTCCTTACCTCAAAGTGATTACTATACAAATAATCGTGGAATTTGTCTACTACAGCCCATTTCAAACATAAAAACTCCAGTTTATGAGCTGGGTAATGTTTCTCTGGTTGTCTTAAACCCCTACTTGCATAAGCAATAACTCGCTCAATACCATCATGTACTTGATATAGAACAGCCCCCAAACCATCTGAACTCGCATCTACGTTCAAGACAAATGGTTGGGTAAAATTGGCATAAGCAAGAATAGGAGGATTTGTAAGCTTCTGTATGATTAAATCAAAAGAATCCTGTTCTAACTCACCCCATTTCCACTCTGTCTTTTTTCTCTTCCTTGCGTTTTTCTTTGCTGCTTTGTGTGTTGGTTGTCCAATCAGTAGGTCATTCAAGGGCTTGACTATTCTGGCATAGTCCTTGATGAATCTGCGATAATATCCTGTGAAACCTAAGAAAGATCTTAATGACTTCACACTACACGGAATCGGCCACTTCTTTAAAGCAGATGTTTTATCAGGATCAGTCATAATCCCCCTTTCAGACACTACATGACCTAAGTACCGAACTTGACTTTTAAAAAATTCGCATTTCTTTGGATTTAATTTCAACTTATAGTCATGCAATCTCTGAAAAACAGACTGTAACCTCTCAAGATGTTCCGTGAATGTACTGGAAAATATAAGGATATCATCAAGAAAAAGTAAACACTCTTTGAGATTCATGTCCCCCATGCAAGTTTCCATAAGTCTTTGGAATGTTGCAGGAGCGTTGGTCAGACCAAACGGCATCCTGTTACATTCAAAGAACCCTAGTGGACCTACCGTGAACGCTGTCTTTCTCTTGTCCTCCTCTCGGATCTCCACCTGCCAGTAGCCTGACTTTAAGTCTAACTTACTGAAATAAGTAGCCCCGTCTAACCTGTCTAGCGTGTCCTCAATCCTAGGTAAAGTGTAGGCGTCCTTGATTGTCCTGTTATTTAACTTACGCAAATCGATACAAAACCTTAAGGACCCATCCGCCTTCCGGCACAAAACAACATTGGAGCAATATGGACTACTGGACTTTCTAATAGCGCCAGCCTCTAACATCTCACGTAAATTTTGTCTTACCTCTTCAATCATTCCCGGGGGAATTCGCCTGTATGGTTCTCTGAAGGGTACATCTGTCGTTAAGTGTATCTCGTGTTTCACCACATCCGTCCGCCCGAGATCGGTCGGGGATGTAGAAAACAACCCACGCCATTTCTCTAAAACACCATATACCTCCTTACACTGCTCTGTAGAAAGATTATCTGTATTTACCTTCACTCCTAAATCTGTTAATGGTTTGTGATCTTTCGTCTTGTCAGTAGTCGGTGTTTCCGGATTCCAAGTATCCATTACTCTAACCTGACTTACCTGACACAAATTTGTTTTCGGCAGAATCTTGATAACACTTGCCGATATATTACATACCTTAACGTTGACCCTTTTGTTTCTACCTGCATTCTTCATGGATAATAGCCCTGGACAAACTATCACTCCTTGTTGCCCATTTTCAGACTGCTCTGTTAACACTGACTCTACAGAGGAATCTACATTACGAACAATACCTCTAATGTACTTAACTTCATTAGGTTTTAACTTAATAGGAAATCTGTTCGTAGTTTTTACAGGTAAACAACAGTTCAAATTCAAATTTTCAATTGCACTTTTCCAAGCACTGTCGGACATATCTGAAAATTCTTTACAATATCGAATTACATTGGTACCCACAATGACAGGGATCTTAGAACTGTAGTCTGAAGTCTTTGTCACTAGAACTGGGACAAAAAGTGGTTCTTGGAGAAATGGTAGCTTAACAGAAGCCTCAATATAACCAAGAAATGGTAACTCACTGCCATTTGCGCCGTACACATTCAGCTGAAATTCTGAAATGTTATGTAATTCAGGCTTGTTAGTCAGAGAATTATAAAACTCTTCTGATACCGTAGTGACCATAGATCCACTATCTATGAGACCAATGACCTCTTTTCCACAAAAATTAACAGTACTTGTATTTGATGGACCAACCATTCTCTGTTCTAAAGTTGTAGGGCACTTACTTTTCTCTTCCATTTGCCCTGCAGTGGAAGAGACTACTCTTTTGGGTCACTCCTGATTTTGTCTTCAAATGGTTTCTTGAAATACCTACCTCTGTTGTTTCCTCTGTTGTACGAATGCCCCCTCCGAAATGCTCGTCCTCTGCCATAAAACTGAGTGTTTGGAGGAGATAATTCATTACTTTGATTATGCATTAGTTCTACTTTCTCTAACCTTTTTTCAATACTTTGTAGTGTCTTGAGTAACTCCTCGTTAGTTGTAGACTCTTTCTCTACTCTTGCTGTACCAAGGTTCTGATGAGCTGTCGACTTTTCGCTGGCCTTACTGCTGCATAGTTCCTCCTGTTCAATCTTTCTGATTTCTTTAAGTAAACTCTGAAAATCTTTCACGGAATCAAAAAGATACCTAGTTGCACTTCTCAAAGGTTTGCTTTTAAGACCTGTCCAAAATTTACTACACAAGATAGATTCTTTTGCAGCATCACTGATATGACCTTGTTTGATAGCTTTACACAACGTTGACTCTAATCTTGAACCATATTGAACAATAGACTCAGTGTCCTTTTGACAATCATTATAAAAGCCCTGCATTAAAGTTTCACTGCTACTGACTAAGCCGTAAAAACCTTCAAGTTTAGCTAAGACCTTATCTACCGTAGTTGATTCCCCAAGGGATACCAACATTGACCTTGCTTCACCCCTTAAAGAATTTCTGATAGTCTGAAGCAATAAAGCCTCAGGAATAGCATGCGAATTCTGTAAACATTTCACTTCAAAACTCCAAACATCGTAGCTAATTTCACTCTTGTTTGGTTCAAGACTACCACTGAATATAGGTAATTTAGGTGTTACATCAAAATTACTTTGCAGTAATGATGCATTCGAACCAGGGAAATTGAATGGTCCAGCATTTCCTATGATAGGAGTGCTAGCTTTCAATGCCATAAGATCGTCATATTCTTGGTTACTTATTACCTTATATCCGGGTTGCTTTATACCTGGGTCTACCAAAGATGTATTTGTTTTTGACAATCCTCGGCCACGCCCCTTCTTTGGTTTCGCTCCCGCTTCTTGATCAACACCTGTTAGGTTTTCACCTCCTTCTGCCATATCAACAATTCAAAATCTGACAAAAACAAACTGCAAACTGATGAATTTAAAGCTGAAAATAAATCGGCACTAGAATGAATACTTAAATTGCTCTATTGTTTTCAACCGACACTCTAGATACTTTTAAGCAACACTTAATGCAAACTAGTCTATTCACTACTGCACTAACTAATCACTACAGTTATTAATTACTCTAAGCTATATGATAAGTATAAAATCATGCAAATGAATGATAATGATAGTTGTAATAAGAACAAAAACAGATGACAAAGAATTTGGGTTCAGTACAAACACTTCAGAACTAGTAAACCGACTGAAAAATCAACTCAAACTTGAAACCAAAATTCAAAATGAATTTCACCGATTTTCTGCAAGATTCTCACATTCTGTAAACAATTAGTGCTTTATATGCTCAAGTAAGTGCAGTAAAGGGTTAGTAACAAATCTGATTGTCTTCGTCTGGATCTGTCAGCTGTCAATGGTCCTGAAATTTAAGTAAAAGTTATTTAGTTTACGCGAGGTTACTCAAACTCACTAACTAAACACGCAAGCTCTATCACACATGAAATGATGAATGGTACAATAGCAACATGAGAAATGAAAGAAATGATAAACAGTACAATGATAGAAATGAGAATAAACACATAAAATATATTCAGTGTAAAATTATATCACTCGCAGTCGGTCACAATAAGTTCACTGAAGTCACTCAAGCGAAACTGAGTGTTCGACTTTCCTCGCCGTCCTAGATTTTGACCCGATAACAGTCAATCCCGCACGGATCCTGTATATACGGTCGCTATCTTCCGGAATTCCAATGGCCTGGCCAGAATATTCAATACATGAAGTAGAAATAACAGGAAACACAGTGATGTATTTCACACAAAATCAAATAGTTGAGCGCTCACATGAATATATATACCGGTATTTCTGTTTTCCGGATGACGGTTTTATATTTGGAATTCGGTCACCCGAGTCGACTTTGTCGTACGCACGTGCCAGATGAAACTCCCAGTGTTTTCCACAAGTAAGGCCTATATGCTGGGACAGAAGTTGGAATTTACGTTGGAATATTCGTTGTTGGATACGTTGGATACGTTGGGCGCCATTTGTCACGGGGTCGTTATTCCTCGTACAAAATAAATAAATAAAAGGATGGTCCAGTTTCCAACATTACTTTATTATGGCATTCGTGAATAATAATGATGATAAGAAGGTGACCTGAAATGAAAACACTCATACAATTGACGCATACATTTTTATAATATTTAGATATTTTAATTTTAAGATAAAAACAATTAAAGAAAGTATTTCTCACCAAATTCGCCTTCAGTAAAACTTAATAGTAATAGTTTGAAACTAGTGACAATCTCAAACTATTAAGTCAGACCAGTTGTAAAACTGTCTCTGTCTGCTGGCAAACGAGTTATGTTCTAAAATCACGGTGCAAAGCATTATAAATTAAGTGTTATCACTCACACTTGCGCACTGACCATACACACCCATGAAAACCTGTTTTTCCACTACCAAATATAGACATACAGTAGTAATTACCGTATTTGGTAAATCACAACCCAAAATAACACAATCACGTGACAGAACACGAATACCACTCAAACACGAGTAAACTATGAATGAGTTAATAATGAAATGTATGGATGAATGAATGAGTAAATAAATGAATTACTAAATACTAAATTATACTCAATTGTATCCCTGTGACAATTATTTTTTTTAACTATTTGAAATCGGATTCACCGGAGGGCACTATATTTTTCCTCTGCGTCCGTCAGTCCGTCAGTCCGTCCGTAAGTCTGTCTCTCTCTCTGTCCGTCCGTCTGTCCCACTTCAGTTTTCCACACTTTTTTTTTATGCGTTTGAGGAATAATATGAAATTTGCTGAACAGCTTCAAAATGTCGAACTTCAGATCAAATTTACACTATTGTATAGTCTAGTTCTAGTTGGCATATTTTCGGAATAACAATGCATACAATCCAAAAGATGTGAAATGTGTTAAAGATATCACGTTCTTGAATGATTGTTAAGATTACATGGGTCAGATAATGCTTCTTAATATAGGAAGTTGGCATTGTTGACATTCCACAATTCTCTAAAACAGTGGTTTATCCTGGACAAAATTGCACAAACAGACAGATTGACTGATGGATTTATTAAAAATATTCTTAAACCTTTTTCATTTACAAATTCAGAACACAGAGCTTTGCATATAATTGTATAATTTGTCAAACTATGTAATTTATGAAATAATTACCTAAATTAAGGTCTACGTACAGTGCATGTGTTCCATGATACTTACATTTATGATCAATTTTTAGAATTGTCTACAAAAAATAAAAACTCCACAAAACGAAACCCAAACTGTAAAATGATGAATGCAGCTATATGCAACCTGGGGGTGTACAAATATTGATTTTAATTCCGAGTTTCCATAAAATTTTCATAAGTCTGGTTCTCACGCTATATAGAATATTTTTTTTAAAAATAGGTATGTATGAAATGGCGAGTTCCTATTACTATTTAGAGTTGAAGTACATGTATATTAGCATGCTTGAAAAACATACGAAACAATGCACATGTATTATATATTTCTTTAAAAAGTTGCCTACATTAAACTGATCATATTAGCACACGATATTGACGATTTCTTATATTTTATTCTTGTATCAACACGAGAGTCTATTGTTTTTGCTGTCTTTTAAAAAAATTAAATGTTTCCCATGTGGTTCATGTATGGACGGAAGATTACATCATAACTTGGAAATTCCCTTCCGCATAAAACGTGTACTAATGTGCATAGTTGTATTCGAAAAGCATACCAGTTTAAATGATGTTGAAAGTAGACAATATTTAGTGCTGATTATGACTTTTAAAACGTAATGTTTAATATGTTGTACAAATGAATACATATATTTTTGGAATATGATCACAATATCAACCAAACATTACACAGAAATCTCCTTTACATAAAGATGTAAAGATTTGTCACCTCTATAGCCATTTCGTGTTGCTCAAACTTCACCAACAGTGTGTCTCTTCGTAATAGCTGTAGATGTGTAGCTCTCTGGTTGAAAAAAATCGGAGAAACAGACTGATTTGTCTATCTGAATTTGTTCAACCAAAGAGCTAGTATACAGATCTGCAGCTATCTTCGTAACAAATGTACAATGCCCTTGAACCAGTCATATCACATCTCTGGGTTAAACTTAGCCAGGAGCATATTTTATCTCTATTTGGCTCAAACAGTAAAAAAAATACACACATCGCCTAAAGGATTTGAAGTTTCTATAGCCAGAAGTCAAGGTCACTCGGTCAAGGTCGTATGAATTTTCCATGCAAATTCCTTGTCCAAGAATATTTTCTCTTCCTTTTATGAGACTCATTCTTCATCTACAGTGTTAACATGAAGAGTGCAGTGACCTTGAGTTGTTTCTAATGTCAAGGTCGATACATTTTTTCTCATTTCCTTTGTCCCTATTTGGTCATATGTGTACCCACCCCTCCCCCGGTCAAAATGAACATATATGAAGGATGTGCAAAACTCATGGACTTTGTTCTTGAGTGGTAGTCATGGAATTGCATGATAGCAATCCTTGCCACTAGCAAACTATCTCCCCCTTTTACACTATCTGACTCGCACTTTACATTTTGAGATGGTCACTTTCCTATTTAGTTACACCTTCATCTCTACATCGTCTATCTTGTTTTACCCCCCCCCCCCCCATTTCAGGTTACATTTACCTTTTGAGATAGTTAGTCACTACCCTATCATGCATCTATCTTGTTTTAATTTGCCCCCCCCCCCCCCCCCAGTTAATGGTTGTTTGTTGCCCTATTTTTCATGTTACATACAGGCAGAATATAGAGATATGTAACAGTTCTGTTTTGTTACAGCTTTCCATTCGGTTGTAAAAAAAAAAACACCAAAAAAAACACCAGTATCATTTGTAAGTTGAATTTATTAAGGCACACTTGGCTGGTTACCAGCCCTCGCTTCCCCAGTCATACACCACCAGTTTAATCTTTATATATAATACACATGTATATGTATATACCACATTATTAAAAAAAGAATTGAAGAAACTCTTTACAGACTTGCAATTCTGACAAGTTTATACAAGTGTGCACATATTTATTGCATTTCTATCCTTTTTTGATGTGCACTAGAATTGATACATACATATACATCTAAATGACCCCTCCCCCTTTTTTGACATTGAAAAATAAAATAAATAGATGGGTTTACATTTATATACTACAGCCAATGCATTTTTTTTCAATTCTGACAATTATATTGATGCACCTGATTAGATACATATATATACTTGAAACATATGGTATATACCATAAAAGACAAGATAAAAGAAAACAAGCAGATTTAATTATACATTTTCAGTTAATAATGTATTCTTTTATGAAACATCAACAAGACTTGAGAGCGAAAAATATCAAATATTCTAGTCTTAATTAATATACTGAAAAGTAAAGAATACTGAAACATCATTATGTAGATATAGACAATTATTAAAACAAAATTAGAAAGAGAAAAAAAAAGAATACAGTTTCAATCAATACTTATTTAAAAATCAAGATGTAAATTTGAAGGATAATACATGAGATTATAATGACATATAGATCAAACAGATTTAGTTTTCAGTCAATCTATATGACTTGAAATGAAGAATACATAATGAAAACTGATTATAAAATTGTTAAGTAACAATAATAATAAATGAATGTATCATGGATTGTGCTTCAGAATAGAGAGATATTTAAAAAACAAAAAGATCTTCTCATGCATGCACACATACTACCAGTTTATACATATTTAAAACAAAAATCAGAATGCCATTTTAACTGCTCTACTATTTCTAAAAAAACAAACGTGAAGATTCATTCATATTAATTTCACACATGCTGATCAGAATGATCTTGCTTAACAGCTTGAGGATATTGTCTTTTTTAAAGCAATGTCATAAGTTCCAAATTCATTAAGTAGGGCTAGATGGTCGTTGCAATTTTTAGACTATAATAATCTCATTGAAACAAAGAGCTCTATACAGAGAATTAGGCAAAATATTAACATTTTAGAGCTAAAAGATTTGAATTTTTGTTTCACTAAATCATAGTTATAAGTCAAAAATATTATAATACAGGTAATTGTTTCAGAAATATCTGATAGATAATTTGTTGTTTCACTAGATACAATGTAATGGCTATTAGCCAAAAATATCATATTACCATAAACTTTTTTTGGAACAGATCTAATGGATAATTTGTTAACCGCCCACCCTCCTTAAGTAGAATTGTTGTAAACAAAAAAAAAGGTGTTTGATAGATAAACGTATGTAAATGTGCTTCAAAATTGATTACATGTATTCCAATTAACTTGTATTTGCAGATCAACCACATGTGTAAAGCAAACAGAACAAATTCTAAACCAAACTCAGCAGACTGAAGAAAACAGGTGACAGATAATTTAGGTATCCAGTTATGATTTTTCAACATTAACCTATGTTAGCTCTTGCTCTCCTTTCAACAGAGAGAGAGAGAGAGAGAGAGAGAGAGGTGTTTATATAATCTGGTCAGTCATCTGGTCAGAATACACATACAGGGCACAGCCTCTAGTACATGTAACATATGCAAATTAATACATACATTCTAAAACAAAACAAAAAATAACCAATTAAGTTAATTATCTCAAATATTCGCCCACTTCTACAGAATCACATATATAACACAATGGGTATTGGATTTCATTGGTACTGATTAAAGAAGTATGTAATACTAATTCTTACATATATATACATTAAAATATACTAAACCAAACACGTTCCACATTATTCAATAGCATATAACAACATCAAAGTAAATATATACTCTTCATTATACACAAAGTAAAAAACAAACATGGAATGTATCGTATAAAGGTGACTTTTCTTTCTATACTTAGGGCTTAAAGCAGACTCACAGTTTGACCTTAAGTGGATGGCATGTCCATAATATATATGCATATTTTTTGCAAATAAAGGCTGGATAAAGGGATGTTTAAAGCTTGGACCCCTAAAATTCTACAACAAAACCGTCCAAGACCTTTAGCTGGGTCTATGCAGTAAGAAATGCAAGCTATCTGCTAAAAGTTTGACAATCTGGACTTCTCCTTCATGTATTCATAGAGGCTTGTCAAAAAGAATTAAAAGTCAATAAAATATTAGTCAATTTGACTTCATATTCAAAACCAAGCTAAATGCCAAATGCATACACTTGAAAAATCCCACAAATGAAGATCAAATATTGTGTGTTTAACTGGAATTTTCAGGAGATAAAGGGGTAGTTTTGTATCTCAAAAGGTAAATAGCCAAAGAGAAATCATATACTTATTCTAATTTAAAATTTGAGTCATTGGTTTAAGAATGCAAAAAATAACAAAGAACAAATGTACGTCCTTTTTGGATCTTAACACGTCTGCATTGATAACCAGTTATACATTGTACACTACTTCAAGATAAGGCTATGTTAGTATATTGTGTCCATTAAGATACCGGTATACAGAAAAAATACTGAAGCTATTTGAAGAAATATTCTTTTAAGAAAAAAAAAGTGATAAATAAATACACAGGTATGAACAATCTTCAACAAGAAAAACAACGCTTTGAATATTTTGCTAAAATATTTTGTAGCCGACAATTAAAACACAGATATATAATTTAAGATAGTTTTAACAAACAAGCATATCCTTTAATCAACTTTAAAGTCAACTTTTTGTGTAGTTTGTGATTCTCTGAGCAAAATCAACAACAATGGGGCAGGAATGTCTGGCAAAAAATCACAGACTTCTGTGTATGACAAACATAATTATCGCAAAATGTGAACAATATAATTCTTAACTAACTAGCACCAATTAGATCTTATAAGCTTGACCACAACTTTGAAAAATTAAATGACTATTGCAATAAAACTCTGGCAGGTACCTTATACATTAGTTTGTATGATAAAGCATTGAAACATGATTAATAACCCAAAACGAAAATATCTGATTATTACAGAGACTTTATTTTGTCTCAAGATTTTTGAATACCTATGAAAAAATTCATGTGCTTTATCATCTGAGCAAAATCAATTCTTTAATGAAAAATAAATCAATCAATTAATTTTTAATTCAATATTTTGAATTAAAATTAAAGTACTTTCTAGATTCCAAAAATCTAAAGCTATAAGTACATTATGTTTAAAGTACTGTCAAGTAAGCCTATTTCCTTCTTTGAATGACTGACTTCTTCAAGATATATGAATACATCTTCATCAGCCATCAATTTCGATGAAATCTGCAAACTGACACAAGTTAATATTAACATGATTTTTTTTTCTCCGATGACAATGTATTTCCTCTTCTTTCCCTCCTGCAGTTATATATGGCATACAGAAAGAGATCACAGATCTAGCAAAGTGTTTACGACTAAGAAACCATTGTCACATCAACATAGAAAAATACTGTTTGCATAGAAAAATATTCCTCTTTCTTTTTTTTTCAAATATACTATCAAATTTATCACACATGTTTTTTTAAGCAGTATGATGTTAAACTGTTATCCCAAATATTGGGGTTTGGCAGTTGTACATTTTTTTTTGGTGGGTGAATATTTCTCTTTCCAAAGGGAGAGAACCCTTCACACCACAACAGCAGTAGTTGTCTGCCCCTTAGTTGTTCCTGATTATCCCACTAGGTGACTTCCTCTTCCAGGTCCAGATCTGTCTGTCTATCCCTGTGCATGTCTTCATGGTCAGTTTCTGACCGTCCACGCTGGTCTCCATGCACTTCTGTGTGTTGGCATGGTAAATGGAGTTGTCCTGTTCATAAAAGTTACAATGTGTGAAAAGGAACGTACATGTATGCATGTACTGTTCACCCCACTTTAATTGATGGAGCCAATATTGCTAACCAACTTTTATCGTGTACAAGAAAAAATTTATAAAAGTTGATAAAATATCTTCCGTAAACCAGTCTTTTCAATATGAGTCATTCTAAATCATTTAATCCCTAGAAAAGTGTTAATAAAAGTCGGCGTAAATAAAAGCTGAATAACAGTAATTTTTTTTATAGGTCACCCTAAACCATTTATTTTATGTAAATGGTGGTCGCAAACATAGAGTCACTGCATATTACTGTGGAAACAATAGATTTCATGGTAGCTCAATTTTCGTTTAATTCGTGGGTACCTCTCATCCATGAATTAACATCCTCCATAAATTAATAAATTGGGATAAATTTGCAGGTTTAGGAGAATACACGAATAAAGTCCCCACAAACCTTGAAAATTTCAGCAATCCATGAAAAATGGCCCCACGAACTTTAATGATTTCACAGTAATTTAATAATAATTTTTTATTTGTTTGACCTTGACCTACCTCTCTGTATTGCCACTCCTGGTTTCCTTTCTGGCCGTGGCACGGATAAACAATGACGCTCTCTCCTCCAGAATAATCCAGGCATCCATCGTCTCGACGGATTTCTCCGTTCTTACTCAACATCCAATACTACAATTATACAATAAAACCATCAATTCCTGTCGGATTTAAAAAGTCATTTAAGAAATAAACAACGTTATTTAGTGAACATGGCGTTATGAATAGCAATTGCTCTGTTGGCATATTCCATGATGTGCGCTAGCGCATCAGGGAAAATATGCCAGCAGAGCAGTTGCTATTCATAACGCCATGTTCACTAAATAATCGTTGTTTATTACTTATATTTGCATTTTACCACTCGCAAATACCCTGTATTAGCCTAGACCTTGACATTTAGCTATTACATCAGAAGTAAACATTCAGACTGTAATGTATCTTTTTAATTTAAAATATTATCAAAAACATGTTTTAATATTGCATGTGAATACGTTAATTTTAATGGAGTTGGAGAAAAACACATGATCATGATGTATCGTATAGTGGTTTAAATCTATAACGTCATGGAAAAGTATATATTAATAACATTACACCTTTATGACGTCATAGTATACTGACAGAGCAATTGCGATTATAGAGAAATAATTGCAGCTCCTCCTTATGGGCTTACAGTGGGAAAGAACAATGGAAATGCAAATACAGAATCTTGCACTCCAGACTTTAAATACTATACTGTTCTTAATATATATAAATCTTCATTGAATTAGTGTATACCCTTCAACCATAACATTATAGGTAAATCTCAAACATATCATGAAATTTAATTTAAAAAAAAAAGACAGTTTAAGTACTACTAAGGACAATTTATTTTTACAAAACCAATTTCAATAAATAGTAGATAATTTGTAACTTTAATGTTTATAATCATATTCATAATTTAAAATAATTTTAGGAGAGAACATTTATAGGCAATGTACCTGCTGTTCAATCCAATTCATTGTATTCATTTATACTTGAATAAAATACTTATCAAATTAAATCAATTGATAAATCAATCAAGATCTGTGAATTTGACCACACCCACCTGGTTGCCCCCCTGGTTGTGACAAGGCCACATGTTGACCGGTTTGTGGTAGTTGTGGTTATCCACCGCACTGTCGATACACATCGGCTTGGCCTTGCTGCGGATCTGTAACCAATGCATAACTTAACGTTAAAATTTATGCAAACTTTAAAATTGCCAATTTTCTAATATATTAGGCTTCAATGGCAGTGGGTACGCCTGTTGAATACGTGTTGAATACGCGTGTTGAATAAGATAAATATATGTAGTTTGTTATGCAATATTATCATAGTATTGCTAACATTTTAAATAACCTGATTATGCGTGTTACTCTTCATTTGAGAAAATTAACTGTACTGTTGTGGCTGACCTATCCAACATTGAAATTCAATATAGCAATTTAAAGCAAGTCTATTTCTTAGGGCCATAAATATCTAATATGGCACAGGATTAGCTCTTTTTTTACTTCAATCTTGTCTGTATTAAAAAAAACATGAAAACAATGAAAGATGAGACGATAAAATGATGATCTTATCTTTCGTACCTCTCCAGAAGCAATGGCTTCCCCTGGAACAAACAGGTCTGGGTAGACATTTTTGACGAACCAGTCGAAGCTATGGCACTGCAAACGTTCCCGGAGCTTCTTTCTGTCGGTGACATCTCCGTAATCTCCCTATGGAAAACAATGTATTCATCCATTATTTATCTAAATTAGTTTAATTAGATTATTGTTGACTTTACATTATACAATTTACATTTTCCAAATGAATATCCTCAATTTGTTATTCAAGAGTATGTCATTTTTCATAACAAATTAAAAACATTTTGAGAGTATTGCACAACCAAAACATCATCTAAAAGCTGCCCCAATTTCTATTTCTGAATCAGTTCTTAAAATCATCCAGATAAAAATAAGCTAAGATAAGAGGGGCAGGCCAGACTAACTGACAAACAGACAGACAGATTTTACTTTAGTTTCATATTCAGGGAACTAAAAATCAAAAGAAATTTTTAAAAATTTCATACCAGATCATAGTTGAATCTTTCATAATAATAGTTCTTGTATTCATCCATCCAAACTTCGGCCAATCGGATTGAGTTTTTCTTGACAACATTGACACCAGTCCTCCACTTGTACGGACTTCTCTTTCTGAAGATGTGACCAACATGAGAGCATGGAATGATTTCTAAGGTACCACCACACATCCAGACCTTCAAAATGAAAAAAAAAATCAAACCAAACTGTCATGATATCATAATATTTTTTTTTTGTAGGTAACCAGTTAAAAGACATTATTAAAGAAAAAATTATTTTGAAAAAAAGTAATGACTCATCAAACGTTCCTGAATTAAAAAAAATTACAAACTGTAAATGTTCTTTCAACATATAGAATGGACAAGAAAAAGAAATTTGGTGTCGTGACCAGGATCCTTCTTACTCTAAATGACAGTTCTAAGTTTTCTCCTCCCCAGATATCCATTCCAGGGTCGTAGGTACCAAGTTCCGTAAAATATTCTCTACTGATGGAGAAAAGACCTCCGGCCATCGTGGGCGACCTGTGATATCATTAGTTTAAGAATACATAGGATTGAAATATAAAATGATGTTTCAAAGTTCAGTATAAAAATGTTGCTTATCATTTACTTTTATTCATGTCTTTTTATAAACATATTTGAAAGTTAATGATTCAAGGCTTTTAAGTTTCTTAAATTCATTTAACAAAACAGGAATATTGGAAGACCAATTTTTTTACAACATTAAAGTTCATAATATTCGATTATGTTGTAAAATCTAATAAACACACAAATTTTTTTTCAATACTTTTGTTGCATGTATTGGAAAAGAAATACTATAACTAGAAGAATAATAGCACAGTGATGATATTTTTCTAGCAAGCAGATGGAAGAGTATCAGAAGAAACAATACAAAATGCATGCAGTTCCAATTTGAATTCTAATAAGTACAGCGAAACCTAAATTCAATCAACAAGTTCAATAATCTTTACATCTAAAAAGATTATTGAAAATTGAGTGAAAAGTAAGTTGATTTAAACAGAAGTTGCACTGTATGTAATGTATTTTAAGGTACATTATCCCTCTCTTCCACTAACTGTGTAGAATTTTGCATTTTTGATAATCAATATCTCTGCAAAATCGTACTTGCATTGCACACAATATTACCAGTATAATATACTTTATATATTTGCAGGATGAATTAATAAATGACATAAAGCATCCTGAAAATTGAAAATTGTTGTCAAAGCTATCCCACCAAAAGTTATTTCTCTTCTCAGAGGGATGATGCACCTTAAATGAAGGAATATTATTTTAAGCAGAGAACACACATAAAAGGCAAATAGTGAAAAAACATGCAGAGAATGAAATGTTAGTTGAGTTAAATTTGGGATTTCCAGTCCCTAATGATAAAAAAATTAATTTAGAAAATGCATGTGTACTATAAAATCCATCGATTAAGACTGCAATTCATAGACATCATAAATTCTCTGATCATGGCCTTGTGTTATAAAACACATGATAAATATCTAGCGCTAAATCTTTTCAGGATTATTGGATTTTTCTTTTATCTTAAAAAAAAACCTCAATTAGCCACAAATGGCACACCTCTTTCAATAAAGATTGATGAAAAAATATGTTCCCATAAAACTTCATAGTTGTCGTCCAAAAATATCGTTAGTCGCAATTTCTTAATTGGTTTATTATTGATCGAATTACACAAGTTCTTACTGATGGATTTCTTAATACTTAACAAAAACTTTTTTGCTGATCTCAGCAGTTTCTTTTCCAATGGACATTATTGATAAATAAATGTATAAATCTATTTGGGGGGGGGGGGGGGGGGGATTTTTTTTTATATTTAATTCCCATAGAACCTGAAGTACCTTTAGAAGTGGTTATGATTGTGGGGTCTACAATGATTGTACCACACACACCATCTGCCAAGACCATTGATTAAATCAAGCCTTCTTTGACTGAATAACTTCAGAGCGATACGGGGGAGTAAAAAACAACTGCTAAAGGCCCACAGAGACATCCTAAATTCTCAGGATTCAGAGACTTTTATAAATAGAAGACCATCACAAGACTTATTGCTGGTCTGCCCAGGGCTGCTGGGGTCTACAAATTTGTCTTCTCTTCAAAAACCACCGAGATTATAAATTGGTATGGCTCTTTCCTCAGTTCTGAATTCTCTGTGTACATGACCTCATGTCTGATTAAGATGCTGATTAGTACAACCCATTATAACATGACAAGAATAGAACCAATGGATCCCATTGGAATTCATTTAAAATGGTATCATAGCAAAATTCATAATTACTATCATTTTATTGGTATGATGCATAGAGACATTTAATTAGTTATCCTGGAGGCATTTAACGTTATTCCTGTTATTTGATTTTAAAATTCAGTTTATAAAATATAATTTATGCATGATTTTAAAGGGGATGGTGCTAAAAAAATTAATCTAATATCAAAATAATGAATATTTGATGGCCTAAAAAGTGTTATCTAACAAATGTTGAATTGGAATGAAAATTTATACCGAATTTTAAAATCTCGCTTTGAATTTTTTGAGATATGTAAACTACATGAAACTATGATGAAATTTTGGCATTTGCCATTTTATGGTCCTGCAATTTGATGGAAATATGTTGGATCGCGGAATTAAGTATTCGTGTAAAATAAGGAATTTACAGTAATGTAAGTTATATAAAATGTGTACTTAAGTTTTTAAAATCCACCTAAAAAAGTGGAAAAAAGAGAGCTATAATCTTAAATGGTAGAGGGAACTGATAGTTCATTTCCCCATTTTTCCCCTTAAATGTCAATATCTCGTAATTTAATATATCTAACAGCAACTTGTTCCATATATATATACACCAGTAAATCTCTGCTGTTTTAGGGAAGGGGGGGGGGGGGTTCCCCCCATAAAAAAAAGCTGGCATATGTTCAGAAAGCTCAGATAGACAAAATGTCATAATGCTATAATTGGGATTAAGAGTCTGGGTGCATATAGATATAACAATGCTAAAAGCTCGGTGGATCCATACTTCTCTAATGATGATTATCTATACACTATATCAGCTACTAGAGGAGACAACTTTTTCAATGCGCAATCAGAAAAATCAATTGGTGAAGGATGTAGGCTAACTGTAGATGTGGGATTTTCAAATGCCCAGGCTTATATTTATAAAAAAATTACTGGAATATCTTTTTTTCAGATGGGGCTTATATTAATGATATTTACTACGATATCTTCAAATCAAGCTGTCATTTATTATATACTGGAAAAAAAATATTTTTTATGGTGAAAGTAAATTAAGTCCTATATAAATTTTAATCGCAATATTCTTTTCAGAAATTATCACAGCAGCATATTTTTTTAACAAACTGCATGTATAGACATTGCATCATTGGTCGTCAACTACATTTAGATAGGGCAAGAGATGCAAAACTAGTCAGTTGAAAGTACTAGCAAAAAGCATCTGAATAGTTAGACATATAGTCACATTCAAGACTATATATAGGCTTCACTGCCATCAGCAACTCTTGCTATTTAGGGAGAAATATGTCTGCAAGAAAATGACAATTCAAATGCCTGGCATTCTAGCAGCTAAAAAGAAGTCAAAACTTATTGCAATGCGAGCATAATCCATTGTTTTCTTCCTATAAAACACACCGAGTGGGACTTATGAACGATTTCCGAGTTTTATTAATATACTCGGGAAGCTCCATCCATCGGAAAATCAACTGCCAGTCGAAACGACCGACTTGTATGTTTCGGGCCGAAAAGGCTCGGAACTCTAAGGTATCGTCTTTTATGTTGGGCATTTGAGGGTACACAACATGCCGCTTATCTTCCGCTATTCGGTCTAGCAAAGGTTCCAACCACCCTATCAAAAGGAGTAATATCAACAATCAAAACTTTTATTTTATTTCAGAACAATCTGCAGTTCAGTTTCTAAATGGTCCACATAGTTTACGTAGTTTAATCGCAGGCAGAAAAATTGCCCTATCACTGCAAAAATCCCATGAATAGTTGATCAAATAATCATTGAAAATGTAGAGCATCCACAACTTTGAATAAAACCAAGCGATATGTCTTCAAATGTCCGGATTTTTTAAAAAAAGAATTCTTTATCCCATTGATACGTATGTACATCCTATCTGCCAGGGGCAAGTACAATGTATAACGATCAGAGCAAGAGGCGAATGTTCCAGGAAAATCCAAATGGGGATTAATTAAAACCATTAACGTCAGCTACCATAACCAATTTTTTTTCTGTAACTTAATCATCAAGACACTTGCATATCATATTCCTCAAAGTGTCATAATCACATTGCCAGGTCTGCATGCGACTCCATGCAATCCTGAAATTTCATATTCTTTTTGACTTAGAAAGGCTCACTCTCTACAAATTAACAGTCATGCAGTTTCACCAGAGTCCAAGATATTATAGATTGTTTGGTGTTTTTTTTAGCCAAATTTTACAATTCAGTAAAAAATGAATACAAGTCCAAGCTTAAATTTCAATTAAAGAGAGCTGGATGGTAAAGACCATAATTGTAATTAAAACTGATCATATATATTTAAAATTTCCTGACTCTAGCAGAAAAATTTGATCTGCATAGAGTTTTAAGAATTTAATCCTATAATTTTTTTAAATCTTTCTTTAATAATAATAAAATCTATGGCTAAAAATCTTAATTTCGGTAGATCTGATGGATAAATAAAATGTTGAAGCGCAGCCTGCATACGGTAGAGGTCTTTTTATCCAGAAGGTTAAAATCGTCAGAAAAAGGCTGTGTCACCCTGATTGCTGAGTGTCCTTCAACTTGAATAAAATACTGAATATTTCGGTGTCTTGACGGTTAACGAAACGTTTATGGATTATGACCCAGGTTGGTTAGTATCAGATTCAATAGACACTTATAGATGTTAGTGCATTCAAGCTTTGACCTTCTAAGGATTGTAGCAATTTACTGGTGCAAGTCCAGTCTAGAAGAGTCAGCAGTGTTGGAACTGTATATATAATACAGCAAATCAAACAATATAGACATGTATATTCTTGTACATGCATCTACACATGTGCCAAAATGTGTACAATTTTTCATTCCAAAATGAACTTGAAAACAGTTCAAACGTATTCAATTCTATAAAGTTTGATAGAAAGAAACAAAGCATTAACTCAAGCAAATTCAAATGTTATTCACTTTCATATATATGCACACATAGATACTGAACACAATTAAGCTGCCAGGCATATACACACACACATTTAAGTTTCTATCTTTGCAAATGCACCACTGTTCTGCATAAGATATTGCACACACAGTTAGAGATGCTTTTCGTCACTTAAATTGCAACTAAATGAATTGTGCCTACTTCATGCAAGAGAAGTGTTTTAGAATTCTAACATCTAGCAATTAAGGTGTAGACAACATATATCTACTATGGATATATATATATATAAATATACATGTACATGTACCAATTTATCATTACTAAAAATTTTGATGGCAGTTTGAAATGTTAAATATAGGTTTTAGAGCAAAACATGTTTCCTAACATTGCAATTATTATAACATGATTACAAATTTAAAAAATTAAAAGTAAAAGGGGGGGGGGGGAAGGTTAGGAGCATGTGGCCTTGTGCATATTGAGTATTTATAATACTGTAACAGAACTTGATAACCTATCATCAGGTTTCTTATTTGTAATTACATATCTTATTTTTTTTCTTTAAGTCCATATCTTGTTTTGCAAAGATCATACAGGAAGTCAGCTGAGAATTACGGGTGATTTTTGCCCAGTAATGAAATTTGACAAGCCGAGATGCCTTGAAGAATTAGAGAAGTTGAAATCAATAGTGTCTAACTAACATTGACAAGCAGCTAGAGTATATCAGATGAACACCCTCCCCCCTTTGTAATGGTAAATTATTTCTCAGACATTTTAAGTCTGTCACCATCACACATCAAAATAAATGGCGCTTCTGGGTACTGCACATCATAATTTAATTTAAGGATCTCAACTTGAAACAGTAAAGGCCTGCGAACGATAGCATTGTCTAGCCGCCTAGGGGGGGGGGGGGGGGGGGGGGGACAATTATGTCTACAGACCGAAATACATTCCAAAAAAAGAATTTTGCTTTGGATATTTTCGAAAAATAATTAACAGATATGAATTAAAATTAAATTTTACTTTCATATCTATCGTAAAAATGTGAGTATTAAGTTTTTAAGCACACATCAGCCGCCAAATAATATTTTCCTCACTCATTGAGACCGATTTCAATGAAAATTTTTAAGACCCCCCCCCCCCCCCCCAAGCAAAACTTTTGTTTAAAAATTGATAATTTGATTACAAATTTTATTTTGATATAGGTCATTTAGGATTTGAATTAGGATTTAAAATTCCGAAATATCTGGATGTAAAATGTAGGCAGGAAGCGAGGCGTCAGCATTCACAATTCTTAGTATATTTTCATTACACCATCATTCACTTTATCAGTGCTATGCAGATTCTCATTAAGAGAGGACCCAAAAATTTATATTGCTAATCAAAACATGCCCCAACTCGAGATCAATTTATCAACAGAAAACTTTCAATCATTTTTTTTTAAAATTTGAATTCCTAACTATAACTGTTTAATGAATTTCTATATTCACAAGAGTTTATGCAGTCATTAATTTGTTCAGGAATAAAATCAATGCGAAATTCCATAAAAATATGGTTTTATTTAAGAGATTGTAATTCACGCAATTACGCTTTAACTCTATTATAAGCTGTTATATGTGCAAACAACAGTGGTTTAAGGAGTCTGGATCATAGTAAATTATTGGTCCATAAAATCATCTTGATCATAAATAATTTTACAACACCGCGATCATCTCAGTTTATTAACATCTTGTCTCAGAATAAAACTCAGCAGTCTTTTGTCAACCTATTGATTGAATTGCACTTCAGTTCGCATTCACTCAGCAATTAAACTTGATCATCTTTATGCGGAGATAAAAAAAAAAAAATACTGTAAAATGGTAACAACCATTAAGCCTAATTAATTGTTTGATTACAAAAGACACATAAATATATTAAGATAAAAGTGTTGATAATTTTTTTTTTTTTTTATAAATACTGTAAAATGGCAACAACCATTAAGCCTTATAATTAATTGTTTGATTACAAAAGACACATAAATATATTAAGATAAAAGTGTTGATAATTTTTTTTTTTTTTTATAAATACTGTAAAATGGCAACAACCATTAAGCCTTATAATTAATTGTTTGATTACAAAAGACACATAAATATATTAAGATAAAAGTGTTGATAATTTTTTTTTTTTTTTTATAGAAAGTTTGAAATTAATCAATATCCAAGAAAGACAGTCAAGGAAGTGCAAATTGCCTAGTAACAAGATTTGTGATTTTAGCAGAAGGCACACATTTAATGTTGTTAAGACATTCAAGATCAGGAGCGTTAAATCAGAAATCTAGTAAGAATAAAATATTCAATGACATGTGAAACATCATACAGGAATGATGCCTCTCTATCACAAAAAAAAAAATTTAAAAAAATCGCAACTTGAGACGATTTGAGAAAAACACCCACCTAACGGGCTTGACAAGTGCCAGCGGATCATTACGATCGTAATCAGAGGGCCGCGGCATCCAATCAAAAGTCAGCTGCCAGTTAAATTTGCCCACAAATATACTTTTAGCAGGCGTGCCTCTTAACGTGAGATCGTCATCCTTAATCGTTTCTATGACCGGGGTTACCACGTGCTGCTTTCCCTCCGCTATCCGAGCGAGCAATGGTTCGAGCCAGCCTGCACTCAGTGAAAACAAGAAAGAAATTAACTACTCTGTGTTCTGTTCGTAGCTATATTCAAACTGTGTCTGTTGTCTTTGGTCGGCTTGGACCTGTGGACTCACTACTCCAGGAACTGCCACTGATGTAGATAAAATTACAGGACGGCCGAACTTTGATCTAGGATTTCAATTTTGGATTCTTTATATGTATAAATATGTATTAAAATTCTGGGACTTAACACATTGATTTATAAATTTCTGGAACTTCCAAGTTTTACAAACACTGAAAATTTAAGCTCATGGATCGAGTAATATATGCTTATTGTATCTGAATAAATAGTGTGACGAGTAGATAATGATACAAATATTGAGTTCTTAAGCTTCCTCAGCTTTAAGCCCAATATTTCAATAGGCTTTCAAAACTACAGTAACCTTGTAACCTTGGAAAAACTTAATGACATTATTATTACTAATTCATACAAATTTTTGATCCTGAAGACACATAATCTGGTGTTGAAAAATCACAAAGGAGGGGAAAAAAATTTCACAAAGGGAAAATTTTTTCACTTTTTTGCCTGCATAAAGATTTTTTTGTATGTTTATATTTCAATATCTGATGACAAGATTAAAGCAAACAAAGCAAAGACCATCCCAGAGTGTCAATTCACAAGATTAGTCAGTCATCAACGACATATGGACGAAAAGACAAAAGAAATTATTCGATCCTTATTATATAATCAATGACAACAAAGAAGCTCAGATCAACAGCTGCTACCAACTTTGACAAGATGTATTCGAAAAAGAAAAAAAAAATTAACACTTGTAAATCAGGACTGTCTTATTCCAACTGCGTCATTTCTGAAACTGGACAGCCATAGTCGAGTCTCTCCCACACACACACATATCGTATTGTTGTTGGGCTCGCGACCCTAAGTCCCTCCACGTGAACCCTGGCAACATCTGTCCGAGATCCGAATCAGATCAAATCACAGCAAGAAAATTGACGTCGACTTCAAAAAGCCAAGAACTGTGTTACTTTGTTACGACATCACACAAAAAGATGAAATTCTTTTTTCCCCGTTTATCAATGGTTGTACATGTACTTCACTACGTTTATGAATTCATTGAATCATGGCCGGGTTCTCTCCAGGTGATCCGGCTTCTTCTCACACCAATTACCCCCTCTTGTTAACACCCGTGCCAACAAGATATTAATATAAGTTCTATAACTTGTTTATCAATCGTTGTAAAATAAATAAAGTTCAGGGGTTTTTTTTCAATTCATTGAAAACTTGTCAATTACGAAAATGTTCTTCTCTTAATTGTGGTAAAGAAAAGATGAAAAACATTATAGTTTACAAAGTCATTTTGCTGGAAAAATTGATTTTGAATGCTAACAGCAAGATCATTAATTATACAGAACTCTATACTTGATAATAATTGGCCTTTATTAATGGAGTAACTCTTGTCCAGATGATAACTGTTTTAAAAACATTTCCATAAAGTTGATAATTCTCATATCATAGTTTATTTTTGTTGCTTGATTCGTAGAAAACAATAATAGTTACCGTAAAACTTAACATAACTAAGAAACAAAGCAATAGAATATCTCAAGTGTGCTTAAATCATTTGAAACTTGTCTGAGATCTATATCATATGGATGTCAAATTTTAAAGCCAAAATATGATAGACATTAATAACTTCATTGGCATTCGACAAAGAAAAAATAATGTATCAAGTGCATATTATATATGCAAACCATTCTTCTTATTTTTTTTTAGAAAGAAAAGTTTAATAAAAAGTTTTAGTGTACATGTATATATAAATATATAAAAATTGTGCAGACCCAAATACACCAAGAGATTGAGACAGTATAATAGATTATTAAGATGCTTGGCAGTACAACAAATACCAGAAGATTACACAGATAATATCAACCCTCTAGTGCAGATTTATATACCTAATAGCTCTTAAGCTTGTCTTATTCTGGGAGTTATAGTAACGATTGTGAGGTTTGGCCGATTTCCATCGGAAGACCATGCTCCAATCAAATCCCCCGACAGAGTACTGATTCAGACTCTGGAAGTACAAGGTCTCTGCCAGAATGTTGTCGATAACGGGACAAACAACTTTTTTACGATCTGTAGCAATTCGGTCGAGAAGGGGCTCCAGCCAACCTGTGTGTGCCAAAATTAAAGTTTTCTGATCAATAGCTGCCTTTTACTTTCCATTAAAGCGTCTTGTAAAAAAAATAATAAATTTTGGTGCAAAAAAGATTTTGCAGCCCCACCCCATCCCCCTTCATGGCAGGGTCACCTATTCTACAACCTTGACCCCCAAAATCCTGTTCCCTTTGAAAGAGTATCTGTAATGTAGTGAAATTCACGTTTTCTACTTAGGCATGGATGTAGATTCATATAAATGTTAAAAGTAAATCCTAAAATAGATACAGTAGAAACCCTATATATAATAAAAATCCAGGGGAGGAAAGGGGGGGGGGGGTTGTCTATACCCTTTTGATCTATTGGTTTGGGGTTTTTTTTTGACAATAAGAGTAGATGGAAATAAAAGTAACCATACTTGGGAGTGCTACTTTAAACAAACTGTCAGTTTGCTTTGGAAATAGAAGCGTAATTGTATTTCTCTATCAAACGCATTTTTATTTCCTATCCAAATTTTGCATTTTCTTTTCAAACAAATGTTAGATCTTTCAAGGTATGTGTAAGCAAACACAAGAGCAAAGTACTAAGATTTTGCTTGATGTCCTCAGAAGAACCGATCATCTGAAAAGGGTTGAAATCTATAGCTAAGTTGGCTCAGGCATTCTAAAAGGATGAAAAACATGCAAGGAAAACTGGAAACATAGAGGACAGACCAACAAACGGAGAGCTAAGGAATTCATCTGGCAGCAGGCTAGGTTTCAATTGTTTCTGAAGCATGGCTGAAAAACAAACTGAGAGCTAAGGTATTCATCTGGCAGATTAGCTTTTGCGATTCTGAAGCAAGGCTGAATTGTTCAGCCTTTTTGAAGGAAAAAGATGCTGGAAGTTGAAGGAGGAGGAAGGATTCAGTACATGTGTCTAGCCTTTTATTAATTTAAGTGCTAACTAGCAAAGATTTTGTGTAGCAGGCATTATCTTGCAAATTGCAAAAAGATTTTGGGTGAGTGGGGTCATAGCTCTGTAGAATGCAGCTAGCAGAGGAAAAATCACAAGGAGGCCACTGTGCGCCCCTTATAGACATGAGAAAAAAAACACCCTACAAAAAAAAACCCCATTGAAATCTGAAACCAACCTAATCGGGTCAACTTTACTGTTCATTTTGTCTTTGACATAGGACGGAATGGGCATCCAATTAAATGTCAGATCCCAGTCAAACTTGCCAACGTGAATCTGGTCGGGATTGAACCAGGCGAACTGGAGAGTGTCGTCGTTAATGTTGCCGATGACCGGTGCGACTACATGTCGCTTATCTTCGGCGATTCTCCCCAGTAGAGGCTCCAGCCAGCCTGCAGAGTTTATGGAGAACAAAATCAAATTTTTTTTCTCAAAAAAAAAGAAAAGAAAAATAAACTCTACTGATTTCTCCTCCCCAACTGTGATCTAAATGCACCACTGTTCGCAAATGATCTGGTGTGACACATTGTGACTTTCTCCTTGCATTCTAATGAACCCATTCATCACTGTGACACAATGTGAGCAGTGTTTCTGTCCATCCTGAAACATACTGCATACGTAAACCGGCGGGTATAAAAAGTCAAACTAAAGACACCATGTTCACAAATGGTTGGCTTTTTTGTCACTCCATCCCTAATTTTGTTTGCAAAGGAAAGCCAGAAATTTAAAATCAACGACTCCATGTTCACAACTGTCATATTTTCTAACTCCTTAAAGCTAGTTGCACTGGAGAGCCAGAAATTGAGGACAAGAGAATTATGTTGGGAACATTAGCAAGGACATAGGAAATCAACAAGGCATAAAAAACAGGTTAATTAACATTGTAAATTGAATCAATTTCATGTCAGGTTGATGGTTGCAAGTATTTGTAATGCAAAGCATGATATCGTTTGAAGGCTAAACAATTATAAAGTGATGGAATACACACGTTTATCAAAAATGCAGAAGGTCAATTGATGGATGCATGCTTTTTATGTTTATTTCAAGCCTTAAAGACTTCATTAGCTTTTACTGCTTATTTAAGAAACCGATTTAATGAATAATTGAATTTTAGGAAGAAGATTAAAAGAAAAGATGAAAGAACTGTTGCATTGTTCATGAAGAAGGTGCCATTTGCGTTAATTGAAGTACGACTGTATCAGGCTTATAAGATTTGGACATGATCATTGTCCGATACATTCCGAGTTCTGTTAGTATTGGGGTGAGTTAATTGCAAGGACTACTTTTGAATGAAAAGGCAAAGAGTACAAAGGCGAGAGAGAATTTATGAGAGGATTCTAAGATTGGAAAAAATACAAAAGTGAAAGAACCTTAAATTTATCCTTAAAAAAAAAAATTAAAAAAACATAGAAGACTATTTATAGATCAGCAGCCAAAGATTGAAATGAGATGCAAAGCTCTTTTTTTTGTCCAAAAAGATTTTGGTTTTTTTTTCATCTTAGAGAATTAAGACAGCAATAAAAATAGGGTGAAAAGGACTGCAGCAAAAAATGATTCCTTCACGGACACAAAACTGATGGGATTTAAGACAGGTAATAAATGTCGCTCGTGCTAATTAGTAAAACCTTTCCAATGCCGCTGCTGCTCTAAGTATTAATTGAATTCCCATTCCCATGCAGGCGTTATTATAACATGTACAATACAGAGCATTTCTCCTAGAGGCCCTTACTTGCAGGTACGAAAGTACCAATATAGCCATGCCGCTCATGCAACCACTGAGCATGCAATTCTAAAGTATCACTCTTAACGAAAAATGACACAACTATATAAGTGCAACGTACAATCTCAACCTAAGCCCTTATATACACAACACTGAATCCAAAGGACAACTTTCTCGTGCAGCACAGAGCAATGAATACCTGACAGGGAGGTAATCTTTGAAACTTCTGCGCTTGCGTTCGTATTCGGGGATCGCATGCCAGTTAAACTGCATGTTCCAATCAAAACCCCCGATACTTGTGGCTCTGGCATTGCCATACTGATATTTGAAGGAGTCGTCTTCGATTACATCGATTACGGGACAAACGACAATGGATTTGTTTTCTGCAATTCGATCTAGGAGAGGTTCGAGCCAACCTATAAAGGGCACATAACTTCTTGTTATAAAACTGAGAGTAAAAGTCAACCTTATTTTTTAAAGAATGGATGATGTTTGGTTACACTTTGATGAAGTCACCTGAAATTTAATCATGTGTCTGAAAATGATATCAATTAGTAAATAATTTCATACTTCCAACATGATATAAACTGAAAAGAAAAATGTAACTTAAACAATGATTATATGCTAATGAACATGACAACAGATAAGATGTAATTTCTAAAACATGTTGTTAAAGCACTCTTTCAAATTGAAAATATTAATCCAATTCAAAACTTTTTATCAAAACCATAGTACAAAAACAACCTAACAGTTCAAAAATATTAGTTTAAGTTCATATCACGACCAAAAAACACGAAAGAATAATGTTATAATTTCAACACTAAAAGTTCTGTACAAACAAACATATTAAGTTCTTATTAACCGAAAGATGGATTGGAAATTTTGTGATTGTCAAACTTTTTTTTCCCTCGATTTATTGACAATGAACTCTATGTTACCTTCAGCGCATTCGCAGTGCGAGTCCAGATATGTCAGCACCTCTCCTGTTGCCGCGGAGTAACCAAGGAGGCGTGCCCGGATCAGCCCCTCCCTTTTCTTCGTTCTCACGACCTTGACCTTTTGCAGCTTGGCTGCGTACTCTTCCAATGGTTGCTTTAGGTGGTCTAGAAATAAAAGAAACATTTGAACGATAACACAATTAATCCATATCAATACCAATAAGGCCCTTATTAAAGTCTTTCATATTTGTTTGAATGAAAAAATACAATTTAAATCTCTATGAACAGGTGCAAATTTATTCCTACAGATGATAAACCTTTTTTAAAATCCTTTCATATTTGTATAAAAGAAAAAAAAAAAAATATATATATATATATATATATATATATATATATATATATATATATATATATATATATATATATATATATATATATATATATATATACACTGTGGTTTCACCAATTTTCGTTGAATACCAATTTTCGTGGATTTCGTTTTTAAGTTGATCCATGAAATTAAATGTTCATTGAAATGCAATTTCTATTAACATTTTGTATTGATGGGGTCATTGGCCACGAATTTATGTATCCTTGAAACTGTGATTTTCACTTTATCCACGAAAATTGATACCCTTGAATATTAATGAAACCACAGTATATATAAAAATCAAAATGATTAACGATACATATTATTGTACCCAAAAAAAAACCTTTACTGTAAATTCCTGATTAAACACGAGGAATTAATATCCGCGTGAAATCGGGAGAAGCCCATCTCACAAATTCTAAAATCTCACTTTTAATTTTGGGACACATGTAAACTACATGAAACAATGATAAAATTTCGGCATTCGTGATTTTATGTTCTCGCGATTTGTTGGTAAATCATTGAATTGCGGAATTAATAACTCGCATAAAATAAGGAATCTACAGTATATGTGGAGATTGCTTACCCAAAATATATTATTTATATTATTCATTCATATTATTCAAGTAAAGTTTGTAGGTGGAAATATTTCCCATTAAGACATGCATGTATGGGATGCTGTAATTACCCAACAAAAAAACCCTTAGCAATTTAAATATACTTACTGTTCTTCAAATTAATTTTTCAAATCTTACTTAAATAAACTTTTTTTAAAAATTTAAATAACAAAAACCTACTGAAAAAAGCAGGCATACAAGGTTACAGCAAATCTAAAAATATCTCATGCCTGACAAATACAAATAGAGTAATATTAAATTATAATTTTAAATCTTCAAAAATTAACATATCTTCCCCGAGGCCTATCCCAAAAAACAAATGTGCTGGGCCGACATTGTAATTTTATTATTTTAGAAATATGCTAAACAGACAGGTACCAATGCCATGAAAAATTGCTCGCATTGAATTGTCTCAGCGATATTTATTTCAAACTATTCCTATAGCTCTGCCATCAATCTTGAACCGACGGAGATTAATCAAAAGTGACGCGTTGTGGTTGATCCTCAAACATGTTGGGGTTTTGTTTAAATCAATTAAAATCGTTTAACATATCGTCTTTTGGCACCCCCCGAGTCAATCATCAATCAAAACTAAGTATATATATGCACATACTGAATATATATACACCATTTTCAAATGCTACGAAAACCTCTTCACCTTCATACGCCTACATTCCTCATTATATTCGTGATATTTCGTAACTTAAAAGCATGTTTTTTTGCAATTGCAGTGGGCAAATTGGAAATCGATGAAATATTGACTAAATAAATGCTGATGGGAATCTAAATATGCAATGTTTTCTGACAGACCTTTTAACCTCCCATCAGCGAAACAAACTTTGTATCAATAATTAAATAAATGCTGTTGGGAATGCAAATTTTTATCAATTCTTCCCACATCATAACATAAAAAAAAAAAAAAAAAAAAAAAAAAACGCTTTTTCTGAAAGAAAAAAATTATCATCCTGAATTCAACACCTGGGGTGTCTGTCCAAGGAGCAACAGCTTTTGAAAGGCAACAACATGGTAAGATGAAACTTAGCAAATATGAGCCATGATTGATTTTAGACAACTTTGTTAGGCAAGTTTACTACTCATAAACTTGTTCGCAAGTGGTACGTGCTTCTAACAGTTTTACGCGGCCATTAATTCCTTATTTAGGAATTTACAGTATATAATAGTTAGCCATTAAGACGTTAATGTTAACCATGAAATGCCCAATATATTTTCAATTTATTTACCCATGTCTGAGAAGTCATCAACCAAGATGATTTCCTTCAGCAGGTGGGGAGGGGATCGGTCAATGATGCTGTGTACTGTACGCAGAAGAACGGACCAAGCCTCGTTATGGAAACACACCACCACGCTCGTGTCCGGTAGATTGTCTTTGTACTTCAAGTCCTTACATCTACAAATCATTCATAAAAGATTAGCTAACACATTTTTTTTTTTTTTCCCAAAAGTAGAACAAATGTTATAATCTTATTTATTAGGGTACCGTATTTATTATATTATTAGGCATGAAACTTGTGAAAACTAATCTCTAAAAATTAAATTTATTTTTTTTAATTTCATTGTGAGGCATGATTATAGATTATACAAGTTTGAAAATATTTTATCAATACTATCATACATACATGTACATTAATTGTGTAGCAGAAATTCAGATGAATCATATAATTATCAAATAAGTGCAGCCTCATGCACTATAAGTAACTACAAGAGAAAATGTTGGGGTGTTCTTCTATTTGAAACAATAAAAGATCTCCATCAAATCTGACCCGGCCTTCAAATCATTTCAAGGCAATTAACCTTCAAAAAGTTTTCTCACAAAGAAAAATATCTATTTTTTTCTAATCCTTTGATCATATACTGCAAAGTTAAACATTAATTGCTTCAAATAGCAATTTTAAAACCAGCTGAGCACTATGTCATTTTGCCAATCAATTCTTTCCCTCGGAAGAATTCTTTCCCTCGGAAGATGAAATATTTTAATTACAATGAAAAGACCCATATAGAATTATAGGCTATTAACGTAACAATTAAAAGAAATGGGAGCATGATAATACTGCCTTCAAAAGTTAAAAACTCATATTACGGATCCACAAAATACCCCCTTGGGCTTTCTTGTTCACTTCTGAAGCACCCAATTAGCCTAAGACTTGTCAGTAATGATCATTAAAAAGACTTTAAAAAGACAATTTTTTCTCTGAAAATTGATTTGACGGACTGCTTATTATTGCAGAAAAGCCAGTAATTAACAAAAGCTGAGGATATGCAGCGAGCATCTAAATAGGACAAACTGCATACTACGGAACCTCAATGCATTCAACTTTAGCACAGTGACGTAATGAGAAGCCAATAAATGGCGGAGAAAAAAATTAAACCAGATAAACCGCAGCACGCTAATTCTCTCTGACATTCCCATCTTCCTCTCTCTCTCTGCATGGATCATAATTGTACCATGTTCACTTTATGCATCATAAAGTGAACCTAAAACGGTGTTTAGAACCGACATTTTCTCTCCATTTATTCCTCAGATGCACATAATAAATGGGAAAATGAGACCATGGAGAAGTAAGAATGCGATGACACGCTGAAATTTCATCCAGTCAACTGATATTAATCCAATTACATGCAATGGCGAAAAAAATCAGATAATAGTTACCAAAAAATATTTACATTTTAAGTAATCTGGTCGGATCAAAATTTTCTAATTCCTCATCCTCTGAGCTTATATTTCAGGAATATGTGAATATCATGCGATTGGATATTAACTTAATGTACATGTTACATTGAGTCATCAGGGATTCAAAATTGCATGAATTTTCTGAAATCAACTTAATTTTTTTTTTTAACTCTAAATAGTCTTGCTGATAAGAATGATTAGATTTAAAACACATAATCACTAAAACAAATGCATTAATTTCATGCTCAGATATCAAACCTATGACAAAGGGGTGATTTAATATAAACAAAGTTGCATTAATATTGGTTGCATAGTATGCAATCCACAATGCACAAAATTTGCAAAAAATCATTCATTGCTATTCTGGTTGCTATGATTATATTCTACTCGCATTGAATGAAAAATTAACATTCATTGGTATTTGGAGAGATATTTAGTGTTCCACACAAAGCAGGGAGTGGAAAAATAATGTGTCCTCAATAAAAAAAAAAATGGAGAGTGGAGATATTGGGTTCTCCACACAGTGAAGAATTGGAGATAATGGGTCCTACATGCAAAATAGAGAGTTGGGATACTGGGTAATCCACATATCGAAGAATGGAGATTTTTGGTTCTCCACACAGTGAAGAAAAGAGATAAACACAAAGTGGAATGAGGGAGATTATGGGTGCTTCTAGAACGTGGAGAGATTACAGATGTGAAAATTATAGAGATAAAAGGTGCCACACACAGAGTGGAATGTGGAGAAATTAATGTTACTGTAGGTAATTCCACACACAGTAAATTGTGGGCTGCACTACAAAGTGAAGAGTGGAAAGATAATGGGTGCCCCACGCAAGGTGGAAAGAGGAGTGATTAATATGGGCCACTCCACACAGTAAAATGACAATGGGTTACTGATCCACACAGTGGAGAAATTAACACTGGTGGAGAGATTATGTGTTTCTCTATACACAATGAAGATACTTGCATAAGTATTGTTGTTGATCCACACACAGTGGAGCACAAAGTGATGACATTAAGGGTTGTTTGATCCACTCAAAGTGGAGCATGGGGGGGGGACACTTACTCTGGGTCGCGGACGTCGGGTAGGGAGCGGTGCAGTGAGATCATGTCACTGGCGTACTGGTTAAACGCATTCTTCTGCCAGCCGTCGTCAAACTTCTTCTTCTCCTCTGGAGACAGCTTGTCCTTGTCTATCACCACCGCCTTGCCACCCTCACCTACAACGAGAAAATCAAACATGGTGGTTAATTGGCTCAGCAAGTGAATCTTTTTTATAATCTTTTTTTTATAGTAGGGGGAGGGGGGGGGTGTAATTTGCTTTGCCACCTTCACCTTCGAACATGTAAATCAAACATGGTGGTAATTCGTCTCAGCAAGTTTTTTTAATATCATAATTTTTTGGTTGTTGCTTTACTTGCCTAGTAGCCTTTACTTTCAAACAGAAGATCAAACATTGTGGTAAATTGTATGGAGTCGACAATTCTATATTTTTAATTTCATTTTTCTTTTTTTCTTTTTTGCTTTAATTTAAATTGCTTTGCAATGTTCAATGTACATGTATGATAATTGTATATTAATGCATATGTAAACTGTAAAAGCAGAAATTTCTATTATCATATCCTATCCTTTCCAATACATCAGAATCCAACTGTTCAGCTAAGAAGCTAATGAAAGCAGACAGAAAGAAGAAAATGGCAACATATATCACCCACCCCCAAGAGACCAAAGTACATCAGATCCACACAATAAGACAGTGCGCAACCCAAATAGGACCATCTATCAACAAAGGAACTGTGTTTTGTCCTACAATTCTCCATTAGCTAACAACACTGTAAGCTCTCACTTTAGAGCCTCTTTCCTTTTAAAGCTTTCTAAGGAGCCGAGAAAGCGAGAGAGAAGGAAATTTATGGAGAGCACAGACATAGGGAGGAAAGTCTTCAATCCTCTGCTGTTTTATGCTGTCAAGCCAATACATCAAACCTCGTTAATGCTGTCCGCGATTATCCAAGCCGCCATCAAGTAATCAAATAAATTTCAAAACTCGTTACAAAGCAGGGATCAAGCCACTAGAAGACGAAGGAAAAAAAAAACACAGTCCAGACGATATATAAGGCTTTTTGTGCCGTTCCCGATAAATTCCATAACAGTAAAACCTAGTCACCGTTGACAGAAAGTTTTTCTTGATTTATCTTGAAAGGAGCATCTTGATTAATCTTGGAAGGAAATGAGTTAGGCAATTCAGCTCAAATATAGTTTCATTCCCACTTTTCTACGACTTTTTTCTTCCCGACATTATACCCAGACCTAAATTTTATTCTTTTAACTAAAGCACATACTATTTAATATAAAATCGTAGTTTGGATGAAAAAATATCAGTTAAAAAAGATTCTTGACAAAATCATTAAAAAGAAAAACAAAGATATTGAAAATGAGTGTCTTTCAACCTCTGATTTCCGAATACATTGGAGGAAGGTTATGACATTCGAGTACCAGACTTTTCGAAAACAAACACTAATAATTTCGAAGACTTTCAAGGACTCCTCCACCTGTATTGCTTTGAATGACTTTAAAATGTACCAATGTGAAATTCTCAGATTCTCAAAACTTTATGCTAAACATGCAAAACAATTTCTGCACATCTAAGGTCTTTTTACTTTAAATTTGCACTTTCATTATTGATTGCAAAACTGGATTTTCTGCCATCTTTTACATTGTATTTGGCAGATGCAGTTGGATCTTTCTGGCTATAAATAACATGTGTACCCCAGTATTGAGAAATCCTGTCAGCTATTTATCATTCAGTTCAAAGCGCCAACATGAACTAATATAATACTCTGACAATAGTACTTTGTGAGAGCTCAATTATAAGCATTTTTAAACAACTAGGACAAGTTACAGATATATATTTTGAGAACACCACACCATTATATTCAAATTCAATTCCCTCCTGAAAACCAGAATAATTTGGATTGATGATGAGAAAGAACAAAGCGTTCTAACTTAGTCATTTTGGCCTGTCTTGCATATCTCCAGAGGTTTGCTATAATCCAGTTTTACTGCATGCAAGCAAATTTATTACATTACATAAGCAGTGCCAGCCTAATCTGTCTTGTTTCTTTTTGCCAGATGTGACCATACTTTCAAGGGGGATTTTATGCAAGGAATATTTTAATAAATTCAGGAAGAAAAGGTTATCATTTTACCTCATTGACTCTTTGATATATGTCATTTTCATTACACTGTGAGGAAATATTCAACAGCTGACTTAGATCTTTCTCGCGTTCATTTGTGTTACTTTATTGAAACAAGTATACTGAGATACTGTAAATTCCTTATAAAACGCGACAAATTTATGTACGCCTAAAATCACGAGAGGCATCCCTCGCTGATTTTAAAACCTCACTATTATTTTCTGAGAGTTGAGAACTATCAGAAATATGAATACATCTCCCGCTTTCGCGATTTTATATTATCACGATTTGATACAAAACAGCAGGATCGCGGAATTAAGTACTCGCGTGATATAAGGAATTTACAGAACTGAGAATAAGTTTTGCTTAATCAACATGAAACAAACTAAAAAAAATTTCTTTTTTGAATGCATTTTCATATTTCAAACAACCATAAAATCAATCCAATTTCGCAAAATAAAATTTTAGATGGAAATAGGCTTCAAAGAAAATGTTAAATAAATTACGAAAAGTAATCATGCAAATTTGATGTCTATTTTGAATGATGTATTAGTTTAAATTTTAAGTATATGCATTCCACTTTGAAATTCAGTTGTCTAATCATATCAAAAGTGAGAGCAATAGAAATATATATATAGCTTTCTCTTTATCAATTATCAAGTAGAGTTCATCAGTTCATAATTATGAAGTATCTTTCAATCTTGAAAACCTAATTTTTAAGAAGAAAAAATTACTTCTCTTTGCATTGCATATCAGGGTGCAAGGAAAATCAAACCAAGTACATTCTCAATAAAAATTCCTAAAACTTAACTGATAGGCCACGACATTAAGAAGTAATTTGAGTTACATCTCAACAACGTTGCTAGTGAATTTATACCTGGTGCATTTGGGTCCACGTAAGGCCTCTCTGGCAAGGATTGCTTCTGTTTGTACCGTAGCGTATCGTCCTTTTTGGCAGACTCACGCCCAGTATCTTCTCGCTGTTGCCTATTCTCGTGCATGTCTAACTGAATTTTATTCGCCAAATTCTGCTTCTCCTCCTCGTGAATTTTGCGATCGTGTCTTAATTTATCACCATCACCAAAATGTATATGATTATCGGGCGGGGGAACGATGTCTTTTTCTCTGTGGATCACTTCGCGTTCCTGACGTTTCTCAGTGTCACTGTCACTGTTTGAGAGCTTGCCCTGATATGTTGTAAATATCACAATTAAGAACCATAAGGCTGGAATTCCGACGATGAATTTGAAAATGAGACCCCGTTTTCTTCGGTAGAAGCTGGCCATTGTGTCACGATTATTGCTGAGATCTTAAGTTCTGTCAAATAAGGAGTTCTTTCCCTTTGCAGTGTGTGGTGTCAAGACATCTTGCTCTTTTTATCTGAAAAATATACAAAAAATTATGTTTATGAAAATCGTCAAGCTATTAAATAATTAAATATCATATTTTCTTGTTGTCTATAATGTCAGTTTTTCTTGCATATTCAGCTATGAGTTTGGTTTCGAGGCAGGGTTACTAAATTAATTCAAAATGGAATTCACTACAATGTTTTAAAAACTATAAAATGTATAACAGAGAAAAAGGTCTCACTAAAAATACATGCAGAGGAATAAATCATAAATTGTCTGCAATTACCATATCCCTTTAAATTTTCTGATTCTACATAATGATACAGAAAATATTTTCTATTGGATAACGTACAGCCTAGTCGATTGATAACTTATTTTGTGGACATTTATTGTATTCAATCATCAATGATTTAAACATGAGAGTGAGATAAATTCCTCAATATTTCTGCATTATTTCCTGTATGAATGGTATAATCTAAAAATATACAACACTATGATGAAAATAATATGGAAGTTAGAATATAGATTAGTCATATAAATCATACCTAAGGCTATAGATATAAGTTCACATACTTCTGCATCATAAAAATTATTTTAAGGGAAATATTAATATTTCATGCCAATGCTTATAAAAGTTTGAACATTAAGCTTCGAAACATTCGAAACTTTTAAGCATTCTGCCATTATAACAGCAATTAATCTGCATAAGTCAGTCAGTATAATTTTTAATACCAAATATATCTCTGGTAAAAATTTATGGGCAGAAATTCACACAGATTATGAAAATTATTTATAAATATAAAAGAATCTACATAGAAATATACAAATATTTATAAAGTCTTTGACAATAGTGGTTTTGTTTAAATAAAAAAAAATTTTTATCTGTAGATGTGCCGAAGTCCTGAATTTCAGTAACAAATGTTCTGAGTGCCTGGCTGTCATTTCAAATGCATTTCTTATTCAAAATAGTACTCCCTAACTTAACATACAATGGGACGAAAGAAAACCACAACATTTCGGACTAAAAAAATACAAGATTCCCTTATAACCATTAATCAGCCCCCAAATTTTAGAAACCCCTGGCCCACAGACAGTTATAATACTACGCCATTCTAACATGAGCAGTGCAATAGCAGCGAACTACATACTACTTACATAGCCATTCGTACAGGCAAAGTAATTAATGATAACTGCATGATCAGATATATAATAATTATTATATAAGATGTACAGATCTATTAATTATCGTCCATGGCCAATGCCATTACATGACTTTGTAACAATTTTATCCTAATGTTTAACTGAGATAACTACACATATATTAAATACAATTTACAATAGATATAGAAAATTTTTAACATACAATTTTTTTTTTGGGGGGGGGGGGGGGGGGGAGGAGGAGGAGGGGGAGGGGGGTTCAACATCAACAGTGTATAGTAATTAAGATATACTTATAGTCGAAATTAGTGACCAACTCCAGCCTATTGTATAAAACATCAGTGCTCGTATTGTCTGACCTGATTTATAGAACAATAAATCGCTGTGACCATGAGCCCATAAAAACAACAACAACCCCTACTATTTAGAAAAAAAAAAACAAAGAATAAATACATCACTCTCTGAACAATAGACAATTACCATAGGTAACTTGACCACACATATACTATTAAAACATTCCGCCCATTCTTAAAAGACAAGCATATAAATCAGGGCAATGGCAACCATAAGACTGGTAGTTACTGTAATAATGAATACAAACGAATTACCTGGTAATTCTCTTCTCAGGCTAGCAAACATTAAGAAACTAATGTTTGAATGCTATTCAACACAGACGCAGCTTTGAAATTTAAAATCAGACTGAACTTTGTAAGCATTTATAAATGTCCCCATAATACACCATTTCAACTTGGGATATAAGTATTCAACATTCATCAGGTATTATGCAAGTACAATGTATATGGTGTAAAAAAAAATGTAAAGGTGGATAAAAATTTATTTTGTGTTGAAAATGAATGTTCCTTATTTGAAGACTTCCAATATGTACATGCACTAGGTCCTGATGCAATCTAATTAAAATTAGATCTTTGATCCGCCCCTAATAGTGAGCTATTAGGAGCTGATCAAAGATCTAATTTTAACTAGAATTTGGTCAGGATGTATTCACATTTCATTTACCATCAGGATGCAGTTGCAGTCCTTATACAGATATATTAAAAAAGCCATTAAAAAATATTGCTAGATACTTACTAGAAATTGTTATTAATTCAACAACTCATGCACTCCAATTATCAATGACATTTTTTTAAAAGTACAATATAGCCAAACCCCCATTATTATTTACAGTACAAATTAACAATAAAAAGTCAAGATAATTTCTATCTGTCCAAAATGATTTATGCCTGCAATTTCTGTTACAATGTAAAATAAAGACAAAATGTGAAAAATACACTACTGTTACTGCAAACAATAAATAAATTGCATGAATTGTTACCATTAATACAAAGGGAGGACCATTAAAGCTAAATATATACAAATTAATTCCCCAGCCTGTAAGTAGAACTTGCTATAATTATCAGACTGTGTGGGGTGGGCATCCCTTAGGGATCTCCCCCCACAACTTTTAATGGACAGGTTTATGGACCAATTTGTCCGACCCCTGATGCAAACCCTAAACTTCCCAAACCAAGATGGGGGTGTTAAAAACAGAAAGCTAGCAACCCCCCCCCCCCCCGGAGGAGATGATGGTTAAGGGTTGGGGGAGTTGGGTTGGAAGGAGGCTATAGAATTTCTGGGACAATACTGTCATTGTCATATTGTCCCATTGTGCTGCATTTAGTTGTCTGATTGAATGACATTTACACTGTGTTAAGGTCATTGGTTATATACAGTAAACATTGAAGGTCTCAACTGACACAATACAGTATCACTCAGGTTATAGTGTTTATGAGAGAGAGAGAGAGAGAGAGAGAGAGAGAGAGAGAGAGAGAGAGAGAGAGAGAGAGAGAGAGAGAGAGAGAGAGAGAGAGAGAGAGAGAGAGAGAGAGAGAGAGATATGAATGAGAGAAAGAGATATGAATGAATGAATGAATGAATGAATGAATGAATGAATGAATGAAATGAATGAATGAAATATAGATGGATGGATAGAGTGAGAGAGCAAGAGGGAAAGAGAGAGAGAGAGGGGGATATTTGTCAAAGCATTATTCAGTTTGTAATCTCTTCTAAAAGTGGATATACATTATTACATGAAACTGCTGACCCAACAGCTGTCTTGACAAGTAATGTAATTTGAATAATGCAAAGTTAATTGTTTTGGAATTAAAACCAGAAATGCAGTCTTACAACTTTACACATGTCTAAAGTGATGTTCAACAAGATTTATGAACACTCATCTCAAGATTAAATCTAACCGCTAGATGCACATAAAACCGCAGCGCATGACTTTAGGTAATAGCATACCGGTCTTGACTGTCTCTTTGACATGACACATATCTCTCCATTTAATTGTTCCGTCATCTTAGCCATCGCTTTCTTTTATTTTTTTCATTAAAAGATGCATGGCTCAATTTTTTTTTAAGCCCACTGCAATAACAAGTTGTCAGTCTGTTCTCCACAGTTCTGAAGTTTCTATTATTGTTATCACAAGAAAATTAATATTTCAATCTTCAGAAGACTCTATATTGAGGCACAACGAAATGTTGATAATCAATTACACTTGCAGAAATATTCATGTCATCTTGGCAATTTCAGAAAAGCAGTGACAGGCCTAAGGCTGAACATAATAGATACAGCACATTATACAATATTTCCCCCAATTCATTCAGCAGTCTTTTTTCCCCTGAAATAGCCAGGTTTAAGCAGTGAATATCATTTTGCCAATCAAAGAAAAAAAAAACCCTACCGTGTCCATTACACTATAGCTAATAAAATCATTAATACTTCATTTCAAACTTACATTTGATATCATTTTTTAAATCTTTAAAGAATCAACTCATTCTCTTTCATTTATCATTTGAGAAGGGGATAATGGTTGGGGGGGGGGGGGGGGGGGGGGGGGACTGGGGTGTATATACAAACTAAGCGACAATGGACTACTGGGTCCCCACCCCCTCAGACCCACTCTTCCACCTTTTGTACTAGATCCATTATAATTCAGTATTGTTAAACAGAGTACATTATTTGTATAAAAATTTCGGGAAATAAAATGTGAGGGAGGGACAGTTATAAACAGAGTCAATAACCTTTGATGACAAATCTTAATCTATAAACTGGTTGTAAACAAATATATTACAAATTCATAATGGAAATAGCAAAAAAAAGGTATTCAGGTGAAATTATTTAACCACACCTAACCCCAACAGGTAAGCAAATTATGATCTTCCCTCATAAATATTTACTCTTTAAAATCAACTGGATCACGAACGCATTGACATTTTACAAGTAACTTGAACAAGTCCTCTTTACCCTTTATTACATACGTAAAGTTTCTCAATGCTTTTAATTAGCTCTGCCTCCCGCCTACCGGTTATATAAGAAAATCTACTGCTTTTCTTCAAAATACATTCCTTGTTTTGATAGATTATAGTCATTTTGGAAGCCATTGTGGTCACATAGTATGTATTAAAGTTTCTATGTAAAATTACAACAAATAAACATGATCGGCTTTGCCTCCTGAAATAGTTGCTGTCTCAGGGACCATTAATAAACTTCTTGCCATCGTCCTCATTGCCAATCAAATAGGTACATAATATAATTCAACCTTCTTCATTTTAAAATTTCACATAATACCTCGACCTACACTTAAAACTTCTTCTGTGTGGTCATGAGCTCACAGAAAATTTTTATATACACAGTATTTTACGTACATCACACACACATTTCACAATGGCTGTTAAGATACAGGTATATATGGACCATTATTGATCGCCACTGCCTGCTGTAAATGGAGGACACTACATTATGTTATAAATAAATTAAAATTTTCATCTCAAAGCCATCCATAAATCAAAAGTTTTTATTATTAAAAAAAAAATTAAAAGATCAGAATTTGATCAACAACATATGTACAGCCTCTGGAACAATGCATCTAGTAATTAAAAAATTGGACAGCCCGATCGCTGTTGATAAAACATCCCATAAATAGAAATGGAGTGTTAAAAGTTGACGTCTAAACTCAGTAAACTGTCACATAGCTTGTCAAATATTGACATCTACAGACGGTCACGTATACATGTATATGTACAATTCTTTTTTTTAATTTTCATGCTTGATTTCCGACTGACATTTGCAATTGGTGAATCCTCTCATTTAAATTTTCATGCTCGACTTTTCAATTGACATTTGCGATTGCAGGTGAATCTTCTTACTCAGCCTTCTATAAATTCATGTATCAAATAGCCCCCCCCCCCATTCCAACCTAATTAAGAAATTCAGGCATTACGATTTCCTTATATCCTAGATAGTTGCAGAGACAATATTGTAGAAAAATAAAATAACTGTGCATTTACACATGGCTGGGTGATAACTATGATTTGAAATTATATTCTAATTTTCTGGAAAAAAAACTAATATATTTGTAGCAGTTTAAGAATAAAGAAAAATATTCAAATTTCAAAAGTTTTAATATTTGCAATTTTTTCGTTACTATAATAAAGTTTACAGCTAGAATAAAAATCATATTTATAATTTTCAGGTCAATTCAATACGTAAGTTGTCATGATGACATCTTAATTTTTATAGAACTACCGGTATTAAAAAAAAACAAAAAAAACAATTAACAGGAAACTTACCGTTTCAAGACAAAATGTTAATTCCGAAACTGAATAAATTCCAAGCTATTCCAAAAAAAAGTATAGAGTAATATCTGAAGATCCTCAAACTTGTGTAAAACCTTTTCCCTGAAAACCTGGAGTGAAGAAAACAAGCCTAGAGAATTGGAAAACCAACACTCGATGGTCTTCAAGAATAAGATGCGTAAGCTCTGAAATAATTTATGCAAACTATGGAGAACTAGGAGTTTCTCCCTTGTGAGTGACACCATTATCTTACCGCAATGTTATAATAAAAAGATTAATTATCATACAAGAGTGTCATTCTTTAAAAAAAAAAAAAAATCTTGTCACATTTAAATACAGTTGCCTTTACTGCTATAAAACAGGTTTCTGCCATATGATGCAAATTATTCAACCTTTGCTGTACGTATTGAAACTTTCATCTCTGACACTGCACATCCAATCAAAACCTTTCTGTCACCAAATTAATAAGAATTCTCAATAGTTCTCAAAGGGAAATTTAACCTGAGACCTCTTTGACAAATATCAAAGATTCATATTACATAATTCAACTCCTTCAACTACAAACAGAAGTCAGATTCTTTACGAATATATATAACCATAGTAAATGAAAATGTTAATTTTTTCGTACTCTACTTTTATTTCTCTACCTTGCCAATCGCTTTTTCTCTTTAAACAATTTAATACTCTCTCTCTCTCTCTCTCTCTCTCTCTCTCTCTCTCTCTCTCTCCTGTAACAAAACTTTTTATTGCTCTCTTCTCTCTTTCATAATGTAGTGTAACCAAGTGTACCATATATTGCTCTCTGCTCTCTCTCATAATTCAGAGTAACTATTAGAGCAAGTTGAATAATGCAACACAAAAAAGCTGTTGCACTTCATAACGCTTATGAGTGGAAAAGGTGGGCACAGTATTCTAACAACTAATTAACACAAATCAATCACCTACAAAAGAATTGTTCTTCTTTACAGGATGAGCCTTGAATTGTTAAATGATTGACTCTTTTGTTGGCTGTGAGATAAGTAAATAATGATCCTGGACAAAGGCACCATATGTTACCCTGCACTGCCTTAAATCGAGTCCTCCATCAATGATAAGGGTACGATATCTAACATCTTTTATTGCACGTACCTCAAATGCACTAAGGGCCTGTCGATCTTACAACATAAATCTATTTATTTTACAAGATGTTTTCCTTTAATTGTTGTTTTTCCAAAGACAAAATCGATCTTAATTTCAAATACTAAAAAATCATTTGAAAATTCTTTCACTTGTCAAAATTTAGATTTCATGTATTACTACGCACATCATATATCTTGTAGATAAGGAGATAAAGGGTGGGTGGAGGCTATAAAAATGTCAAATGAATCAATGACCGAATTAAGCATCTTTTTCGATTAAAACAAAATGATTAAAAAATCAAATTTCATCAAGACCTTTTAAAAATGAAAAATATAGCTTGTGATAAAAGGCTATGATAATTACGAGATTTTAAAATCAGAGTAATGACGCAAGAGTAAATTGCATGGAAATTCAGGAGCAAATATTTCCCCGAGTAAAGATATTAAATATTTAAACAGCACAATTAATAACACAGCATGTTAATTATCATGTTTGTGGCGACTTTAACGCTTTAAATACAGCCTCCATCTTTAAATGAGTTTTTTCGACCTCTGCCCACACTATCATATAGGATTATTTCATCAATTAAAGAAAATTAACATAGAAATACAGTTATTGTCAAGCCCCCTCCCTTTAACCTTAGTAAAAAAAAAAATCCACACAGCCAATAAGAAGGATAAAATCTCAACAATACCAGGTTTGAAATCTTGTCAATCAAACCACTAGTAGAATTGCACAAAGATTGCTTTATACCAGTATATAATCATAAAAAAATCTTGCTAAAAGACACATTTTTTTTTGGTCTCATCAAAAATATCAATGTTGCGAATAACATCTTTAGTTTAAGAGTACGTGATATCATTGCTAAAAGATATTAGATAATTTAGGTCAATCAGAACTTTAAATAGCTTGTACAAATATAATATGCCACAATTTGACAGTTCCATCTTGTAAATGAGTTATTTAAGTTTAGATTCTGTCAGATCAAATCACTGAAGACAGTATCGATGCAGTATTACTGACAGATAAAAACATGACAATTTGAATACATGTGAAATTAACACTGAATCCGATATCATATATCATATGTCACTATAAAAAACCCTGAGACAAAAAGTCTATAAGTCTAGAATCTTTAAAATTCTCAAAATTCAAAGCATTACCAATTTAAACTTGAAGTATTATTATCATTTTTCTTAATGAATGATGAAAATACCTGACAGCTAGGTAATTTTAAAATCCACATAATTATACAAAATTCCTGACAATTGAAAATTATTTTCAGATTTTACACTATACAGTAATTCAAAAAGTAACAAATAATATCAAAAAATTTAAAACAAAATCCTACCCAATTTGCAGCTTGACTGGGAGACAAACCCACACAATCTGTTCATTTAAAATCCTCTGACTGCCACGTACAATTCCTTTATTTTAAAAAACTCAATACCTATTTTGAACCCGGACACAAGAGTACTAGGGAGGCAGAATTAGCAACAAACAGGATCTACTTTTACACACACCTGACAGTTCGAACTTCCAGTCAGAGGGGAGAGCGGGTACCAGTATTACACTTGGGGACCAGTCCACTTTACCGTCGATACCTCTGCGGAAATTAAACACTCTCCGGATGAATCAAGGAATACCCAGTCCAGCTGCTTTATTCTCGGATAAGACTACACAGGGACTGACAAGCGCAAGAGTTTGAGAGTGGCTCGCTTTGCAAGTTCCCTTTATCAATACTCCACTGATCAATTAATAATGTCCTTGTCGACGGAACTGAGAGGTTATGTGAGCTGGCCGTCACAATCCCATTGACTGACCATTTGTCTCTACAACCTGCTCCGTGATAATGTCCTTCTAATAACATCAATAATATAATCGTTTTTACTAAACTCTTAGAGGTCAAACCATATAATATCAATATCACCATTGCTATGCTACCTACCTCTCCAAGTAAGGCCATTTCTTAAAGAAGTAGAGGTGGCCAGGTTTAGTTTTTGGGTTTTTTTTTTATTGAAATGCATTACGAATAGGGACTGAAACTAAATTAATGAGGAGAGACCTGCATGCCAATCTTAACCTATCAATACCTGGTGTAATGTTGACTTAAACGTCTCTCACCGACCTAAAATTGTCTCTTATCAATCTGTATTTAGAAACTACCTACACCACGCTAAACAAACCCTGTTCAATAAGACACTGTTCTCTTATCTCAGAGACCTGAACCGATTCCTCCACCTGAGCCAAAAAAAAAAAAAAAAATGACAGTATATTGATTGAAAATTTGAACCCAGAAAAGTAAAACAACAATGATTTGTTTGAGAGTCTGCATGAAATGGATATATTGACATAGCTAGTTATAGTTATAGTAGCTAAAAGTATGTACACTGTATATCAAACCTTTCTATCAAGATTCCTTTGTTTCCTCCAAACTGGTCAAATGAAAATCATAACCATCGTTATAATGTCTATATATTGCATTATTCCTATATGATCTTTTTTTTCTCTCAAATATCAAGTGGTGATTGTGTAACAGTGTTGACAGCTGTCTGTCATTACAGTGGATAATTTAATTGAAACATTGGCGTGTGTATAAATCAATCATGCAAATTTGTGAAATTGATTAAATGGGACTAACTGTCGAGAATGCTTTGCAGTCTTGGCATAATATTCAAGAGGGAAAAAAATATTTTTTTTCCAATAGCCATGATTCAAAACAGACATGATCAATAATAATCTACAAGAGGAATAATTTGTTTTAAGTCCTTTCCAGATTATTTCAGCTCAATAAATGGCTCGTCTGAGAACCAATTGCCCTGTTTTTACAAATTAAACCACTGCACGTTGGATATATTCAATACCTCTAACTAAACCTCGATTGGACAAGCTGTTATATTTAATGGCGAGATACAAGAGGACCTTAAATTATAAGGTTTCTCTGATTTTGACCCAAAATGTGGGTCTGAAAACATGGAGATCTCAGATCAATAATTTTTAGTACATTTATAAATACCCATAAGTAAAGACTAATATACTACTTGTACAATGTATACAGATTTTCATGTGTTCCTGAAAATTTTATAGTTCGTAATAAGTAGGAAATAACTACCGTGGGACTAATTTTTTCTAACTTCTAAAGTGCGTGCATGACAATCTCAAGACTTGTCAAGGGAAAATAACCCAACAAATAGCAGGAAAAACAGATCGACAAATAACAGTCAACAATCAGTGGTTGCACATAGTCTACTATGAAAGTTCCCTCTAGGTTCCTATTGTCTGATCGAGATGCTATCGTACAGTTAAATTCCCTGGAGGCATTCAGGTCGAGTCTAAAACTTTCTCCAAAACAAACGTGGTGATCTAGCTGGGCATCTCAGGGGAGACGATCTGTCTGAAATAATAAAGTTTCCCCCCCTTTCTAAGTTATTTGTACCAGTATGGAATCCTGATTTCGATCAGGTTCGTTTAAGTCTGATAGCAGTGTGCTTGGGTCCTTACTCCGTCCCTCTGAGACAAGGTGGTCAGGAAAAACACATGGCTCGACTTCACACAGTCAGACAGGCGACGGCCAGAAAGCACCGACGTTACATCCTGGGTCTTTATACCAAATAAACAGGGAAGATATTAATTTGGATCACTAACCAAATTCTCAAATCTGATGTTCAAAGGCTTTTGTCCCTGGTCTTGGTTGGAGATCAAGATCCAATAAGAGACTGAAGGAGAGCTAAGGTATAATAATGCACTGTTGCATGCTAAATTAATTTCCATTTCTCAGTTAAGAGTCACCATACTTTTTTTTCTAATAATCCATGCCAATATGGTCAAAATGTAATTAATAACAAAAGAAATATTCTGTTATCAGAAGCACTAGAAACCTAGACCTTGTATAATCTAATACCCTGCTAAATTGCTACATCTAACAAGAGACTGGCAAGGTCCGTATCAAACACTTAAATCTTGGTTTAGCCCTTTACCGCAGTAATCTCCGGCATCAGTTTTAATTTCCCGGCTCCAGCAAGCATTTATTGACCTCATCAGTTATCCCCCTTGGTTTGTTCTTCTTGACAGCATTTCCAATTACAGAAACATGGGAAATGTACTAATAAATTTACTCCGAGAGAAGAACGAAATAGCAAAAGACCCAGGCCAGCAATGACTCTCAGAGGCTAGTAGAAAATTTGTTTTACGAAGTGGCTGCATTATTATCGCAAACCATGCTCCAGCGCAGAAGCTGACTGGAAATATTCTTCATTTTTGGCTTTTCCTCCAATTTTACTTTTCCCATGGGATCTAGCTGGGATGATATATATGGTCCGGCAAGTTTCAAGAAGATACGATATGATATATGGCCATTGCCAAGACAGCAATCTAAAAATGTAATAAAATCCCACGTGGATTTACAACAACAAACTCTTCTGTGCCAGAATGATCATGATATTTGCCTGGTTCATCCTCCATGCTGAAGGCTCAGCTCGAAGAGCTGTTTCAATAGAGAGTTGCTGCAATATCCAGGACTATGCTTGGACATACCTTGGTAGTTAATTGCTTTATCACATAGTTACGAATGTCTAGCCACCCAAGGAAAATTGCTGTAATGTGGATGAAAAAATTGCAATCACCATTGCAAAAATATAATATCCTCTTACCAATCAATCAATCAATCAATCAATGATGTTGGGTTTTTTTTTTTAACAAATATATTGCTCACCCATGTTTATATAGAACAAGTATAAAGAGTAATGATTTTAAACAAGTTTCAAAACTCTCTTCAGACACCTGCATCTATTTGCTATCTGAGGCAAATTAAATTCATTTTTAAAAAGAAAAAATCTAAATAGTTCCATTTCTATATTATATAAAATGCCAGGTTCAGAATCTAAAGATTCTGATTTGTAATTTTTTAAAAAGAATTGTATGTGTAACGGTACAAAAAATAACACAAAAAGCGAGGACAAATGGAAAGCAATAGATCGAATGTCAGGACTAATTCTTCTTCCTGCTTTACATGAAACTGATCCAAACATGGTAAACAATACAGTGAAAGGGAAGATTTATTCGCCAGAATCCTCGGATGGAGAAGAAGACTTGCCACGATAATCGAGAACGTGGATTTAATTTCCGAGAATCAGCTGATTGCACGGTGACAATATCTCTTTCTGTAACAATCAAGTTAGCGAGAATTCATCTATGTCAGATAAGGATCAATTGCAGATTCCTCGAATCCTTCAATTATAATCAGCAGTTTATTTTCACCAGAAACTTATAGATCGATCTTCTTTAAACTAGATTTGGGGAAAAAAACCACCACAGATCCCAGCTGTATCTAATTACATTTTTCGACACATCCTTTTTCAAAAGTGACTTATATTATTGGTTTAAATAGATTCAAATCTAGTTTAGAACAAGTCTTGATATCTACAACCATGGCTGTTATTATCAAAATAATAGAAATACAACTGTTATACTTATAAATAGTGTAGAGGCAAAAAAATGATACTGTGGAATGATTGAAATCATTATATTTGGTGGTGGCTCAATTTTCGTGGAATTCATGGGTACCTCATCCACAAAGTAACATCCTCCATGAATTTATAAATTAGGGTAATCAAGTCATACTTCTTTTTGTAGGTATAAGAGAATACATGAAATTACGTCTCCAGGAACCTGTAAAATCTAAGGAATCCACAAAAAATGGCCTCCTCCAAATTTTACGATTCCACAGTATCGACCATTTATGTAGTGTAGTCTTATTCAACTATATATATATGTTATAAAAATGAATTCATGATGCATACAGAAAAAAAGATGTTTGTAGTTCAAGTATCATATTGATTTGAATGCTAAACACACATTATATATACATTTATTGGGTCATTTCTCATACCTCCCACAAGAATACTCTGTATTAATGGATATACTGATGGTAAAAGTAAATGTATGAGATGAAAGTTTATTTGTCATGATGCCAAAAAACAAAAACTCAGCACCAAAAAAAGTGGGACCCAAATAAATGGTAAACATTAGGTTTAATCTATATCCTTGAAGTTGATAAATGGCCTTGAACTTTGCTAATCATTTTAACCTTTGACCTATATTTATTAAATATTCTATATTTAGCATAAAAAATTAGCAGCAGGTCTATTTCTAAATGAAAGGACAGAACAAAATCAACCCAGACACTGCTTCCAAAATCTTAGATGCATTTCAGAAAAATAACGTACAGCAGGACCTAAAAATCTTTGAAATAGTTGGCTCTCTTCTGGAGATGCTGATTCAGCAGTTTAAACTGACACCCGATCCTCCGCCCTTTAAAAAAATACATGTACTTCAATAAATCATGATCTGTATTCTTTTGACCATCACTGTATATAACGCCCTCTCTTCCCACTCACATGATATACAAAAGTCGTCCCATTCAACACCGTTTAACCCTAGAGCCTAACAGAGGCGTCTATTTCTCCCCCTTGTAATTCAGACAAAAATCACAAGGTCTAAATTATATGTCTGGAGCAGTCAAAACAGAGATAAAGTCTTGTTACTGTCTGAGGCAAAAAACTCTTGTTCGATCTAATGATGGGCTGTTTTTTTAAGGTTGTGCAACAGGTTTTTTTCCCTTTTTTTTGCTGTGTGGCAAAGAACAATTAGAGAGCGATAAAATCCACTTATTCCCTCACATCTCACAATGTGATTTTATGCATATTCGCATCATTTAATGAGAACTTCAATCGACCCAGAAATCAAACCATACACCTAATTTCGAAGTCTAGCTCTTTCAATAATAAATCAGAGTTTAATGTATGGACAGTCCCATGATAAAACCAAATACACAACTATAATAGGCTTCTTGGAAAATTCTGTATTTATCTTTACCTAACATCCGTATACTCTTATTTGCGATTCTGAATCTTGTCCAAATCTGTACTTATGGAAAGGTTGGAATTCGCCAAAAATTCTCTTGTCTTTTTCACACCAGACCGGAAATTTGGAGTCTTCTAAATACAAGAGAGACGATTTTTGAGGAGAAAAAAATGGATGTTTTCCAATCATTTTACACGTCGACTAGGGTGATTAAAAACATCCATTCCCAAACGGCTCCGAGGCGGTCTTTGCACCGTTTTTCTCGCCCAATCAATAATGAATGGGGTTTTATCCCTTCAGGTGTGGAAGCTGGGAATAAGAAAACACTTGATCTATCAGAATGCTAAAATCCTGATCAATTTTTCTCTTTTTCTTTAGCCGGATAGATTTAGCCTTGGAAAGGACAATGAAGGCATTAACCATAAAGGAACCATCACAATTACATGTAGATTCTATCTTCAAGAAAAAAAATTCAAATTCCAAGAGTTGTAGCAAATACCCGGTAGTCTTTCAATACAGATTGTATTATAGTTAATATATACGATAAAGATGACTGTCTTCAATTTTCAATGGACAACATTACCATCTGTCTTTCATAAAAATTCATTAACGGAAGTCTGCTTCGCTTTACAGATTTCAGAATATCTCAGTGATCTGGAAGTGTTGCAAGGATAAGATGCAAATTAATACAGATTGATTTTACTAATTCGTAGTTCTTTAAGAAGATAAGATAAGAAATATTTCCCAAAAAGAAATGGAAATTGGGAACATACTTATCTCCCTTTCATATCAATCCATTTATTTGCACTGCAAAGCCGACGTTTAGTGGTCTATAATGTTAAAGGAAGATATACATGTTTTTCACTTCAAATTTAATAATTAAAACGTTTCTTTTTTAGTTTTCAATTTATTTGTAAGTCTATATAATTATATACTGTTGAAGAGATTTAACATACCAAATACATGTATGATGTATCTGTCAAAGTGATTTGAAAGTTTAATAATTTTAACCCTCAATATCTCGAATACTCGTTTGTCTTGAAGTTTTTTAAACAGTCCCATCTACTTAGAGATAACGAAGTTGGACAGTATCAGAAGCTCAGATCTTTCTAAATAATAATTCTGAGTGAAAATATTACTCCGCCATTTCCATACCTATCAGTGGAAATCTTTTAAGAGAATAAATGTAATGAAATCCATTCTGTGATGAAATATTTGATAAAATCTATCAAAAAAATTAAGAAAACAAAGGTTTTTTTTTTCCAGGTAACTAGAGACAGAGTCTGTCTGTAACCTGGTAATGCATATATATTCATAGTTAATGGTTTGATTGAAAGAAAATTCATTAGTAATTTAGAATAATTCTATATTAAAGTTTGATATTAACTTACCCAAAATATAATTCTCAAAAATACTGCTTATAAATAAATAAGAGTCAATATTCTTATAGGTACAGTACTTTTTACATGTATACTAAATTGCACTAGCTTTAATTTTGGCCACCGACAGGTTTCGATCTTTCTTCTACAAAAGCTGCTCTGATCTAAAACAACACGTAATGTACATTAAAGAATAAACACCCTGGACTAATAATTGATCAAAGAAGACGCTACAGCTATAGACCTTATCCCTTTAACCCCTCTGCTGCTTCAGCGGTCTTAACAATCAGTGGGGAGGATTCCTTATTCATTAAACATTAACCTGGGACTATAACATTGATTTAATACATTTTGCGCATTACGACCTGCTGAAAAACTTCCATCAACCTGCGGAGATTTTTATTTTTTTCCGATTCCCCGTTATTTCGAGTCAATCACCTCTGTCTTTATCTACTCCATCAGTGCAAACAATGCTTAGACACATGCAATATATATTGTTTTTTTTGGTATCCAAAATGTTCTCCAAGTCATAATAAACCCAGACTAATGGCTGACTATCACACGATAATGTTATGATTCTTAGCCAGATTTATTGAATATCTGGGCCGGGACATTAATTCTACATGTAGAAAGCTTTCAGTTTCCTTATATTCAAACCACTGACAAGACTTATTATAGCTAGGTGCATTTTCCCTGTTTCCATACATAGAAGATTTATCTAAGACTTAAAATGTGTAGAGGTTGGCTCATACAACTTGAAGTACTTATTAACACATAGATGTACTGTAGTGTTAAAGTATGGGACGATAAAGGTGGGTGGCGCTTAGAAATTATTCATACAACCATTTCTTGTGAACAATTATACCTCAATGATAATAGCTAAGCAGTTTACTGGATGGCTGATGAAAGCTTACAAAAGTATAGATTCACTGCTCCATTAATCTGCAATCAAACACAGGTTGGTAAGACACAGTGAATGTCGCTGTCTGCATTTTCCTTAGGGAGCACTCCAAAAATATTTTATTTCTAAATCATCATTTTAATTCTTGAAAAAAAAATGGCAAAAAATTAGGCGGTCATCATATATCATTTTTTAGTTGGAAAAGTGCAAAAATATACTATACATATAGTCACATTACACAACCTCATATGTGTATAAAATACCCTCAAAATGCAATTCTAAGAACACACCAAATCTGTTACACATTGATGGTAAAAAAAATGATCACTCTTAGTGCTATGTGCATTCCTTCAAAAAACGACTAAGTCCAAACTCCCCACGCTGACACGCGCCGACCACCCACCGGCGGCGTACCACTGGATGGAGTCTGGGTATTTTGCTTTGCCTTGCCTTGCCCAATGGCTATCAGACCCAGTGCTGGGTTTTCAGTGTGAAGTCATCATAATTCTTTGATGAACCAAAAAAGTGCCCCATCCCCCTGCCTCTATAGGGAACTTAAAAGAACACAGGTTTCTTACTTCAACATGTTCTAAAAATAAAGACCCCCCCCCCCCCCCCCCAATTACTTTTTGGCACTTAACAGGAACGTTGTTGCCTAAACATTTTGAAATGAAAAATGATATTGGATAATATAGTCTGATCTCATTTTTTACAAACCCTGAATCTATTTCTGTGGGTCCAGGGATGACACCTCGTGGCACAGTAACTTACTAATCATGACCATAATAATTTAACAGTCGGCGCTCACTGTATCAAACGCAATAGATTTATGCGGTCAGTCCCTGCGTATCAAAAGCAATTATACTTTATAGGGTCATTAACGGATTTAAAGAGAATCCATTTTGAGCTATCCACAGAATGAAGGGTTCCCTATGAGAGAATCGTTAGAGTATGAGTTAGTTTTGATTTATATGCAGTAATATATGACAAATATAATGAATTGTAATGTAGACTAGGTCATTAACATGTTTGAGAAGACCATTAATCAAACAATTATAAACAATAAACTATTAAGAATGAAAACAATCAGTGAACTATTTTTTAATCATAATGGAGGAGTTCCAAATTCAGAGCACATAACGTAATGTGATGTATATATTGAGCAGTGTTGAAATTAATTAATTTCCCTAATTTACGCTGTTGGTAAATAAAGGAAATAAATCAATTAATATACAGAAAGTGTCAACAAAATTTAACAATAATACACTATAAAATTTGGCTTTTATTCATACCTGAATAATACATGTAATCCTTTCAAAATCTGAATACTTTGTATGGTGTTATTTTTACCCCATTCGTTATTTTTCACCCTTCTAATACTTACAAACGCTTTCGCCCCATTTTGAATTCGCCTAGACTGTGTATAATGACAGGTACTCTTTTAAATCAACATAGTAGTTAAAAAATTGTTTTGAATTTGCCCAGCCTGAAATTTGGCCACTGTCAATGAGGGTGATGGGGGGGGGGGGGGGGGGGGGCGAATATTTCCCTGTATACAGTACACAATAATTATTGTAAGCTGCAGATCTATAGCTCCCGGTCTGAAAAAAATTTGAATTGTCAAACTAGGAGCTACAGTTTCTTACGTTTTAAAAAGTTGCAATTTACCATGCTAATGCCAATGCCAGTTTGGTACTGATAAATAAGACGGCTTTTTTTTCTGCAAAGTTTTTAAGCGCCGTAAATTGCAACTTTTTAACACATAAGGAACTAAACAGTAGCTCCCAAGTAGCCCATCTGACCTGGAGCTACAGTATTACTACTGCATGTATACATCTGACATATCATGCAGACATTTAGCCCCAATCTCACCCCATATCCCTAAAAAAAAATAAGCCAATTTAAGTGAAGACATGTCAACTTCTGCAAATATGACTGATCAATACAGCAAAAACTATTGATATGTGCATGTCAAGGAAGCAGAATGCAGAGACTTGGTTGTCATACCAGTATATGGGAACAGCTAGGAGAGACCATGACATGAAATCATCAAAGTCTGGACATGTAGGTTTATATGGCTAGCAATGCAGGTTAATGTGCTCTGTCAATGAATTCAGAGGGTGTGTTGGTATTGTCACTGTTCCAATATTGCTCTTACTAGAGAGTCTGGACAGATATAGATGGGAAGACAAAATGACAGACAGACAGACAGATAGACCGACAGACAGACAGATAAGAGATCAAAAGGCTATTACTGATCAGACTGCAGAGATTTTCTTGTCAGGCCTATATGTGCCACAATGAGAGGAAGTCATGTCATGATGTCATCGAAGTTGGAACAAGTGGGTTAGCTTGCATTAAATTATAAGTGCTGCAGCAGGTCAGTTCACTATATCAATGGATTAATTTGTAGGGTGTTTTGATAGTCAAAAAAGACAGACAGATGGACAGTCAGAATGACAGAGAGAGAGATGAACTGACAGACAGACAGATTGGTTATTAGTTTTTATGATGTAAAAAGGAAGACCTAGCTAGCTGTTCATCCTACATCCCAGATTTATGGAAAATTTAATTCTTTACCAATGTCTCGCTGAATATATTTATCAAGATATAAAACGATTTGAGGTATCTAGGGAAAATTTTAAATTACATTCTTATAAACCTCTTTGAGAGTTCTAAGATCATCATGCCTTAAAATTCGTTTGTGCTCATTAAAATCCACAGTCATCAAAATCCTTAATTAGACTAAGAGGATACATGACCTCCAGCTTAAAAAAAAATGCAGTATTAACCTTTTAAAGTGGATTATTATGTAATATTGTTCAGCACAGTTACATAATGAAGAAGGAAGTACTGAACATATGTTTTAATAATACTTGAGCAATATCATGAATAAACAATCGGTACTTAACTTTTAATGTAAAGGCATATTTTTCTAATAACTATATGAGATACATTTAAGATTCATAAAACATACATTATACATTTTACTAATAAGAGTCTGTACCACTACGATGCATAGATCCAGCAAAATTTTCCAAGCAGTGGGGGATATTCGTTCTAGGTGATAATTGTGTTAGCAAAGGGGGGGGGGGCCTGGTTGGACCATTCCTTTAGATCTGCATATGCAATGAGCATTTAAAAGTTGGAATACCCCCCCCCCCCTTCCCCTTTTTTACAGACTTAACTAAGAATTTCAATGCAATAAAAACATGTCAGCTACATGACAATGACTGATCTATAAATGCAGACATTTTTCATGTTTTCAACATTAGACTGAGCTCGTTAGTTACACAAATAGCTGGAAAAAAATTCAAAGCTTAAGTGCGTAATTCGTAGAAATTATCTTAAAATTCCAAATTTCCAAAATAGTCAGAAAAGTTAAAATAGGAATGTATCCAAGAAATTATTGTAAAAATGAATTTTACTAATTAATCAACACAGAGGTTATGAATATTAATTAAAACATCACTTGATATATGGTATGATACATACATACATAAAGGCCTACTGGGATGCATTCACATTCATAAATTTATAATTAATAAATCGATTGAAAAATTCACAGCCTCATATTGAATTTCATCATTAAAAAAGAATTTAAAAACCATGCACGACAGCTATAAATATTGAATTTCAAAAAAAAAAAAAAAGAAGTACGTTGCCTACCTTGACCTGAATAAAGCACTCTCTGGCACAGTGTCCAGTGACACGGTTCCGGTGGACAAATGGTCTGGATAACGAGGTAGGAGCTTCCGACCCTCAGTCACACATGTCAACGTAAATGTCCACTCCTGTAATTAACGAACGTGTTAATTTGTCAACACTGATAGCTTAAACACATGAGTGACAGTAGCGAATCAGTCATAAAAAAATACAAACCAAAGCAAATACAGGTACTACTATTAGGGCTTGTGGTTCCTTGAATACCTGAACAGATCGAGAGCTAGGATTTTATCGTGCAACTGCGGACAGCAGAAAATAATACGCAGTTTTTTCGTTGCACCGCTTGATATAAATGGATAAAGATATTGTGTCAACCAGGGCAAACTGTGCATGATGCTTTAAAGGTTATCGAAAAAAATTGCGATACTTCTAAGGTAAAACTTTTGAAAAAATCAATACTGCTCAGTGATACACTGCCGAGACTGAATCTAAAAATGATTTTATCAGCACTATTGCAAGCTCAATCACCAAACATTTAAAGCCTTGATCAGCAAACACGACACCTTAGCTGTGAAACGTGCATATAACTATGATCTCAATGATTCAATCCTTTGTCTTGTATAAAAAAAATATCAAAAATATATCACTCTGTAAACTGGTAAATTATACTACATACTATATACTCTATATTCTATGATTATTTTATAACACCACTTCTTGACTTTGTATTTTGGAGAGGGTTTATATAGGCTTTATAATCCATTTGATTACTCAATAAAATATGTTTAAATTTAATGATTCAATTATCTTCCTCTTTAATTCTGTGAAGATCATATTTTTGTATTGAAAAACTACATGCAGTTCTTTTAAATATAAATCACTTTGATCTCACTAATAAGGTGAAAATTTAGATTCAATGATTCATTTAATGATTTCATTCAATCTTAATTTCATTAATATTTAGAAGATCTTCATCATATGTTCATCACATCAAGATTTATCACAATATCATCAATCCAATTTACATGTATTATATATAAATCAAAACCTAGCTACCTTAACTGCTTTGCAATCATCATAATTATTGGACATTAACATGACTATAGGTAAAATCTTGTTTGGTCCGATTATGAACATGATGAAGCATTAACAAATGCAGAGTGCACAAACAAAATTTAACTTTAAAATGAAAGATACATATGCAATCTAGCATATTATCCCCTTTTATCGACCAATTATGACAATAAAGTGCATGATCAATCAATTACCATCAACCCCCAAGTTAGAGAACGCAAATTTCAACACTGAATATTATTCACGCTTTCTTAGACTACATCCCCACAATAAAGTCTGCAATTACAGTACACAGAACAATCTGGAAGGAGGCAATCAACAACAGAATGATCCCTAGTGACAGTGCACAGAAAAAAAACAACCATCAACCAGTTTTTACAAAATTGTGATGAGTTTCCGATTTTTTTTTTTTTTTCGCTCCATTCTTTGGAGATGAGAGTCATTTCCTGCTTTCAACAAACTTCCTGATTTCTGCCTCGATTCGTGATCGCATAACAAATATCTATATAACATCACCATGATGCTGGCAGAAATGTTTAGCAAAAAATACTTCCATGTTTGTATTGTGCATGACTAGAGTTCTGAAGAATTCGGTTGATGCACAATGTTACGGATGATTTAACTCATGAGTTTTGACATTCAGAGAAAAAAAAAACACAAACTTGAAATACAAAACAAATGGCAAATGATAAAATGATATTAATCTACGCTATTAAAGACATATGCAATTACATGCAGTAAGAATGGAGAGCTGACAAAACAGCACGCATTTACAAAAAGGAAAAAAGGCATAATTACACTACAATTAATTATTACCATGTATTAAATCACAGTATACACTAAGCTTATCAAAATTGCACTGCTCACATGCTCATGTACTTTAAGGGGTATGCCCGCAATGTTAGGTTTGATTATTCAAGTTGTACATTCTCCATTTAACAATCATGCATGAACTTTCAAATGAACAGCTTTAAACTTACATAACTAAACTTTAAACTTACATAACTAAACTATTTCATAAAATTGAAATAAAACATTGACCTCACATGCATTATGTAAGGGAGTATATAATAACAATAAAGATATTATTAAAAACAAGTCATGGAAGAATAAATCTCACCAAAAAAATGTAATTAATTTCAAAATTAAAATTCACAGATAACAAATGACATTTTAATTTACATTTTCTTATTACTTTGCGAAAAACAGTATCGTTAAGCTTTGCATTTATGCAACTTGCAACAGTTATAAGCTTAATGAATGCAGCCGAAAAAAAAACTGTCTTTCTGAACACAGCATCCTATAAATAACTTTTTAAATCGTGACTCTTTGGGATTTCATCTGTTGACGACCGACTCTAATGACAGATAGTTTTAATCTCGGAGAACGAAGTCGACCCTTGCTGTCTCGTCAGGTCATACGTGACGCGATAATTACACAACGGACTGGCATCTCACTAAATTCCAAAAATACACAATCTGATAGAATTCTATTACAATGGTCCATTGAAAAGAAAGGCAAATTCAAATTTTTACACTTTTGCAATTCTAAGTGCTTATTTTATTACAGAAAACTGGAAACATTTTGTCTTTAATGCATTTTAATTCTGCATATATTGGAAGAGCATTAGGAATTTTATGAATAAGATAATATGCATTGGACTGCAGTCTAGTGTACTTGTAAAATTTACGCACATGCATTTATTATAAAAGTTTTTTAATGCAATTCTGATTAATGAATTTTGTTAAAATTTCATTAAAATGGGAATTAAATGACAATAATAAGTGAAATACAGGAAGAGACAAAGAGAGTGAGTGCAAATTAAAATTTTCAGATTTCCAGGTGTATCGTTACAATATATGATACTGTAACATGTAAATTGCAGAAAATCCGGATGCAATTTACCTGTAAATGACAGCTGGCTCAATAAAATTAAAATCGCAACATTATAAAGAAATTAGCTTGTAAATTCCCTGCAAAATGCAGAACTCTTAAATTCCCAGTATACTTTTTAGGTTTCATCTTTACCATATAAAAAAAAATACTGTTAATGATAATTATACATTTACATTATTGTAATTATATCAATACGATATTGTAATTATATCAATACAATACAGGTATATGTACTAATGGAGAGATTCTGAGACAGCTAGTTTTAGTAGATGACTACTTGGACTATGTCCCAATTAAGAACTTTTGGGGGGGGGGGGGGGGGTTGTTTCAGGAAGCAAGGATTAAGGCTAAAAAATTAACATGTAATATAATTCAAAAATATCTCCCCAAAAAAATATTGTCTCCGAGTGACAGCCCTAATTGTAGCAAGATTTGTAATCTGTTTTATGTAAATAACGGCCTCATTTCCATTGATATAACACGAAGAGAGACAAATTATACATGACACTTTTAAACACAGTCGGTTGTAAGTGGTATGTATAAACAAATACGATATTTGGAAAGTCTTAATGCAGACATATGTTACACCTGCTGGGTTGACAGTTATGAGGAACTAAGATTTTAAATTGCAACATAATGACTATTTAAGAAGCTGTAAAATGAAAAAAAAAATGTCACAATTAAAAACCTCAAGTTGTACATTATATGGCACAAGTATTTTATAACCTGGTTTATATATGCCATGTGCTATTCTCTTTTGAATTAATTTTGCAGTATTCATTCATTTACAGAAAAAAAAATGTTTTGCATGCACTCTTGTACTGTTAAAGTCACCAATTTAAAAATCACCCCCAAAAAAATCACAAAATAAGAAATGTACCTGTTTTGGAATAAAAACAGCAAAAATTTCCACCAGCAAATAAGACAAATGTAAGAAAAACTCAGACATAGAGATATACAGTAATTAGTACACACAGAACATACAATATCATAAGCACTGTGATACAACAGGACTACAAACAACATGAGAAACAATGGCAAGCACTGAAACTAAAACAATAACCCTTAATAAACATCATACCTACACAACATCATACCTATACAACATCATACCTACACAACATCATACCTACACAACATCATACCTATACAACATCATACCTACACAACATCATACCTATACAACATCATACCTACACAACATCATACCTACACAACATCATACCTATACAACATCATACCTATACAACATCATACCTATACAACATCATACCTACACAACATCATACCTATACAACATCATACCTACACAACATCATACCTACACAACATCATACCTACACAACATCATACCTATACAACATCATACCTACACAACATCATACCTATACAACATCATACCTATACAACATCATACCTACACAACATCATACCTATACAACATCATACCTACACAACATACCTATACAACATCATACCTACACAACATCATACCTACACAACATCATACCTATACAACATCATACCTAAACAACATCATACCTATACAACATCATACCTATACAACATCACACCTATACAACATCATACCTAAACAACATCATACCTATACAACATCATACCTATACAACATCACACCTACACAACATCACACCTACACAACATCATACCTACACAACATCATACCTATACAACATCATACCTAAACAACATCACACCTACACAACATCATACCTATACAACATCATACCTACACAACATCATACCTACACAACATCACACCTATACAACATCATACCTATACAACATCATACCTACACAACATCATACCTACACAACATCATACCTATACAACATCATACCTAAACAACATCATACCTATACAACATCACACCTACACAACATCATACCTATACAACATCATACCTAAACAACATCATACCTATACAACATCATACCTATACAACATCACACCTACACAACATCACACCTACACAACATCATACCTACACAACATCATACCTACACAACATCATACCTACACAACATCATACCTACACAACATCATACCTATACAACATCATACCTACACAACATCATACCTACACAACATCATACGTATACAACATCATACCTACACAACATCATACCTATACAACATCTTACCTACACAACATCTTACCTACACAACATCATACCTATACAACATCATACCTAAACAACATCATACCTACACAACATCATACCTGTACAACATCATACCTACACAACATCATACCTATACAACATCATACCTACACAACATCATACCTATACAACATCATACCTACACAACATCATACCTACACAACATCATACCTACACAACATCATACCTATACAACATCACACCTACACAACATCATACCTATACAACATCATACCTACACAACATCATACCTAAACAACATCATACCTATACAACATCACACCTATACAACATCACACCTATACAACATCATACCTATACAACATCACACCTACACAACATCATACCTACACAACATCATACCTACACAACATCATACCTATACAACATCACACCTACACAACATCATACCTATACAACATCATACCTACACAACATCACACCTATACAACATCATACCTACACAACATCATACCTACACAACATCATACCTATACAACATCATACCTACACAACATCATACCTATACAACATCACACCTATACAACATCATACCTACACAACATCATACCTAAACAACATCATACCTATACAACATCACACCTACACAACATCATACCTATACAACATCTTACCTACACAACATCACACCTATACAACATCATACCTATACAACATCACACCTACACAACATCATACCTACACAACATCATACCTACACAACATCATACCTATACAACATCACACCTACACAACATCATACCTATACAACATCATACCTACACAACATCATACCTAAACAACATCATACCTATACAACATCACACCTACACAACATCATACCTATACAACATCTTACCTACACAACATCACACCTATACAACATCATACCTATACAACATCACACCTACACAACATCATACCTACACAACATCATACCTACACAACATCATACCTATACAACATCACACCTACACAACATCATACCTATACAACATCATACCTACACAACATCATACCTAAACAACATCATACCTATACAACATCACACCTATACAACATCATACCTATACAACATCACACCTACACAACATCATACCTACACAACATCATACCTATACAACATCATACCTACACAACATCATACCTACACAACATCATACGTATACAACATCATACCTACACAACATCATACCTATACAACATCTTACCTACACAACATCTTACCTACACAACATCATACCTATACAACATCATACCTAAACAACATCATACCTACACAACATCATACCTGTACAACATCATACCTACACAACATCATACCTATACAACATCATACCTACACAACATCATACCTATACAACATCATACCTACACAACATCATACCTATACAACATCATACCTATACATCATACCTATACAACATCATACCTATACAACATCATACCTATACAACATCATACCTATACAACATCATACCTACACAACATCATACCTATACAACATCATACCTACACAACATCATACCTATACAACATCATACCTACACAACATCATACCTATACAACATCATACCTATACAACATCATACCTATACAACATCATACCTATACAACATCATACCTATACAACATCATACCTACACAACATCATACCTATACAACATCTTACCTACACAACATCTTACCTACACAACATCATACCTATACATCATACCTATACAACATCATACCTATACAACATCATACCTACACAACATCTTACCTACACAACATCTTACCTACACAACATCATACCTATACAACATCATACCTAAACAACATCATACCTACACAACATCATACCTGTACAACATCATACCTACACAACATCATACCTATACAACATCATACCTACACAACATCATACCTATACAACATCATACCTACACAACATCATACCTATACAACATCATACCTATACATCATACCTATACAACATCATACCTATACAACATCATACCTATACAACATCATACCTATACAACATCACACCTACACAACATCATACCTATACAACATCATACCTATACAACATCACACCTACACAACATCATACCTACACAACATCATACCTATACAACATCATACCTACACAACATCATACCTATACAACATCATACCTATACATCATACCTATACAACATCATACCTATACAACATCATACCTATACAACATCATACCTATACAACATCATACCTATACAACATCATACCTATACAACATCATACCTATACAACATCATACCTATACATCATACCTATACAACATCATACCTATACAACATCATACCTATACAACATCATACCTACACAACATCATACCTATACAACATCATACCTATACAACATCATACCTATACAACATCATACCTATACAACATCATACCTACACAACATCATACCTATACAACATCATACCTACACAACATCATACCTATACAACATCATACCTACACAACAGCATACCTTCTTTATTCTTTATGAGATTTTTATACAGGTGCAATATGGCAACACCATCTTCCCAAGTCATTTAGGGGTTTCTGATCCTCTTAACTTAAATTGGGAAGATGACTGGAAACACATACAGCCATGGAACAATGTATTAATTCAATAAAAGACTACAGTCCAACCCCCAATCCCTAAACCACCCACCCGTTACCCCCCCCCCAGTCCCCCCCCCCCCCCCCCAGGTGACCTATTTCTTTACCTTTACTGAGTCACACTGCTTTGACCTGATTGATACCACATTCATACTAGAGGACATTATTTTTCCTTTCAATACATGTTTGGACCACAGACAGTGATAAGATTAAGGATATTACTCGAGAAACACAGCCTTCAGGGGGGAGAGAAAGCTTTCAGTTCAATATCATTTATCACGATTCAGGACCAAGCCACCAGCTTAAAAACAAACACACAGATAATGTTACAACAAAATCTTCTGTGATAAGGTCAAAGGTCGGCCACGTTTAAACTGCTTTGTACACATAAACAGTTGTTTATCAATAGGTAGCAATATCATGATAAATACGTGTATGTAAATTATTCATTAAAATCTGGAACATTCCCCGTCTTGTTTTAGGTGAATTTTTAGGTGAGCTTTGATAATTGATACTTTTTGTAAAAATCATGAATTTTATTTGAATTTCTTAACATTATCTTATTTATCTAGCATAACTCTCTTGCCCCTTCATACAAATCTCCTGAGGCAATAAGACTTACATGATTAAAAGCATAGATTATTATTGATTATAAACAAAAGGTTTGCTATTAAGAAAGCAGTATCTGATGTACGTACATCTTTAACAGCTCAATATATATACAGTCATGTACATTTCACAGAATGGCAGTCGATCAGTATCAAAATCAATATAAAGTAGCAATAAATCTTAAAAATGATTTCATCTTTGCAAGATTTAAAAGCACATGTGTACTAAAAAATAATCTAAAACCTAAATGACCAAGAGTACAATATCAAGTCATTATAGTGCACCGTATACAGCAAACACATTTTCATAAGGCCATAAAACTACAAATATTACACTTTATTCTTTTCAGTAAAAGTATATTTAAAAGTATATCTTAAAAAAAAAAAAAGTAATTACCTAGAAAATTTCCCCAAAGCTTTCCAATAGCCTGTGCCCAATTCATGGAATTTATAAAACCCGAGTTGATTTCGAAGCTTTACATGTGAAGGCACTTAATTCTGACACTCGACAATTGTTCAGCTTGCTGCCGTCGTAATAAAATGCATGTAACAAATGGGCCTAAAGGTACCACAAAGAGGTACGCCAATGCTTTTGTGACAGCAGTGTCGATCCACACACTAAACGATACTTGACAAATTGTAACAACTCTTTGGTGAACTAATGACTTCAGGCAAATCAGTATTTGTTCACTTTTTCATATTAATACATACATACAATCATGATGCGCAGTAAAATAGTATTCAAAGTAACCTTATAAAATGACTGTCATTGTCCATTCCACTTCCCCCCCTCCCCTCCTTGCCTATTCTTTAAACCTTTATGGTGAACTATTTAGTAAATTCAGGCAATTTTGTATTATTCACACTTTGGAATTCATAAATACATATAAAACCATAGTACATATATACAAGAGGCCCATGGGGCCACATCGCTCACCTGAGCAACAATGGGCGTTCAAAAGATATTGTGCCATATGGTCCCTCGGTAGAAAAACAAAAAATAAATATTGTAAAGTATTCGAATTTTACACTTATTTTTGTATACATGTAATCTTTGACATTGTACCTTCATGAAATACTATTTTTTACCAGAATAAGAAAATCCTACGCAAGATATAAAACTAAACATTTGGTAGAGGTTTACTGTTAAGTTGTTAACTTCCAAATCCCTATATTTTAGTTCTGCCCCCCCCCCCACTTTGTAAAGCGATCAAAATATATGAGAGCATATAGGTACACTATTTTCATCAACTACTTACTAGTTATTGTATTAAAAAAAAAATAGTTATTGTTTTTTATTTTAAAAACCCTACATGTATAGATGTGAAGAAGAAAATTGTACCTCAATGTGCTCAATTCCTCAAATTAAAAAACATTCAAAAATTGTATTCGTCTTCTCAATTATGATTAAATGACTGTTATCTACTTCGCGTACAAACCAGGATAATTTTTCGCTGTGATATTCTTAGGAATAGCGATAATTACTTTATCCCCGCAACAGAAATGTGTCAGAAATATGTACACTGTTTTAAAGATGTCGTTTTTATTTACTCGTGTCTGAAAAACTATCAAAATTGATGTAGATTTCACATTATTTATTGTATAAAGAGAGGGCCCCAGAGAGTAGATATATACAGAATATCATTCTTTTATTTTGTTTGTATAAGCATTTAACATATACTCTAATTCATAGAGATTTTCTAATGTTCAACCAAAATTTCAGCGTCAATTGTAGAATTATAAGCAAGATACAGAGCTCACAGTTCGCCTAATTTGATTCATATTTTGTTCACATGAGTTTATTACATTCAGCTTATGAGTTTTAACTTGGTATTTCAGCAGTTAAAATGGAAAAAAAGAATGGCCTAAGATTTTATATTCTTTTATTCACTCAAGACCAGTTCACTGGTATTTGAGGTTCAAAATCAGTTTATACAAATGTACACAAACACAGTGAAGGATCACATGTACAGTAGGAGTAATAATGACGAATAAATATTAAGTTTACAATACAATAAGATGTTAAAGTTGGTTTCTGGAAGAACAGACTTTGAAAATGTTCTTAATAAAAATTGACAAATTTTTACTTTTTAAATCTTTAGTTTTTAAGATCTGTGTACATACATAGAATTGGGAGCAAATCTCTGTATCTTGCTTATAATTTGAAGCTTAACACTCAAATATGGTTAGTAAATAGAAATTGAAAACAATTAAACACAAGAAACATTCACTATAACAAATAAAGAACACAATTTATTTTTTCGAAATGAATCATATATATACATGTATATACCTACATATTTCCGTCAGCAATATCAAACTTTATTTAAACTGAATAAACTCGAGAAAATGCCGAGCATCGCAACAAAACCTATTGCGTTAATCTACCATTACGCAAAAGATAATGCCGATCGAATTACCGATAGAATGAATTGTATTTCATTATTTTTTTATACATCAGATTTTGCTTAATGTGCGCAGGTTAACAGTTAACTGTTTGATTTACCGAAGTCTCTGTTTGATTTGATACGTAAAAATCACGAAATACAGACGATAGTTCCCAGGTTACAAGCAGAAATAATGAAAACGAAACGAAAATCGGACCAAGCTAACACCAACGTCATGTGTGAAAACTGTCAACGCATTGAAATATTTAGCCTCAATTTACTTCACAAAATCGGCAACAATATATTTTGCATGTTTCAAAAATTTCCCTTCATACGCGAACTGTTGCACAACAAGCAAATTCATCATAGTCAGATCGACCCTTTTTCGTATAATGTCATGGCTGCTTTAAACAAAGAACCTCGTTTTAAAGATGGAATACGAGTCTTGGTAAAATGGGTATGCAAACCCGGGCCGTGGCAAAATAAAAGCCAAGGCAGATCGACAATCGTCAATTCCAAATACGCATTATTTTGCAGCAATATTTACAGCAAATACAAATATACTGGTCCATCAAATATCCTGAAATTTTAATGAGATTGGCAGATTAATAACTGCCAATCTTTGTTTTGCCCGTCCAAGTCTTGCCTACCCATTTTACCGGATGCCGGATTACCGGATGCCGAACCCGAAGCTATTAAACTGATTGAAACACGCCTTTCCTTTATTATTATTTTCGTAATAACTCAGATTTGAAACAGAATTAGCACTTAATTTTTGCAATTTATATTTTCCTTCCCATAAGGATAACTTATGCTAAACTACGTTGAATTGGAATCAGCAGTTCTTGAGAAGAAGATTTTTAAAAATGCACCCCCCTTTTTCTACAGTTTCAAGGTTTTCTCCGCTTTGAATACAGATCGGACTTTTATTTTTGCAATTTATATTCGCCCTCCCATAAGGATGCTTTGTGCCAAATTTGGTTGAAATTAGATAAGCGGTTTTAGAGAAGAAGTTCAAAATGTAAAAAGTTTACAGACGGACAGACAGACAGACGGACAGACGGACAGACGGACGACGGACAAAATGTGATCAGAATAGCTCACTTGAGCTTTCAGCTCAGGTGAGCTAATAATTATAAACCTACCAGGCTAATATATATCAAATGAACTTCATCTTTCTCTTACCCCCCCCCCCCCCCCCCCGTAAGTGTGTACCCATGCCAGTACACAGTACATTGTAGAAGTTACTAGATTTTGTCGGAGAACATCAAGAGTCCCGGCCCCCTTCAGAACTTTAATTTACTTTGAAATTCAGTGTTAAGTGAGGGCTTTTTTGACACAATAATTTTTTCCACTTTTAATAAAACATAGTTTAGTTCTATATCATTTCTACCAAGTAGGATTCCTCTGTTTCTTACAGAAAATGATTGTAATTCATAGCTCTGTAGAAACTGACAGGACTGAAATCTATTTGCAGGTTATGTATTTTTACTGCAATGTTGACACCTTCCTATCTCGCATAAATCACCAAAGAAAGCATTTGAAGACAAGCACATTGTACAAAACATTGATTATGTCAATGGTTTACTTGAACATGAATGATGCATGGAAGAGTTTCATACAAAAGGTAAGTAACCCCCCCCCCCCTTTGCAACTTTCTTAAAGCACAAATGGTGCATAATAAAAATTAAAAATGATAATAAACATATCACAGTATTTTCTGAACTCATATATTCTTTATTCAATAAAGCTAATCTTATAATATATCAATTAATATGTGTAAGGAATTATTCTTTATATAGCTTAGTTTACGAGCATTATGTATTTTATGAAGAGAATACAATAAATGCTGGTACACTGAGGTGGGCTAGAAATATACATCACCAATAAGTGTCAGAACTGTCAATCAACAATAAATATATCATACCAGATGTGCAATAAATTCACCTCAAATTATGATGAACTATGAAGTATCTCTCTTACAAATGACTGAAAAAATTATTGATTGAAAAATCGTTCAATAAAAAGACCCAAGGTTAGTGTACTCGGACCGATGTGTAGCATAAGTAATTTATAAATTTCAGACAAACATTAACAAAAATGTCAATACCTCTTCCCCTAAAGCGATCACAAATTGTTACCCCTACCCATCCCCCCTACCCCCCCAAAAAAAAAATTGATAAAATTAATAAATTCAAATTTCAACATTTAACTTCTTTATAATTAAAACATCTCACTCTTATCCAATTTGTGATCTATTTAATAAAACTACATATATTCCCTGGGGAGTCAACTATACCTTGTAGCATATTACACTGTAATAACAGCATGGCTATTTTAAGAAATAAAACACTTATCCAGGAATTTTACAGACCATTAACTACACCCATTATTGGAATATCTCATATTATATTTATAAAATGTCATGCATTAATAACCACTTTCAACAATGTCGATATACTGCCTGTTGTAAAAGTGAGTGAATTTGAAGACATGTACGTACTATATGTCCGAGTATAACACTGACAATATGGTATAATATAAGACGTTAAAAGTTACATGTATAAGCCCACTTCCGACCACAGATTCAAACATTTTATAAGTCATACAATACTCATATATATTAATTCCAATGTTACATGGGGGAAAACTTGTCACATTTTCCCAATTAAAACCCATAATTTTCTTCACAGACTTTTAAAAGGTCTTTTTAATTATATATCAGATATCCATACTAAATGGGCCATCCAAAATGCTAATAAAAGTAGAGGCTTGACAATGAGATTAAAACAATATGTGAAGTTTTCTTAATTGAGCGAATAAAATTTTTTTTTTTTACCTGGTAAGAAAAAAGGTCAGCAAGAAATATACATGTACACGTAGATAGTCCCGGTTCGGAGATAACGACGGTGATTTGTCGTGGAGGAAGACCGCTACGACGTTACTAGCTGACTTATCAGTGGCCGACAACACAACAAGTCTTATCACCAAAAACCAGCCTACACAAAACTCCTAGCTCAAGGGAAGTCACTCCAGTTATCTCTTATAACATATAAAGTTTCCTTTTTTCGACAGGTGTTTTGATTTTTTCTCCACTTGCTTGCTTTGAAATAATGTAAACATTACATACAATTTGCCTGGTAAAACCAGTTAGAGCTTTTAACTAGTCCTAAATTGGGACTAATTGCAGAATCGTTCATGTGCTGCTGATTCTTTTTTTTTTTTACTATCCTGTGCATAATTTGCGGTATTGTTTTTCTCATAATCAATAACTATCGATACAAAGATCTACATTCTCGATATTTTATGAACAGAATCAGTATTATACTTAGTATGCTGATAAAATCACTCACAATAAATCATATGATTCATGCATCAGAGTAGTACATTTATTAACTTGGTTACAATTAAGGAGCTGTCGGATAATTTTTACTTCGGATTTTTTCACCTATAAACTACATGCATTACTGAGTTAAAAAAAAAAAAAAAAACATATATCTTTAGCTTAAAAATTTGAACATTTTCCAGTATGTCTTCATATAAAGAGATCTTATCAAGGAGGTTGATAAAGTCCAAAAATGGCCAAAGCCATGTAACCTTCTTAAGTGTATTGTTCAGTAATACATGACTGTACTAACCAGCATGTCAAATAGAGGTATAGTCATGACTGACATAAAACAGTACAACAATTTTTTCGCCTCAAAATTTCTCCATCTTGCTCCATGCAACAACTCATTCTCATTCTCCCTCTCCCTCTCCTCTCCTCTCTCTCTCTCTCTCTCTCTCTCTCTCTCTCTCTCTCTCCCAATCCCACCCATGCAAATCAAGAAGTCTTTGAACTGAGATAATTTCTTCAAAATCTTCGGAGGCATCATATGTTTGAGGTTTTAGAGATACATGTACTGTGGGTCGATCTCTCTCTCTCTCTCTCTCTCTCTCTCTCTCTCTCTCTCTCTCTCTCTCTCTCTCTCTCTCTCTCAATTTAATAATCAAACCTCATCATGCTCATCATTACATAACTACGAAACTTAAAGCAAAAGCAATTTGATTTTTAAAAGATAAAAAACAAATAAAATTTGATCGACAAATCAGAGTGTTGTACACCTTTTGCTCCACATGTTTCAAGTAAAGTAAGCATGGTAAATTTTTTGTGCACCGAGAAGTTTTTTCACGTTTTTGTCTTCTGGCAGGCTCTATAACACTCGTAATCAGTGCATCTTGTACAACATCTGCGTAAATCTTTGCCATTACAGATCGACTGATTAAGTTTCTGAATAATTTAAGTTTACCAATACAAAGGACTATCTGTCTGCCTGCCACAGCCCAAATGTAGTAAAACATTTCTAAATACTCCCTGTACAAAAGGGATCAAACACAAGTGTGTAGTTAAGCAACAATAATACATACATGCATGACTTTTTCACAATAAAAACTTGGATCCAGCTAGAAGTTATATTAATTGTGTTCATTGATTGGATTTTTATTTCATTTTTTTTAACTCAAAATTTCAACAATAGTGCTGTGAGAGGGAGGCCATATGGAACACGGAAAATGAAGGGAAAGCCTTAGGGGATATTTAGGTAGTATGGGACCCTCCATGTTGTTCCGTACTTCCGATCAAAATAAACAATAAAATCAAGTATAGATTTAGAATTGCTTTAATTCTCACCAAAAATTTGCTACCTAACAGCGTAGAGGGTTAACTAAGAATCTGTTAGTCACCAGTTCAAATCCTGCTGGGGCTTTCATATTTTTTATCTTTTAAAAAAAAATTAAAACATATTATTTGGTCAAATATTGTTAAAATTTGAAAAATCTAAACTGGTGAAAGTATTGTGAATACAATGTACTTTTATATCAACAGTTGTCCCATACCATCTTAAGTAAGCTGGCCCAGATTGGCAGAATTGTAGAAATTTTGTGACTGCCCCTTGTACCATCACAAAAATTGATTTAAAGGGATTGTGGGTTCAATTTTCGAAGAATATGATTTTTATTTCTTTTGGTTCCACTGTGGTTTAACTACATCTGTTTTACCTACAGTGTAAGAAGCCATGCATCAATACTATCAATACAGATGATTTACGATTTGAATTAATTTATAATCAGCACGTAATCGACATCTGATTCTGGAAACATCATGCATTCATTTATTCAATCGTACTTGCATATGAAGACTTTACAATTGACATGTGTTGCAAGGCCATGCAATTACGAATAAAATAACAGTCAATCAAGGACAAATACCACAATAAGCACTTAAAAATGTTAAGTCATAAGTGTCCCCTAATTGGGCTCATTTTTACTGACTTTAATGAACACTTCATGGAACTTTGTGTAGTTAAAAAGTTGCTCTTACAATATCTCATACAGTATATTAATGTACTTGAACTTTTTTCACAAAGAGGTATAACAGTACTATTTTTGTACAATTCATATGTTGACAGTGAAATTGTCAGAAATACACGTACAATGAAAAAAAGATAAAACCTTAGTATATATAAATAATAATATACATGTAAATATATTATATTTCATTAATTTTACACTCAAAGACTTCATATTGTGCTTTTTCATTTATCAAACTGGTTAGCTATGACAAAAATTTCTCATTAGACTGACATTATTTCTATATACATGTACTATTGGAACAGCTCTGGTTTAGACTAATAATCCAAATGGGTTAAAATAGCCTGTTTGGGATAAAACATCGAGCTAAATTCATTCTGACTCATTTGGAAATTGGATATAAACTGACAGATTGTGAAAATCAAAAAATGTATAGTGATTTTACAATAAACAGTAAAAATGACAAAAATGTAACCGCGGTTTTTGCATTTTTAAGTTTCGGTAATCAGCTGCAACTCTACTGTTTGAAAGATCCAGAACTTAGGCAAGTTAAATAAAAAATTAAGAAAACAAATGTCAAATAGTTTTCTTTTTAAATTAAATGTATTATAACCTTTAGGATACTAAGCTATGCCCAATAAGCAAATACAACAGTAAAATGTTTCATGTGTATCTCCTTTCGTTTCATACATATCTTCTCTCTTTCATGCGTTTATTTACTATTTAAACGATAAAAATGTTATTGTTTGGGTGGGTTTATAAACAAGCACTTGTGCCTGAGGTTTTAATACTATTACAGTACTAAACATTCCTAACCCTAATAAGTAAATATACATGTACATAACATGACGAACTAATAAATTGCGTAGTAAACCAACCGATTCATAAAATGCATACGTGTTTCAGGAAATACAAGTTTGTAAAACTCTAAACAGTGATAACGCGACATTTCAGTGAGTGAATAAAGTGTACGCGAAACTGAAGGAAAACAGTTCAAAATTATAAGTAACTTCAAGCAACGCTCGAATCAATGTCACTGGTAATGTTTAAATCAAGACATTCAGTTTTTCTTAGTGGTTAACTTAGTTTTGAACCTACCTTCTATTCTGAAACTCTTATCCCCTTTCACGGTCTCTTCGGTGGGTAGTATCAACAGGAAGTACGCGGTAAAAGTCGGACGGACCAAAACGGAAAAAAAAATTCAGCTGCGTTAATACACGGAACAGAGAAAAATTAAAATGTTTTTATTACCCCAGAACATGTAAAAGCATTCTTATGGGCGAGGTTGGGGATCCTTGGAGTATATAAGCTGACTTGATTATATGTACAGCATATATTGTGATATGGGATATTTTTTTTGCAAATAACATCATTCATACTCCAACTCATTCAGTTGCATGCATGTTTTATTTGCATATTGATCTATATCATGTTATAAAAGTAAATAAAAAAACCCAGCATTTTACAGTGAGACAAAAAATAACGCACTTTGAAATATCTAAGATCATAGGAAACGGGGAAAATTTGCATTCAAACTGCGTATTTGATATTATAGTTAACAGGTTAATAATCAAATACTTCACACGACATTTGTACATACATTTATAAAATACCTATAAATCATCTCTTGTCATTCAACACATCATTACAAAAAAAAGAGAAATAAGAAGAAAAAAAAAACAAAAAAAAAAGAATTTTTTTTTTAAAAGATGGGGAAAGCAAATACTCATTGACTTACTCTTAAATTAACTTGAATACAATATATACGGTTGTTTTTTTGTTGTTGTTTTTTTCTTCCATTGAAATCTATTCTTTTTAAATAAATACATTTAATACAATTTTGTAAAACCACAATTAATATTTTATCGAAATTCAGTTTGATTATTTTAATTAAAACACTGTCCCAGAAAGTGCATTTAAAAAAAACCATTAGTACGTCGTACCGAACCCTCAACCTAAAATGCCCAGTTCGATAAGGTTATCTGGTACTCTAACCACTGAGCCATTTATGCCATAAAAAAGAAGTTTTCAAAGACTTTGGCCGCGACTTTATGTACTTGTATTATATAATTTCATAAAAACAAATGTTTAGACAAAAGGATATTTCTTTCTGATGTATAGTGGTTCATCACTCCAATGGTTTTTTTTTTTGTTTTGTTTTTTTTTTTTTTTTTTTTTTACTGAAATTGGAGCTTTTAAACTAAAACTCTGACAAAAATATGGTGCACAAACCCACTCTACAAAATAAAAGGCAATAAATCTCTATAAAAAATGGCACTATTTGAAGATTTTGGTGTGCATGTATTCCAAATATCGAACCTATTTAATTAATAGTTACTAGCATGTCGAATATACATTGCTTGGAACGAGTTTTGAAAGGATTACCAGATTTGTTGATATTCTTTATATTTATTTTTTTTCACTATCTTATCTACCCTATAATAGGCATTTTCATGCTTTATTCTCCCATCTCCTCTCAAAAATGACGTAAAAAAAACTTCAAGTAAGTGTATGCCATATCTTTGTAATAAAAAACACAATTCATGTACATATCATGCATGATCATAAAATAAAATCTTGGAAAGTATTTCACTCGGGGAGGGGGTTTAAAACAAAATTCCTTTCATGCGAACTTTCCAATTTCCACTCTCTCAGCTAATTTGCATTATAACGGTTTGCTGTTGGATTTGTGCCTCTTCAATTGATTTGTTTCTAATGACAAAAACAATTACAATTTGTAATCTAATGTCTGGTCCTTATGTATTTCAAAAATCACCAAGAACTCTATCTTATTTGACGTGATAAATGTATAATACAATGTACATGTATGTAGTCGTTTAAAAAAATGTCATACATGTACGGTTTTAACAATATATGAACATAGGAATTTTAGATTCTGTTTATAAACAAAATTTTTTTTTACCTATTTGGATTATTTTTTTTCCCCCCGAAAACAAACAATAAAGAACTTTACAACCCGACCCTGTTGTAATAAACAATGTAGATTTTTTGGAAGCAGGTTTAGAAATTAAGTAAACAAAGCCATTTTTAACCGTGCATTTTTTTTATTGATAGATGCATGCGTATTTAAAAAGCATGCAATTACTGATGTAATTTGTAAGACAGACTGCAAGATCAAATTTTTTTTATGTAGGACATGTTCAGTAGAATTTCTCAAAATAAAAATGAGTCGGTAATAAAATTCGTTAAAAAAGGAAATAAAGGAAGGAAGAAGTGTGCATGCAAACATCTATTTATGGCACAACAAACTTTTTGTACTTTCGGTTTCATATTTATGTTGTGCAGATCTTGTAAGTAGACATTGTACATTTTGAAATCTCTCTCTACCTCTTTCTCTCTTTCTCTCTCTCTCTCTCTCTCTCTCTCTCTCTCTCTCTGGCTGTATGGCTTTCTCTCTGTCTCTCCGTCTTGCTCTCTATCTGTCTGCCTGTATGTCTGTCCGTCTGCATGGAGATCTCTCTCTCTCTCTCTCTCTCTCTCTCTCTCTCTCTCTGAGATCATTATACACATAACTGTAAACAGTAAAACCATTGTATGGTAAAAACTTTCAGATGAATGATGCTCACTTCAAGTTTAGTCGCCACCGTGATTCTAATCATTGCGCTGATCGTTGCTTTCTTCGTTGTTGGTATGTATATTGCATGGTGTTGACAAAGAGACAATATATCATTCATGTGTGTGTGGGGGGGGGGGCATAGATTTACAGATGCAATACGCACAGAAATCAATGGTAAAATATTAATTTCCACGGTAATTCATGTATATGATAAACATGCATACAACGAGAGAAGGAGGGGGTGCATCTTCGCTAGCCAAAGGCTTACGATCAGGTAAGCTAACGAAGATGGAGGGGTTGGTGCATACAACACGTAAAAGAAATACCTTTGAAGAAGATCTATAAAAACAACAAAAGGACTTTTGTCCGACACTAACCTTGTACATGTATTACCAATTTTTAAAAAATCTTCTTAAATTAAGGGACTTGGACACGATTTGAGATCAAAAATTTTATTTTTATTTTTTATGTATAAAATGGTTTACTGGTGCATTTTAAATGATTGACCAAAATATTGAATGTTAAAGTCAAGTTACAAGCGAGATACAGAGGTAAGAATTGATTGTTTTGTAAACAAAGCTCGAGTCTTATATTTGTTTACAAAAATGTAATGTAGAGAATTACCATGTCTTGGACAACAAACAATTTAAACTAATTCAATATCTTCATAAATACTATTATCACCAAAAGAAAGATACATTTTATTGAAACTTACACCAATACAACACATAAGTAAAAATGACAATATTCGAGCTTTGTTTACAAAACAAAGAATTATGAACTCTGTATCTTGCTTATAACTTGATATTTGACTTTCAAATTTTGACATAGCATTATAAACTTCTATAATTATCAGATTAAACATTGAAAATGGAAAAATGAAATTTGAAAATTTTAAGTCAAATCGTGTCCAAGTCCCTTTAAAGGAGAGACTGGAATCAAGACAGGGTAAACGTATTACAAAGAATATTACATAGTGTGAGAAAAAATAAATAATGTTGTTTGAATTGTACATGTTTCTTATTAGATTATGATTACATGTAATTATTATATGAAAACATAAGTATTAATAAAGTAATGTTTGGTGACAGTAAAATAATTCGAGATTAAATTCTTAAGGTACCTCACTACATCCACACTGACACTGCGTTATAAGATGGCGATTTAAATGTTTTGTTTAACTGTTTATATCGTTCGATGGGGTTGTATATCTTCGTAGATCAGTGGCTAAAGTATTGGGCTTCTGAACCGCAGATCATGAGTTCGAATCCGCCTGGAGCTTTTGTTCATGTTAATTGAATTAAATTTTTGAAAATGTAATTTTTCATCCAAAATTGCACATTTTTTTGCCTATTAGATTTAAATACTTCTTATCCATTATGATATCTATCATTATAAAGTAATTTTCTGCTGACTTGATAAAATATTTCACGGTGTAGTGAGCCACCTTTAATCAATTATATTGTTATGCACAGACGAATCATGGTTTTCTATATGGATGGTAAAAGCACACGATTTCACGAGAGAAAATTTCGTTTTTGTGACGCCATTTTTACCGAGGGTTGAGCTGATAGATGAAACAGCGACCTACATAGAACTCTGTTTCCTGGCTGTTCTGTGCTTTCTCCTATCTTGGGTTGCCTCTTTTTTGTTGGTAAAAATCCTGAACCACGCTTGGACAATTCTCAACAAAGTCGTTGAGATTGTAATTAGTGTAAGTATATTCATTTAGAGTTCTAAAATTCGATCTATAGCTAGTTTTGATACTCTTTACACGTGTAGGTGTATCTATTGAGTTTCAAGAAAAAAAACCCGATTGTTGTTCATACAGTTCATGGAAAAAAATCGATTGTAGAAGTATAGATGCAATGTACTCGAGAATAGTTAAAGGAAGTGAACATGAAAAAAATAATTGTTGCTTAATAAATTATAAAAGCCTTTTGAAACTTAAAAATGAGGTCTGTTACCTATTTGTTTATTTCTATCAAGAGATTTTATCAATTTAACACTCTCAGTGAAAGGTTTATGGAGGTAATCCATTATTCCCCAGCATGCATCTGCTCTCTGACGTAGATAAGCCACATTGCTGCTGGTGACTGGGTCAATGTTGGAACTAGGCCAGTGTTTATGTACAGAGTTGATAAAAGTTACGAAGAAAAAATATGCCTTGATGTGAAGAAAAATTTTGTGTACTGTCATGAGAAGACAAGGATTTAGTACATTTCTATAAATGAACCTCAGATAACTATTTATGTTTTGTACAAAAAATGAATATAGATAAATTAATTTGTGAAATATAAGACCATCACATTCCATATGTTTGTACGGAGATGCATGTGGCAGTCAGTGTTTACATAAATAAAATGCTGTTTTTAGATTTCAGTTTAAATTAATATAAAATTGTAATTCCATTTTCCATGTGGGGTTTCTTACCGTTACTTTTTATTTAAATGCCCTGGAAATTTTTCTGATTTGTTTTTTTTTTATACATGAGATCTTGATGATATGTACGCCGGTTCTGTTTATGCTGTCAGAAGAATAACAGGACTAAGACACTTTTTAAAAGTCAGGATGCTGTGCAATGCACCTTGTGTGCTCATTTATGTAGCACACATAATGTTCAAACTCATAAACAAGAAATTCCCGAGTGCAAGAAAAAATAGGTCACAATAACACTGATCCACGGACATTCCATTCTAGTTACATGTCACATTAACTGCTGGTGGGAATGCATCATTCTGAGATCCAAAATCTTCCTCCATAAACACTGTTTAAAATGACAACTCTTTACATTCCTTTCAAGTTTCCATTCACATTTTGATGATGGCATTTTATCCCTGTTACTACACGTGTGTAAAATTGCAATGTGTCTCACTGACGGCAGCATCAGTGCTGCCCTCTCTTAGATGCTTAGAGATAACCCAGCAGGGAGGTAATGATTTTAACAATATGGCAGCGCTCATGGATTGCAAGAATTAGTTATTCTAAGTGGTATATCTTTTTACTGAGGAAAGCTCTGTCTAAATGGTTTTCAGATATCATTATACACATCAAACAGACAAATTTGAGCCCTTGATAATTTTTTCATGTTCACTTCCTTTAAACACACTGTTTAAATATTTTATGAAAATAATTTTATATATTCCCGACCAAAACTTTTTGCTACCTTGAAAAAATGGATTGGTCAGAAGTTGAGACTGACACGACAGATTTCAAGTAAACAGTTGTTGTACCGTTCATACATGGACCATTTGGTTCTTCCGTCAGTGTGATGTTCCAACTGAAAGAGTTGACATGCATGTTGGCGTGTTATTATAATCCTTTTATAATGCCATCATTTCAGCATGAACGACAAAGAAATATATCTTAGTCATTTTTAATCAGATTTCTCCCTGATTTTGTAAGATTAATGTGTTTTATTGTTGTGAGTCGGATTTCTTTCAATACGTATTATTGTAGATTGATGTGTTTTTGCAGTGATTAATAAGAACTTTCTTTTGTATTTGGCATATAGATTGTTGTGTTCTTCTTTTCTTCTGTGACGTCAGCAATTGGGATCCAGATTATAAAGTGCGCGATAATTCCCTTGACAGCTGTTATAGTTTACCTCACATGGGACACACTGAAAGATTTAGCAGCGAAGTATTTCTGAAAGATGCTCCTGTTTCAGTTGGCAAAAGCACCAGCTCTTTCTGTGGCAGTGAAAATGAGACTTTTTTTAATTGCAGACCAACCATGATGTCAAAATCAACGATATTGTACATCATTTATTGATATCCATTATATTTGCTTGCCTCATACATGTAGTTTTTATCAATTTTAGCAATATAAACTCAATATGAATTTGAATCGTTCAATGCGGTATCGATATCATCGATGTATCGATATATGTTATCATCGTATCTGCTGAATTTTTTTATCTCATATCCGAGGTAAAATTAAGCTGTTTCTCAGTTTAAAATGCACACAATTTAATGACGTTGAGTAATTAAATAAATAAATAAAAAACATAAAGAATACAAAAGGTCTTTCACCTAAAAGGTGGAAAGACTTAAATAAAGAAAGAAAATAGCTGCTACTGATTTATATTGATAATTCTCCCAGGCTCATGACTTAAAAATTGTTATGTAATTTTGAATTGAATCGATTACAGAGGGTGTGTAAATGCAATCTCAATCTGACACATGATGTCGCATTTTGATAAGCAAATCACGTTATAAACTTTGATCAACGCTGAATAAAAACAGTAAAGTTTCAAAGATATCCGCTTACTCAGCCTGGTAAAACGAACCAATTTAAAACATGGGTAAAAAAGCGCACTTACACAATGATATCTCACCAGCTAATTGAGAAAATAAAGTACAAAGTGATCACATATGGGCAATAATCTATCAAAAGACGTGTATTTTTATTTTATTTTTGTATGAAAACTGAGCTTTTAAAATGCCATATGGCGTGGATAACTATCAACCTTATCTGATACATGTATACATGTACAAAAAATTCTGAAAATCCGGCCCATTTAATCCGGCTCGCGTACAACGCCCACACGTGACAGAATCAAGCAGCGATATTCAAAACTTTGGGGGACATATATGTATATTTGTTGTAGAACAAAGGGGTAAAATCAAATTGAATGCACTTCATGATCAGTAAATCGGATACGAAAGCGAATTCCCAATTCCAATTTGATTCTAAACATTCGATAAAGACGTAAATAATTTTCAAAATTGCTTTTTATTTAGCATTGTTCGAGAAGATTGTTTTTTTTTTCTTCGATAAAATTTTAGACTTTAATTCTACAGACAATTTATCTTTCTTTGTGAATGTAATCTTGGACACTTGGCAACTCCTTCACCACGCATGCGCTCAACGCACTTCGGTTCAAATTCATATCCGTAGCATCATACCTGAAAAGGACAAAACAAGAAAGATACAACTGATGCAAACGTTAAAGATACAGTATTTACATTTACTTTCTTTCCCCCTATCAAATTGCATTGATATATACGCATAACACAGAAGACCCAATTACCAAATCTGGTGCGTATGAATACAGTCTTCCTTTAGAATTTCTCGAAGAACATAAATGACTCTTCTAGCGACTTCAAGCCAGATCATGACCTGATATTATTATTATACTTACGCTGATTAATATTTCACTGATGTAAACATATTTTAACAGTAAAATGAATTCAATTGATTAATTTCTTAGTATACCAAAAGTAAATTCATCAAATTACAGAATGCATATGAAAAATAAAATTCGCTTATAAGTTATCAAATCTCTGTGCACTATTTTTGTCAGCATGATTCGGCTGTTCCAATGGCTCTTCCGTTAATTGAACATTACTCGTTGAATAAGGCAGATATTAAAAAAAAAATAAATCATGTGTTTTGGAAAGAGAATAAATGTTAAAAAACGTAAACATAAGCATTGAATCATTATTTTTTTTAAAGATGTGGTCTCAAAACTGCAACGGTGTGTGCAAACAAATTTTCATAACGCGTTATTCAATTTCTATGCACACATCGTTGCAGTTATGAGACCACATCTTTCAAAAAATAATGATTCAATGCTAAAATAAACAATATCGAAAAAACCTGTTTTATATTCCAAAAAATTAGTACATTTAATTAATTGATGAATCATTTGACTGTAGAATTCATTTTAACTCTTTCGAGTTGAATGAAAATCATTATGCTTGGACATTCTATGTTTAAACTGATATTTTGCGCTCTAATGCAATCGCAGAAATTGGAAACGCTGAATATAATTTGATACCGTTTAGGATTTAAACCGCAAAAATTTTCAGCCGCAGAAAATATACCCGTTACAGGGTATATACAAGTAGATCGTGAAATACCGTTCAGTCGAGTAAAATAATTGCAATATTATTGTTTTAATACTGCCATTTGCTTCTAAAATGGTAATAAAACTATGGTTTGTAAACGTATGTGAGTCATATTATTGTGGGAAAATATTCTATATAATTATGCAGGATCTAATGAAAAATAAACATTCACTTATTGTCGTGCAATACAGAAATTGAACATAACGATTTGTCTTGATATTATCCATTAATAATTATAATACATGCAGAATAATCATTTTAATTAAATATCATGAATAACGTTTTTTTCCACCAAAATACATTTCAGCAAAAAACAGCTCAAATATTTCTCAAAAATTCACACATATATCTGAAATATTTTTAGTGTTCATTGACACCAGAACCAATTACTGAAACAGACTGTTACCTTACTTCTACATAGTATTTAGATATAGGAAGAAACCGGACAAACCTACAAGACCATAAATTAAAGCCTTACATCCTTTCTGGTGCTAACTGAATATGCACAAATACTTTGATTTGATAAAATTCGCGGGCAAACAATTTTCGTGGACTTTCTACAATACATATATATTAACAATGGCCCCATGGACGAAAATAAAATCAATCTACGAAAATCAGTCTTCAAATTGAAGACATTTCCCTAAGCTGAATAATAAAATCAAGATGAAACTGCAGTGCATCAATTTAGTCTTAAAGAGACACATTTTCTCGCAAAGATGGAAAGAAAGACAAAGAGAATGACACCATCCTTACCATTCGTCGGTGGAGGCGTCAAAACATTCCACGTTAAAAATGGTGGTGACTCCGTTGAAGCCGCCGATAGCAAACACCATCTCGTCTATTACCTGGAGAAAACAGGAGGGGTCAGGTGTAATCATGATCTTAAACATGTGTGTACATGTACATTGTATCTCAAATATTAGGCAATACCAGAATAGCATTCAGAATCTCTCTCTCTCTCTCTCTCTCTCTCTCTCTCTCTCTCTCTCTCTCTCTCTCTCTCTCTCTCTCTCTCCTATTTAATGCAGATGCCCCATAAATATGTTTATTTTTTTAAAAAAACAATTTTTCAGATCTTGAGCTTTATCCAAAAGTATCTCCTATCTCTCTCCAGTATGTATGTATATACAATGAATAATATCCCAGCACAAGTAAAACGCCCACTTTTGCATGGGTGTTAACGTAAACTGTTTGTAAGGCAAAATACAACATCACGCGTCCATTTACTGCATGAACACCTCTGTAGCAAAGTAGAATTATAGCCCCAACTCTCTATAGCTGTATGTAATTCTCTGTTGCAAAGTAAGATAACTCCCATTAGCTGTGTATAAACATCAATATAACAAATTACATTAACGCCCTTTGGATGTCTGACTTCACTTGATCGAACTGAATTAGCATTTCACAAATGATTCAGAAATATTCTGTATTATAGACCCTCAAAGCAAAATATATTACATCCATTAAAATTATCAATTAGCCATGCGCGGATCTAGAGGGGGGGTCGGGGGGGTCCCGACCCCCCCTGGAAAATGAAAATTTATTAAATTTACATAGTAAAATTATCGCGAAAATATGCCTCGGACCCCCCCCCCCTGGCAAACACAATTATCCTTCGAACCCCCCCTGGAAAAATTTTCTGGATCCGCGCATGATTAGCTGTTTGTTAACCTATGCAGCAAAGTAAAACAATTTCATACATAGCAGTAGAAACATTCATATATGCAATGCCAATAATTATTAAACGTACCTAATTTCAGCGGTTATCATAATATGACGCTTTTCACACCATTTCTTGTCCGCTAAATTTTATGTATGACTAAAATAAGTACAGTAATACAAAAGCTTTGTTTCAAATGCGCTAATTCATCAGAACTCTCATAGGTAAATTGACGGAGATATGGTTGCATTAAGATTTTTTGGCTCGTCAACTCTTGGTACGTTTACCAGTGTTTGTATATGCATATAGTAAGTATGTCAATGTAAAGAAATTATCTTTTGAGCAAGTTTGAATAATGTGTATACTAGTATTAGCTTTGTTGCATCATACCGCGTGCCCTTGAGTTGTTTAAAAAAAGAGTAGCATGTATTTGCTGCTAGATATACCTCTATAGCAAAGTTACTCCTTGGGTTAAACATCTCCGGAATGGTCTTCCATCTGTTCGCCTTGGGACAGTATTTCTCTCCAGTGTTCATCCGGGTTATCCCGTTGAATCCGCCTAAGGCGTAAATCTCGTCCTTGTAGGCGATGACGCCTATACCGCTACGCCGGTTTCTCATCGGCTCCAGTAGCGTCCATTGGTTGGTGAAGGGGTCGTAGGCCTCGGCCGTACTCAGACACTCGTGACCGTTAAAGCCCCCACAGATGTACACCTTACCTGAAAAGGATGCAATGTATATGTTTAGAAAGGTGTACCTGTGTGTCGATTACCGTTTATCCCACAGGGGCCAAGCCCGTTTTAACATTAATTTCAATGTAACCATAAATAAAGGTTACATTGAAATTAATGTTAAAACGGGCTTGGCCCCTGTGGTTTATCCAGTGATTTTGGCGATGCAATCGCAACTTCTCGGGCCTTTCCGGCAAGCTCAATCGCAACTTCTCGGGCCTTTCCGACAACCTTGGAAAAACACCTCGAATGTATTAACATTACCGGATGTTAGAATTTTATACAAAATGGAGTCGCTTCCCATTAAAATAAGTATCGGCTAGACAGTCTTGTATGTCGCTTCTGTGTTATATTTTGATGGATATCGTTTACTTTTTTGAAGTATAGCTCACATTTCAACAGATCGTAAAATGTGTTGTATTTATATCAAGTTTTATAAAAAGGGGGGTTGTCATGGACGCCTAGTTAATACATTCGAGGTGTTTTTCCGAGCCTGCCGGAAAGGCCCGAAAAGTTGCGATTGTTTGGCGATGATCTAATTTTCGTTTTGTCGCTAGCCTCACTTTCACGTTGCAAAAAGTACAACGCTGGAAATCATGTCCAGTATTGTTTGCCCCGTAATACCGGTATATTGTTGGAATCGCTAAAAATGACTAACGCAAATAATTTTTCACTTATTTACCCTAATTTTCGCAAATTTTGTGACACGTCTCCCTCCAAACTTTTTTTTTTTTTTGATTAATGGATTGTAAAGCCCGGGATCATTAAAATTATATTAGACATAACACACTACTATATATTGTACTTTGCTGTCAGCGTGCAACGCGGGAATGCAGCGAAGAGGTTTCAACTTAGTACGGAAAAAATGGTTTGCACTAATAAGGAAACGATGATGACAGGAATTATATAACTTCACAAAGAACAGCATCTCATTATTATACGAATTATCATTTTTACTTTCATATAGAAAAGTGCAGGAGGAAGTTTAACAAATCAAATCAATTTTCAATAATTATGTCCTTCCTGATATAATTTATTTTAGCAAATAAAATATACAACAAGACTATTTATAATTTATACATACGTATGTACGTATGTACATAAGTTTTCTCAATAATCTATAAAATTTAGTGAAAGACAAACATGAACACTGAAAGAAAATAGGAGTTGGGGAAAAAAACTTTTTCTTAAATGCTCTAATAAGCTTTATTTATTTTTACCGTCTAAGGCGGTGGCGCTGGCATCGCTCCGTCTGTTATGCATGGAGGCGATCAGACTCCACTGGTTCTTGGAGGGGAGGTAACGCTCGGCGGTGTTCTGTCGGACCTGACCGTCGTATCCCCCCATGGCATAGATAAACTCACCCAGGACGGTGGTACTTACGTAACACCTAAAAATCGCAGGGATCAATTTTAAGAAGTTTCATTCATTTTCATGGTTGGTTAGGCAAAATTTCTTCTACTGTCATCCATTTTATCAATATTTTTAACTGTCTTAACATCTCTATCAAAATTTTTGGTTTTCTCTTACTCGTTCGTTGAAAGATGTAACTACCCTGTACACTATTCTTCCTCAAAACTCGATGTCCATGAACACTCAACATCTCTCTCTCTCTCTCTCTCTCTCTCTCTCTCTCTCTCTCTCTCTCTCTCCCCTTAATTGCAAGTTACCTTTTTGCATTCATGGGTGCTTTTTCTTTCCATTCCTTTGTCATAGGGTTAAAGCTCCGTACGCTGTTGAAGTATTCCACTCCATCAAACCCTCCAATGATGTAGACTATATGGTCTATCGTGGAGGTTCCATGGTACGCCCTCGGGCCTTACACAGGTAACAGGTGTTTTATTAATCAGTATTAATTCTACAACTTTTTCTAAACTATCAGATCAAATAATGTAATCTTATAGCATCCATTTTGCAATAGGTGAACAAGTTTGTATAATTTCATTCATTATATTAATTATTTCTGTCATGATTTCATGTACAATTTAACTATGTTTATGAAATCAATATTTGACAGTGTATTTTGAGTAAAAAATTAATGTAAGAAAAGATAAAAGTACATGAAAGTATCAAAAGTTCGTATCAATTTTGAATGTAAATGTATTACGCATTATACGAAAAAAAAGAGAAATAATTCCTCTCTAAATAGAAACGTATAACACTACGCGTATACACGAAAGAAGAAGAACAAGAAGATGAAATATTGCGCTCACCGGTATCAACAGCGTCGCACACGATCCAGCGATCCGCGCGAGTATCGTAAGTCTCTACGATATTCGTAGGCGACCCCCCGCTCCAGCCGCCGATCACGAACAGAATCTCGTGCGGCACGCGCGGCCTGGCGAGGGGATTGTTTAGATCCAGCTCCTTGTCTTCATCCATATCCAGATCATACAGGAACTTCAAGGTCTCAATGATGATCGGCTTGCAGGAATCATTATCCTTGATGTAGGGGTGAACTTTGACCTTTTCCACGAAGTACTGCGTGGTGAGGAGACCGAGTCTGATGGTTTTCAGGAGGCGAGCGATGTAGTCTCTTCTGTAGTCGATATCAAAGTCGATCCACCGCAACACCGCGTCAAAAACGAGCTCTTCGTTTCTGACGTTCAGCTCATCCGACGACAAGATGTCACAGAGTTCCCCGATACCTAACTGGAGGTACTCGTTACTGTACACTAAGACGTCGGCTATGTTTAACATGAGAAAACGGAAAGCGGCCCTCTCTAGATTGTGGCAGAAGTAGGTCTTGGCGAACCGACGGATTCCTATGCAGTTCTCCGGGGAGAGCTCGGAAATCAGGAAATCGCAGCATAGCTTGACCAGCCCTAATACGTGAAACTGGTCCGCCGCGGGGAGAAGGAATTCCACATTTTCTGCGGTGACTGCGGCGTCCCGTGTGTATGCATAGTCGATCAGGTGGCTCATTATTTCGGCTGAGACCCCTGGGATCACAACCTCTCGAGTGTTTGTGTCGAATAACTCGTTTGTGAAGAGGGTCCTGAAATACGGGCTGCAAGCCGACATTATGTTGCGGTGAATGGGGAATTCGGTGTTTTCTACTCGTATCACCGCATCGCACAACTGTCTGCTTTTGCGTAGTTCCCATAATATGTTGCAGGCTTCCACACTGAACTTCTTTCCCACTTGTCCGTCCCTTGAAGGAGGGACTTCTTGATCCATTTTTTGCTGTAAGCTGTTGAGACGTTGCTAACTACTGAACACTATACCAAACCAATTGAATTGATGACGTCACAATAATGCGACGTCATAATAATGCAACGTCATAATAGAAGACAAAAAAAATATGTATTGTGACGTCATCAGAATGATACCGAATCGCAATGATGTACATAATTATCGTCTTTTTATTTAATAAAAATATATTCCAGAATACCTTGTAGATCTCAGTTGTCTTTAGACAGAACTTTTATCATGTTTCATTTCTTATTTAATAAAGAACATATTAACAAATACCAGTGTTAATCAGAGTTATATCGTCGAGCGCTATGTCCCCTGAAGCGCCCTTCCCAACGGTTCCCGTGAACATTACGTCGTACCTCTGCATTGTAAGACTGATTGGGAGGGAAATCCTCGCCAAATGCCAACCGCCATCAACGCTTCCGGTCTTACTCCAGACCGATTTAGCGGCGGATACCCAGCCGCTCCTACGCAAAATCGAAACAGTTAATTTCCCGACTCCTTCTCCGTGCATATAGTAATAAAATGAGAGACAGGCGCCGTTAGTACTTCCGCGTACAGGATTGCTGCTATAACTTGCTCTCTGACCGGGGGTTTTGCCTTTGGTACTGAGGTGTAGATAATGGCCGATGCCAGATGTGACGTCACGAGCAGGTCCTGTGCCTGAATTTGGTGCCCTGCTTTTAGTAATAACCCAGTCAAAGTGGTCGCCATATCTTTTGTTTTTCATTGCTGTAACTTTAGTTTCGAAGTCTACCACAAATCCTTAAAAAACAATGAATATGTTATGAATCGTTTATTGATATAATTATGACAATTTACGTTCATTTGAAACGTTAAAAAATCCAACAGACTTCATATTTTAGTAATCTTTTTTTTAACTATTCAACATGAACCTTTACAGAATTACAGGTTTATACCGGTAATTAGTCCCCTACTGGTTTCACCGGAGGGTACTATAGCTTTCCTCTGTGTCTGTCAGTCCGTCCGTCCGTCCGTCTGTCTGTCTGTCTGTCTGTCCCACTTCAGTTTTCCACACTTTTTTTCTTTATGCATTTGAGGAATAATATGAAACTTACTGAACAGCTTCAAAATGTCAAACTACAGATCAAGTTTACACTTTTATAGCGTTTGATTGACATATTTTCGAGAAAATTAATTGTTTATATTCCAATTTTTTAATGTTCGGGTTCGTTATCGGGTTCGGTGTGTATTGAATAAACGAGGTCACTGTGTAGTTAGAAATAATATCGTGCGTTACTTGTACCATTCCTTTTATCATTTCTAACAAACAAATAAATTCTGTAAAATAGTGTCATACATTGTGTTGTAAATTTAATCGGCAGGTTTTTTTTGTATTATTACAATCGGGTTCGTTGTGTCATGTTGTAAATTTTGAATTTACTGGGTGGGTGTAAATACAAAATTTACAACATGACAACTTTTGTATTTACACCCACCCAGTAAATTCAAAATTTACAACATGACAGTTATCGGGTTCGGCTGTTTAACTGTTTGGTTTGATTCGGGGTGCAGAAGACGGTAAGAAATGATATTGTGCTTAACAGTGCATCGTTTTCACAAATTTTTACCGGCGAATACCTAATGGACTTGGAGAAATTACATGAGATAGAATAAAGAGTATTATTTTACCGACTTTGTATTTAACTTCTATATCAACTATAACGTTATAGTTTGAATTTCCTCAGAGTCTGTCCTTTTATCTCTGGTTAAAGCATGACATCTCGTTTACAATAGTTCTGAAAGAGTTGTGTGCTTGGAAGCTTTCGTAGAATAATACAAACCGGTAGGGGACGTGTATTGTTTTTGCAATACTCTCAGAATGCTTGTTGAATTAGGCTTTATGAATAAGTAATATTTAGAGTACCCTTGAACGAGTGTATCTTCCGATACCGGTCGAGGGGGCGGAGCCCCCGAGACTGGTATCGGAAGATGCACGAGTTCAAAGGTTACTCTAAATGTTTTGTATCATTGCGTATTCAAATTACGAATCTGGAAACCACGAGAACAAAATTCAGTTTGCAGACAGTTAATTATGGAGGACGGCATGGATTTTTTGTTGTCCCAATGTGCGGAATCTGTAGAAAATCAAATATTTATGGAAGATTCGTTTGATTCTTTAACTCTTTCCCAAATAAGTGAATTACCGGAAATGAAGAATGAACTCGACATGGACGTTGATTTTGATATAGGAGATGTTTTACAAATGTTGGAGACTGCTGCTGAAAACGCCCAAAATTCGACCACTTCCGAATCTGAAGTCAAGCTAAAGTCACAGCTAAACCATGGTGTATCAGAAATAAAAACACAAAGGTCATCAATGCAAAACCATCGCAGCAATGATACAATGAAAAATATTTGATTATTGTGGTTTAACACAAGATGTCATAGAATCGCACGATTTAAAAGTTATAAAAAAAACAGCGATCGACATTATAAATATTTTATGGACAATAAATTTGAATTTGATTACCTCCGTTTTCTAGCGAGTTACTGCATGGATTGGCATCAAGATCTATATCGTCCAATGCAACAACTCCGCCTCTTCCAGAACCAAGTTTGGACTCCATTATTATCTGATAATACCGTGTGTGGGGGTTGGGCGGAATAGATACCCTTGCGAAATTCCACGCCCTTCCTTGGTCTCCTTTCCGCAACCATAACTTCCTCGTCCTAATTTTCGTTCCTGTCATTTCCATCCTCTTCAGTTTCAATTCGCCTGGATTTTTACCGGATATCCGATACCAAAACGAGACACAAGAACCTCGTTTGGGAGTTCGGAGAATTCTACTTTCTAGAATGGCGGATTTGCCATTGCTTGTTGAAGTGGTTAGATATAGGTAGTTTCCTCTCCCATGTCTGTTTGTTACCTGACCACGGTGTAGTTTCCAGTCGAGGTCGTCTCGAAAGAGATCATTGAACCAGTCTCTTGAAGATGTTTCAAAATTAGTTAAACCTGAAGAAAAATTATATTTTACTACATTTTTAATAACTTAATCTCTCTCTCATTCTCTCATTCTCTCTCTCTCTCTCTCTCTCTCTCTCTCTCTCTCTCAATAAGTCTCTTTTATGATACATCCCCATGAAACACCCGTCAAAAACCATTCATTTGTTAAGTGACACTAGTGTTAGCAGCATTCAAAGATCGAATATTATTTGATTTGAATGTCAAGAAAAATCATCAAAGTTTTGTGCTAAAATGAAATAATTAAACTTAAAACAATATAAGTTGTTAATTTCATGTTGGATATTTTTAATGTAGTTGAAGTTGTAAATTATTAAAATGACAAAACACAAATTATTGGTTTATAAACTTTTATTTGTCTTGTTTTTGTGGAAAAAGGCCTAGCTGTACATAATTGCTTTGATACTCCTTTGTAAAGAAATCTTTCTTAAAGTTTTTAAAGGATTCAGTTGTATCTTCTTCATTACGAAGTTGTAAGTTACATACAGAATTATCAAATTAACACGCTTTAAAAAAAAAACTCATGTTGTTTTAATCCTAAGTGATGGCATTTAAAAAAAAAAATACTTATTTGATATATGCATGATTTAACTCATTTTCATATTTACCAGCGTCTGTTTTTAGAATTAAAACCGTAATAACCAAAAGAATACACCTTTTCATCACTATACACATCCGTTCCTTAGAGTATTCGTTAGATGGACACAAGTCACGTGACACGTGACAGGTGCGGCAACTGAAATAAACAATGGTTGCGTGATGCATGCTATATGTCCATTAAAAAAAAAAGGGGGGGGGGGGGGGTAAGATACATGTATGACAGTATGTATGTTGGCTAGGTGTACTGTTTTTTTTTTTCAATCAATTCAAGCATCGATTTTTTTTAACACATCATAACATTTAAAATTGATATGCCTGGTACTGTATTTTAAAGTACATGTATATATCTGTTAACAATCGCACCGGGTCGTATTTTCTTCAAACAATATTGTTCTCTTAATCGTATGACCATCTGACCATTATAATTGCATATAAATAGATGCATAACTTACATTTGATTTAACATAATTATACATGTATAAAATCGGCTATTTAGGAAGCGTTTTGTTTTTAAACTACAATTCTAACATTTAGATTACACGTATATTGTGTTTTTAAAATGAAAATCTGTAGAATATGGAGAAGTAACTGTATGCAAAGAAAAAAAGAAATCCATTAATATATATTCAAATAATCAAAACTATGGCATTGATCTTGAGTCAAACAAGAATCAACAAAAATATTATTTTATCATGTAATGATGTATACTGTTCTTTTTCTATTACGTTATTTATTGTGACGTCATCGCCTGTTACGCAACGTCCATTGTGACGTCGGTAGCTAATTAAAATTCTTGTGTATCTAGCAAAGAGAACTGAAAGTTTTCAAAGTGGTTTGTGCTAAAGATGTCGAGTATGGAAGCAAGCAACATTCTGTTGGAATTACGTAATAACAAGCAGCTGTGTGATGCCGTCATCAAGGTGGAAAACACGGAGTTTCCGATTCACCGAAACATCATGTCGGCATGTAGTCCCTACTTCAGGACCCTTTTTACGACAGAAGTCGACAAAAATACACAGAAAGTGGTGATACCGGGGGTTTCGGCCGACATCATGGGTCTCATAATCGATTTTGCTTACATCGCGGATGCCGCTGTGACGTCAGATAACATTGAACGTCTGCTACCGGTCGCCGATCAGTTTCACGTTTTAGGCCTCATGAAACTGTGCTGTAGTTTTCTTGAATCTCATCTGACTGCGCCGAACTGTATCGGTGTTCGTCGAATTGCAAAAACGTACGGTTGTTCAAACTTAGAAAAGGCTGCCTATCGATTTCTTATGGTCAACTTTGCAGAAGTGAGCGAAATTAGCGACGAATTCGTCCAGCTAGGCATTGAGGAAGTTTGTGACATCCTGATTGATGACAGGTTGAATGTAAGAAATGAAGATTTAGTCTTTAATGCAATCTTGAGATGGATCGATTTCGACCCCGATGTGAGGAAAGAACATGTCGCTTGCCTGTTGAAAACTGTACGTCTCGGTCTTGTACCGATCAAATATTTCGTAGAAAAGATCAAAGATCATTCATATGTTAAGGATAACGACTCTTGTAAGCCAATAATCATTGAAACACTGAAACATCTGTACGATCTAGAGATGTCGGAAGATAAAACCAGTGATGGCAGTTTTCCTTTGGCGAAACCTCGCCTGCCGCACGAGATTTTGTTCGTGATCGGGGGATGGAGTCGTTCATCTCCTACGAATATCGTGGAGACTTACGATACTCGCGCAGACCGCTGGACGATCTGCGATGTTGCCGATAAAGGTCTGTGTCTTGAGGGGTCGGGGTTGTGGTGAACAATCAGGCCCATGGTCATACAACTCCTCGATCTCAGCTGTATTTCTGACTTTTAGAAATAGATTATATAATAGCATGCAGTAAAATAGGAATGAGGTCAAACTTAAGTTTACTTTCTATGGCCTTGGAGCCTGATACCTGATATATGCTTTAACATAATTTTTGTTTAGTAAATATATTTATACATTTCAAAATAGAAATCTGATATATTCTAGATACACCGGTACTCTTAAAGCTGTATTTTTTTTAAAATATAATTTTGCTGCCAAAAAATGCTATCATGATAATTCTGCATGTAATCTAAACCTCCAATATGTATAAGATCAATTAAAATCACTTAATTGTATTAGAAAAAATAAATTTACTAAGAAATATATATCGAAAACCAATTTTTGTACATGATGAAAATAATGTAATTCTGCTTTAATCATGGTATCTATTAGGTTTTCTAAAAAAAAAAAAAAAAAGATCCATAAAATTTTTGAAATTATTTTAGTAAAGAGTTACATTTACACAATAAAATTAAAATGTCCAACGTGAAAATTGCAGCTCATATATTGTTTTTTAATCAAAACTTTTTCAGTTCCAAGAGCGTATCATGGAATGGTGACGTTGAATCAGCTGATCTACGTCATAGGAGGTTTTGATGGCGTGGAATACTTCAGCAGTGTGCGATGCTTTGACCCAAAAACCAAGGAATGGACCGAAGTGGCACCAATGAACTCAAAACGGTAACCATCTTTGATACATTGTACTAATGACATATACTGTAAATGTACTACATTTGGCTGTGTATTTTATTTAACGCTTTTGGCGGAATGCGGCTTCCGCTAAATCAAGTACATTGCTAAATGTCATGCATCTATGTATAAGAATAGTAATATTCAGGAATACTCCAACGCCAACTTCTTCAATAACTAATTTCCGCCAAATATCGTACATGCCAAATATAATACGTTTAAAATACAGTATATTGTTGTAGGTTTATAGAGAATAATGGTTCCTTGTTTCAAAAACATGTGCTTGACGCCACATTAAATCCCTTTGTGACAATGTTAAATGTGTAACAAGTTAATGATCTACAGAAGTTTAAATTGTTAATCCAAATAATAGGAATAATAGTCCAAATTATAATTATACATGTAGTATGAAAGATGATTAAAAAATCGATAGAAATTATAATTGTTTATTTCAAGAATACATGCACTTAGCTTTGCTTTCGTTTTCCAAAAGTATGTTCTTTATAAAACCAAATGTCGTGTATCAATTATTGTAAGATATTGTTTTTTAATATTTTTGATTTTCCCACCAGGTGTTACGTGAGTACAGCCGTATTAGGGGACTATGTTTACGCTCTCGGCGGATTTAGCGGTCGTTACAGGCTGAACAGCGCGGAGCGATATGTCCCCGCCAAAAACCAGTGGAGCTTCATAGAACCGATGATTCTGGAGAGAAGCGATGCTGGCGCCACCTCAGTCAACGGTATAAGCTAATTCTGTATCCACGATGTGGAGAGAGAGAGAGAGAGAGAGAGAGAGAGAGAGAGAGAGAGAGAGAGAGAGAGAGAGAGAGAAAATTACCAAAAAAAGCATGCATTATAATTTTATAAACAGTATTTATCACTCAGGTTGTTTAAAATGGAGAGAGAGAGAGAGAGAGAGAGAGAGAGAGAGAGAGAGAGAATTACCAAAAAAGCATGCATTAATTTTATAAACTATATTACTAGTATACATTTACGCTTTTCAAGAGGGAGGAATAACCTTATACTTAGAATTTGCTTGGTTGTTTGATTTACTAGTACCAATATCCCGCATAAAACCGGCTAACTACTGTTGATTTTGTTACGGAGTAAAAAATGTAAACCTGGAAAATTAAATGTATTTATTTAATCATATAATTCATCAGGGAAATTGTATGTCTGTGGCGGATTCAATGGAGGCGAGTGCTTGAACAGCGGCGAGGTTTATGACCCGGAGACCAACCAGTGGACGTTCATACCGCCGATGAACAGCAGTCGGAGCGGACTAGGCGTTGTCGCCTATGAGGGCGAGATCTACGCCTTAGGCGGGTTTAACGGTGTTGCCCGGATGAACTCGGCTGAGAAGTATTGTCCTAGAACCAATCAGTGGAGACCTATCGCCGAGTTCTGTAGCCCAAGGAGCAATTTTGCTGTCATGGTGCGTATCTCTGGTTGCCGTTTTGTTGTTGTTGCAATTTCAATTTTTCAGGGCATGGGGAGGAAAGGTTTTAAAATTGATTTATCTCCCATTCAAATCAACTTCATTGAATTTAATCAATGTGATTTTGTTGGAACCTTTGGGTGATTTTAAATGTTTCCCGCGAAATTTTGGAATACATCGATGATTAAGCAGACCTCAACAATTTTTCGACCAAAATTTTGAGGTTATATATTTTATCCGAAGAAAAATAGAAAAACTTCGTTATGAATTGGAAGCCAAACGATACATTTTCTACCTACCTTACAGGTGATGGACGGGATGATATTTGCAATGGGCGGTTTCAACGGAGTAACAACCATATGTGCTGTGGAGTGCTATGATCCGGTCTGCGATGAATGGTATGTCTTAAAGCATTTTATTAAAGAGGACTAGTGGTAAAAACAGCTAGCAGATATCTTCAAACTTATAAAAACTTGAAGCAATATGGGTTGCAGTTTTTAGAATTTCATTTTGCTACATAAACCTGCTGGTATGATAAGTCTGCATGTAACTTAAACTTTTATTATAAATAAGAATTGAAAAAAAATATGGATTTTTTTTCTCAGAAAAAAGATTTCTCCTCTATAACGAATTCGTAGCAGATCAATTTTTGTACAGAACGACAATAATTCAATTTTGCTCCAATTAAGGCTTCTTCATGGCTTATTCCACAAAAACATGGCTAACAGAAATTTCAAAAAACCATGATAATTTTTATCATTTAAAAGAAAATAACATTTTCGTTCAAGAAAAATTCAACATTAAAATTGCAGCTCATATTATTTTAACTTATCTATAATGACTGTTTTATATTGCTTATTCTAAGTAACATGTAGATGATTAAAACTTCTCAGCAAGCCATGGCTGTTCCGACAATGCCAGAAAAATAACGTAGTTTTTATTAATTTTCATTTTCTACATCACACTAAAATTAAATTAAATTAAATAATAAGTTGTAAACAGTCGTGCGTTACATTTTTAGAAATTCCAATCAGCGTGTGATAAAATCCAAGTTTCTCAAGTTTACTGGGCCACTTTATGGTACACGCAACGTTATTCCATTTTCAGGTTCGACGCATCTGATATGATTGTATACAGAAGTGCACTCAGCGCATGCGTAGTCAAAGATTTGCCGAATGTAGAATACTATGCATATCAGAGACGATAGAATCGAAAAATCACACTGTTGAAAAAAAAAGAAATAGAAAAGAAAGGTAGTGTCGTAATTCTATGTAAAAATGAAAATAAAATGGAAAAAAGGTAATTGCAGTTGTCTTGTTTTGTACATGTACATGTGTATTACAATCAATAAAACACACTAGAATTAATATTAATATAAATCAATAATATTTTCTACATTTTCTGGGTTTTTGTGAGTATGAAGGAATCGAGCACTGCAGAAAATACTAAAATTTTCTAACTTGTACTATCCATCTCAAGTGAGTAAAAATGTGTAAACTATATCGTTATTATCGATCAGTACGTCACATAGAAGGAATAGCAAATTCTTCCACATATGGTAAGTTACTCCAACTTCATACGGATTGCATTAGTAAGTCGTGCAACAATTTGTGTAGGCCAGTCAATAACACGAACAATGTCCTGATCTTTTCAGATATATGAGGTAAAGATTTTATTTAAGGAATAAGGAATCATTCTTTAAGTATTATGAGGTGATAATTTCGGTTGGGCGTGATCAAATCCAATAAAGCCCTTATGATAGATGTGGTCACACCCCGACCGAAATTATCAGCTCATAATATTCAAAGAATGATTCCTTATTACTTATATTTACATAATTCTCAGCAATTGTACGATTAAATATTTAAAATATAAATATGCAAACTCCGCATGTACCGCAGTTATACGTCATTTGAATTTATTGGAATGTATAGTACAAAATCAGTACGTAGTGTTATCACAGGCAAAAACACTGGAAAATGTAAATATATTTTGTTCAAAGAATGCTCAAAATCATAGGTCAGTTTTACATGTAGGTAAAAAGGTCAAAGGTAAAGACTTTTTAATCACCAAGGACGAACATGAAGCATGCTTATTTTTATACTCTTCGTCGATTTATGTTACATAAAATGTGATAAATCAATACATGGAATGCACAACTCTACTGTTTAATGATGAAACCAAGATTTCGAGAACCATTTACCGGTGAATATATAAAGGAAAAGAATGTAGAAGGAGAAAACATGTTTCAAGAAAAATAACAACAATTTTGAAAGCTGTTTTTCCTCTTTAAAGTTGATTATATAAATCACAAATTTCATCATACGTTTCAAATAAATACTTTTTACATTTATATGAATTAAAATTTCTTGTATTCAAATTAATTTGGTTGACACAGCAATAAATACCCCACCCCCATTTCCCCTCGAAAAAAATTTAACAGTTTTTAAAATGTTATAAGGGATTTGTTACTTTAAGCGGGCGTCTCTCAGCCAGCACTGCACGTCATGCTCACACACTTGAAAGATTCTAATAGTCGTAGGGTTGCTCCGCTTCCGGGTTTCCATCAGAGCACGGTCTGCACGCACATTGCACGGGGATTGCCACTGGGAAAACACGAAATCCTCTGGAAGTATTTGGACAAGTCAGCGTTACGCTCCGTTTAAGCGACCTCATGGGTTCACAGCATGTGCAGTAATTAACCAGACGCACAGCTTGGTCCTCGTAGCGCCATTCTGGCACCGCACGTGAGTGGCACGTGCCTCGACACGCAGTCGCCGTAACAACTTTCGGTTGGCATCCATGGTGAGAAAGAGAAAGACCGACGAGATTCAATGAACAAGTTTCGGACGACGAGTATTGCTGGCGTTTGGGTCGCAATATCATTTCTTCCACTTTGAAGCAACTGTGACTTCTGAATAAAAAGGAGAAGCAGAATTCCAGAATAAGAAATAGCGCCCAAACATGGCGTCGGTCACACGTTCTCATCTCAAAAAAGTAACGGCAGAGAGAGACTTTACAGCTGTACCCGCAACGCTTAAAAGGCTTGTCACGATGATTTTAGCCGTCCGTCATCATGCTTAATTGACCCAATACCAATGTCCCACTCCCCTTCTTCCTTTGTACATGTAATCGACAAAAAAAGGCAAGATAGTTGAAGATGTTTACAAAGTTCTCGAGTCACTCGTTTGCCGTCTTGGATTTCGCGGCGAGTGGTTTTGGTACACGCCGGGATATTTCCGATGCACGGTCTGATCGTTACTACACACCCCGGAGACCATCTTGTTAGGAACGGAAGTTTTAAATTCACCGATGAAATTGTTTGCTTAGAAAGTGAGAACTCGGTTCCAATTGAATCCTTTTCTATTTGCGTTAGGTAATGGCGATGTTCATCAAAAGGGGATCTGGTGTAACATTTATTAAGGTGGCACTATACACCCACAGTTTATTCCAATTTTTAATAGAAGACCACAAAACATATTCTTATCAAATATTAAAATGATGATAGGGATACTGTAGGTATTTTTAAAGATTTTTTTTTTTACTTTTTTTATGTTTTTGTAAAATAATTTTTGAAAAGTTGACTATTAACAAATTGAGAGAAATTTTTGTCATATGATGGATATTTTCTTCAGACATCTAAAAAAAATAAAATTCTTCTTAACATTCAAAAATGTTATTAATGCAATTTTTTTATTTATTCCCCAAAACATAATTTTTCATATTCTCTTACTCTGTTCACAAATCATCTGAAAAAGCTGTTTGATGTTATAAGAAAATGTATTTTAATAAATATGACATAAAAATTTGAATGAAAATCATTGCAAATAAACACAAAAAATATTTTAAATTTTATTTGGTATGAAAGTTCCTCAGGTAGAGTTATCGTTCCTAAGTCCCAAGGCCCAAACACCTTGGGGACTTTTCATTTCTGAGTTGAAGAAAATTTCCTAAGTATCATTACATCCCCTTAAGGTGGTAAGGAACATCTGTCGATATTAATGTGGATTAAAGTATATTATAATTGAAATACTTTCAATAGTTTAGAATTTCCTTTCACAGTATTCAACCAAAAAATACGTTTAAGAAAATTTTGGAAAGTTAAAAATTTTAACGTCCTCAACGGGATTCGAACTCATGACCTATAGGTTTTTAGTGAACCCACCAACCCACTGCGCTACGCTGTAATATGTCAATGATGGGAAAGAACTATTCAAAAAATTATACTTGATTTTATTGTTTATTTCGATAAATAACACCACACAACGTGAAGGTGTCACATACCACATTACTTGTAAGTAATGAATTTTCCAATTATGAAATTCAATCTATTCATTTAAAACAGAATTTTTCAAAAGAACGGCCCCCACAGAATTCGCCTCAATTTAAATCAGCCAGTACCAGAATTGCATGCTTCCAGATTTACTTTTTTGCGTACTGCGTCATCAAAAAGTGGTGTATAGAGTCACCTTAATGTACTCCTATTTCTCTAATTGAGTTGCTATAAGTGTGTAATGAAGTCATGATGAAACGAGAGAGAGAGAGAGAGAGAGAGAGAGAGAGAGAGAGAGAGAGAGAGAGAGAGAGAGAGAGAGAGAGAGAGAGAGAGAGAGAGAGTATTTACGGTTCATTTTAAGAGGAGTTTTAAATTTAAATCAAAGTACTGAATTACTGTCGGGAGTTGATTTTATTGATTATTATCAATTTTAAAATCAACGATATGTTATGCACGTTTTTATAATTTGAATTCTCGAACTTCTCCGACAAGAATTTCGAGAAAACCCCTTATGAATCATGTTTTGTAATATTTTAAGATAGAATTAATTCCATTAAACTGTGTATTAGTAATCGAATTGTTTCTCAAAAAATTGTACACACGTCTGGATCCGAGCAATATTGAACTCTAGTCTCGTTCAACCAGACGCTCGGCTGTCTCCGTTTATCTCCGACTACCAAGAGAGACTCTTTGCTTGTCGGAGATTTACGGAGACAGCCGAGCGTCTGGTTGAACGGGACTATACTGAACTCTAGCGTAGGAATACATGCAACTACAAAAAACAATTGAATTGTTCATACTATATAAAATCTGACTATTTTCAAGGTATTTATAGATACTTTTCTTTTGAAAAACAATGGTACAGCATACAGTACACCGAATTTATCAATTATTTTCAAGATCTACGTCTTGTCAGCTGTGATGATTTGTGCTTAGGTCCAAACACTGTTTCACTTTCGGTTTGCCAGAGTAACTGCACAATTGCAACTTCTCGGGCCTTTCCAGCAGGCTCGGAAAAACACCTTGAATGTATTACCTATGCGTCCATGACAACCCCCCTTTTTATAAAACTTTATATAAATACAACACATTTTACGATCTGTTGAGATGTAAGCTGGACTTCATTAAAGTAAATGATATACCATAAAATATAACACAGAAGCGACTTATAAGGCTTTCTAGCCGAAACTTATTTTAATGGGAAGCGACTCCATTTTGTATAAAATTCTAACATCCGGTAATGTTAATACATTCGAGGTGTTTTTCAGAGCCTGCCGGAAAGGCCTGAGAAGTTGCGATTGAGTAACTGCATAGGAGAGTTGATTAAAATCAACATCCCAAATATATATAACTGTATTCTACCTTTTCCTTTTTAAACTTTAGTTATATACTTGTTTTAAAAAAAATCTACTCAATTTGAAATCGAATTCATTAATTATCCATAAAGCAGACAATAAGGATTCAATATCCAACAGAAATCAAGAATCATTATCGAGGCATGCGCAGTTGGTGCACCTTTTTTTTTTACACCACGAATTTTTCTCTTCAACAAACCATAAGGCAATAGAACTGGGTCTTTGAGTATTTAAAATCAGAACGGCAGACTTTTGAATAAATTTGTTAAATATTTTATTAATATACCTCTCTTGTTGGAATGAAACACATAACTCTTACATATTAATCCGATAATGTACATACATGTACCATTGGTATAAACTGATTAGAATTTCCGTAACAAATATTTACAAAAATAATATATGCATTCATATTTCAACAATATACAAACATGGGAAAAAAATCGTTGAGTTGAACATAATTTGACACAATTCTAATACATAACATCTCCATTTATGCCACATGTACACACATTAATATACGTTTAAAATCCAACACTATTAAGTCTTAATATTGTCATCTTTTTATCCTCGAGAGTTCTTCACATGACACTTAGCTGCTAAACGGTAACCTATTTCATTTATAAATGCTAAATCAATCAGAAGTGATTTGCATAGGTTTAGATTTTTCGTTTCTTTCAAACCTCAGTCCATTGTCGCTAACCATTAATTGCTAATGATTTTTTATTATCAGAAAAAAAATTAACTGTAATAAACACCATCTTATGTGCAAAATGTTAACATACACCAGAGAACAGATGAAAACTTCTTTCCATTTATACAAAATATAACACGTCCAAATATTTTTTTTACATGCGTATCAACACACCACACCTTGCACTCCCATAATAATAAAACATGAAGCCATTTTGACACAAGGGGCGTAACTCTTCATGGACGACGGACACACAGACAGACAGAGGCAGTACATGTACACTTGAAATCTCCACACAGCACCATTACTGCAGCAGTAAAGCATGACAAAGTTCAAACATTAAATTTTTTGCAAAATTAACAAAGTGATCAATGTAAAACAAAAAATCAAACTTGCAGAGCGCAGCATTTTATGCCAATTATTATCTTATTTATTTCATTCCTTATCCAATATCATGGTTCTCAATATAACCAAACAAAATTGTTCAGTGAGAAAAGAAATCAAATATTCATTTTTAAATGAACAATTTCAGTCAAGATAATCAGAAAATAGAAGTGCAATGCCTACAAATTACTTCACTATTTAGTTAGTTTTTTTGCGTATTCATTAAGGAATTTGAATTTTGTTTAAAATAGAATGTAAAAAATGACCTTTACTTTGGCACCTATATATACCACCATTTAGTTCATTTCAAACATGCTACATAATAACAAGGTAACAATTTCCATGCATATAAACAAATAAACAAAGACTATATAAAAGTCAAAGTCTGAAAAAAAAATACAGACAAAAAAAAATCCTAAACTATAATGGAATGTTTGAGGGTTGCTGTAGCCAGGTGTGATATGACCAGGTATTTATACATGTAACAAATAGAAAAGCACAGTGCAGATTGTCTCCTGCAGATGGGTAAGGCCTAAATCTAACAAAGCGGAATGTTTCAAAATAGTGTGGTCACATGACCTTATCCCAGAGATTTGCCGAGACTATTATTTTGTGTTGACAAGTCTTGAAATGACAACAGCGAGTACAATTTTAGTCTCAAAGCATCTCACTGAGATTACATTATTGACCTTCTACAAATAACACCAAACCCTAATAACCAACAAGCCAGTGTATGGTAAGACGCCTACTGTAGAGACTGATAAAATCCTCTGATACATTGTAGGACATATTTTAATGCGCGGATCCAGGAATTTTTCCTAGGGGGGAGAGTGGGTTCATGGATAATTTTTTTTTATTTTTTTTTTGGGGGGGGGGGGGGGGGGGGGTTCGAGGCCTATTTTTGGTAATTTCACTAAATGAATTTAAGTTTTAATTTTTTCCAGAAGAGGGCTCTGTTCTGACCTCAGCCCACTTCTAGATCAACGCATGATTCCATACACACCTAGTTCACTACAGACCCATCATCAAATGCATGGATTGACACTTAACACCCACAATATATCTTCATTAGATTTAACAATCAGTGATGCTGTTTACCAAGGCAAGTTTAGCAATAGAGGTTACTTAAACAAATGTACAAAAAATTTACATGTTATATTTTAATTTATCAAAAAAAAAAAAAAATAATGAATTTTTCATGGTTATCTTTTGGAATGTATGTACACTGTGCAAGGATAAGAAATCTCTTTTTTTTTGTAAGCTTTTAACAAAGTATATGTAACAAGAGAAATGAAAGACATTTGATTTATGATATACACAATACAGACAGGAATTATTCACTGCCATTGAAGAAAAATAAAACACCTCCATACTGATAAAAGGTTTGTTCACAGACAACATTAATACCATAATTCTCACTTTAATATAGAGAAATTTTGAGAACCGGGTTTCTTATTATTTTGTGTCCTGTTTTCAATGCATGCCTTTGATCTTGAATAAATTTTGCCCAATGGCCAACAACTTTAACTGCAGACTGATTCAGTGTTCAGAGAAAAAGACATAATTGAAAAGATTTCCTCAGCTAAAACGCTGGAATATTTCAGTATTATGCACTATCTGTTTACTTTATACATTACACAAACTAAAACATATCTTATGGTTGCAAAAAAAACGAGCACAAAAAGTCAAAAATAATAAAATTTACGAAAAAAGAAAAGGATGCCTTTATAATTAAACTTGAAATATTGTATACTGTAAATTCCAAATTAAATGCAAAGAATTAATTTCTGTTTTAAATCGTACGAAAAATCCCTCGCAGATTTTAAAATCTCGCTTTTATTTTTCTGGCACCAGTTTACTATGTGTAATACTGGTAGCAACAAAATTTTGGTTTGCATGATTTTGTGTTCTTGCAATTTGTTACAAAACAGAGGAATTGAGAAATTACAAAGAACTTGCATAAAATAAAGAATTTACATTATTGTTATAAACTGAAAAACATATGCATTATAATAGATTTAACTGTAAAAGAGAAAACTGGACCCAATTTCAAAAGACTACCATCTTCCTTCCAAATCAATAATCTGTGAGCATACCCATTTGCTTTTAACACTATCTCCATTTTTGTATGAATTTTTTGCTTTTCCCAAAAAATCTTGTTAAAAAGAAGAAAGAACACAGTTTTGACATTTTTTCTTTTGTGAAGTCTTGAATTCTTTTGTCAAATAGGGTTCAGAATTAAAAAAATGATTTACTTTTCACCATGCAATCGAGTACTACATTTTTTTGTTTTGGAGTAATACAAAAAATTCAACGGTTATACATTATGTTTGTGACCAATGGATAAATGGAATATGACATTCATTATCAAATATATGATAATAAAATAATTAAATTTAATATACATAACATGTATATATTAATATTAGGATGCTTCAAAACTTGCCTTGAGTGACAACTCTAGTAATCATTATTTCCATTACAACTGCAAATTAGAACATCAAAATGTTACTTATGTCAAAAACAGTATTAAAAACAGGAATATACATAGAAGGACCATAGCTATATCAAGACAAATTTGCTGAATTTTCATTAACATTAAAGAACAGGTAAGCAGTAATTACAGTTAGTTGTAACTAGTTGTTTTTGTCTTGTTTTTCCTAAAATAATGGTGATTATTTTAAAGTTTGGAAAACAAAACTTTAAATGCCTGTTAAAAGTATTTTATCAGCTAAAAAGTAAAAATACATCATCAGAAGCCCCCAATCAGTCTCGCATATACTAATTGACTGTGGAACAACTCAATGAAATTTTCTTCTTACTAAATATTCATTATTCTTAATTCACAAATGAGAAATTAAAGCTAAAATTTTTCTTTTTTTTTGAAAGAATGATCAAAACATGCCTTTGTTGATGGATTCATTATCAGGATTAGTGAGATCTGCTCCACAAAAGTGTGAAGGAGCCAACTGGAAGAAAGCATGAATTATTCATGAGAACGAGAAAAGTTCAATGAGTTGGACCACTGTTAGTAAGTGTATTCCAGACTGACTTTGGGTTTCCAACAATGCTAAAAAGTAATAATACTTTAACTGTTTAACAGCATTTTTAAATTATCCAAATATATAAGGTACACATTAGGTTTCCTTGACTTCATAACTGTTAGAAGTTGTCCTCTATAATATAACTCATCTGGTTATTAATAACATTAATAAACATCTGAAAAGTTAATGAATTAACATCTAATACTAACAGCATGATTTTATACATCTGTAAATAATATTTCAGGACTATCAAATATATATTAAATGTATAATTTCATTTAGCATCTTAAACACACCAAATAGATAACTTCTCGATATAGAAATTTGATAAACCTCTACAACAACAAACAAATTATAACAATGAATGTTCTGGAATGCTATTAAATGGAATACAAGCATTTGAAAATACTGAACACAACAGAATTTGAATTTTCTAAACATTTTTAGCACTGATTTTAAAAATTCAAATCACAACAGATGTGCAACAAAAAAATAGATGAATTAAATCTACAACTAACTATTCATATATATCCACTTTTTAAGTCTGAAACTGCTAGCTAGCAAAAGAAATGAAAAATTCTATCTTAAAATCTGCTTGTGCAAGTTTTGATTGAAATTTCCAAGTCTAAACTTCTACGATTCGTTTCCGGTTTCTTTCACTTGAAAATTATCAGTAATCAACGCAAAGAAACCTAATAAGACTTTACTCTATACATACATACAGTTAAAATTTGTAGATCATGAAAGTATTTTGTAGAGTGGAGCATTGGTTTTTTATTTTGGCAAATGCTGAGCAGCCTTTATTTTTTGTTCCTAACTTCCTTGTACTCCAAAAAATTCGTATAAATTTTTTTTTCATCTTTCTACAATCTTTCACTCTGGACTATCTTCACATTCTCGCAGACATATATTCCAAAAAAAAAAAATAATTATCATCCCAACCATAACCACTGACTTTGCTTTGAACCCCTTTGAATAATCTTCATCTGATAGTATCTAATTCTATCACTCTATCCCTTTCTTTTTGGCTCTCATCTTACCATACTCAGTAGGTAAGAGCTGAACGGAAGGAAAAAAAAAAATATGCTGAGTCAGCAATATTGTTCAAGTTTGGTTTTTTTTTCTTTGCTGAATAATACATGTACAACTCGTTATTACGGAGTGGTTTGCGATTTTTTTTTTTCGCGAATCTTCACCTAAATATGTTTTTATACTCCAGTAGGCAGTACTCCACTATCCGACTCTGGTAGATCATGTTGGCCGCGAGGTTCGGTGTGACGGTTTCGGGCCAGATTAAGGTCGGGCCGAAAACAATGGCCACATTATGGACCTGCATCCTGTTCTCTTTACTGTGGTCTATGACCCTGTAAATTAGAATATGTCAACTTTAAGCCACTAAATAGTAATCTCTTGATTATCATAGATTCCTTATAAAGCACGAGAAATGTTATAAAATGTCTGTATCAAATCGCAAGAAACACATCTTGCAGAAGATAACAACTTTAAAAGAGGGATGGATGGGTGGACGGTGACCATCTTTAGGTTATATTTACCTCCTTTTGCAAACTGAGTGGATTTCGTTTATATCACAACAATTGATAAACAAGTTCCACAACTTTAGTGAATTGCTCACTGCAATTCCTTGACACCCTTTTATTTAAATTTAATTCTATTGCAAGATTTGTAAATGGGTACATGTAATAACTCAATTTTTATATCTTGATCTTGCCGATAGGACTAAATGAATACAGCTGCGTATGAGTCCACATGCTTCATTCAATATATAGTTAATTCACTTACTTGCACAGATGCGCCAGAAGAAATTTTAACGTTTCGTAGTTATAATTGGGTAATGTCTTGATCAACTCTCTCGCTGCTTTTAAACGGTCACTATTTTTTTCTTTACCTACAACAGAATAAAAGTAAAATTTTTACTATAAATATATATCAACTGGAAACCATGGCCTTTAAAAGAATCATAGATTCTTATTCATAAATAGGTTAATTAAGACAGTTAGCTAATTAACCTGATTCCTCTGCTATAATTATATGACTTAAATAAAAATACAGCAAGGCAACAAAAATTAAAATTAATTTTCGTAACTCATTGAAAATAAAAAATTGATCATCCAATAATTTAATTCTTGGTTGTAACACTCTTTCTGATTGGCTAAATTGATTGAATTCATTCCTTCATTATAATCACTGTGAAATGTACCAACACGGGCAAAGTGTGAAATTATAGAAAGTCCCATGAAATTAAAAAGACGTTTTAAAAAAAAGTACATTTTTATGAGAACTCGATCAACATGAAATTTGTGGTATTGCTGTTTACAAGAAAACAAAACTCACTTAAGGCAGGAATGAATCTGTCGAACAAATTAAATGTAAACAGAGGTTCCTTGAGCTCGCGGAAGAACAGTTTAAGGGAACCAGACAAGACATGAACGTCCCAGCATTCGTCCTCCAAGTTGTAATGGTCTACAAAAAATCAATCAAAGAATGTGTAATAATGACTGCCCAAATCTACCTACTTCAGCTACAGCGTCAATTGATATCATTACGTCATTCTTTATGAAGATAGATACTATGATCTTTCCTTTATTAAATCATGGATTAAATTTTTTTTTTAATTATACGGTGATCATACATGTAAGAAGGTGAAAGAGTAAACCATAAGGCAATTAATTTTCTGAACTCCCTTTTACTCATCTCTCTGTGTGGGACTATCGATCGATCAATCAATCAATCAATCAATCAATCAAGCAAGAGAGAGAGAGAGAGAGAGAGAGAGAGAGAGAGAGAGAGAGAGAGAGAGATTGACTTTTAATTATTGCACTGAATTAATTCCAGGTACACTTTTACCAACTTTGTTAACATGTGTAAGACATCTTGATAATATTAATAATAGACTAAAAACTTTAAGTCATGCATTTTTGTTCAACGAAAGTTTTTCATTCAGTCTGGAAGAGTTTTACACTGACACTTTTAAGTAAAGCATGTGACATGTTACATACAGTACATTACTTTCAAAACAAATGCATTTTGTACGTTTAACTATCATCAATAGAAATTAAATGGGTTTAACTGCTAAAATCTAGCATCAAAATCACTAAGATTATGTGTAAAAGTTACAATCAAGCCTATATAAAGAATTTCAAGATTAGTCACTGACAATTACTGTGGAATCATTGGAATTCGTTGTGGCTCAATTTTCGTGGTATTCGAGGGTACCCCTCCCCCATGAATTTAAATCCTCAACGAAAACAATATTAGAAAGAGTTATCTTTGTTACTGAAACAGTAACCGACGCATCCACGAAATTACATCCCCACAAATGAACAAAAAAGTCACAATCCACGAAAATTGGCCCTAACATTTAAATGATTCCACAGTAAATGGTTTAAGGTTCTCCACATCCTGCGGCTAAATACAATATCTTATGGCAGTATTTCACTTTAAATTACTGTCAAACCGTTTCAGTACTAGTATTGCTGATGTTGTGTCTAATTTCCCAGTGAATATGTCATCAAACTATTAGCCTGCATGGACTTCTGTTTTCACAAAAAGCTATCATAGGATTTATAACAGTTATGATTTTTTCAAAATATTGCAACTTTTTTAAACTGTCATTTTTAAGGGAAACATATACTTGAATAAAGAATCTACAAAGCATACACTAGTTCGTGCTAGTTGAGAAACTTATCCCAAAGATGTGGAGGAACCTTAATCTAATAAACATAGGTAATCATAGATTACTAAGCTCACCGAGACGGAGCATCACCCTTATGAGACATCACCTTCATAAGACCACCTTTATCATTTTATATGAAAATCATACTTTATGATCTTGGTTATTTATGGATTCTGTTTTGACAAAATATTGTATATCATCTGATAATTTTTTTTATGATAATCATATGTTCATATGTTTATCAATTCAATGATATAAAATTAAATATTGCATCATGTCATATATATAATATATATCATATAATACAATAAAATACCGTAATAAACAATAATGAGATATGATATTGTAACGTATGATATGACAATGTATTGTGTTATACCTTATTGTATTTGATCACATAATACAATATCATGAAATATAATACAATATAGTATTATATTACAATATCATATAACATAATATATCATAACATTGAAACATGATATTATATTGTATAATATATTACAATATCATATAATACAATTTCATGTGATATGATAATATATCATATAAACCAATATCATATCATAAAATATCGTATGATACAATATAATATAATATTACAATATCATATAATACAATTTCATGTGATATAATTCTATATTACTAAAACCAATATCATATTATTAATATTGTATGATACAATATTATAGAATATACAATATTGTATCATAGGATACAATATAATAGTTTGCAATATCTTATGTAATTGTATCATTTGATAAAATAATAAATTAAAAATGCAATATAATATTATACAATATTGTATCATAATATACAATACTATACATAACAATATCATGATACAATATCATATCATAAAATATCAAAAAAATTGATACAATATCATATCGTGTCATATAACTTTTTATAATATAACATATGATATCATATTGTATCATATCAAACAATATTGTTTCATATCATACAATACTATATCATAGGAATCATGTTATATCATTTATCAACAAACACATCTATCTATCGATCTGGTTTGAGTGAGGTAGGAGATTTCTTTAGCATCCTTGTTAATGGAGATCAGGCTCTGCATCTGAAGCAACCTCTGCGTTTAATTTATAATAAAGTTAAATCAACTATGCAAGCTTTCATCTATAAAACATGTGACCTGTTCCAAAAAACTAAACCTCATCCAGCATCCGAAACCTATGACTTAGATTCAGCATTCAAGCCCATCAGGTGCATTGGCATCTGAAGCTACCTCTGCGATTCATTCATATTACAGTTAAATCAACTATGCAAGTTTGAAATAGTATACTATCATCTATTAAACATGTGACCTGTTCCAAAAAACTTAACTTTATCCAGCATCCGAAACCTATGGCTCACACTCAGCATTCAAGCCTGTCAGGTGCATCAGTATCATAAGACACACCATCCATGGAAGTCTGGTGAAGTAAGGACAAGTAATAACTAAGATATCATCATCAGAGGGCACCTGTTTCAAAAACTTTATTTAACCAGCTCTTAAAACCTTAACCTCCTCCAGCATCCGAATCCTATTGCTCAGATTCAGCATTCAAGCTTATCAGGTGCATCAGTATCATAAGACGCACCATCCATACAAGTTTGGTGAAGTTAGGACCAGTAGTAACTAAGATATAATATCAGAGGGCACCGGCAACAAAAACTTTAACCAGCTCTAAAAACCTTAACCTCCTCCAGCATCCGAAACCTATTGCTCATATTCAGCATTCAAGCTTGTCAAGTGCATCAGTATCATAAGACGCATCATCCATACAAGTTTGGTGAAGTTAGGACCAGTAGTAACTTAGATATTGCTATCAATGGGCACCTGCAACAAAAACTTTAACCTGCTCCAAAAACCTTAACCTCCTCCAGCATCCGAAACCTATAGCTCAGATTCAGCACTCAAACCTGTCTGGTGCATCAGTATCATAAGACACACCATCCATGCAAGTTTGGTGAAGTACAGACCAGCAGTAACTAAGATATTGCTATCAAAGGGCACCTGCAACAAAAACTTTAACCTGCTCCAACAACCTTAACCTCCTCAAGCATCTGAAATTTAGGACTCAGATTAAGCATCCAAGTCTTTCAAGTCCATAAGTAGGTCCAGATGCATCATCCATGCAAGTTTGGTGAAGACAGGACAAGTAATAGCTTAGATACAGGACCTGCAACAAAAACTTTAACCAGGTCCGGACGCCGACGCCGACGCCACCGCCGACGCCGACGCCGAGGGTATAGCATAAGCTCTCCTTGACTTCGTCTCGGTGAGCTAAAAATTCAATGTTTAGATTCTATTGTTATAGTATTAGATAAAGTGAACTTTTAAAAATTGTGACAGTCTGAAGTTCAGCAAATAATTATTTCTATTCATTCAATTAGTCAATCAGATGATTATTAACGTGGCTGATTATTAAATCAGATGCAGATTTCACATGCTTCAAGTATTTAGAAATTTGATTCAAAAAGAGGCCATGCATATATGGTACAAATATAATTCACAAAGATTAACATTCACTCATTTATTTACAATTTCAAGAGAATGATCTTAGTAATACAGGTGAACTTTGGTATCTCAGACATCCTGAAAACTATGCATAAATAAATGTATTTTAGTTGGAAGTCCCAATAACTGTTTCTTTAAGCTTTAAACCATCAATATCTTGGTCTTTATTTATCTAAATCAAATTCTTCTCTGCTCCCATAATAGTTTGAGATATCAAAGTTATACTGTATTTGAACACAACTTATTTGAATAACTGTTCAAATAGTTATGTAGACATAATTTTAAAGAAACCTTACAAGATAATACTGAATACAAGGGTATTTTTGCCTCTTGTTATTTTGGCTCAGTAATCAACATTTTTAAAGATTTCATCTCATTTTCAAAGAACTGCGAACGCTAACGCCTGTTTCCCGCCTACATTTTACATCCAAATATTTCAGAATTTCTGTCAGATATTCAAAAACTAAGTTTTCAACTAAAAAGTATAATCAAATCCTAATCAATTTATATAAATATAAAATTTGTAATCAAATTATTTATTTTTAAACAAAAGTTTTGCTAACGTGGGGTCTTAAAAAATTCATTGAAATCGGTCTCTATGAGTGAGGAAAATATTATTTAGCGGCCAATATTTGCATAAAAACTTAATAACATATTTACAATATATATTAAAGTAAAATTTCATTTGAATTCATATCTGTTAATTATTTTTCGAAAATTTACAAAGCAAAATTCTTTTTTTGGAATGTATTTCGGTCTGTAGACATATGTTCCCCCACGTGAAACAACAAACCCTTTGGTAAAAATATGCTAAATAACAATAATTTAAACCCCTCAAAAGGAATTTTTGATTCATTGGGGGGGGGGGGGGGGGGGGGGGGGGTGGTGGTGGTGGGGGAAGGATGTTATTAAAAACATTTCTGTTTTCCGTTTTCTATTATGAAATGAGCTATTTTAACCCAAAATACAAAGTTATCTCTCTTTGTTTGACCAAATCATTTATATTTAATGAAAATATACATAAATGTTTACATTATTATAAAAAATATCTTTAATTAGACAACTTTCAAAAAATGACCTTTAGTTAGGCGGCTAGACAATGCTATCGTTCGCAGTCCTTCTCCCAAACAGAAATATGGTTAAAAGGGAGGTAACTTGCTTTTCGAATATTTAATCCAATTCAAGTTGATGAGAGCAAATGAAACAAAAATAAGCGTAGGGCAAAAATTTCCCTGTATACAGTTACGTTTCTAGACTTGTACACTAGCAGCAAAGAAAGACAGGTAATGATAATTCACACCTGTCAGGTGAGAGTTACTGTTTGTTTACCTTTGTGAGTTTCACTGTTTAGGTTGAGTTCGGCATCTATTAGTACATGTAAGTATAGGTAAAACATAAGGGGTACAATTGCTGGTTTCTTCTGGTTTTTGAACCCTTTTTTAATGCATGCATGCACTTAAAAGAACATTTTATATAAAACTTTTGTCTTATTTAATGGGATTAAAATTACTCAGAGTAATTAAATTCATGTATCAAAATCAGATAAAGTGCACAATAAATCAGCTTAAACAATTGCAGAGCAAAAATTAAATCAACAAAAATTTCTTATTGAAAACTTTACAATGGATTTTTCTGTGTTAAAAGTTTATCTTTCATCAGAGAATCCATGAAATTAAACTGACACGTGCACTGAGAAAAATGTTAAAAATTGCATGTAAGCAATCAATCTATAAATCAATCTATAGCTAATGGCCAATCATTATGCAGGTATTACAGGTATATACACATCCATTTTATATTTCTAGTAGCTTATATCCATGCATGTTAATTTCTCTATATGTAACCCTAAACCAAAAATTTCAATTTCAGTTAAATGTTGCTTAATAAATTAACACTAAGTCTTAAATAAATTCTACAATTCAACTGTGTGTTGATTCTATCGTAACATTGTTGTCCACTAATCCTATCATGTAACATTGAAATTTAGTTTTGTAAAATTCAATATACTCCATACAGAAAACATTTTATATTTTGACTGCTTTGAGCCATGTCCAAAGATGTATTAAATATTCACATTCCTAAAGTGAAAATATCAAAATATTTTTATCACAGAACTAAAATACTAAAAAAAAAAAAAAAAAAAAGAAGTAAAAAACATTATCAATTTTATCATTACATTACATTTTACAATAGTTATACACGTGTTCAAAATATGAATTAAATGGATATATATGTAGTATGAAATAAATTTTTGTAAAATATGTCAATTTTAATATATTGGTACATTATTATATATAATACAAGATAGCTCCCCTTATTAGGCTGTATGTTTGGGTATTGCATTAACAATGCACTGTCCATGTACATACTACAAAATTAACATGGAATAGATCAACTTAGTTTTCTTACCTTGGTCCACCTGACACCTGAGTTTTTGGATTTGAGCTAGGTTACCACTTATTCTGTAGATCCCATCATGATCCAGCCCTGTAAACAAAAAAGATTCAAATACATGCTCCAGTAACATATAATTGCCATTTTTTTCTATAGGGTAAATTTCAGCATTTCACCCCCCCCCCTTAAAAAAACCAAAACAAAACAAATTTAAAACAAAAAAATTCATTTTCCTATTTTATTTTTTCTGCATTTTTTAAATTAATATTTTTTTCAGGTGAAACATTGATTGCATGTATGAAAAAATAAACGCGTTTGCACGGTTAACAACTTACATCGAAATTTTCTTTAGATAAAAAAAAAATTTGCAAGGATATGCATACTTTATCACACCTCTTTTTATCTAGGTGAAATATTGTTTGCATGAAGGTATAGTAAGCATTAAACACATTATTTTTTATTGTTTTTTTTTTAAGGGGGGTTGGGGTTGGATCAAAGAATCATTGTACTGTCTTTCCACACAAGGATAAAAATTAATTGCACTTTACAAAAATAAAATATATTTCTTGACAATGAACTTGTACAGAATTTTACCTTTTTTCTCTATTGCCACAACACATTTTTGAATGAATTTGGGGATTTTCCCCTTTTCTCTCTCACACAGTTGTTTCAAATGAGCTCCAAAAACAGCATCTGTAAACAAAATTTGATAAAAGTGACAATTTTAAGTAAGCTTTATTGTTGCAACACTATTAATTTTTTAAGAGCTCAAGTCTATCAACCATTGGTTGTACATTAACATAAATGTTGATTTGGAGATAATCAACATTTATCTCGATGTTTTTTCTTCATTAATTTGAAACCTGGAATAAGAGGCCACCTGTCTTAAGCGGCCAGTTTTTCATTGTCCCACAAGTGGCCGCTTAAAACAGGTGCGACTGTTCATCAATTTTTTTAGAATCAAAGTATAGATGCACATATATATTAAGGTGGTATGGGACATCAGTCGAAATTAATGTGGATTAAAGTACATTATAATTGAAATACTTTTACCAGTTTAGAATTTTTAAATTTTACAATATTTAACCAAATAAACAGCTTTTAAACATATTTTGAGAGGTAAAAATTATAAAATCCCCGGTAGAATTCGAACTCGTGACTTTCAGATTCGTAGTAAACCTAATAACCCACTGCGCTAAGCTGTTAGGTGAAAATATTGGGAAAGAAACTACTTGTATAAATACACTTGGTTTTATTGTTTATTTCAATAAACAATACGTCACAACATGGAAGTGTCCCATACCACCTTAAATATATGTATGCTAAATCAAATGTTTGTTAACTTGTTGAAAATGCAATTTCTGTCAAATATTGTAAACACTTATAAATATAGGTTTACAGTACATATGATTAAAAACAATGGCTTAGACTTTAGCAATTTACATGGCATAAACTGCCAGCTAGTAACCCAGATTATACATATATAAATTCTGCAGCTAATAACTTCTCATCTACAGAATTAAGGTACCTCACTACACCTACACTTAAACTTTTTAAGACACTACCTCACAAGATGGCGATTAAAATGTTTTGTTAAACAGTGTATATCGTTCGTTTGGGTTGTACATCATCATAGCTCAGTGGTTAATATATTGGGCTTCATGAGTTCGAATCAACCTGGAGCTTTTATTCATTATAACAGAATTAAATTTTTGAAATGTAATTTTTCATCCAAAACAGCACATTTTTTTGCCTATTAGACTTAAAAACTTCTTATCCATTATGATATCTATCATAATCAAGTAATTTTCTGCTGACTTGAGAAAATATTTCACAGTGTAGTGAGCCACCTTAATACAAGAGCAGAGGAATGGATACTTATATAGTTATCAGTAATGACCTTTAATAATGCCCTTTTGTTCTAGAGACTCTTTGGTTGGCCTTGACTTCATAAAGTTGAACAGCTTGGTTCTTAACTTCCCTCTCTCCAAACTTCCTTCCTCGTTGGAGCTTCCTTTTCGAACTGAAATAATTTCATTTCCTTCCATTAGAAGAAATATGTCTATCAATAAACTAGGTTGAACTCGAAATGGCCTAAATATGGCCATACTTATGCACTTCCAATTTAAAAAATAAATATTTTGTTAGCAAATGTATAAACTTTGTTGTTTTTAATTGTACAGTAGTTGATTTATCATGACTGACAATGAAAAAAAATAAATTAATTTCTACATATTTTGTCATAATGATTGCATGATATCAGAATCTTATAAGTTTTAAGCTCTGAAGTAGCCCAAGTTTTATAATAACAACTGTAAAAATATATCCGTGTTTTAATAATGTTCAAAGAGGAAATGTTGAGTAAACCTAAGCTTTGCCTGATGGAAATAAAGTTCTGTTGAATTAACAAGTTAGTCATTTGACAGTAATACAATGATTTAAGAGGTTATCTCTCTTTGCAAATAAAGAGAAATATGAAAAAAAAGTCAAGTCTCTGAAAAAATTCATTTGCCTTGAAAATTCAGTGCAAACACAACAAAAAGATCAAATATGTCATATCTGTTAAGAAAAAAATAAATTTTTCTTTAAAATTTGTGAATTAGAATTAAAACTTTTCTTTTGGGAAGATAAAAACCAAATATACACAGAGTTAACAAATTATGACCTGGTATAAATGAAATATGAATACGGCATTTTTTTTTTTTTTTTTTTTTACAAATTATACAATTAATATTGAAAAAATATCTTTGATGCCTGTGCATTAATTAATTTCAAAATAACATTAATCTATTAGCTTGACTTTCAGCATACATACAATATATAGGATCTAATATCTTGCAAGCTCTAAACAATCACTGGTCCCTTTTTTTGCAATAAATAATCACTGGTCCCTTCATACATGTAGCAATAGAAGTGGGGATTAACCCTCTTATCAACCAAGATCAAATTATTAGTGGCCATCAAAATTAATCCATTACAATTAAGATCCTGTTTTCCTTCCAAATCTATGGTTTGCTTTGTTTCCCCAATTCATGTGAAAGCTTCACTTCAATCGCATATATCACTCAATTCTGTTACAGTACATAAAGATGGCAGGAAAATGCAGATTGAAATCTGCTTAATAAAGGACACATATCATACAAGTTCAAAAAGACAAGAATTTAGAAGCATATCCAATGAATTCATTCTCATGCTCGATTGAAAGAAAGGAGAAAATAAGCATTCAAGATACAAGATGACAAAATCCATTTACCTACTGAATCCTTTGCAGCGCTTGCTAATGTAAACATGCGCTTTTTGATTAATACAGACTGCAGTATACATGTATGATTACATTCAATATTGCAACAAATGTACAGCAATTAAAGCACGCTTATAATGAAGTGCCAGGGATAGGCTATAAGTGTGGTTTGTAATATCTGTGAAATTTACAACATGTAATAAAGTCATCACGGGAATAAAAACCATTTTGCTGTAAGCTTCAATGCATTATAAGAGCGTTTGCTGTAACTGTGTTTTACTGTAGTTTGTACATGGGGAAATTTTTGCCCTTGTTTTATTTTCCCTCAAGGTGTTCTCATTGTCATAGGGTGATTTTAAAGCAGTAGATATTCTATGATGCAAAACTGTGTTTGAGCAGGTTTATTTTTTTCATTGACCCCCCCCCCCCCCCCATTTTTTTTTACAGTGCAGACCCATAGGATGTAACAGCAACTAATACATCTACATGAGTGAAATGATGATCATCCAGAATACAAAATTTTATAACAGTCAAAATATACAGATTTCATACAAGATGATGATAATAATATATGTATATAAGAATAATGCAAGTTATGTTGAAGATAAATACTCTATAAATGTTCATAGAAATATGAGTTATATAAGAATACACATACACTATGAGAAATGTTGGAATGGAAAGGGAAATCACTAAATTGCACATACTTATAACTAAAAATGCAAAACTTCTTCACTGCAGCAATGTATAAAACATTGGGGTAATAATCTAAATTCCCTAATAAGCTATATACACTTACTTTTGAATGAAGGTTTTTTTTTTATGGGTTTCTCTGAGGGTGGTTCCAGTGTGAGGGCAGAGGGGGAAGGTGGCTCAGGGTTACCTCCCTGTAAAATAAACACAAACATGTTGCCATTATATTCAGTGATATTTTATCTACCATAAACAATTGTTATATCATAGGAGTGTGTTTATACATGTATATAGAAGATGTAAAAGCTGATTATTACAATCAATAATTTCATCTTATCAAAGAAAACAGCTTACATAAGACTTCCATTTTTATTGCATAATTACAAGGGGTACAACTCAGCTGACTCCTAACTATTTACTTTAGCCAACTAAGGGAAATAACTCACCAAGCCTCTTACAGTTTTATCTATCAAGGGGTAACTGCCAACCAACTTCTTATGGTTTTCCTACTAAGAGGGAAAACTCAACAGACCTCTGATGATTCTTTTTTACAAGGGGAATAACTCACCAGACTTCTGATGGTTTTATCGATCTGTAGCACCCAGTTCTGTAGCATGATCTCGTCCTCATACTGTAGTACATACTGGTCTCCCTGGTTGGTCGACAGCTACAAACAAACGTAATCTAAAGTCAAACACTGGTAGACAGTGGTAGAAGCATGCATTAGAGCAACATCACATTATAGGTGTAAACATTGTGTCAAGTACATTTCAGTATTTTAATCTAAACATTGTGCACCTGAAGGTCTTTTGCACTTGGATAAACATTTTCTCAGAACATGGGTCAAGAATGTGCCTTCAACAAAGAAAGAGAGGCAGAGAGAGAGAGAGAGAGAGAGAGAGAGAGAGAGAGAGAGAGAGAGAGAGAGAGAGTCAGATAGTCTATTCTGGAATACCTTCAGGATTAAAATCGGCCAGAAAAAGACTTTAGGCCTTGCTGATTTTGGAAAGAAACAAAAGTAATTCAACCTGCTGAGAGTTATCTTTCTTATCATTAGGTCAATGTACCTTAATATTCCGTTTGGTTTTTTCTTTGCCATGTCGTTCCACAGACGCCCCATGCAATGGTACAATGAACTCTGGCCTCCCATTGGGTGATCCCGGCTGACTTTTGGACGCCCTCAGATCTTTGTAAAACACGATATTTGACCCGGCCAGCTTTACGTAGTTTTGGTTGTAGTTTTTCCTGAAAATTGCCAAGCCCATATTATAATACATGAATGCATATACATTGAGCATTGAACAGAGGATGAATAAAGTATTAGAGTCACACTACATCTTAGTTTGTTTATCATGTAGCAAAAAAAAAATATTATACATGACATTGTACTGACTGCCCCTGGCACAAATTGTTATTTTATAAACATTGTTTATCCAACAAATTCTTAATATAGTACTTTCAACTAAAAATATAAAAATATCCTTACAGATATGTACATATTTCAACCAAAAACTACACCAAAATATCAAGAACTGATTTGCAGCCCATATGTTTGAAGAGAAAATGGACAAAACAGTGATAACTCATGCATCCTTCATGATTCCTGCGCGTACACCCTTATAATTGATCAATTGATTTATCCGATTCATGTAAAGCAAACATTTTTTTGCACTTTAAGAACACATACTGTGATTTCATTAATATTCAAAGGTATCAATTTTCATGGATAAAGTGAAAATCACCGTTTCAAGGATTCGTAAATTTGTGGCCAATGATCATTTCAATACATATAAATAGAAGAAATTGCACTTCGATGAACATTTAATTTCATGGATAAACTTAACAACAAAATCCACGACAATTGGTATTCAATGAATATTGATGAAACCACAGTATGTACAGTGAAATAGGTTTTTTTTTTATTATTCCTTGCATGGATATGAATTTAAAAATCAATTGTTAAATAATAATTTTTTATGTGCTATGATATGAAAGAGCCATAACCATCCAATGTATACAGTGAAACATCGTTATAGCAAACACGCTTATAATGAATAAACGCTTACAGCAAAATGATTTTCAATCTCTGTAACTTTAGTAACGGTACATGTTGTAAACTTGGTGGATATAACAGATTACACTTATAACGTATCAAAATCGCCCTTCCCTTGCACTTCATTATATGCATGTTTTACTGTGTACATGTATAAGGTCAAAGGTCAAAGTTCATCCTTACTTTTTGGGCTTCCCCGCCTCCATGACCTTCGCAACTTTCATGGTTGCAGACAGACCTTCCTGATGAAACAGAAATAAGATTAAGTTTATTTAGTTTCATAATAAAATCCTCTCTTGATACATGTTTAATTGGAGATCTTGATTTCATCAATATCATAAAAATATAGTGACATGCAATTATCAAAAGTTATGAAACTCAATTCAGTCAATTTGATTTATATCTTGTAAAATATCATGATAGAACCATTTTAACAAGAGCTTGGACTTTGGGTAGTTGTGTCAATTTTAAACAGCAATGTGATGTAGACCTGTCTATTTCATTGCTGGCCACTCAGCCATGGCTTTTTGAAATCAACAAGATTTCTCTGGCTTTGAAGCTAAGACTACACAATTGGTGTATATTTCGTTTGAAACAGTCATTTTTATTTGTTTTGACACAAAAAATAGATAGCTACGTCCTACTGAAAGTCCAAGGTCTTGTTAAAATGGTTCTAATTAACAATCAATCATCAAAACTCAAAACCTGGACCAGAGATTTCACAAATCATCCATAATATCAGTTGAATTAATTAAGTCCTATTTTTTACTTTTTAAAATTTTTTGTTTGCATGAATGCATTGCAGGAAATTTTTAAAATTCTGTTGGAATATTAACCTGAATATGTGGAGCCAGAGTTGCACTTCTTTGGTCGTTTGAAGTACTTTCCTACAAATTTTAAAGTAAAAAAAATTAGCATGTTAACAGCAAGAAAAAACATTTTAAGTCCAGAACTCTTTTACCAAAGCTAATATTATATACCCGCGGTATATAATGCATTATATATAACTTATACATGTACTATATAAATCAAAATTGTCAGGATGGTACATTATTATTTGCATAAGTTGTAGTAACTTTTATTCAATATTTTAAAAAAATGCATATCATAAAAAAATCATTTATTTATATCAATTTGACTTTTCTCTAAAATTCCAAGCTTTTAAATTTTTTTTAAAAATTCATATATTATAAATTATCAATGCTTTATGTCTTGATAAGCTGCCATGATTTGTATATTAGCTAGCAGGACACGGTGGCTTAATAATTATAAGCTGCTTGAATGTGCCTTGTTCTATGAAATTTATATCCATATTAATATTTAATGAACCATAGATTACATGTATATCATCATCATCATATTTAGTACAACACAAAGATAAAATTAGATAAATGAAATGCATCAAACCATAGTTAAAAAAAAAATGAACAATGTATCATTATTATGCATATTAATGATCATGATAGTTCTAACAAGAAATAAAAGCTGCAATTCAATTTATTATACTTTCATGTTAAATAATGAAATCTGATTAATTTAGACGCAGTTGGTAATCCGTTCTATTACCCTCAGCATTAGCAACACACTTGGCAATGGGTAACACAACGAATTGTAACATGCTCGTAAATTATGCGCATTCGGTTTGCCGTAGAATTCACTTCATTTCTATATATAAGCAGCAAAATTTTCTTTAAAAATAAGACATTCAGTAAAATAAAATAAATAGTGCCTGTTTATGGGAGGGTAACTGTTGAAATTGACACCCCGAGAAAACCACTGTTAACCTCCGCTTCATGTCGGTTGACATTGGTTTTTTCGACAGTTACCCTCCCATAAACAGGCACTTATATAAATAGTGCCTGTTTGGGAGGGTAACAGTTGAAATTGACACCCCGAGGAAACCACTGTCAACCGACGCGAAGCGGAGGTTGACAATGGTTTTCGAGGGGTTTCAATTTCAACTGTTATCCTCACGAACAGGCACTTTTTATTTTATTATACTGAAAGTCTTAATTTTAGGGATTTTTTATATTGCTTTTATATAAGGAATAAGGAATCATTCTTTGAGTATTATGAGGTGATAATTTCGGTAGGGGCGTGATCAAATCAAATAAAGCCTGAAGGGCTTTATGATAGATTTGATCAAGCCCCGACCGAAATTATCACCTCATAATATTCAAGGAATGATTCCTTATTACTTATATTTATATAATTTTAAGCCATTGTGCGATTAAATATTTAAATATAAATAAGCAAACCCCGCTGGCGCCCCAATTTGATGTTATGGGTTTTATAGTACAAAATCGATACGTAGTGTTATCACAGGCAAAGACACTTGAAAATGTAAATATATAGAAATGACGTGAATTCTACGGCGAACCGTACGCGCATAATTTACGCGCATGTAAAAATTCGTTGTGTTACCCATTGCTTAGTGTGTTGCTAACGCTGAGGGTAATAGAACAGATTATGAACTGCGTCTAAACCAATCAGATTTCAGTATTTAACATGAAAGTATAATAATCATATATAATAGCTGATAAGCAATTCAAAATAGACCTATACTACGCATTTAAGCAATTTAAAAAAAAAAAAAGTACTTATCAATATCAATGTATCAATAAGGACAGTTTATAGGAGAATAGGAAATTTCTCAGGTCTACTCAAAGAAAATTTTAAACTGCCATAGAAACAACATTAAATCAAATTTTAATCAAATTTATGTCACATCATGTCATGTCACACAAAGATTTGATCATGCATCTTCTTTGATTGAGAGAGAGAGAGAGAGAGAGAGAGAGACTGCTTGTAAATAGAGAGAGGAGTGTATTCTGAATAAAGTCTTAAATTTAGATGTTAATTATTCAAATAATGTTGCCTTATACCAGTATAACTTCCAAACATGATGTTCAATGATGCTATTGGTCTAGACTTATTTCATTACTAGAATTTTATATTGAGATTTGCATGCTAAAGCAGATTACCAGTATGGGTTGCAAATGTTTTAATTGTAATTTAGATATTGAGGAACTTGCATATGAATTCAAAATCACTTCAATCAACTTCATTTAGTTGCATGAGGAAACTTGCAAGCATATACATATCTATAATACTTAAAGCTGAAAAAAGAAAGTAGAGACACATAATGTCAAAATATATATATGGGGGAAAATGAAAGTAAATAAATCCCACTTAATAAATCAGACTCAATATAAAAGCGAGGTAATAAATAAATATAAATACATCCCGAGTAAATGGGAAACAATAAAATTTTGGCAAGTCGTGGTTGCCGTGACAACGTACCGTTATAATGGGAGTAGACATATTGGCCGGAAGAGTTTGTGACTTTGGAATTTGTGAGGAGGGGATGGTCGGCATGTAAGACTGAAAATTAATTTGCTTTCCAATGACCATGGATCTGGCTTTTACCGAGCGCCCCATCCTGGGGGATCTATTGGGGGACCGCGTGGGAGGGGGATCCAAGGGGGGTGACGCTTTGGACTCGTCGTTTTCATCAACCTGCAAATCAACAGAGTGAGTAAAGGCAAAAAAAAACAACCCCACATTCCATAAGTTAGTTACAAAGTCAATCCAGAAAAAACAAAAATATATATCTAATAATCTAAGCTTTTCTAAAGTTATTAGGTGCTTGAGGATAAAGATATCACTGGTCTCAATTTTGGAAATTATTCATTTCACTGACTTTCAATGAAAATATAATGTAATCATTATAAGCAAATTCAAGTAAATTCATAAAAATTAAAATTATTCAAGTACAACATAACATAGATGTATAATTGACAATGATAAAGATTTAAAGTCATAATTTTCTTGTTATAAATTAAATCTTATTAACATGTAAACTTAATCACATTAATTTCTCTGTTATGTTGAATAAATTTCAATCAAATTAAAAATTTACCTTTTCCCATTAATACATGATACAATTCATGTTTATAATGTATTGGTTGACAACTTTCAAAATACATACTTAGAACTTTACATGTAGAAGCATCTAGCTTATACTTACTTATGTATAAACATTATACCCTATCCCAATACTCTACAATGAAAAGGGAGTTGCAGTAGGGGGGAGCAATTTACCCTCATGCACCCTTGTCTTGTGAAAGCCATGGCACCAATCACACCAGTTGGCAATACATACAGAATTCTGCACTAGCTATGCACAAAAAAGCATTTCACACAGCGGTTAGACCGGAATTAGGTTCAAATTATGCCATAGCAATTGGATGATTTCACTACAAAGTTAACCTTAAATTATCCTTTTGGTTAAGTATTGTCAATATGAATCACCTAACTTGCCTACAATGTTCACAGTTATTGCCTGGTAGAATTAGCCTACCCTCCCCCCCCCCCCACCCTTTTTCAAACATGCATGGGTACACATATCCCTTTGCATGTAAGATAGAAAGTCCCATACTTTTAACCAAACCCTCTCCCCAACCTAAAAATGTAACTCCATGCAAATTTTCTGCCCATAGGGCCAGTTAAGAATGCAAGGGGAAGGGAAGGGGTTTGAAAGGTGATGTGCTGATTTTGCCATTTATCCTTCTATTTTCATACCCCCCCCCCCCACACTTCTTACCTGCTAATTAAATTACCCCCCCCCTCCCCCCCGGAAACCCCCCCCCCCCCCAAAAAAAAAAAAAACACCCAAAGTTAGAACCAAAAAACCCCCAAAAAACAACAAAATAATCTGAACTAAAAATTGAAGAATAAAATAACTTTTGGTAAATACACCAGTAAAATAAATAAATATCACAAAGAAGATAATTATCTTCTATTCTATTCCACAGATCTTTATGTGGGTCTGAAATTAAAGATTTCTTGGCCCATGTGGACATATCTAAAAATAGCTAGAAAATAAATGACAAAATGATTGTCAATGCATGTATGTCCCATGCAGTTTATACTGGTAAGGTACAAGCTCTTTATAGTCCAATAATAGTTGTCTTAACAGCTAAATGATTTCTATGCATGAATAAAGTCCTGTACTAGACACAGTTTTTAGTGGTTATACTGCAAGAATGGTCCTTCTTTTACAACTTAATTAAGAAAATCACACACTCAATGCAGTTAATTTTGCATTGATTAGGTTAGCTTTTCATGAGCTTATACTTTTAAATTACACGCAAGCTTGTGAAATTTCTTACTGTATGTATAATGTGAATTTCTCAAAGAAAAAAAATCTGTCACCCATTTGATAAGAAAAATGATTAATAATGGCTATCTACAAAATACAGGTTTGAACTGTTTTTTTGAGGGCAACTGAAAAATCTGATTTTTTTTGGGTTTTTTTAAAATAACTTTAAATAATTTTTTGCTCCAGTTCAAACTTTCAATATTTACATGTATTAACAGCCATGAAATATGATCACAATCTGATGTACGAAATGTACACATGTATATTCTTGAATATCTGTACCTAGAGTATGTAGTACACACTGCATGGTAAAGGGGACCAATAAAATGGTCATCATTTTAAATGATTGTTTGTTTATGTGTTCAAATTTTATTTTCTTCCTTTTACTAGGAAAAAAGAGGCCATGTCAGTTATTTGCCATTGAACTAGAATTTGTCATGTTTACAAATAAAAACACACTTAGATTTTTCGTTAGTCACAGTATCAGTACTTCAAACATTAATTCATCAAGAACATTTTCCTAACCCCCCCCCCCCCCCCCAAAAAAAAAAAAATAAAAAAAATTGATTTTACAAAAAATGTGTCAAAAATGAGTTTTAATGAAGATGAAGATGCATAGTCCCCACTGTTTCGGTCATCTTGATAGGTAACACTGACAATACATGTGCATAACAGGGATATAAAGCCAGTGTTCATACTGTAATAACAACACGTGCAAAGCCTCCTTTCTAGAGATCTCGAAAACTATAATAAATTAGGTCATATCCCCTTTTTCTGTGTGACAACACATACTTTGTCAAGTCATTTACATTTGTACAATTGGTGCACAGGATGATTATCTTAGTTTCATTGACAAGACTGACTTAAAAGCATGGTCTGGACCATAACAGGGACTTAATAGAGCAAGGGGGGATAATTGGGGTCAAGGTACTGACCAAAGACAATCCCTCCCCCCTTTAACATTTTGTTTTTGTTAAGTTTGAACCACCTTCTTTTTTTTAACAATTTCATTGACATAATTAATAAAACCTTGAACCTTATCAGTACAACCATATGGTTTTTTCAAGTTGAGACATATAAAGTTGAAAGTAATCGATCTACCGTAAACAAGTGTGCAGTTGTGCTAAGAATTTCTACCATGCCTGTGACTTGTGAATATAAATATAAAATTATGGCATGCACACAAGGAAGTTGATATATATATATATATATATATATTGATGTGCCAAAAATGGAGTCTACAGGTCACAAGAAACCTTTTCTTTTTATGGGTTATGGAAGAAAAACACTAACCTAGCTTATACAACTGCCTTCTACAAGACTTAACAACAACCCCCACCCCCAACCCCCTCCATTGCACACACACCCTCCTTAATGCTTCAGATTTCCAACTAGACCTAAGATAATTTTTCACGTACATGTAATACATGCCTTAAACCACACTCGCAGTGAAAATCTTGATAAAGTACATTATCTTTGGGAGTACAAAAGGTCATCAAACTTATTATTTTTCCCATAATTTCTTTTGTGAACATGCATCCAATATGGACTAAGAAACGATAACAGATGTTTGTAGATATATACAAATATATAAACAAGTGCATCTAGGGCGGAGTATGAACATGCTAGCTAAGACTATAATAGCTGGGGCTGGGCGTGCACACACCTTTGGCAATTCCCAGGCGGACTCGTCGCCGTCGATGCGAAAGTAATACCGCTGTCCATCCTCATTCACCTTTGAGGCCCACTACGAAGCATGCAGAAAGTAGAGAAGACGTGATTATACCGACAACAGACTCTCTGGGGCCCTAAAACTTTGGTAAGCTTAGTTTTGAACTCAGTCTCACTTTTCCACTATATATATTCCTTTGAGCAAAGTGAGACTAGAAGAAAAAAAGCCTCAAAGTTTTACAGCCCCAAAGTCAGGGAGGGTCTGAAGTTTAAAAACAACTATGATCTACATGATGTCAAGCACAAGACCATTCTCTATGAGAACAACAAAACTAAAAAAAAAAAACATGATTGAATTACTGGTAGGCCAAAACAATGGTTTAGTTTCTCAGGCACAACAGCATCATATGAAAAGCAAGCTATCACATTCATTTATATAATTGCCAAACTGAAAATGGGAATAACTCAATTTTCTTATTTTTAAGGTTAAAACTATTAGATAACCGTTCATGAATAAACTAAAAAACCTCTAAGAACAAGCGTTATTTTGATGGTGATGTGACCTTGACCTTTGTCAGTGACCTCAGGTCTGGGTCATGACTCATCTTCTGTTCAGAGGCAACCAGAATGGCAAGTATGAGCAGTAACTATTTCTTGTTGTAAAAGTCATGGACAGAAGATGATTCATGACCCAGATCTGAGGTCACTGACAAAGGTCAAGGTCACATCACCATCAAAATGGTGCTTGTTCAAGAGATAATTAATTGTCTATCTATGGACAGCTATAGCTCTAAAATTTAACAGTTGGATGGACAATTACAGATCTCTCATATCATCGTTTTCTTGAAATTTTTTATCTGAGAAACGGTACATTTTTTTGGCCTTACCGTCTGCAAGGAAACATTTAACCCCATTTCTATTTTGGCCCTATTTGACTTTATAGTAAGTGGATGAATTAAGAACAAGGCAGAGCTAAAAGGTTAAGTTATATTTCTTCAAACGCAATATTGTGGGGTGACTAATAAAAAGAACGAAACCATCGCAAAAAGGTGACTGCGAAGGCCAAAATAGCATGGAGGCAAAAGTAACCTTGTATACAGTTTGTAATGAAATGAATAAAATACTGACTGACATTCAAATGTAAATTCGCTCTGTGCACCTACACCAAATCATTTTCCGATGAAGAATCATTCTTTATGCTGAATCAGTTTAGTTAATATAGGAAAATTCCGCACTTGATTGTTGCTTGAATAATCATTAAGTTTATATAAACATATGTATAATTGGTTTTATCTAAAATAATTTAAGTCATCGGATTTAAATCCATGATTTTTTTAGAATAATTATTTAGTTTTTCATTAATTGCATGTAGTTCATAATTAAAAAGAATTTACCTCGAAAATGCGCAAACTTCATTATTTTCAAATTGATCATAATTTGTAACCTCACTTGGAATTTAAGTACATGATGATGTATAGTATAAATACATGTAATTTTCCTGCTATTTTTAAATGTTGATACATGCATTCTGATTCACAATATATACATGTATAAGGACAGATGATTTGCATGAAAAAAAAAGAAAAAAAAGAGGAAAAAACAGAAAAAAAGAAAAAATATATATATAAAAAAAAATATATAGTAATGGTTGCAAGATGCTATAATTGTGTATATTTATATATTGTATGAGAGTGTGCATCATAAAGGGGAAGCATACTGAAGTGCGAAAAACAGGAAGAAGAGAGAATGATGGTACAGGTCTCAACCTGGGTTATAAATATGTCTGTATATATGCGTGAATTGTATAAAATCCACTTATGTTTATGTAATAAAAAAAAATATATTTATTGCATGTTGATTTATAAGTATAGTAGGGTTGACGTATTACACTGAAGTTCTTCTACATTATGCATTTGTACATGTATATAATTATGAAATTATGTTTTTGTTTATTATTTTAATTTTTTGGGGTATCATAATATGGTTTAAAAAAAAACTAGTTTTCAATTTACTGCGTATCTTGGGTCCTTCTGAAAAAATTGAATTCAACCACATATTGATACTAATAATTTTTCAAAAAAATCTTTAAAAAACTACCTATGTTAATTTCCTTGTTTGCGTATTAGATAAGCATGAGACTAAAGAAGCCACGCAACTCTAAGGTTTAAAAAACTAGATTAAATAACAGCCACAAATATAAAGTCCTTTCAAACACACACACACAAATAAATAAGGCCAAATCTCTTGAAACCTTTTCATTTGTCGCGCAGCTGACGAAGATTTTTCCTGCCGCGCTATCTTCAATTCTCCACCCAGTCGGAGCCTGCACCTGGATTTCGGGAAGACTGACTTTTCGGCTGTTCAGAGCTTCCACCTGGAAAAAATCCAAGATCAGGAATTGAAGATCTCTATACGCTCATAAGCCAAAAAGGAAATGTGAATTTTGCTTTTTTACCATGCATTTTTATAAAAAAAAAAACCACCATTTTGAAGGCTAGGCCCATTTCGACCACAAGCTCATAGCACCCATGAATAAATTAAGTTTTTAAAATCATGGGTATATATGAAAAGCTAATGTGTTAAAAACATGCAGGCTAAGTTCCAAGTGGAAAACCGTTTTAAAAGAATTATATTTCAAAAATAAGACTGGTTTGGAAAATAAACCTTATATACAAATTGATAAAAAAAATATTTCAAATTAAGCTTCTTTATATACATTTACAATTTTTTTGTATATATCGTAATAATTTACAAATGTGTATCATCCAAATTTTTGACAAGTAATGAGTAAGATTTCAATCCAACTTAATAAATTTCTTGCCCGTCTTATAAATTTATTTACACAATTAAAAAATCTACATAAGTTCTAAGTATACTTAGTGTTGTTTTAAATCTATAATTCCTCAAACTGCAAGGTCAGTCTACAATGCCCCCCCCCCCAAAGGGACATTAATATGTTTTTAAATCAACCCTTAATCTCTTCTGAATCAGACATGAGGTGATGTCAAAGATTTTTCAACAATTTAATGATGTTTTCCTTGATATATAGCTAATATATGCACATGTAAAAGGAGGAAAAAATTATTATACAAATGTATAGTTTTGGCATAGGCTTCAAGTAGTTATCTAATGTATGAGCATTTACATTAAAAAGTTTATTAAAAATACATATACATATATTTGAACAACTGTTATTAATTTTTATGTAATCTTATAAGTAAGAAAATTTAATCAGTTTGCATTAAAACATTTTCAAACATTGATATCACAACATAATGTATCTAACAAGCAAAATCAAAAAAAAAAAAATAAATAAATAAATAAAGACAATTAAAAACTGACATAAAAAACAAAATAACCAATTGAAACATTTGATGTATATCAAAATCAATAATCCTATTATTTTCTGAAAAGAAATATTTTTTATTAATTATTACCATAAATTAATATTGAAATTCTATGGTTCATCATTATTCAATGAGCACCAATTTGATTTGATTTGATTTGATTTGAACATATTTTATTATGCAAATATACATTTACATAAATGGATTAGGCAGCAGGCAATGCCTATGTAAGCCTTCTCCAAGGTAATTCCGATCCATGAAAATTTATGCCCATGAATATCAATGAAACCACATACACTATACCTTTTCAACTTCCTACTGATTTGTTACAATGTCACCATTCATTAATTTCGATACATTTAAAGATAATTAGGTAAGTTATTCAATTGTTATTTGTTGTTTAGCATCAGCTATTTGCGAAATATTGCATGGTTAACTATGAAGTGCAGGGATTATGTTGGATATGATCCGATCCTGGGATTGGACAATGAAACATGAATTATCAATTAATAAGTGACAGACATTACATGTATTTTTCGATTGCAGGAATATTGATTAATCCATAGCCAATGGGATAAGGTCCATGTCTAACTTATAATAACCTAGATTTAGACCAATCTACACTTCCCAAAATTTGAAATGCAGAGTCAACCATAAGGTCGAAAGCAAAAAAACCATAGGAATTTAACATGATCTGAGCAAAAAAAAAAGGCCTCCAAGTTCAATATTTGACTTTTGGAATTCCTCGCATGGCTTCCCATGAAGCATAGCAGAAACAGGCGAGGGTTGCCAGTTTTCAAACACAGTTGACCTGCTTTGAACTCAGAGGCCAAAGATGGCGGCCAAGGGACATAACTTTTGGAAAGCATGGACTCAACTTTTACCAGCCCAATTTTTGATCCCATGACAGAACCCTGTAAGCTTGCAGCAGGAGCTAGCTCAATTTGTCTAATTATTCTAATTGGCATGCATGCTAAAAAGACAATTATGTATGCAGACTATTACAAAATTGAATACCAATTTGAGAGCCCCTTGACCTTTGTTGATATTATGATTGTAAATTACTGTACATGCTATATCGAATTAATAATAGCTCATCAGGTTCTACATTTTCTATGACAGCTGGGAGCATATGAATTCAAATATGAATTCAAATCTGTAATTTCATATATATATACTTTAATATAAATATAGATTATAGAATTACTCCAGTCTATATGAGTATAAACACAATGCAATATGAAATATGAGAATTTGGAACATTACTTCAAAGATTAGATTAGGAAGTTTTAGAACCTCTGATATGTGGCCATGGATACTAGTTTGTATAGACATGCTAACTGAGTTAATATTCCCCCCCCCCCTTTCCCAAACTTTATAATCATACACGTACATGTATAATCTTTTTGAACACTGTGAAATTCATACCATTTCTAATCATTGACATTAGAGCATGGAGGTTTCATTATTTTGATATTAATTACCATATTTTCATATAAATGGTATCTTATATCTTAATTTGTCATAAGGGATCAAGTTAATAAATAAAAAGAAAACAAGATCTGAAAAGCCAGGATAGCCTTGAAGTTTTTACGAATCAACAAATTTTCAAAATGTCGAAAAAGTTATTTTTTTTTTTCATTTTCTCAAAAAAAAATTTAAATTTAAATAACGAATCAACAAATTTTCAAAATGTCGAAAAAGTGATTTTTTTTTTTTCATTATTTTCTCAAAAAAAATTTCAACTTTCATAAAAGCAGGCAAAAAAAAAGAGGAAAAATACAGCATGTAGCTTTGTAAGCAATAAAAATGAAATGAGTTCACAGCGTCGAGTTTCTTGCATTACCATCTTACCGTCATGACTGGCCTTTGAACATAATGTTCTTGTACGTGACTATAGGGGCTGGCGTGAACTGTTACCACCTTCAATTCAGGCAAATCAAAATGTTTCAAGATTTAAAAAAAAGTTCTGTTCATTCATAAGCAATTAAATATAATGTGCTTGATTAATTATTCTCTTTTTTCTACATGTATAAGCAGCACAATTATATATCAATTTATTAAAAATAGACTAACTACATGTTCAAATATTATACAAATTAATTAAGCTTTACATGTAGTGCATAAAGATTAAAACCACATCACACAGTTGCTTTGTTAGTCCAAAAATATGTAAATAAATTGTGAGACAAATTTGCACAAAACACATGGTACATGTATATATGCACATTGAAGGCAAGAGCACAATAAAATCTGTGAAGAGTTTGAATGCAATGGTAGAACCATTTTAACAAGACCTTGGACTTTCGGTTGTAAGTAGCTATCTATTTCTTGTGTCAAAACAAGTTTAAAATGACGCAGTTTCAAGTGAAATATACACCGATTGTGTAGTCTTAGCTCAAAATCCAGACAAATCTTGTTGATTTCAAAGAGCAATGGCTGAGTGGCCAGCAATGAAATAGACAGGCCTACGTAACATTGCTATTTGACACAACTACCCAAAGTCCAAGCTCTTGTTAAAATGGTTCTAATTGATAACTTCTTTTGTCTCCTAATTTTATCTTTGATAAAAAGAGTCGTACTGTTTGATTTTAATTATCCTCAATTAATCACAACTAATCTATACTCATAAATAAAACATTTCAATACAAACCTACCCCTCCCCCTTCCCCTTTTTAACTGTCGAAATGAAATAACTAAATGAAAGTGGATAACTTAAGCCAATTTTTACATGGCCATGTATGCGTTTAACAGAAAGATTTCAGACCTGCTTTGGGACTAGTACCATTATATAGCAATTTCATCAATTTCCAAGTATTAATTTGAATTGGTGCGATCTTTCACATTTCTATTGTCATTATCCTAGCTATAAAAGTCAGATTTTCCCATCAGATTAAAAAAACCCGCTGTATATAAAATGTACACATAGCAGTCTGTGAAGTGTTCACAAATCTTGCATCAATGTGAACTCATATTAAACGCAAAAAGAAAAGAAATATTAATCCTTCAATCTGTTTATTGTATTTTTTAAAGTGAACTAATATTAGTGAAAGAAATTAATCTGAAATATCTAAATAATATCATCATCAAATCAAGCCAGCTAATCTATAGATAAACACTCTTTAAATTAAGCCTAAAACTAATTGAAAAATACCCCAATAATCTATAAAATCAAGCAAGAAAATCAGAATGCTATCACTCTCTTCTAAAAAATTTTGCTAAAAAAAAATGAGAAGTTCTTATATTAATTCTAAACTCTAACTCACTTAAAAATTTTTTTTACCTGTTTTTGTTTATCGGCCGGCCGCGGGGGTTTGTATGTCCGTTCCTGCGTTTCTTTGTTGACGTAAAATTCTCGCTTTTGAGCGGGGTCAAGGTACTTGTCCCAGACATCCAGCAGGGTCTTGAGGTAGATCCCCTGTGTGGCGGGGGGAGGGGTGTCGGGGGGTGGGGGGAAACCTCCACCGTCCTGTCCGTGAAGCTGCTGAAGGTTGGCGTAAACTTCCTCCTGCAAAAAATAGAAACGAGAAATTTGCTAAAAATCTTCAAAATTAAAGATCTTTAATTATAACATGCATGCTAATTATTTGAGCAAAGAAGTACATTAGCAATTTAAAGCACCACAGCAGGGACAAAGGATTTCAATGTTAATCATTCCGATTCGTGGCTTTAAGTACAGTGAAACACTGTGAGTTATATGGTGAAACACGTACCAGGGGAAAATGATTTTGTCAATGATGCATTAAAAATGTAACTTAAGATCATTAATGATTTAATTTCAAAATTATTAAGATTGCAATAGGGATCAATAATAAGAATTTGCTTGTAAGCATGAACTTATTACATTACGGAATTCTTCTCTGTAACTATGTTTAGGTGTATTGTTGACATGTCTGCATGTCATTGATTTGCGAGCATCCTTTGGTTCGCTCATGAAAATTTTTATCATCGCAGACCAATACATTAATACTTTTCTGTATTGAATACAATTGTAAATCAAATGACAAAATAAAAATGAGGGGTCACATACTTGTTTTACAGTAATTGTGTATAATTATACTGTAAATACTGTAAATACACTATTACAGGATACCAGTAGTTCATAATGATTTCTAAACTGCAAATAATTTACAGTCTGTAAACTACCACATATAATCTGCAGAATTGAAACTTAACTGTAGTTAATATGAGTTTTACCAATTATAAATTGTGTAGATCAACTCTTCTTATCAAAATGATTACAGTACTTAAAATAACTATGGTATAATCCCTTGTGGAACTTAAATCCTTGTGTGAAGGAAATCCTAGGAATTCTCCATCAAGATTTTATCATCTGGGAAATCCTGACAATAAATATCCCCGTCTGCGGCCCAGGCCTAGGTCATCTGTTACCGGTACCATTCAAAACACTTAAATGCATGGGTTTTTCTACAATATCCCAGACTTTCAGACAATTCAAATACTGGTAAGGCATATAACTTTAGTAGGTTTTTTCCTAGGACTTAATATAAAATCTGTACATTATATTGGCAATATTAAGACTTTTCAGGACTTTCAAAGATATTTTGAATCTTAAAAGTCTTGGCTTAAAAGATAGTTTAGGAATTATTACCAGTAAATTTTTCCAAATTTTAAGAGACTAGACCTAATAAAACTTTCAAGACTATATTGGAATGAAGAATGCTTATTCTATATTAACTATATGCCCAAAAACCTGGCCATGTCAGTGTGTGGAATGTAACATGTGCAAACAAGAAATTGATAAAACTTTAAGGTGTTATGACACAAAGTTTACAAAGATAACTCTGCATTGCAATTTGTATACAAAACTTAATAACAGATTCATAATATTAATAACTAATTTAAAAAGAACTCTGGACTTTTATGCACTAGCTTTTACATGGTTTAAGCTTTTTCCGCACTGCAATGTGCACAAGAGGAAGATAAAGACATAAGAGGAAATAGTAATGAGATTGACAGATAGAGAAACAGGTGAAGTCATAATGATAAGACTTTAAATGTATGTCAGTATATATATGGATTATAATATCCCATGATCCTCCTTGATTTTGAATGGGCCATTTCTCCGAATATAAACCACGAGTGCAACTACTTTGTTTGCAATCATCGATCATTTCATACTTGTAAAAGATTCCCCTTTAAAAATTCCTGTATTTAGTTTGATTCTGAATCATCTGATATGAATAATGTACGCTTAAAGGGGCATCAGGTCACGGTTTTGGTCAAAAATTATTTTTTCGATTTTAATGTTTATTATGCTTCAGTAAGACATTTTTAATAGGCAACCAAAATTTGAGTGTCATTTGTTAAGTTATAAGCAACTTACAGAGCTTACAATTCCTCGCTATGTAAACAAAGATTTTGTTTACATTTTGAATGTTGAAGTGAAAATTCCAGTTTTAGACCTAATATGAATGTGTTAATCGTTAGGAACTGTTTATTTATGCTTAAAATGAATAACAATATAGACAAATCATCTTGGAAAAGATTTTTTACTGGTATATTGAACCTATGTAAACAAAAACAGGGCACGAGCCTTGTTTACATGACGAAGAATTGTGAGTCCTGTATCTTGCTTAAAACTCATCGACGGGCACCCAAATTTCATTTGATAATTAAAAATGCATTCATAAAGCATTGTAAATAAGAAAAACAGAAAAATAAAATTTGACCAAAATCGTGACCATGCCCCTTTAAAGCTGCAGATCTCTGCCTCTCGCTCTGGAGAAAATTCGGGTTTTTTGTGAAGCTAACGCCGATCTACAACTTAACTGTACCACACTTTTTATCTTTAAAAGTAAAGATGGCATAAAGTATAAATATAGAATCCTCTTCTAAAGCAGTTGAGATTGATTCGAACCAATAACCTTATAACGAAAGCCACTAAACATTATCAAAGTGAACAAATTTTTTTCAGCATATATCTGCAGAGCAAATTTCAATTCACGATATTACCAGTAGATTATTATACTTTCATATTTAATACTGAAATCTGATTGGTTAAGATGCAGTTAATAATCCGTTCTATAACCCTCATCAGTAGCAACACACTTGGTAACGGGTAACACAATGAATTGTTACATACCAGTACACATTAATTATGCGCGTACGGTTCACCGTAGAAATCGGTTGACAATGGTTTTCTCTGGGTGTCAATTTCAACTTTTACCCTCCCAAACAGGCACTATTTTTATCATATGTCATCATCAAGCAAAGCGACTGAGGTACAGTTTGTTCTGAAAACTTTCCCCTTTCTTACCAAACTGTTTTGGGGATTGAGGTTGTACTGTTACCTCCTATTTGTGCTTAAAATGCCTGTAATTATATGTTTGTACAGTTTTCCTTCCTTTCTCTGTAGAAAATTCAATTAATTCATAGCCAATTTCTTTCACCCGTTTAGAATTTTAAAATCTTACAATATTTTGCCCCAAAAAATGTTTTGAAAATTTTTGGAAAGGTAAAAGTCTTAAAAACCACAGCAGGATTCGAACGCATGACTTAGCGATTCGATTAAGCAAACCCTCTGAACCACTGCGCTATACTGTTAGTGTTCTACATTGGGAAAAAAAATATAAAATTACACTTGATTTTGTTGTTTATTTCAATACAGTATGTCACAATACAGTAAAACACACTTATAATGAAGTCCCGGGGACGAGCAATTTAACTTTGCTATAAACGTAATTCGTTATATCCGTCAAGTTTAAAACATGAAATAGGGACTTGGGGAATGAAATTCACTTCGCTGTAAGCGTCAATTCATTATAAGCGTGTTCGCTATAACCGTGTTTTACTGTTTAGAAGTGTCCCTTACCACCTTAATTTTAACCACGATTTAACCACTTAAAGGGGACTGGGTGGTCAACATATTAACCCTCAGCTTTAATTGCCTTCAACTTAGACTTACGATATGGGGGATCCAGAAAAAGTCAGATGAAAAAAGTATCAGAGAGGGCTATCATTGTACCTAGCAACTGCCGCAAGTATTATCGATGAATTTAAAAAGTATTAAATTTTTGTTGTTTTAAGTGTAGCTACTTTTTAAATTTGTTACAGTTAATGGCTCCATGCATATTAACATGTAGATGTACAATGTATATACATATAATATTTGGAAAAAACAATTTTTTTTTAAATGTGTGTTAGCAATTTCCTGTTGAATTTTTTGTTCTTATTCATAACAAAGCTTACAAATGCTGTGGCCTATGCGGCAAGCGCACAATTCGTGCCTTTGTTTCCTTTTCTTGCTTCATGGTGAATTCTAATTAATTAAAACTTTAAATTTTTATAACTTTGAATGTCTCTCAATCTTTTAATTAACTCACCACGACAGGAACTTAAAAATTGTATGAATTTTAAGGCATATGACCAGAAAATAAAAATAAGATTTTATGAAAGAGCAGATAAATTCATTTACTTCATCAAGGTATAGACAGTTTGGTTTGTGTGGGGATCAATTATTTGTTATTTTTTTACAGGATATGTTGCTGTTTCATGTGCATGAATACTGTAATTCAATAGGAAAAGAAAGGATTTTGCCAGTGTTGTAATTTAGGGGTCAATTATTTCCACTGCTGTTTTTTATTTTTTTTCACAGGTTTTTTTTTCTGTTTCATGTGCATGAATACTGCAATTCAATATAAAAAATAAGGATTTTGCCGAGGTTCTAATTTTGAGGATCTTCTCACATTTATAAATTAAACAATGTATATACCATGCACCACTGTCAGAAATCCACGACCAGTCTCGCATACGCCTAGTAAAACTGACCCTGAGCCAACTCATTGAACTAAACTCAACATGCCAAATTTGTGAATATAAAAATGAGGCATATAATACATGACTTTAAGTTTACAGTAGATTTCAAAATTCCATATAACGCTACATTAACAGGATGACAGTAGTACAGCAACTAAGAGCATGCACTGAATTTACAGCAGCCTTTTACTGTACTATATAGTACCATTATAACATTAAGACCTTGAACTTTCGGTTGGACGTAGCTATCTATTTCTTACAACAAAACAAGTTAAAAATGACGCAATTTCAAGCGAATATGCATGCACCGATTGCGTAGTCTTGGCTCAAAAGCCAGACAAATCTTGTTGATTTCAAAGAGCAATGGCTGAGTGGCCAGCAATGAAATAGACAGGCCTACGTCACATTGCTGTTTGACACAACTACCCAAAGTCCAAGCTCTTGTTAAAATGGTTCTATATAGTACATGACATACATATAGGATCTGGATATGAAGGCCAACTATTATGTATAAAGGAGAAACTGAACAGGACACAGCAATGGGTCTGTTATACCATATACATGTATCACCCAATCTCCCCACATACCCAGCTTCAACATACAAGCCAGATATACATATAACTTTGAATTGTAGTACAACTTTCAGTGACTCCATAAACACGATAAAGTGTCCCATTAAATCACATGATCAGATTATAAGTTTAAAATACTCTAAACTACACACAAGTTGAAGTACCAATTCTACATCGGTACACTGGGACGTAACACAACAAAACAAAAATACATACATTGTATATCAAGTACTTATACTGCTGAGAGTGATCCCCCCCCCCCCCCCCTTTAAAAAAATTCACTGAAAAGCAACAAAGTGGATCATATATTTTTCAATTTCTTAAGTACGTCTTTGCACTGAATTTTACTGGCATAATCTGTTCAGAAGGAAATAGTTTTTGAAGGAACTCAGAGGAAGGGCATAATTAAGTGCAGAAATGATGACCGTTTCTTGTGACCAATAATTATTTACTGTTTTACAGCTGGTGCATGAAGCTATTTCAGTATTTCTACATAAATAACCAAGCTGACATGGTCTCTTAATTACCAGTGGTACACATCTAATAACACTTTAACAATTGCATGGACAAATACAAGTCGACACATTAAATACCTGCACATCCACCGGCTCCTCAATGATGTCGGAAGTCCGAGGACTGTAATCCGCGACTAAATTATAATACAGGGACATCTCTTCCAATCTTAACAACTAATCCAATCCATAAAAAAATCAAAAGAAATAAATGTATCCGATCCGAACAAAACTAACGAAAATCACAGACGTCTACAAGGTCACTTTGTTCCAGCTAGAATCCTGGTATATTCCAACCGTTTAAAGCGACAAACCGAGTTTCAGGAAATACATGTAGCACGATCGATTTGGATGTAGATGTCACTTGCTGGGCCTCAGAACAAATTGTGTGTGTGTTGATGTACGTATGTATACGTCGAGTTTCCCCTCACTTGTGCAGACTAATAATAGTGTATATAAGCATTAGATGGTCATATCCTGTCACCATTATCCCGATCTGAAGGAGTTACAACACCGTCCTTACAGAGGATTACGTTCTGAGTGACTGTGTCAGCAGCCATGTTTAACAACACACATCGAATGTTGAATCACTCGCAATTTACAATTATAGACCGGTAAACCGCTTTTTCACCTCAATCACAAATTCATTTTTTAAAATGGAGTGTTGAATCGCTTGCAAATTACAATCAAATATACCCCCTTTTCCCCTCATTGACACAAATTAATCTTTTAAAATGAAGTGCTGAATTGCTTGCAACTTACAAATACAGACCCATATTTTCACTTATTAAATCACAAATTAATCATAAATGGAAATTATCTACATTCCAGCAGTTCCAATACAACCAAAATGGCCTCCTTTATGCACAAATTCCAGATCATTTCCAATACATTATAATAATTTATGCACAAGTTACTGCATAATTATTATACATATTATATAATGCTCCCCCCAAGATAAAACATGTACTACAGAGACACACTATTTTTCATGGCTTTGAGTTTGAACAGCATAAGGCGTACATATAGCCTCCGAGAAGTGTGTAAAACAATTGAATTTATGAACCTGAGTACGGTATAAGTGCTCTGTATTTGTTGAGGAAATCTTTTTTAAGTGGTGCAGTTGGCGCACGAGAATGTTAAAGACAATTCTTTTGTTTACAATTTATTTTAAAATATTTACATTTTCCAGTGTCTTTGTCTGTGATAACACTATGTTTTGATTTTGTACTATAAAACCCATAAATTCAAATGACGTAAAATTGAGGCGCCAGTGGGATTTGCTTATTTATATTTAAATATTTCATCGTACAATGGCATAAAATTATATAAATATAAGTAATAAGGATTCATTCTTTGAAACCTATGAGGTGATAATTTTGGTCGGGGCGTGATCAAATCTATCATAAAGCCCTTTGGGCTTTATTGGATTTGATCACGCCCCGACCGAAATTATAACCTCATAATCATGATAATACTTAAAGAATGATTCCTTATTCCTTAAAAGTACCACGTCTAATAACTGCACTTTATAAGATAGTGAGACTTTTTTCCTTTAAATAATTATTGTTTTTAACTAAATTAAGATAAATCAGTTGAAGATTTGTTGATATTTATATGTAATCATGTTCTTATAAAACCAGATCATTAAAAAATCAAATGACCTGTCATGTGACTCTTGAAAAAAAAAATTAATTAAAAAATGCTCTCAAACTGAATTAATTTGATACGACAAGGAACTATACACACATGCATGCAAACTTTAAAACTTTTTTTGACTAATATATAATCTAAAGAGTCACGAACCTGATAACCACAAAACTTCACAAAAAGTACCATGAGTATACTTTAAGTAAAACTTATATAAACTATTTTAAAAATCAATTTCATGCACTTTGATATAGGTCAAACCCTGTAAACCTTTCAGGAAGTTAAACTGTGCCTGGCTAGTAATAAGGAATTTACTTGATGTACCATCTCCATTTAAACAAATATTCAAGAAAAGTTTTTTATGACATTTGCAAACACGACCCTTGTAACGTACTCTTCCTATTGACCTTAATTATAATTTAGAGCACTACCAACTCAATTATATTCTGATGGATGTTTCAAGACAGCTTGGGTAGCAATAAAAATTCATCATTTTAAAAAATCGTGTATAATAATCATTAACTGTTAATTGTCCTAATATTAGTGAGAGTCGCATGAACAAATGAAAAGAAAGTAATAACTGACATCCTATCATGACTAAGATCCATCTCTTACACAAGCAAGACAACTCTTGACATAACTTGTACAAATGGTCGTGATATTTACCTCCCTTTAAACTAGACAAAGTGATCTGTATAATGATATAGAAAAAGTTTGAGTTTTTAAAAATTTTTATTCTTTTTTTTTTTTTCGATTTAATTTTAATATATTAACTTTTTAAAACAATTATTAACTATTATTTAATGAGTAAATATATCATATTCATTAAGTTTAAAAGACAGGTGACACAATCACAAAAGCCTTGACCGAACTTTCTCCCATCTCCGAAGCGGAGAAAATAGTCTCCCCCTACATTAAAGGCGACTCCCAGGCCCCCATACTTTTTGGTGACTCTCCCATGTTAGGGGTATATGTAATGCCTACAGTGTTGAACAACAAGTTGGATTGTTTGTGAAATATTTCTCCTTCTACAGATAAAAATCAGGTGAACAGATGAACAGACTGTCTGACTGATAAATATAGAGCACCAACAGAGCTGGTTCCAAACCTTGAAAAGGCATTACTCCATTTTCTAACTAAACCCATTGAGTTTTCTTCATATATGTGGCAATCTAATGAAAGTCGGATTGATCACGGTTAATGCAATAAATATCATAGTTCCTAGAAATGTTATTTGTCAAAACAATTTGGTACAAACAATATATCATGGTTCCTTAAATAAATTAACACGATGAACAACAGATACAATATAATTAGTTCAATTTTTTTTTTTTTGCAAATACATGTTTAGAAAATCTGAGATAATTCTTTTTTCTTTTTTCTTTTAAAGTTTATTCTATAGTTTGATGATTAATAACATGCATTATTGTAGCACACACAAACAGACCCCCCCCCCCCCCCACACACACACAGAGCAATGGATAACAATACATACATGTATAAGTGTTGGTATATATACCACTGTGTGACACATACAATCACTGGTAAATGCATGTACATGCATGAGCAATGGGAAATAACTCCAATAAAATCACTGTTACTGAACAAAATTCATTCATATACCTTGCCAATTCATTAGGACTATGACAAAGTCTCGTCAATACAATACTGTCCTGTTTTATAAAAATTTACATAGCCTACATATAGAACCATTTTAACAAGACCTTGGACTTTCAGAAGGATATAACGATCTATTTCTTGCTTCAAAACAAGTTAAAATGACCCTGGTTTCAAGCAAAATATACACAGATTGCACAGTCTTCGCTCAAAAGCCACACAAATCTTGTTGATTTCAAAGAGCCATGGCTGAGTGGCCTACAATGAAACAGACAAGCCTATGTCACATTGCAGTTTGACGCAACTACCCAAAGTCCAAGCTCTTGTTAAAATGCATGGTTCTATTTAGTAAAGAACTGTGTAAGGAAATTATGTATAGCATTGTGATATACTGTAGCATCATTTTTATTCATCTTGTTCATGGGGTAAATGTTCGAGGGTAACCAAAATTTTCCAGGATTGTGGGGACTTAACTTCATTGGCAGAATACATGCATTTGGGATAATTTCTAATAAATATTAAAGGGGCATGGTCACGATTTTGGTCAAATTTTATTTTTCTGTTTTTATTATTTGCAATGCTTTAGGAATGCATTTCTAGTGATTAAACGAAATTTGAGTGCCAGTCGGTGAGTTTTAAGTACGATACAGGGCTCACAATTCTTCGTCATGTAAACAAGGCTCGTGCCCTGTTTTTGTTTATATAGGTTCAATATACCAGCAAAAAATCTTTTTAAAGCTGGTTTGTCTATCTTATTATTCATTCAAAGCATAAATAAACAGTTCCTAACGATTAACACATTTATTTAAAACTGTCTAAAACTGGAATTTTCACTTCAACATTCGAAATGTACACAAACGCTTTGTTTACATAGCGAAGAATTGTAAGCTCTATAACTCGCTTATAACTCATCAAATGACACTCAAATTTTGGTTGCCTATTAAAAATGACTTACTAAAGCATTGTAAACATTTAAATCGAAAAAATAATTTTTGACCAAAATCGTGACCATGTCCCTTTAAACTAATTCTTGTACATGTATATACATTGGGGATGTAAAGATTCCCCAGAAACGCCACAAACATTGGAAATTTGTGAAGGCAAAGTATACCAAAGACATGAAATCCTAATTAAGGAATCATATAAACAAAGGAAACATGTATATATTAAATACATATATATACATGTATATGTATAAAACAAAATTTTTTTTTTCCTTTTAAGGAAGAGAACTTGAAAAACTTGGCGGAATCCTTTGTCGGATTTACATCATGTACTTGTAGATGTGTTTTAATTTGTCAATGAACGTTATTGGCTATATAAGACGACTTGAATGACGAGCTTGCTTCCTTTACAGTCGAGGAAGGATGTGCATGGCTTGTGTCGTCCTTGTTTGTTTACACGTTAACGATGACATAACTAAGATATATCAAGGCGATAACAACATCTTAATTATAACTACACACACGAAACTGTTGCTGCAATGTTAACAATGTCATGACATCACTGATGATTCTACAGACAATAACAACGTTTCTATTTTGCACTGCACTGTCGCAATTTTATTGATGACCTCACTGGAGTATATATCAAAGGGATTTAACAATATCCCAACTCTGCATGAAATTGTCCCTTTCTTAATGATAACGACTACCTCTGATATCCAGACAATAACAACATCCCAACTTTGCGAAATTGTCACTTTGTTAATGACAACGACTCTGATATCCAGACAATAACAACATCAAAACTTTGCGAAATTGTCACTTTGTTAATGACAACGACTCTGATATCCAGACAATAACAACATCAAAACTCTGCAAGAAATTGTCACTTTGTTAATGATAATGACTCTGATATCCAGACAATAACAACATCAAAACTCTGCATGAAATGATAACGACTCTGATATCCAGACAATAACAACATCAAAACTCTGCATGAATTTGTCACTGTTGATGATGATATTTCTGATATCTACACAATAACAGAACCTCAACCACTGCAAAAATTTATCGCACTGTTGAAAAATCCTTTTTTCAGAAAAGAAAATCGACCAATCATTGTGCAATAGAACCTCACTGAATGCTACATCTTTTGCTATTAGAACCATTTTAACAAGACCTTGGACTTTCAGTGGGACATTGCTAGCTATCTACTTCTTGCGTCAAAACAAGTTAAAAATGACCCGGTTTTAAGTGAAATATGCACCGATTGCGTAGTCTTAGCTCAAAAGCCAGACAAATCTTGTTGATTTCAAAGAGCCATGGCTGAGTGGCCAACAATGCAATAGACAGGCCTACGTCATATTGCTGTTTAACACAACTACCCAAAGTCTAAGGCCTTGTTAAAATATGGTTTTAATTTATGAAGAAAGTCCAAAAGCTTGGTAGGACATACAAGTACAAAAATTTTAAGATTTCTACACATCAGATTTTAATCTGGAAAATATTCACTTTGTCCAAAATGATGAATTGCTATTTTAAATGCAATTTTTTAAATGTTAATGATGTATTAATCCATTTAATTTGGATGATGTAACTTTAAAGCTTTGGAAGGTAGCCGAGACAAATGTTCTAGAGCTTCATGTCATTTAGAGTAGCCTCTGTAGAACTGGGTTAAAATTAATGCAAAGAATATGGGAAAAAAAATTTACACAAATAAAAGTGATTGTGTCTGCACAGCTGATATCATCCCAAGAGCCTCCTATAATTCAACTTTAAAATGGAAACATTCCTCTTCGTGAAAGGGGGGGGGGGGGTATCAATTTTTGCAGAATGTCGATTTTTTAGAGGTTTGTGGGAATGTAATTCTATGGATTTGGAAATTTAAGGAAAGAGCCCCTCCTTGGTGATGCATCATGTACAGGGTTGTCTCTAAGACCCGGAAGGCGGGGAATTTCCCCACCTAAAGTGACGTAATTACCCGGCTATTATTGCATTTCAAACACAATCTAGCTATAAGCTAGACCTTCAGATCCCCTTCTACTTTTTTATTTCTCCCTTCTACTTCAATTTTTAGAGACAACCCTGATGTATCTGAAAAAGTGAGAGTTTCAATTTTTCTGATTTTTGAGTCACTTATAAAGAAACATAAAGTCCCTAAAACTGTACTTCGATTTACACTTTCACTGGCTGCAGGCCAAATTTCTGCTAGCCTAAGACTTGTGTCCCGGTCGAGTCCAAAGTATTGGCCAGTCTACCACAGACTGTTAATTATACCCCTCCCTTCAATCTTGAACACAAACCCTCAATTATGTGTCACGATCGAATCCCAAGGCCACAGCATGAGTTTCCTGTGCAGTATTTATGTTAATACGTTTAGTATGTACATAGATAACAGTTCTAATGATTCTGTTTTAATATATTAATATATCCCTGTGATAAACCAAGTTTTAACCTTAGTCAGGTTGCCAGGTTTAATGTGCACGTGTAGATAGATAAACATGTATTAAGTTGCTAGATTGATAGGAATTCATGTTTTAATAGAGATATGACATGGGGGAAGTGAAGTAGTGAGACGTAGAAAATGTACATGTACACACAAAAAAAGAAAGGGGTTGGAGAGTAGTAGCGTGATTTGGTCATGTTTTAAATATTTAAGTTGGACCCTCATTTCAATAATCATGATAATTACACATCCAATAAATAAGAGATAGGTCTCTGAAATTCTAAAAATACACCTTTAAATACATGTTGTGTAATTAACATAATACAATATCTACAGTTTTGCCGAGATTGTTCTGCAACAGAAAACCATGCAGGGGCCACTTGCGTAAAATTTACCCAAGAACAATAATGAGCTGCACTTCCACACATACTGTAAGGAGCTAACGAGAATAAAACTTTTCTTACAAACATGTACAATTGTACATGTATTACTTTCTTGCTTATATTTATAATACATATACATGTATAACTTTTCTGAATTTCAAACTACCGGCCAATCCAAGACCTTCCTACATGCGTGCATGCTGTAAATTTTAATGCACATGCATTAGGGTGGTATGGTATGGAAGTTCCCATAGTACTACCATAAATTTTTCAACAAGGTTGCACAATTTTGATTTAATAGCACATTTCTAAATTGTATTTTTTAACAATGTAAGGATTGGCAGGCCAAGGCACTAAGCACTGCATTTGATATGATGGGAACTGCTTTTCAAAAAGGAGCTTGTAAAATGGTGTGTCTAGATCTGCTTGAGTAAAGAATTTCAGTTTTTATATGATATATGATACACCGGTATAACTCAACTTTAAGTAAAATGTCCCTCTGCAAGGACAAGATAACGTTACATTTATGTGTAAAAACTATATAACCTTAATCATTATTTCATGTAAATTGTTCAATTTTAAATCAATAAAATGTACATGTTATATTAAATTTTCGATAATTTTACTGATAAATATTATCACATACATTGTATACATCTAAATTTATTAAGCATTTATGCGAGACAATGTAGTGAATGTCTCCCCCCCCCCCCCCCCAAAAAAAAAAACCAAGCAAAATCAAAAAAAAAAAACAACCCCAAAACACAACATAACAAAAAACAAATTACTTTGTTTCTTAAATAGCCATTATAATGCTGCTATATATATCTGTTACAAGGACATGTAAACAGAGAATTGTCACTGTCAATCTTCCCATTGTATACACAACTTTTTTAATATAATATATATAATAACAATTAACCCTGCAGTGCTCCTGAAACATGCTGAATTCTACACAAGAAATATGTTTATGTTTAGCAATACATTGGAGCAAGTCAAGAGATAACCATGATTTAGTGATCATACGTATATATTTTCTGGAATAAGAATAAGTGGGAAACACACATTCATTTGGTCAATTTTTGAATAAGGATAACCAAAATTTGATAGCCTTTCAGCAGCACCAGTTTTAGACAATCAATAGCTCTGCATGAAGAAAACAATTAAAAACAAACAAGGCCAAGCAAACAACACTTTTTGCAGTCATCGTGACAAACATGTAAAAATCAATGTCCATAATGACTACACTTAAATTCAGGCATTATCAGTACACATCACTTTATAAAACAATGTTGTTTAAGTGCTACCATCATCTTCAATCTTGAAATATATATATATATATATTACCAAATCTGTGTCAAGTATATTTAGTAATACGACACAATCATTACTAACAATTGCCCAATACACTTACCCCATCGTCGTGATTTCTGTCTGAAGGAATCCCAATATCTTGTCTGTACTGGTCTAAATTCACATAATCTCCTTCGTCAGAAAAACTCCTCCTCAGTCCTTTGGTATCAGCAGCTCTGGTGTTCAGCGTTAAAGATCCTGATGTATTTCCGAACGTTGAGAATGTGGTGGATGGTTTACGCTCAAATCTCAATTCGTTATTAATCGAGTCCTCCGCCATTTTGTCGACTAATCCCTGCACACCATTTTCTGTTTTGTCGACATTTTTTTCCGGAGTCACTTGCTCACTTGAGAGGTCAGAGGAATCTTCAAATAGCGTTCTATTTCCTGGTCTGTTTTCTTCATTATCCCTAACACATGATTCATCCGCTCTCGTCGCCGTTGTAGTTGAGGAGTTTACACCACTTCCGCCGCTCTTGTCAACAACGCGCACATAATTAGCAGGGACGTAGAAGGAGAGATCGTCCGAATCACCCATGTCCCGGACCACTTCCCACCAATCGCCTTCTTTCTGAATTAAATGATACTGCTCCCCCTCTTTCATGTGGACGAGGTTTCCGTCATCATCTTGGTACGAGTAGTCGTACAGAGCCACTAGTTTCGTGACAGGCATCATGGAATACGGATCGTACTCCTCATCATCCGACACCGCGCCTTCTAATTCACTGTTCATCCTGATTATCTCTTTTTCTCCCCCTTTATAAATAAAAAATCTATCGAACTTAACAGGACATGACAGAACTTTCCTTCCGTTTCATTGGAATGATATCGAAATTTTTGTGTTACAAAGTTTTCATTCACTTAAGAGCTTTTCCCCCTCCGATGCCATAAATAGTTAATGCTCAATATGCACTATAAATAAAGCAATTTCTTCGTCATTATAGGCAATGCAATCGAATCTTCATATATATGTTTAAATGCAAAAGTTTATGTTATGACGTTGCATTAAAAACATTGAATAGAGAAGTGACTTCGATAGTGAAAGTTTATAACCTAATCGAAGAGAGAAGGCTTGCTGATTCTGCAAACTGGTTAATTATAAAACGACCACCTCTTTACTTCAATCACCAACATGCTCTTCTTTCCGTTTGGAGTTGTTGTGTATCGGTCGATCTCTCTACATTATCGTGATTAGGCGACAAAATTTGTTCAGGAAACTGCTACTCTATTTCCGGAAGTACACAAGAGGCAGACATCGCCCTCTGCTGTTTACTTCAGTCCGAACCTATTTTGCAACGCAGAATTTGATTGGTTAAAAGTTACAAGAGGAAGTTGACTAACATTTAACCCCCCCCCCCCCCCCCCCTTCTCCAATACAATATACATTGTCATTCAACGTGTCAAACCAATACAAAATATTACAGGCCCCGCTCTAATTCAGTGAAAATTATCTCATATACATGTACCATCAAATAGCCTACAGAGATGCGACTTTTTGTATATATTCGGTTAAGTTACAGTATTTTCAGGAACTCCCCCCCCCCCCCAAAAAAAAACCACACACAGGACACGTACACTTTGTTGAGAGCAAGTAACTTCAATTTGACTTCTCATTTCCTTATTTTCATATCAATTTTTTACTTACTTTCAAAAAAGTTGGGGGGGGGGGTGCAACTCCATTATAATTCATTTTTTTTATATGTAAATTTTAAAAAAATTAACTTCAATTTGACTTCTCATTTCCTTATTTTCATATCAATTTTTTACTTACTTTCAAAAAAGTTGGGGGGGGGGGGGGGCAACTCCATTATAATTCATTTTTTATATGTAAATTTTAAAAAAATTGTTGCTGCGAGAAAAAGTGGGGGGTTGGGGGGGCAGCCCCCCCCCCCTCCGCCCCCCCCCCCCCCCCCTGATGCTACGTGCCTGATTAATACAAAACCGTCATTTTTATGATTATTGATAACGTTATAATTTTAGAACAAGCTTCGTTTATAGCGCTACATAGCTATATAGGATTCCAACCTAAAAAAAACTTTTACAAAACCACATGATAATTTTAGCATGTCAATACGTCATCAGAGGACTTTTTGACCGGACAATACTGTGATATTAAAGATAGGATTTTTGACAAGTATAGTAACTTTAATTAAATAAATAGTAAAAATGAGTTTTTTTTTTAAATAAGTCACTTGAATAATTGTGTGATTTTAATATTTTCACGCGGAACAACGTTAACTATGGAGACGAATGGAGATTACGTTCGCCCGCTGCCCCGATTAATAAAAAAAATGACGTCATTTTGGAGAAAGCTCACGCGACCAAAATAGACTATATGAAACATAAGACTGTCTTAAACACATGACGGAACGATGGAATAATCATGTTTAAGGCCAAGGTCATCATAAAGTATCATGTGATTTTTGTATTTTTTTTTTTAATTAAATTAAGAATTTCAACCTAATGCAAATTTCCAATCCCCTCCTAATTTTTTTTATTTTTTTTTTTTTTTATACAAATTGTGAATGTCTTTTAACCACATTCTGCTTAATTTCAGCTGAATTTCTGTGCAATTTGAAACGTACATGTAAAGAAAATGGAAAGTTATATAAAAATTTTGCTTTTCTTTTCTACACATTCTCAATTTGTCTATCTTGCGTTTAAAAGTAAGTATCCATGAAAGAAAAATAACACACTTGAATGGATAAATTTAAAAAATTAAATTGAAAAATTTAAAATTAGAGAACACATTTTTACATCAGAGCGACGCTTTGAATATTTTTGTACGCTGATGTGTATTTATTGGTCTTTTATCGAATTGAGCGTTGACTCCTTTTAAATTCCATTTCCTTTTCTTTGATGAGATCATCCGAGACTCACAAATAACAAAATAATCGAATCCCATACATAATAGCTTCCTTTTATGTTCCATTTCAATCTAGAGTTTGTATAAGGCTTTCAATACATATTCAGCAAATAAAACGCAGTCATTTTCTATAAAGTGCATGCAAAGATTTTTTTTATGTTTTTAGTTGAGTTCCGGTTTAAACTTTTATTTCACAATGCACGAGTAAATATGAGGTTTGGACATGCTTGTTTGTACCTGTGGATTTCGAACATCGATGAATTGTCGGATATCTATTGAACAAAATCAGCTAAGGTTGGAATACTCGTCTCGATTACCGAAAGAAGACACAGATTTACTTTGTTCATTAGGTAAGATTTCAAATTTATCTAGAACATGTGTATTAGCTAGCATGTATCACATTTGCCGTGTGTATATATATATATATATTTGCAATGAATACACGTCTTCTACATTTATTTATTCTATATATAAAGTTTAAATGGTATAATTATATGATATAACAGTATAACACTATTGAATGAAAAAAAACTTTTAAAGCTACTACTCTAAATTCCACACGTGCATGTACAGAATAAAGAGAATAAAATGAATTATAAAAGTATTTCAGTCAGATATTCTAATATTGTTCAAGCCTTTTCTGTAAACTATTTCCAATATCAATTCAGAATAGCGTGGGCGTACATCTATTTTCTGGTTTACCCCCAGGGGATCGACGTTTTGGAATTTCAGTGATCAATGGTTTTGATCTCGTGGTTAAGACACGTCCTTCCTATGGCAAGATGGACAACTCTCACTTACACAATGATTTCAACTATTCTAAAAAAAAAACTTCTTTGCATGCGCAGTTCTAGAGAAAAACTAAAATTTCCCATAGACGGCATAGTAAAATTCAGTAAAATTACTGAAAATAGGACACCCCCCCTCCCCAATACAAACACCAGTGTCCATTGAGACACCCCCACTCCATGAAACGTTTTCTAGATCCGCGCATGCAATCACATGCAGCCATTTATATGCTAGCCATTACCCATCTACCCCTTTAATATCCTTTTATATTATAGCAAATTGAAATGGCGGGCATTTATATTGTGTGTATAGATTTGGTAAAGGTAACATGTATTGTATATTAACAAAGGGGTGTTCTATTTTACTTCAATTTCTTACAACATCAATATCTGAAAACAAACCAACGTTTATTGATCAAACAAAACTGATGAAACTGATTAATGAATTAGTTTTTGTTGTTGTAAATTTTGATATCTAAATTTATTTATCAAAAAGCAACCGAACCCCTTGGACAAGATTAGATATACATGTACATTACTGTTCATTTTTTATACCTTTCAGTTGCAGCACCAAAATGGATTCAAGTTTTGTCACTTGTAAACTTTGTGCCAAGAACTTCACCAGCCCCTGTCACTTAGATTGCCTTCATGACTTCTGCAGAGACTGTATCCAAAAGGAACTGACCCAGACTTTCAGCAGCAAGCTGTCTGCATACTCGTGTCCAGTTTGCAAACAATTGACTGCGACTAAAAACAAGTCCTCGGAAAAATGGGCGGAGCAACTTCCGCCAAGCGACTTCGTTGGAGCATTGGCGGAGGTGCACAGATTAAAGAATGAGGACGTTCTTTGCACGCCTTGTAAACGGAAACGGAAGTCGACAACTGGAAGTAAGTGGTGCCGTAGTTGCCATGAAGCGCTTTGCAAAAGCTGCGTTGAGGTTCATGATTCACTAAAGACTACGATGAAACACGAAATGATGGATTTAAACGAAGCGAAAACAAGCGAAACGAAGAGCCTTGTGTACGGCCCAAACTGTACGATCCACGACCATCAAGGTCTGACATTGTTCTGTGAGGACCACGACGAGCTCATCTGCCCTCTGTGTGCAGGAGCAAAACATAAGGAATGCAAGCAGATAAGGACAATAAATGAAGAAGTAAAAGCAAAGTCATACGAGTTCCAGGAGGCTTCTTCGAAGTCTTCAAGTCAGTTGCAAATTGCAAAGAAAGCGTTGGTATCAACACGGTCTTCTATTTCTGAGGTGGACAGCACTTTCCCAAACTTGAGGGATAAAATTCGGAGTGTTCGAAATCGAGTGGATGAAATTCTAAGCAAATGCGAGAAGAAATCGACAGAAGAGCTTGGCAGATTGGAAAACGAGTATCGGGGAAAACTAGAGCAAGATATTCAAAAGTTAGAATCTTTGAATGCAGAGAGCTCGCACACCAACCAATTACTAGACCACGTGAAACGCTTTGGAACCGATGGTCACATTTTACAGTGTATGCAGCAAGTCCAGGAAAGGAGCAAAAGTAACTCAGAGGCATTCGAAGAATACAGGGAGCTGAAAAAACTGCCCAAAGTAAGCTTTGCAATCAACAGGCAATTAGATGAAGTTCTGAGATCTCTCTCAACGCTGGGAGACATCGTCATTGATGGAGGAGGCCTCGAATCCAAGAAATCATCTTCCACGAAAAACGGTTTGGATGATAACAACCGAAGGAGTCCCGAGAGGAGTTATCCGAAAGAGCATAGGGAATTTTCTGTGAGGACAAGGTCTGACGAGAACGCTTGCGTAATCACGGGAATTCTATCTTTACCAACACTAGACTGGGTCTTCTGTGACAAAGGAAACAGCAAACTGAAACTTTTCGATAGGCAGTTCCAAATGAAGTCTGAACACATCATGCAACAGTCACCGTTTGACGTCACACTAATGGAGGATCAAATTATAGCGGTTACCATACCTGAAAACATGAAGATTTTAATATACAAAATTATGGCTGGGATCAACTTACAAGAAGAAATAAAGACCAAAGATCGTTGCTTTGGAATAAGTTATACATCGTCGGAGAATAAATTCGTTGTCACCTGCCCGTATGGGTCTCCAGCTTCCCTGCGACTTCTATCTCGTAATGGGGAGGAACTGATGAATCTGATTCCGGAAGAGAACCATGGGTCCCTCTTTTTACGACCAATGTACGTTAGGTTCGACGCGTCAGGGAACTCCCTGTTGGTCAGCGACAGCCAACGAAACCGGGTCACCGCCATCACGCGCTCTGTGTACAGGAGATTCCACTACACACACTTCAACATGAAAGGACCACGCGGTATCGCTCTCGCCGCCAATGGCGACCTATTTGTTGTTGGATGGGGTTCCGATTCTGTTCATCGGGTTGATGATGCTGGGAGGTTCAGAGAGGAAGTCCTATGCCGCCATGATGGGATTTGTAGTCCGCAGGCTGTCTGTGTGTCATTTGACCAATCCCAGTTCGCGTTGTCCCTTGATGACGTCAGCTGTAGAAGCGATTTTATTCTGATATTTTCCGTGTAATAGTTTTATTGATTGAGACATTTGGATACAATTTTTCGATAATTTAGTTGGTTTTAGAAAATAAAAAAATGATATTTTATAATTGAGAAATAATTTAAATTGCCATGAACAAAATGCTATTTATACATTGCATTATTTATAATAATGCAACATTGGAAACAACCTACATTGTACAATTACATTACTTTCGGCTAACTCACTGATTTTTTTTGTCAATCTTATGAATAATTCACACATACCAACTTCCGATCAGCTTTAAAATTTCTCGGAAGAAACCCCGTTAATCGCGTTAATAATCGTGAAATAATGAACAACTGAATAATTTAATGAGATGGATTTATTTTATTCATACTTTTAAAAACAATATCATTTCACTGTTTTCATTGTCATGTATACCTGTAAGATTCGACGTTGATAATCAGGAAAACGTCAAATGTATTGAAGAGATTCATTTTCATGTTTCAAACACATGCGTACATTAACCCAATGGTCTTACTTCACTGCAATGCGTATTGTATATGTATCCTATTGAACCTAAAAGGCGAAGTTAAGGTACACCAACTCTTTAGATTTATGAACAATTCTTCCTGATTTTGTTTTTCCGTACTCTTGAATATGTTTCGAAGAAAACCTGTGAAGGTTTTTTCTTTATACAGCAAAACTCGTTTAGTACGAACACGGATATAGCGAATTCTCGGATATTGCGAAGTTTTTTTTGAGCCCCCGGTAAAATTCTGAACAATTCTTTTCAAAAATTTACGGTTATAACGAATTCGGGTGTAACGAATTTATGGATAAAGCGTGTATTTATATGGAAAAGTTTTGATCCCCTGATGAGGTCATGGACTGAACAAAACGAATATATTACACAGATTGTTCAGTGATGGTCAGTTCATATTTCAGTACGATTTATATACGCTAATAGTCAGCGGATATGAAACATACATGAAACAGCCATATTAGCATGTTATTTAGTTTGCCTCCATATGGAAATTCGAGTCTGACATCATCATGGTTATTTTCTGCAGTCCGAGATTTTTCTTAGGTCGCTGAAGGTTTCGACCAATCAATTACATGTATCTGGTAATATGGAACCAATTTCTGTAAGAAAATAAAGGGACTAATAATTAGTGGATGTAAATATTTACACATGACTCTAACTCTACTGTCATATTTATGCTTACCATATTTCACTTTATACTCTGTCCCGAGATTTTACTTCCACCTCTTTTTGTTTGATATTTCGATAATCATAAATACCTTTGTGCTCATACTACGTTCATCTACTAATATGAAAAATGTCCATATTATCTGTTTGAAACGCCCCCTCTACCGCTTCAGGTTTCAATACACATCCAAAAATAGAAAGTCTACGGGGTTTTGCACTGCATCAGCCATTAATAAGCCCGGATGATAACGTTGAAAAATTGTGCGAGGTATCCCGATTACTTCCGAATGTAGAAAAGATATAGACATTTCCCATTATAAATCTCCATAAGAAATTTGTTATCGTTCCTGTGAACATTTATGAGTGAAAAATGATAATTGTTTAATGAAGATATCTTGGATGAATTCCATTTTATCGATTTCAACTGTATTTCATTCACAGGTATGTGTATTTTAATTAAATATCATCAAAAAGTGATCGAAGCAATAACTTGGGACATACTATAGTTCTGTTTTTAAATCTTTGTGGCGTGCTAACACAATGATTGCTAAGGTTAACTGAGTTTACTACCAAACCACACTGAGGGTGGTAATCAGCAGTGAATTTGCTATATATATATATATAATTATATATATATTATATCAATTAAATTCGATGTAACGTGTAGTGCTCTGTTTGAAAGGTGGAAATGATCCTCGAACATCAGCGAATGTATTCTGTCCAATTGATTATCTACAATAAAACTAAGGTTACAATGGAACTCAGTTTCATCCATATTGGTGTCTTCGACTACCACAAGTAGTCTTATCTTATATATTGTGGAATCATTAGATTTCACGGTATTTCAGTTTTCGTGGAATTGCTGGGTACCTCTCAGTCACGAATTAACACCATCCACGAATTAATAAATCAGGATTATAAAGTCCTATTTCCTTTCGTAGGTATTAGAAAATACACGAAATTGCGTCCCTACGAACCTATACAATTTTAGCCATCTACGAAAACTGGCCCCACGAATTTTAATGATTTCACACTATCTAAATTGTCTGCGTGCCAAGAGGCACATAAGGCTAAAACATTATTTTGCCAGTGATGAACGGGGTGCCGCGGTCGAGGAGCTCCAGCCTGCATATAATATTGTTCCGCTCAACCTCCAACCTCTACCGCCATGCTGTTTTGGGGCGACCCCTCTTTCTTCCCCCCACAGGCTTTCACTTGAGGGGCATATCACAGTCATCTATAATTACATCCTTTCTTAGCACGTGACCAATCCAGTTCCTCCACCTCCTCCTCGCCACTGATGTTCTCTTCCTCTGTCATCTCCAGAGTTGTTTTGTTTGGGATGTGCTGTTGCCATCTGACCTTGAGAATCCTTTTGAGGCACTCGGTCTGAAAGTTATCTTTCGTCTTTTCCTCTGTCCTGTTGAGCTTTTAAGTCTCACATTCATAAAACAGTACAGACAGGACCAGTCTATCGAAGAGGAAGAATTTGGTTTTTTCACTGATATTTGTGGTCTTAAAGGGGCATGGTCACGATTTTGGTCAAAACTTATTTTCGTGATTTTAATGTTTACAATGCTTCAGTAAGGCATTTTAATAGGCAACCAAAATTTACGTGTCATTCCTTGAGTTATAAGCAAGTTACAGAGCTTACAATTCTTTGCTATGTAAACAAAGCTTTTGTTTACATTTTGAACGTTGAAGTGAAAACTTTTTTAAAAAAAGTTTTAGTCCAAAAGTGAATGTAGTAAACGTTAAGATATGTTTATTTATGCTTAAAATGAATAAGAAGATGGAAAAATAAGTTTGAAAAAGAACTTTTACCGGTATATTGAACTAATGTAAACAAAAACAGGGCACGAGCCTTGTTTACAAGAGTTGTAAGCCCTGTATCTTGCTTATAACTTCACTACTGACTCCCAAATTTCATTTGGTCATTAGAAATGCATTCCTAAAGCATTGTAAATAATAAAAATAGAAAAATAGAATTTGACCAAAATAGTGACCATGCCCCTTTAATTCCAGATGCTGACTAGCCTTCTGAAGAATGCGCCGATCATCGCTCTCCTCTTTCAGTACCCCGCCCTTCCTTTGTAACAAGCTTAAGTAAAGCTGTCCAAATTTTCGAATTCACTGTTTCCAAAATTGTCAGGCTTGCTTCGCTTTTGCCGTTCACCTTCAACATTTTGCATTTCTTGGCATCCCGGCATCTTGTTTCAAATTTTTGTTTTCCAGCTTTGTTGCCATAGACTGGAGATGATTCATCGTTAGTGACACAATGAGGTAATGTTCTCAAAGCCGTGGTACATGATCTTCAAGTATAGTGGTGAAGGGCTAATGAATTCCCATTCTCTTTGGCTGTTTAATATTGCATTATCTAGTCTATATAAAAGAAAAAAAAACATTTCACAGTAAATGTTAATGCATGATGACATTAATTTTGCATCCTTAGGATAACAAACATTACAGGAATCAAAGGTGTCATAACAGTATTTCACTGAAGGTTTACGTCAAAACATGGCTGATGCAAAATAATTCCCTAGTTCCCATTTGAATTCGGGGCGTTTCCGCCCGCGACAGAAGCTCAATTTTTTTTATGAGATGAAAAACAATGTGTGTAATAATACGAGGTCATTGAATTTGAATTTTTGATGCGTGTTGTTTCTGGAGGGGGGTGTAAAAGCCCGGGCTTGATATTCAAGCACATGGATTGTGTAACTTCGATGCAAACAAAGATTCACGCCTTGCTGGATGCACGTGTGTATTATGCCAGAAAAATGTAAATGAAGCGTTGTTTTAAAAGATGTCAACAAGAGTTTCCTCAGAAGTTCATTTTGGATTTTTAATCTGTATTTTAAGTTGCGCAATTTTTGTAAGAATAGATAGTAATATTTAATAGTGTAGTGAAACCTGCAAATCCACATGTCAAGCAGCCATTAAATGTTTTGAATGTTTGGTACACCACGCCCGATTTTTTTCTGAGGCATGCAGCTGCCTTGATAGACACCTGTCAGCATAGGCAAAGTGGCTGTGGTTTTGTTGTCCTCAATCACAGAGCACTGAAAATCATCAAACAGGTTTTGACCACCTTAATCAATTTTTTTAGGGTGATCACAAGTACATGTTGTGTTTGTACAATGTAGTAAAAATCTATATCTACTTACATTTATTCCTATCAAAACCTGAACATTTGTAAGTTTTATAAAATACTCCAAAAGTCTCCAATTAAATGAGTTATGTGTTACCTGGTTAGAGCTTTACACTTTTTAAGGTATTCAATATATAATGACCACATTTTGTAACGAATGAATGAAGGTTTGATATTCTTTTCTATAATTGAATCATTACGCCTTGAATTTGACATTGAGGTCTATGTGCAACGCATGTCTTACTAGTATGAAGATACTGTAGAAGTGAACTAATTTAATGTGAACATATACACTTTTTAAATTAAATTTTGAAATAAAATAAATCATTTACCACAGAAATTTTAATAAAATTGAAATTGTGTTTATTTCTTTAAGAGAAGAAAACTCCTAAAATCGTTTTGGGCAGATTATTATATGTTGTCAGTTATGTGAATTTGGTTCAATTCACTTTCATTTTTATCGAGCAATACAGATTTGATTCTAAATTGATCAATATCCTTTATGATATTCGTTATACATACCTCTAGTTAATGTTCTGAAAAAGATAATCTTCATCATTCATCATATTATAAAATAGCATTTGATGCCCAAATGCGATTATAAAAGCTCGTCATTCACTGTATCCTAATATAAAAAAAGATATCACAATTATTTTTTCTCTTTTATCCCTCCCCTCATACATTGAAAATCCATGAACTATCAATGTGATATTTTCTCGTAGCTTTGAATTAATCCTCGTTTTTTTTCTTTTTTTTAATTATGTTCTTGGTTTGATGTCACCCGCTGTTTTCCCATTACAATTTCTATATCAGTTTCAGATCTTGTGAATCTGTTAATTTTGCATTACAAACAATACCAGAAATTACAGTCTGCTTAGATAGCTATGTCCATGCGCGGATCCAGGCATTTTTTAGGTGGGGTTGAGGGATATCTATGTTATCTGGGAACGAAGGGGGGATCCGACACCGGATTTTTAATATTTTAGTATATGTTGTTTAAATGATTTTGAATTTTCTAGGAGGGGGGTCAGACCCCCCCCCCCCCCACACACACACACGCCTCTTCCTTGGACCCACGAACTAATTCTAATTAATGAAGCTTACGCCAAGCAATAGTCGCTGACGCGTTGGTTTCTTGAAATTAGTACGTCCATTATTATTACGAATAATTTTATCATTGCAAACAACGTTTCGTAAAATAGTTCATTATCATTTATTTTCTTGTGAATTTTATACTTGTTATTAAACTACATAGTACATACATGTATATATTACCTAAGGGAGGGGAAATTTTCAAAAATTCTATCTAAAATTGAAAATTGCTGTATTTGAAGGTTTTTGAAGTGTTATTGTTTAATTTAGTATATTCTCACTATTTAAATAAATTTGAATTTTCCATGAGTGGGGGGGGGGGGTGTCACAATTACCGTGTACATTCGTTCGGTGCCTATACATTTTGCATATCAATTTCGACAAGCGACATTCTTCTAACTGATACCAATAGTTCCGATATTGACTAAGGTGGAGGGCAAAATCGATAATATTAGCCTCCGAGGGAAAAAATATTGCCCAACGCGAAGCGTATTGATTCGTCTAAATGAAGTATATAGCGAGAATATACTAAATGAAACAATAAGACTTCACAAACCTTCAAATACTCAGTTTTAGATAATTTTTTTGATTTCCCTTACTTCAGGTAATAAGGGATTGTGAACCCCCCCCCCCCCCCACTCATGGAAAATTCAAATTTATTTAAATACCATAGTAAAATATTCAAAATTAGGTGTCGGGTCCCCCTCCGTCCCTAGATTACAAAGATATCTCTCAACCTCACCTAAAAAAGATGCCTGGATCCGCGCATGGACATAGCTATCTAAGCAGACTGTAATTTATGGTATTGTTTGTAATGCAAAATTCACAGATTCACAAGATCTAAAACTGATATAGATATTGTAATGGGAAAACAGCGGGTGACATCAAACCAAGAAAATAATTAAGAAAATAGAAAAAAACGAGGATTAATTCAAAGCTTCGAGAAAATATCACATTGATAGTTAATGGATTTCAATGTATGAGGGGAGAAATAAAAGAGAAAACATGATTCTGATATCTTTTTTTATTATGATACAGTGAATGATGAGCTTTTAAAATCGCATTTGGGCATCACGTTCTAAATTATGTTATGGTGAATGATGATTATCTTTTTCAGAACATTAACCAGAGATAAGTATAATGAATATTATAAGGGATATTGATCAATTTAGAATCAAATCTGTATTGCTAGGTAAAAATGAAAGTGAATTGAACCAAATTCACATGACTGACAACACATAAGAATCTGCCTAAAACGATTTTAGGAGTTATCTTCTCTGGAAGAAGTGAAGAACATTTCCATTTATCAAAATTTCTGTGGTAAATGATTCATTTTATTTCAAAATTAATTTAAAAAGCGAATTTTCACATTCAATAAGTTAAAGGGGCATGGTCACAATTTTGGTCAAAAGTTATTTTTTCGATTTTAATGTTTACAATGCTTCTGTAAGATATTTTTAATAGGCACCCAAAATTTGAGTGTCATTTGATGAGTCATAAGCGAGTTACAGAGCTTACAATTCTTCGCTATGTAAACAAAGCGTTTGGTTACATTTTGAATGTTGAAGTAAAAATTCCAGATTTTTAGACCTAAAATGAAAGTGTTTATCGTTCTGAACTGTTTATTTATGCTTAAACTGAATAATAAGACAGACAAACCAGCTTTAAAAAGATTTTTTACTGGTAAATTGAACCTATGTTAACAAAAACAGGGCACGAGCCTTGTTTACAAGGCTCGTGTTTTCGTCTTCTTGACGAAGAATTGTAAGCCCTGTATCTTGCTTAAAACCCAGTGACTGGCACCAAAATTTCATTTGATCATTAGAAAAGCATTCCTTAAGCATTGCAAATAATAAAAACAGAAAAATTAAATTTGACCAAAATCGTGACCATGTCCCTTTAATTTCTACAATAACTTAATGCTAGTAATACTTGCCTTGTACATTGACTTCAATGTCAAATTCAAGGCGCAATGATTCAATCATAGTAAAGAATATCAAACCATTCATTCATTCATTACAAAATGTGGTCATTATATATTGAATACCTTAAAAAGTGTAAAGCTCTAACCAGGTAAGACATAACTCATTTAATTGGAGACTTAGTATTTTATAAAACTTACAACATGTTCAGGTTTTGATAGGAATAAATGTAAGTAGATATAGATTTTTACTACATTGTACAAACACAACAATCATGTACTTGTGATCACCCTAAAAAATTGATTAAGATGGTCAAAACCTGTATGATGATTTTCAGTGCTCTGTGATTGAAGACAACAAGACCCCAGCCAGTTTGCCTATGCTGACAGGTGTCTAACAAGGCCGCTGCATGCCACAGAAAAAAAATCGGGCGCGATATACCAAACATTCAAAACATTGGCTGGTTGACATGTGGGTTTTCAGGTTTCACTACACTATTAAATATTACTATATATTCTTACAAAAATTGCGCAACTTTAAATACACATTATAAATCCAAAACGAACTTCTGAGGAAAATCCTCTTGACATCTTTTTAAACAATGCTTCATTTATATTTTTCTGGCATAATACACACGTGCATCCAGCAAGGCGTCAGACTTTGTTTGCGTCAAAGTTACACAATTCATGTGCGTGAAAATCAAACTTTGGCTTTTTCACCCCCTCCGGAAACAATAGCATCAAACATTCAAATTTAATGACATAGTATTATTAAACACATTGTTTTTCATCTCATAAGAAAATTGAGCTTCTGTCGCTGGCGGAAATACCCCGAATTCAGAGGGGAACTCTGGAATTGTTTTGCTTCAGCCATGTTTTGACGTGAACCTTCAGTGAAATACTGTTATGACACCTGCAGTTTGATTGCTGTCATGTATGTTATCTTATAAGAATGCAAATGACCTCATGCATTAACATTTAATTTGAAATGTTACTGTTCCTTCATATAGACTTGATAATCAATATTAAACAGTCAAAGAGAACGGGAATTCATTAGCCCTTCACCACTATACTTGAAGATCATGTACGTCGGCTTTGAGAACATTACCTCATTGTGTCACTAACGATGAATCATCTCCAGTCGATGGCAACAAAGACTGGAATAAAGATGGATGCCAAGAGATGCAAAGTGCTGAAGGTGAACAGCAAAAGCGAAGCAAGCCTGACAATATTGGAAACAGTGAAGTCGAAAAATTGGACAGCTTCACTTAACCTTGTTACAAAGGAAGGATGGGGTACTGCTGACAATAGAAAGAGGAGAGCGATGACCGCCGCATCCTTCAGACGGCTAGCCAGTCTGGAATTAAGACCACAAATATCAGTAAAAAGACCCATTTCCTTCTCATCAAGAGGCTAGTCCTGTCTGTACTGTTAATCAGATTTGAGACTGTGAGACTTCGAAACTCAACAAGATAGAAGAAAAGAGGATAGACAACTTTCAGACCGAGTGCTTAGAAAGGATTCTCAATGTTAGATGGCAGCAGCATAACCCAAACAAAACAGTACTTGAGATAGAAGGGATAGATCTAGAGAACATCAGTGGCGATATGAGGAGGAGGAGGAGGAAATGAAACTGGATCGGTCACGTGTTAAGAAAGGATCTAATTGATGACTGTGCTGTGCCCCTCAAGTGGAAGTCTGTATGAGGGAAGAAGAAGGATGGGCCGCCCCAACACAACATGGCAGCGGAGGTTGGAGGTTGAGCTGAACAATATTATATGCAGGCTGGAGGTCCTTGAGCGTGGCACGCCGTGCAGTCTCAGACCGGCATCACTGGAAAAATAATGTTCTAGCCTTATGTGCCTCCTGGCACCAGATAATCTAGATACTATGGAATCATTAAAATACGTGGGGACCAATTTTTGTGGATTGCTAAACTTTTATAGGTTCGAAGGGACGCAATTTCGTGTATTTTCTCCTACCTACAAAAAGAAATATGACTTTATAACCTTAATTTATTAATTCGTGGATGATGTTAATTCGTGACTGAGAGTTACTCACGAATTCCACGAAAATTGAATCATCACGAATGATTCCAAGGTATATAAGATAAGACTAGTTGGGCTAGTCGAAGACACCAATATGGATGAAACTGAGTTTCATTGTAACCTTCATTTTATTGTAGATAATCAATTGGACAGAATATATCCGGTGATGTTAGAGGATCATTTCCACCTTCCAAACTGAGCATTACACTTTATATTGAATTTGATTTAAAAAAAACCTATGTGGAAAAGATGCACAAAGAGCAAATTTACTGTTAATTAGTATCCTTAGTGTGGTTTTGCAGAAAACTCAGTTAGCCTTAGCAATCGTTGTGTTATCGCATTGTCAAGCTGTTTATCAATACATTACCCTATTTTGATTATATGTTAGGTAATTAGGGGTCTTATGGGGCCATAGGTGTCCAAAACTTTGATCATTTATATCTAGAAAAGGAGAAATATTTTGGAAATCAATGTAGAAAAGATGTTGCTTAAAATAATGTTCTTAAAGGGACATGGTCACGATTTTGGTCAAATTTTATTTTTCTATTTTTATTATTTACAATGCTTTAGGAATGCATTTCTAATGATCAAATGAAATTTGGGTGCCAGTCGTAGAGTTTAAAGCAAGATACAGGGCTCGCAATTCTGCGTCATGTAAACAGGGCTCGTGCCTTTTTTTTGTTTACATAGGTTCAATATACCAGTAAAAATCTTTTTTTAAACTGATTGGTCTATTTTCTTGTTCATTTAAGCATAAATAAACAGTTCCTAACGATTAACACATTCATCTTGTGTCTAAAACTAGAATTTTCACTTCAACAATCAAAACGTAAACAAAAGTTTTGTTTACATAGCGAAGAATTGTAAGCTCTGTAACTCACTTATGACTCAACAAATGACACTCAAATTTTGGTTGCCTTTTAAAATGCCTTACTGAAGCATTGTAAACATTAAAATCGAAAAAATAATTTTTGACCAAAATCGTGACCATGCCCCTTTAACAATATGTTACCATTACAATTTTGGCTCTTGTAAGGAGTTAAAGGGTCGGGCCCTAAAACACTGTTGTTCAGATATCTTTAAAACGGTCAATTATTCCTAAACACTTGTAGAACAAAATATCTTTATACTTTGAGGACCTTTTATTTGATACCAAGAAAAAGGGGATGACCCCTGAAATTAGGTGTCAAGAGGGCTCTCAACTTGTTCAACTATAACATTTAACTGAACAATAATTTAGTAATAATTACAGATGCAAAAATATTTATTGTACAGCTCTTTATTTATATAGTTTCATAGAAAAATCAATGTTACGTAATAATTGGTTAAAGGGGCCAGAAGTCCAAAAACTTTGACCATTAACATCTAAAAAAAAGAAATATGTTGAAAAGCAATGTAGAAAAAGTTGCTCAGAATAACATTCCTAACAATATGCTACATAAAAATATTAGGTTCATGGCCCCAGTAAGGAATTAAAGGGTCGGCCCTTTATACACATTTGTTCAGATATAAACGGTCAACTATTCCTGAACACTTGTTGAACAAAATATGTTAACATTTAGAAGACATTTATTTTGATACTAAGAAAAAGGGGCTGGCCTGTTGAATTGAGGACAAGGAGGGCTCTTAAGTCTTTTTATTATAACTCCTCACTGAGCAAAAATGTGTTGTCATTACAGAAGCGAAAATGTTATTTTCATCGTTATTGACCTGAAAGTATCATGCCGAGTTTAAATCAGATATCGAACACTGCATTGCAAAGATATCGAGGTTTTTAAATTGATTTTTCCGGAAATTATTATTCCTCGTTCTTGGTTTTAAACATAGTGTTAAGTTCAAAGTTAAATTAACTCGTACAAAAAAATTTGAAATAATTGTTAAGTCATTCTTGAACATATGAGAAGTTTTATCTATTAATTTGTTCTTGGAATTTGAAATATTTGTTAAGTCGTTCATCGAATTATTCGGATTTTGTTAAATAGTACCTAGAAACATTCACTTTTTTTTAATTAAATTTATTATCACTTGTTATTGATTTTCGAAATTTGCATGTTACATTAACACCAAACTTTACTTCAATGGAAGACCCACTCGTTGCTTTGCAACGAGCTTTGCTCTAGTTTAAAAACCCCTAAAAACAATCCCCCCCCCCCCCAAAAAAAAAAATCAAAATCAGTATGATACACGTTGAAAGAAAGAGTCATTAAAGGTGAGATGGGACACTTCCATGTTGTGACGTATTGTTAAATCGAAATAAAGAAAAAACCAAGTGTGATTACATAAGTAGTTTCTTTTCAAATGGTGTAACCTATTGAGCGTAGCGCAGTAGGTAGAAAGGTTTTCTATGAATCTGTACGTCATGAGTGCGAATCCCGCTGGTTTCTTATTTTTTTAAAATACATTTCTTACCTTTCCAAATAATTTTAAACTTTAGTCCACAGATGTCCCATACCACCTTAATTCTTTTAATTTGTTCTTCATTATTATTAATCCTTGCAAATTATGCAAGTTTCAGTGATATATTCATCAATCTTTAACAATGTTAGGAATTAACTTTTGGAAAAACGAAGAAAGCTCCAAAATTACTTTAAAAAAGACACAGCTACAACTTTAGTCTTTCGAATTTTCCTTCATACTTCTCTCTTGGGACTTGCTTTCACTTCTGATGTGATGAAATCTCAAAACGTCGGCATTAAAATGAACATTTCCTCTTTCTCATTTTGCTTCCTTGCAAATAACCCTATCAGTTTTCTTAGGTGCTTTTTCTTCAATTGCTAAATTCTTTCAGTTCTTTCCTCCAATATTTTATGCACTAATGGTTCTTTATTTTACGCGCGTGCTTAATTCCTCGATTTGCATCAAATTGCGAACGCCAAATTTTTAACATACTTTCATTTAGTTTAGATCTGTCCGAGAACTAAAGGCAGGATTTTAAAATCCACGAGATTTACGCAGATATTAATTCCTTGCGTTTAATTAGGAATCTTTGGCACAGCATTTTTGCACACAGATGTGTATACCATTCATGTTGGCATGTAGAAAGTTGGGTTGGCTTCATAATCGTCACAACTGTAGAAAATAAATCTTCAATTAACATGCTTTGTATAATGCCTCTTCTTGTTGGATTCAAAAGAGGCTTCAAGTTGGTGGTCGACAAATAAAACTATACATCAGGTCAATTTAAATGATTCTTATAAAAATGTTTATCAAACATTATTGATTACAAAAATTCCAAATATTTCAGCTTAGAATTTAAAAAAAAAACCCTCTATATTTTGATACGGAGCTCTTGTTCCGAATGACATTAATATAGTTTTAAAATAGCAAAGACCAAAAAAGCCGCTTTAAGACCATATTTCTAAATGATCCATTTTAATCCACAAGTTCAACGTTTGCATAAAATTTCGAATTGACTAATGAAGCATTAACACATTATCTGCAATGATTTTACAATGCTTTCCTACAAATGTACCGAACAATTTTATATTTCTTATATCATTAAAACGTTTATCACTAAAACACTTCTCATACAATTATACCTCAATATGGTTATTTTATATAACGCGGCATCTGATTGGTTCCAGACAATCACGTGACCGGGCAACAAAACGTCGTGTCTCCCGGGGAATAAATATCATGTCTCACCTCTTCGGTAATATCGGGGTTTTTTTTATCCCAAAGTTATGAAAAGGTCAATATGAGCTTACAATGTTGAATAATCTGATGAAATAAAAAAAATTCCATCATTTAAATTCTCTTTATGCTACAAAATTCAATTTTGCTATATTTGATTCGAATTTATGAAAAACAAAGATAGACAATCATCCCCCCCCCCCAAAAAAAAACAAAAAACAAAACAAAACAAAAAAACACGACATTATTGCTTTCGAAAAGTCGAAAAATTATTAAAAATCGAATTATGTTGTATAATCATTTGCTGTTCGGAATAATAAAACTTTTATTGCATAAATGTTCGGGAAATATGAACATTAATTCCCCCAGAAAAATCATATTTCCCTCGGGCAGAGCCCTCGGAAAATATGATTTTTCTTGGGGAAATAAATCTTTTATTTCCCTCATCATCATGCAATAAATGTATAATGTTTATTCAAATGCTATAAGCAACCAACATTTTCAAGAAATTGTTACTCATTCATCACAATAATACAGGGTTTTACAACGTACAAAACATGTTTTGAAAAAATCATCAACATTATCAATTTGATGAAATTTATGCTTTTGCAATATCAAATGTAAGACCGATTAAAAAGCTTATGGATGTACATGATATTAAACTGGGTTGAAACTCCTTTCTTTGTTTTAGTAAATGGCGAGGCAGAAAAGTATACCCCTTCAAAGAAAAAAATGATATATCCCGAAGGCTTTGCTATAGGTAACGATACTCTTTTATGTATCAATTTTCTTTATACGAAACATATGTTTTATTATTCTGATACAAAATATCGTATATGTCTATAAGACGTATATAATTCGATTTTTACTCGCAACCTTCCTTATTTCTTATAGCAAAACGTACTTGTATATTCTATCTTCATTTAATTATTTCCTATAATAATCCAAGGTATATAAAACGAAGCTGATATGCAAAGTTGATTTATGGTGAAAGTATCTCGGTTAGATCGTTAGGAAGAATTATTCAAGACTGTAATAGGATTTTTTTTTTTCAAATTTGTGTATGTAGGGAAGAAATACATCCATCATTATTGATGTTTTAAGCTTTGTTCTGAACAGATAAAAACTTAGAATTCAAAGTATTTGTTGGATGCAAACAGGAAGACAGAAGACTTCTTTAAGTTGAGGTAAGTTAAGTTTTTCATCACTTACATTACTGTAAAGACTTCTGAAATTTAATTTACCTTGGTATAATTACTTTTTTGATGCGCATGCATTTAGGATTGCAGAATGAGGCAATTTTTGTAATGAGCATAATTATACAATTTAGAAAAGATTGACTGGACTTATCTTAAAAAAGAAAAAAAAACACCCAAAAAACAAAAACAAAACAAGAAAACAAACAAACAAACAAAAAAAAAACACCCAAACAAACAGGGAAAACCAAAAAAGAAAATAAATAAAATAAATAAACAAAAATTAAAAAATTAAAGTCAAATCAGAAATCTATCGTAATGGAATTCCATATGCGACAGCCAAATGTCAGCTGCCAACTGCTTAATGCTAACTGCCAACTGATCTTGTCTCAGAAATAAAGTCATAAGTGGAAGACGGTTTAATTAATGTTTATGACTATATTCCGACCTTGTAAAGAAACAGGCTTGTCAGACTCGTGCTTTATGTTAACCATTTTGCATCTCTTTTCAATTCTGGTATCTCCGTTGGAAAGCGCAGGCACGTAGCATCGGGGGAGGGGGGGGGGGGGGGCTGGCCCCCCACTTCTTCTCGCAGCAACTGCTTTTTTATAAATTTCCATATAAAAAATTGAATTATCATGGAGTTGGCCCCCCACTTTTTTGGGAGTATGTAAAAAAATTGGTATGAAAATACGGGAAATTGAAGTGATAGATATATTACGCCAGCCCCCCCCCCCCCCCCCCCCCCAACGGATTTTCAAGATTTTGGAAAAGTCAAAATAATTCCCTTTTTTTTTTTTTTTTTTTGCTTTTCAAGATTTTTTGGATGAGTCTGGCCCCCCACTTTCAAAAACGATGCAAAGTGCCTGAAGCGTCGTTATTTACATGATAATTGCGATAAACGTTATAGTGGAAGACGGTTTAATTAATGTTTCTGACTGTATTCCGGTGTTATATAGTGCCTTTTCCCCCTAGCCATCTTTCCCCCGGAAAAATGGCTATATAGCAGTTCTAGATCTTCCCCCCGGAAAAATGGCTATATAGCAGTTTTCCCCCCACGGAAAGCTGACTGTATAGTGGGCTTTCCCCCTTTTTTTTTAGCCAGATTACCCCCACGGAAAACCTACTATATAGTGGATTTCCCCCCATTTTTACTTTCTGGCCATGTTTATTGCGGACCATTCTGAATGTCTTAATTTTTAAGAAAATTTTACTGCTTTTATATAGGAATAACGTGAATTCTACAGCGAACCGTACGCGCATAATTTTCGCGCATGTAACAATTTGTAATGTTACCCGTTGCTAAGTGCGTTGCTAACGCTGAGGGTAATAGAACGGATTATGAACTGCGTCTTAACCAATCAGATTTCAGTATTTAACATGAAAGTATAACAAAACGGATTATCAACTGCGTCTAAACCAATCAGATTTTAGTTTTTAACATGAAAGTATAATAACATCGTTTTATTTCTCCTGTTCTCACATCTTTTGGGAACACCTTTTATACAGATTTCGGAATACCTCGAATCTTTTTCATCTAATCGATGCTTATCTACAGTTTTCACTTCGACGTTATGAACACGTGAGAACACATTTGAGTGAAAATACGCCAGTTTGGAACTTTAATTTTCCAATGTATTACCGTCAATGTATAAGCTTCTCCCAAGGAACTAACTGACCAATCTTGACTTAATTTTGTAGAGGAAGGGAATAAAAAGTGGAAATGTTATACTCCCTTCGTCCAAAAGGCTATCAATTTTAAATTAATACCGTTAGAATTGACGATCTTAAAAACAATTATATATTTCTTCTTCTAAATATCAACGGGAGACAGGATGCAATAATATGATGAAAAACTGAAATGTTTTAGTTTTACTTTGATTGATGGGGTTCTAAATCATAGGTAAGGGGTATTTTAATTATGTATTAAAAGCATGTGTAAAGTTAGTGTTTACCATTTGGTTTTAAAGTTACGCATATTCATATTTTTAAGCATATTTCTACGAAACGCGAGATATTATGATGTTAACATTTTAAAAAACAATGAAATGTCTTCACAACAAAAACAATGTCGGTATCTTTGCATGTTACTTTGGAAAATGTGAAATGGAGCCTGAACTAACTTTATGTTCATATTGTCACTCACTATTTGCTAATTTTTCCACTTTTAAGTTTGCAACGTGATTTATAAATATACAATTTTGAAAACGATACCATATAAATCAAGATATACGATTCAATTACCTAAAAAATTTATACTATTTGTTTCATATTTTTGCAATAAAGATTTACTTGTGTACCATATTATTTTTTGGAACAATTAAACAAGGTTAATTAAAAAAAACAACCCCCCCCCAAAAAAAAACAACCAACACATTTATTTTTTTTTAAATATAAGCTTGTTCTTCTAATCAACTAACAAGTAAAAAAGTCGTATATGCGCTTAGGTTGGTTATTAATTTTTGATTTTCGGTTTCTCCTTTTATAAATAAAAGTTCATTGATTCATTTATCTAATTATTTATTATATCATTAGTCATCTTATGAATTGATTAAATGTTTTGAAGAATAATGAATTTTACCCGCGTACCTTTTTTAAAAAATTTGTTCGAAAATTAAAAAAAAAGCAGCAGAATTAAACGTAATTTTCAATCATTTTGATAAAGAAATATTTGAGTGATTGTGTATTTTTAAATGATGTTTTTACTTTTAAATGACCGTAAAAATATGTTCATATGGTCATCTATAGGTTTTGAGATATGGGGCCCTAAAAAATACATATTCTTTATAACTGGATTTCAAACATCGGGCTCGAAAACAACAAAGGCTTCTACCCTGCATGGAGGCTTAAATTTTCGGTGTCATCTACTAGTGGTATATCACTATCACTGTGAAAATATGGTTAATTGGTCATCTCTAGAATTTGAGATTCGGGTCCCCACTTATAGAACACCATTCAATCATTATAATGGGGTTTTAAACATCGGGCCCTGAAACATCAAGGGCCCCTTCCCTGAGGGCTGAAATTTTCAGAGTCATCTTCAAGTGGTAAACCACTGCCACTATAAAAATATGGTGATATGGTCATCTCTAGTTTATGAGACATTGAACCCTTAAGAATATGCACTATAATTATTATAATATGATTTTAAAAATCGGGCTCTGAAACATCGGAAACAAAATTTCTCTAAAGAGAGGTTTAGCCTGGATGAAATTTTCATAAACAGACAAACAGTCTGATAGATTTATCCAAATATTCTTAAAACATTCTCGCTGAATACAATTTCAGAACACAGAATTATGCATATAAGTGTAAAACTTGTAAAACTTTTTTTCAATAAAATACCTAAATTAAGTTCTATGTGTAATTCCATTACACACAAGTTCAACTTTCAGCATTGTCTATAGAAATAATAAATCGGCAAAACGAAACTTAACCTATACAGATGAATGCAGATATACATGTATGCAACCTGGGAGTGTAGAAACATTGATTTTAATCCTTACTGGATTTCCATAAATATTTTTTTTTATAAAATCTGAACCAAAAACGTGAGGGAGAAACCCTACTATAGGGGAAAAGCTACTATATAGTAGGTTTTCCGGGGTGAAAAATTACGATGGGGGAAAAATTGCTATACAACACCGGTATTGTAAAGAAACAGGCTTGTCAGACTCGTGCTTTATGTTAACCATTTTGAACATGCATCTCTTTTCAGTTTTGGTATCTCCGTTTGGAAAGCATCGTTATTTACATGATCATTGCGATTAACGTTATAGATATCCTTTACAATATGACGGCCAATCTGTTTCATATTGCAACGTAATTCAAACAGCCGATATCTCAGTATATCAGAAATGTGATAATTGTAATATGAAAACATCATTTAAATTCATAGAAGCCAATTCTCGTGGGTTGTGGGATTTTTTATTCGGCGGGATTTAATTCTTGGATCGGTCGGTTTTTAGTTTTTGTAAGAAAAGTGACTCTTTCAAAGTTTGTTTTCGTCGAGGATGTAAATTCGTTTTTTTTTTGGTGGGGGGGGGGGGGGGGGGGGCTCCCAAGAATTAAAAACGAAAATTGAGCCACCACGAATTCTAATAATTCCACAGTAAACTATGATTGACAGAGGTTCATTAAAGCGTTAGTTTTTCTTACTGTTTTAAATTTGTTTAAATATGAAATCCTGATTTGCATTGCTTTGTACGCGATATTATTACTGGTATCCCCTTGCGCAAATTGCTGCAAAGAATTTGCGCTCACAATGATAGCTTATGAACGCCAATATTATCCATGGCTTTTAAAACTGTTTTGACCACCTTGGTGTGAGCCTCTACAATGTAGTGGTGTGTGTTTAAAGGGGCATGGTTACGATTTTGGTCAAAAATTACTTCTCCAATTTTAATGTTTACAATGCTTCAGTAAGGCAACCAAAATTTGTTGAGTTAAAAGCCAATTACAGAGCTTACAATTCTTTGCTATGTAAACAAAGCCGTTGTTTACATTTTGAATGTTTAAGTGAAAATTACATATTTAGACCAAAAATAATGTGTTAAACATTACGAACTGTTTATTTGTGCTTAAAATGAATAAGAATACAGACAAATTAGTTTGAAAAAGATTTTTACTGGTATATTTAACATAAAAAACAGGGCACGAGCCTTGTTTACATGACAAAGAGTTGTGAGCCCTGTATCTTGGTTATAACTCTACGATTGACTCTCAAAACTCATTTGATCATTAGAAATGCATTCCTAAAGCATAAATACTGAATATCTATTTTAAAATCATTATGAAGCCGACATAAACCAAACTAGGAAAACATGTTTACAGTCGATCAGATGAACATTTTGCTCTTGAAACTTTTTAAAGAGTTGTATACCTTTTGCAAAAATTTAAAAAAATTCAATTATGAAAATATGTAAGGTAAATAATGATTTTTTAAGCATTGTCAAAGAGAAGGACAGCTTTTGCAACGTTTTACCAAGAGATTTAAGAGAAAATCATTTGTACTATAAAGATATGTTCAAAAATGCATTTTTCCCATATACTTCAATGTTAACTTCAAGATGGGATAACTTTGTTAATATTTATTTTTTTTAAAAATCTTTACTAAGATTGATGAATCTTTACTATTAAATAAACCCCTTAAAACCACAATAAGATTTTCTAAATAGAACTTGCAATATATATATTAGATATGAAATATGATAGCTATGGAGGGACTACCTTAATATTTATGATTTTATTTTTACAGAAATTATGTTACTCCATTAAACACTTAAAAACGTTATAAGGTTACCAAAAGTTTCATAGCATCGTGCAACGTGCTTGGGAGCAATAGATTTAGATGCAACATTGTTTCTAAAGCAATATAAGCACACTCGTTAGATGGACAAGTGTGTTTGTTTTCTTATTCTATGATTCTCCCATGTGTCCTTCACTCTTTCAAGGTCATTCTGGATAACGGGAATGAAACAGAATCTCAGACGTTCTGTATGGATAACATCACACAAATTAAGATCTCCATTTTCTCTCATATCTTTCAAAAGTGGTGAACACGAATTAATGTACTTGCAATTATGTGCGTGATGGGTTTTCATACCTACTCGAATTGTTAATATGTGTTTTTTGTGTTAAATAAAATAAAGGCTATTAATCTATCAATCTCTCTGTCCTCAAATAAATGTCTGCACATGCGGTTAATAAATAAAGAGGTGAAGCAATTGGCAGTAAGCAGTAAACAGTTGGCAGCTGACACTTGGCTGTCGTATATGGAATTCCATAGAAATCTTCTTCTCCACTACGATTAAAAAATGTAGGGCTTTAACACAATTGTTATCGTCCTTTTTATAATTAAGATATAGGTTTAGCTAATTAAAGAATAAATGTAATTTTTTGTTGCAAATCAAAACAAAATACTATTTTCAGAAGATTAAAATGCAAATTTATTATTGATTTATTATAGATTTAATATGTTTTTACAAAAAAGAGATAAATTGATTGATGCATGTGACGATGTTTTATAATCTTGTTCCTACTCATCAAAGACGATATACAGTGGATTAATCGATTTATGTTGAATACATTGTTTTTGTTATAAATTTCGTTGCCGAGTTGATCCCTATCATAAATATTCAATGAAGTGAATTTTGTAATAACCTATTGTATTCTTTAGATCATACATCACAAATAACGCATTCAATTTTAAACAAAGAGCATTAGGAGGGAAACATATTTAAAAGGGATGTGAAGGTTCTCTGTTTTTCAAATCTTCAAAGTTCTAAAATGTCTTTATGTTGAAGGTCAAAACTCTTTGTGCAATCAACTTCAAACGAAATACACAGAAATATATAGAGAAAATTTTAAATAATTTCGCAATTACAAATTTAAAAAGACGTATAAAAAAAAATGAATAAACCTGAAAATCCTCAATGCTATCTACATGAACATGCCGGGAATGGTCGGCAGGAAGCTTTAGGATAAAGGGGCAAAATAATAAAACGTTAATGCAAAACGAAAAATTCTTTTAAAATGTGTACTGAAATACGAAACAGGCCAGCTTAAAACAAAATAAACATACTAGCTTGCAAAACACCGATGCAGAACAAATGATCACAAATGCAAAAATAAGTCATTCACTGAATTGACGCTAGTGCAAAGAGGGATCAGGAGCAATCGTACCCTAAAGAAAACGTAAGCTGAAAAAAATGACTAATTAGGGTAGTTTTTATGTGAGATATAACGTACTTCATTTTGCATCGGTGATCGTTTGTTTTGCACTACAGTGTCTGCTGATTTTGCACACAAGTCTGTTGATTTTGTTTGAAGCTGTTTGTTTCGATTTTCATTATCTTTTTAAAAAAATTAGTTTTGCATGATTTTTTTTGTAACCCTTCACGCAGCCCATATCCGAGCATAACATGTTGAAATTAATTGAATAATGAAGGAATCTAAGCAAGCTGACCTATAACAAACCACCGATGGGAGGTAAATCATGCAACATTGAGTTTAATGGACATTTTCACTGTTTAAATGACACTTACACTGTCAACACGTTTAAGTTCATTAATTGAATTTATTTCTTCAGTAGGTCAATAAACCTTAATGTTAAAAAGTTATGACTAAAGTCTGTGTATTTTGATAGGACTTCGTACTGAAATTATTTTGATTTTATTGAATATGTTGTTAATTTAGAGAGTAGAACAGCCTAAATGTTTTTTCATGAATTTTCATGGTACGTTAATGACTTATCATAATACATATATTATGTGTTGTTGCTACACAAAACTAACATCAATACGTTGACAAAGCCTCATGAACTGAAATTACGGGTGTATTTTATTCTACAGCATGATAAAAAAAACTGATTTAAAAAAAATATCTAATTAATATTAATGTCAGTTTTGCAAAGAGATGTATTTTTACATGTTTTGAAAAAAAACCCAGTAGGAAATGCTATTTTTCTTTTTTAGATTACAGAAGCTGGACAGACAGATTAGACAAATTTTGTACACAAAGAATTTTAATCCATTGAAGGGGTGATATATTCTGTGTCATAGCGATCAAAATGGAAACGATTTTTGCCAATGGTACGCTTTTGAACGTTTCAGCAGTTGAAGACCAGAGTTCAGAGCCCATTACCCCTCTTTTGATTTCCTTTATGATAGTTGGTTTTCTTTCCCTAACGTTAAATGGAGGAGTGTTTATCCTTGTCATCAAAGCAGGTGAAATACGAAGTAACCCCTATTACTTTTTGGTGATGATGCTATCTGTCAGTGACTTTTTCATGGGACTTGCTACTTTTTCAACCGGACCAAGGGTCATCATCCCGTCTCTCCATAGAAGTAGGATATTGGCAGTCGTACAAATATGCTTAATGTCTAACGGTCTCTATCTTTCATTCGTGCAAATCTTTCTAATCAGTCTACAAAGGTTTGCCATTATTTGTACTGAAAAATTGAACACGTATATTTTCTGCAAAAACCGAAAGTACTTCACATGTTTTGGAAGCTGGATGGTGGTGATTGTTGGCAACCTTTCATTCGTGTCACCTCCACCAAGAGAATACAATTCCGTTGTTGACAGTTTTCTTACTTTTGTTTACAATGGCCGATATCTGGGTTACCTTTTTTTTAATAGACTATTGACAATTTCCCTTTTATCGGCAACAATTATACTATACCTAATCACTTTAAGATATGTTTCCAAACATCTGGGAAAGCTAAGTAATGAAAAATCGAAAAATGTCAAAGTGAAACCTTATCAGGTATTTTCCGTAAGCGGAACTGAAACTGAAACTGAAACTCGACTTACCTCACTTCCTTCACATCGACCGAATTCTCCTTCTCCACATCAAGCTAATAAGAAGATCGTTCGTACAGCAATCAGGACTAAGTTAGGAGATGCAAGACATAAAAAAGTAAAAGGAACATTGACTCTTGTTGGAATACTAATAACTGTTCTAATAGTCTTGACAGGACCTTTGATGGTGTTTTTCTGGGGCATCGGTTCCACAATTCTGTTGCGATTATCGTTCTGTATTTGCAGTATCAATTCTCTGGTTAACCCATTTATATATATGTGGAAACTGCCGAGTGTTCGAAAGTATATCGAATCTAAATTTATTTGCAGAAGAACTGCTTAGCATTTGTAGCCTATTAAGATGGTCAGCGTAAGATTTTCCTCAAAATTGTTGATATGCATAGTTTTGAAATTTCATTTAGTAAAAGACATTTGCTTATATTTAGCTTTCAAATTTTAAGTTTTCCAATATTTTATTAAAAAAAACTCTTCTAAAGAATATAACTACGAGGGTCAATCAAAAAATACGAAGACAATGTGGCTGTCTATCATATATTTTTCATGAAAGTCATACTTACCAGATTAAACTGTGCACCAACACTTATGTTATTGATATGCGAAGTTTTAGTCCATTTGATGAAACGATATTTTTGTTACCCCTTTCTAAAACAACATGTTTTGTCACCACGGCGCACGGTAACGTTCAAAACATGACGTCAAGATTAAACACGCACAGTTTATAGATATACCCCCATCTTTATATCATGCTTAGTATCTTGTGCCTTGCTCCTTACAATTTAAAATGACACTGAACCACTTAACATCTTATTTTAACACATGTGTTCTAGAATCATATGTTAGTTCTTCAAAGTTTTTATTTTCTAACCGTGTATCTCTTAATTACTTAATCCAAAGAGCCGGTTAACGTCTTAGGCATGGACTATTTAATACATTTCTTTTTGGGAGTTGATTTTAATCAGGCAAACCGAAAGTGAAACAGTGTTTGGACCTAAGCACAAATCAACACCGCTGACAACATTTAGTTCTAATCAATAAATTCAATGTAATGAGTTCTTAAGCATTGTTTTTCAAGGAAACTGATTTATAGATACCTTGTACATAGTCAGATTTTAAATGGTACGAACAATTTTAGATATTTTTTGCAGTCGTACATTATATGTATTCCTACGCCGGAGTTCAATATAGTCTCGTTCAACCTCGACGCTCGGCTGTCTCCGTAGAGTCTCTCTTTCTTGTCGGAGATTAACGGATATAGCTGAGAGTCTGGTTGAACGAGACTAGAGTTCAATTTTGCTTGGATTTATACAATTTCTCATAACCATTTCGATTACCGATACGCAGTTTGATGGACTAATTCTTTGAATGTTACACAACATGATTAATATTGGATTTTCACGAATTTCCTGTAGGAAAATTCATATTATAAAAAATGTGCGTAATTCAAATACTTATAGCAATTTACTTGCCATGCATGAAAAATTACATTTCGTTGATTTTAAAATAAATAATAATCGATAAAATCAACTCCCGTCAATACTTTAGTACTTTGATTTATATAAGAAATAAACTGACTCTTAATTTGTAGGTTTTATATTAATATTTTGAAACTGCAAACTGCAAACGTTAGAGATTGTCTGTTCGTTTGATATTGTTCTTATGTATTTAATGTGTGTCCAAATTATCATTATTTGTATTTAAATGTTTTAACTTTAGAAAATTATATATGATTGTGAATGTGTGTTTCTTTTGTAATTTCAGCCTTAAAAAATAAATGAATTGTATAAACTTAAAACATGCTATCAGTTTTGGAACTAGGTCATTAATATGTAGTTGAAATGTTGGTACACACCATTTGTAGCTGATATTGTATGTACACAAATACTACAGTAAAAATTATCATTAAAATTTCATTGTCTTCATTCTTTAAAACATTGCCTAATATTTCGGTGTCGGGCTTTTGAAATATAACCCCCCCCCCTCCCCCGGTTTTTCCAGAGGGAAACAATGGAGACTGTTATACAACAACAGGAGTATATATCATTGCCGGAATCCGCCATATCAATAGTTTATCAAACAAATGCATGAAAATCATTCCGAAATCACCGAAGAGGAGATAAGACCTAGGTTTTGTCCATGAAGGAGACCTTCATGTATCGTGCCCACTGTAAGTTTGTTGACATATACTTACTTATGCATATTTTCATAATCAGTCTTATATTCATACTTAAGTGAAAGTATAGGATTAATTTTTAAAGCAAAAAAGCAAGGTTTGGACTGTGTTATAGTTATGTCCCTTTCCCTTACAATTTCCTTGTCAAATCACACATTTTTAAGGACGTTGGATCCTGCGATCAAAAGTCTCTAAGTTTTTTTCTAAAGTCTTTTTTTAATATCTACACGCATATCTAAACCAAAATTTAAAACAAAATTTTGGGGTCTATATGCTCCTTTCGGTGCTACGGTGTATTTAATATGACCTTTCTGCACTGAAAGTGTAAATTGCACATTAATCGCTTTTCCCTCTATATTTTTTTTTATCGAAATGAACCATGGTATCAAATACAAATTTACATTATTTAGAATTAATAAAATTAAAATTATCATAATGAAAAAAATTGCAATTTCTTCATCTTATTGATATTTTGACCTTTTTGCACTGAAAAAATACTATTTTTATTCATAAACGATTCAACATGCAATTAAGTAAATTAAAAGTCTCAAACTTTTTCTCAAATTATGACAGACTTGTCAAAAGAAACTTAAATATTCAGAAAATAAAACCAAACGCATGAGTCTATAATGTAAATTTTGAGATATGCATGAAATAAGCTAATTTTAGGGGAAAATTGGAGTTGATTTTTTCTTTACTTTTATGAAATATCACTTAAACATGCCAATATATGTCGATAGAAATATTGAAATATTGTTGAAATATGTTTTTTGAAACAATACGAAGATATCCCAATGCATAAACTATCTGAAAATTTGGTCTGCATGGAAGATAAGAAAGCTAAAATTAGGGTACTCTAAAACAACTGAGTTATGAAAAATGTTCATTTTCTTCTTAAAAACCTTCCGCCACAAAATATAGTCCCTTACTACACTTTCTAAAAATGGAATTTTTTCTTCACAATTTTTTTCAATAGAGTTTATTTGGCATTGTAAACAAGGAATTTACAAGTAGAATTCATATATGACACAGAATTTCCAGACTAGAGGTGACACAAAATGGCTACCCAAAATCAGAGGATCGAACCTCTTTAAATGCTTAATTCTTATAGTGAATGTTTTTTATGTTACCGTATACATAAAATTCTGCTTAGCAAAGATCATATGGTTAATTAAGTCAACAACATATTTGACTCCTTATGTAATCTATATAGAAGGGTTATTTTTGTATATAGATTGGTTTAAAAAATAACAACAAATTTTGCAGATGTAAGCAGTGAGAGGTGATTTTTAGAGGGCTGGATATTCATGAATATTGTTATACTTTATTGAACTTCTTCTTCTGATGAAGAAGAAGAAGAAGAGACCTCCGTAAAGATGTGGGAAACAATTTCGAAAATTTAAAGATATTTTTTCCCAAATATTTTACTAATTGATAGTTTATAGCTTACAAAATCGTATCAATAACATGTAGTTAGGATGGCTAATTAGTTGATCACTCAGCCACCTTAAAGAAGGAGTTTTCTCGTTATTAGAAATACTTCTTATGTCATGAAATTCATGAACATTTTACCAGTCAGACAGACCATATACCCCATAAATTCTATCAGTTTAACCATATTTTCCTCCTTGTTTTCGCATAAAGGTCAGGTCAAGGTCACTACCATTTTCTTTAACTTAAAGGATGAAGCAGAATTTATTCACAAACTTGTACGTGAAAAAAAAAATCACTCGACGTGGCCTTCTACTCAACATTCAGGTATATCGACGATGTAATATCAATTAGCAATTGTTATTTCCATACTTACGTCGACTCGATATATCCCAGTGAACTTGAAATAAAAGATATCACAGAGTCTGCGTCATCTGTTTCATATTTGGATATTTTACTGAAAATGGACATCGATGGTAACCCAACAATAGAACGTTATGATAAACGCGATGGCTTCAATTTTTCTATTAGTCAACTTTCCTTACTTATGTAGCAATAAACCTTCATCAGCTGCATATCTTGTTTTTGTCTCTCAATTAATTTGATACACACGGCCATGATCTTCATATGAACAGTTTCTAAGGCGAGGCAAGCTGCTGACAAAGAAGTTGATAAAACAGGACTATATATCAACAGTCTCGTTTGAAGTAATCTTTCCGTAAGTTCTATGGTCGATACAAGGGCCTTGTCAGCAAATACAATCTTCCACTGGGTCGCATGCTAACTGACGTTTTTCATACTAATTGTTAGCATAATTTTTGATTTTTAAATCATCAAGAAAGGTCTTTAGCTGCGCAATTCGACAGCTGTTTTGAGTAATTAAAAATGCACTGTCCTGTTCTTGCTGTCACACTTTTCAAACAAAAGACATGTAGGACTTCATATTTATTGCTTTGATATTTTTAACAGCATTTTTGGCCAGTTTCGGGCAAAAACAAGCCAAATCAAGAACTGTTAATATTCTTTTTTTGCAAAGTACAAGATGGCCGCACATCCCCCTTAAAGGTAATATGACGCCATACATGACAAAGGGCATGCCCCAAAAGTTAAAAATCAACACATCAAGTATTATCATACATGTAGTTCACATAATTCAACAAATTTCATAGTTCACACATTGACTATGGAAGGTGAAGAAGTCAAGAACATTCACGCCAATCAGATGTGAACTGTGGCATACAACAGCCGTACCGAATGACAGTTCCTCACAGGGCTTCTGAAAAATAAAAGAAGAAAAAACAGCAGATACATTTTCAAGAGAGTGAGAAGGGTGGTTTATTTGTATCATTTGTTTATCAAAGAAAAATATTTAACATTTTCTTAACCAAAAAACCCTCTCAGCAACGGAAAGTTAAAGAAAGATAATGAGGTGTGAGCTTCAATTAGTACGCTCGATTGGGAGTTAATTCTATTAATTTAATGCGTAACAAAGGGGATTTGCAAAAAAATGCTTGCCAGCGGATTCAAAATGATTGTTTTTCAAATTGTAGTTTTGGTTTGCTAAGTACATTTTATAAATAGTAAATGATAAAACTATAACCAGGGTGATACACATCTTCGCTAGCCAAGGGTTTTGCGGTCCACTTTGCTCCCCATAAACCCTTGGCAGATTTCATTACGAAAACTCGGTGACAAGCTCCGTTTTATGATTGGCTGCAGCTGCGAGTAGCTGATCCAATCGCAGTGCTTGTAAATATAAACTTTAAAAGAAAACGTGTGATCTTTGGTAAAACATTCGGTGCTCTTAACAAGTTGAGACATAAGTGCCTCCCCAACGATGGTTTAACCAGATCGCTTTAAAAACTTCTATATTTTACTGGGATTGAACATAGTTCTATAAACTTGTCAAGGCTCGCGTGACAGCATGGGAAGTAAACATGGCGAATGTAGAAGTTGCATATCCCGTTAGTATATATACGTTCCTGCTTATGGTTATTGCTTTTAAGGGTTCATATGGGCTGTGTTTTATTTAATTTCTTTGGTCTGCAAAATTCGCAACAATGATACCTTGTTTTATGGCATGAAAGCTTTCATATAAATCGGTGACTTTTTCACTCCCGGTACATGTCCTTACAAAACACTATGAATAAAACATCCCGTGCTTTCCCTAGGTTATAACTTAATTCGTATTTAATAACATCGTTAATTATGTTCCGATATTCGGTAGTCAACATTTTTTTAAGTTGTATGAATGCCACGATGTGTATATAACCCGTGGTTTAATTCGATTAAAATGTAAATATGCAAGGGGCGCAACTCAAGTTGCTCGCTAGATAGCGCCACCACATCACCGAGTTTTCGTAATGATATCCGCCAAGGGTTTATGGGGAGCAAAAAGGACCGAAAACCCTTGGCTAGCGAAGATGGGTGATACACAGGCTTTGATTTGTTCCATTACTATGGAATTCTTAACATTCAGAATAATTGAATTTCTGTTACATGTAGTATTGATCTGTTGTTATGGATACTGCACTAAGCTAACTGTTTTAAAGTATAATAAACAAGTATGAGGAAGGAAATCTCAGTTTCAGAAGCTGTTCTTAATAAATCATTTTTGTTCCAGTGGAAAAAACTTAGTTTTTACTGTGGAATCATTAAATTTCGTGGGGGGGGGGGCAATTTTCGTGGATTGCTTAAATTTTACAGGTCCATGGGGAAGTAATTTCGTGTATTCTCTTAAACATACAAAGAAAATAAAACTTTATTACCCTAATTTACTTTATATGCATGTACAATTATTAAAATTAATTATATTTTCTCTTGTTAATTTTAAATGTTTATTGTATAAATTTCTAATTTGTGTATGATTGTTTTGATATATACATTTCAATTTACGTTTTAACCTGCAAAGGAATAGTTATTTGAAGAAAAACACTTATATGATACAAACAGACCAACAGACACTATCGGTTACTGTTTTGTTTCATTTAAACAGTAAAATGCTTTCTTTGATGATTCACGCGGGATATGAAGGCGGTGACATTGCAGAAACAAGAGGCCCATGGGTCACATCGCTCACCTGAGCAACAATAGTCATGAAAATCAAATTCATGGGGTCATAATACAAAATATCTGGACAATGTGGTATAAAACATGTAGATCCTATACAAAAAAATATGTTTCCCCCTGGATATTCTTTTATTTATAATCAAGTCCCTTTTCTTACGGGATAATATAAAAGTCAAATCACATTCAGCATTGCAGGTCTCAAAAAGACCCTTAACACAGAATATAAACCTACATCAAACTCTGAAACCCCTGTGAGGCCCAATAATCGTCCAGGGGCCAAAGTTTAAACAATTTCAAAGAATCGGTAATATGTAAAACGCTTGTATATAAGTAAAAGCATATATAATAACTTTTTGTGAATAATTAAAATGTTTTCCTCTGTACAACTGAATCCTCAATGTGGCCCCACACTACTCCTAAACATTGTTATTTGAACAAATTTGAATCTACACTATCTGAAGTTGCTTTCACTAAAGTTACATCTTTTCTAGGCAAATGCTTTTTTAGAAAAAGATTTAAAGATATTTTTCTATATATTCCTATGTAAAAATTTGTCTCCCCTACCCTTGTGACCCCATCCTACCCCCCCCTCCCACCCCCCTGGAATCATGATTTGAATAAACTTGAAATCTCACTTCCTGCCCAAATTGTTCTTGAGAAGAAGATTTTTAAAGATTTACTTTGTATATTCTTATGTAAAAATTCAACCCCCATTGTGGCTCCACCCTACCCTCGGGAGTCATGATTTTCACAACCTTGAATCTACACTACCTGATAATGCTTCCAAACAAGTTTCAGCTTTCCTGGCCAAATGGTTCTCGAGAAGAAGATTTTTAAAAATTAACTCTATATATATTATTATGTAAAAATTTGAACCCCCCCCCCCCCCAATTGTGGCCCCATCCTACCCCCGAGGGTCATGATTTTCACAACCTTGAATTTACGCCAGCTAAGGATGCTTCCACATAAGTTTCAACTTTCCTTGCCAAATGGTTCTTGAGAAGAAGATTCTTAAAGATTTACTCTTTATATTCATATGTAAAGAATCGACCCCCACTGTGGCCCCATCCTATCCCCGAGGGTCATAATTTTCACAACTTTGAATCTACACTCTCCGAGGACGCTTTCACACAAGTTTCAGCTTTCCTGGTTGATTGCTTTCTGAGGAGAAGATTTTTAAAGATTTACTCTATATATTCCTATGTAAAATGTCGACCCCCCCCCCCACCATGTGGCCCCATCCTACCCCCGAGGGTTATGATTTTCACAGCTTTGAATCTCCACTACCCGAGGATGCTTCCACAAAAGTTTTAGGTTTCCTGGCATAATGGTTCGTGAAAAAAAATATGAAAATTTCTCGAAAATTTTCAATTATTCCTAACTATCTCCTTTTGCAAAAGGGCGTGGTCCTTAATTTTCACAACTTTAAATTCCCTTAGCCTAAGAATGCTTTGTGCCAAAATTTGGTTAAAATTGGTTTGTGGTTCTTGAGAAGATGTTGAAAATGTGAAAAGTTTACAGACAGACAGACGGACAGACAGACGGACGGTGGTTTTACTGTGGACCAGGATCGTGAAACTGTACCGGTTGTCTCTCATGTCGAAGTTAGACCTTCCTCCATGTCTATGCAAACTCTCCAAGAAAGTTTAAAGATGGTAAAGCAATGGGTCGAGAGTGGACAGAAACCCGATTATGCTACAATTTAGGTTGAGGATGATGAGATACCAAGATCCGATAAGGGCGAAACAGATAGGGAAAACAATCATGGGGATGTTAGCTCAGAAAACACAGAGACCACCAGTCTGGTTGCAAGACTATATGAGATACTAGCCAGTTGTCTTAGGCAAAGACGTAATTTTAAGCGAGGGCGCATAACATTAAGGTAGGGGTATTGTAGCGAGGCACGCATTTTTGTTGAAAGAGTTACCTCCCTTAATTGTATTGATTAGATAATTAAATGCTAAATCAATTATCTCAAATCATTAGTATATGTTTGATTCTTCTTTACGATAATTACCATTGTACATAAATAATTAGATTTTGAGATTACAGAGGTTTCTGGAAATTACAGGAAGTATTATTTGTTTAAAATATGGCATGGATGAAACACTCAATAAATGTTAAGAGCGGTTTATCTATATAAAGCTCTTCCTCATCTATGTTAGCAAAGGATTGATAACGTGGCTACACCAAGTGTCTGTCTCTGTAAAATTGTCTCTGACTACCGTCTGTGGGTTATTTGTTAAACACTTTAGTAGCGGTTACGATCTCAAAGGAAATAGAGGCATTGGCATCCTCTATCACTAGATACAGCTAGGAAGGTTGAGCACATAGTGGGTTACCGATAAGAGAAACAGTGACAACTTCTCTATGGTATCGGGCTCTTGGAGGTTTTGGCATCCTCGGTAGGGAACTGTGGTATACGGGATGTTGGAACTTCTGCTGATTTACCAAGTAGTACATGTAGCGCAGAAACCTTTGTTCCGGAGAAGTAATCTGCTGAAGATTCACCAGGTAGAATAATGACCGGGGGCATTTTTCGACATAGAATTATGACCCTACAAAGAGTTTCCCTTTTTCCTAAAGAATAAGTGTCATTTTGTTTTATGAAAATGAGCACACTCTACGTGAAGAAATGTTACCACTGTAGAATAATGACAACCTTATAAAAATATTAATTTTGACATCAGCATGGAAACGTCCGTGATTTTTCATAGGTTGCTAAAGGTTTCGACCAATCGATGAAAGGGGTGACTATATTGTCGTGTCGTAATACAGAGCTGAGAATAACAATGAATTTCCGTAGGAAATAAAGGGAACCATACTTGGTTGATATAAATATCACTTCATAGTTATACGCAATCGACAAGTCACGACAATAATATGTCTGGTACATGTATACTTAGGTGCCTTGACAATAATTACCTGGATATCACAAAGAAAAGAACAATGGCGCAAATATGTTTGCAGTCAATAATGAATTAAGGCATGTATCATGGAGACTGAGGAAGGCATGGTTCTTTTAGACAGGTGAGTATCTTTTTTTGTCGAATATGATTGACTTTTTGAGGAACGCGAGGTTTGCTGATCAACAAAATCATGAACTCAAATGCTAAAAGGTAAACAGAGAAACATGATAAGTTATTAATACCGTATGCCCAGTAATTTTTGCAATGATCTGATATTTTTTTTTCGCGATTTCTTTCATATCGCAAATTCGGACATAACCCAGTTATTCAGCCAATCAAATGTCCCCCAATTCTCGCTAAAAATGCAGAGTTCGTGGTGAAGATTTTTTCTTTTTTTTCGAATACTGAAGAATTTTTGATTGGTGGAAACTTTAAAAAGTGGCGTTTCGGACATTCTTCGTTGCGTGACTTTATGTATACCCTCCCCCCCCCTTAAGGGGCGTGGTCACTATTTTGTTCAAAAATGATTTTTCCGACTTTAATGTTCACAGTGCTCCAGTAAGTCATTTTAATAGGCAACCAAAATTTGATTGTCATTCGTTGAGTTATAAGCGAGTTACAGAGCTTACAATTCTTTGCCATGTAAACAAAGCTTTTGTTTACATGTAGAATGTTGAAGTGAAAATTCCAATTTTAGACCAAAAACGAATGTGCTAAACGGTAGGAACTGCTTAAAATGAATAACAATAGATCACAGTTTATTGACCAAGGGTCTAATAGATCGCAGTCTATTGACTGGCAGTTCAATAGACCACTTTCAATCCTGAATACATACATAATAAATAGACGAAAAAATCTTATCTGTAATAAAACAACAAAATCCCTTTGATTAGAAAATAAAATAAATTATCGTCATTCGATTAAATACAGTACAAATTGAAGTATGTTTGCCAACAACAGTCTGCAATCCGTAGTCCTTGTAGGCATGTCCGGAATTATCATCAGTCTGCGGTGTTCAGGAGCGGGCACTGACCACTATCGTAGTAATTACGCAGTAGTTTATCTCTGAGAGAGGTTGCATCGGTGTTTTTGTAACCTGCATTTTTGCTCATGTTGCATAGGCGTCGGAACCGGGGTTGGAGAGGGGGGAGGGGTAGGGGAGGCTTAGCCCACCCCCCTTTTTTGTGCAAAGTTACACATAGCCATAACCAAAGACCTTTTTTCATTTTTTATTTTGCCTTTTTGATAAGTCTAGCCCCCCCCCCCTTCATTTCAATTTGCTTCCGACGCCTCTGTGTTGGTCCTTGTAGATTTAAACAGAGACCGTGAGTATCTTTGCAAAGTAAAAGATTGCTCGGCAGCTCTTTGAACAGATTTTCGAAAAGAACTCAACATGTATTAAATATAACGCTGTTAATGCCAATATATTCTTTGGAAAAGACCCAGATCTCCGTGGTGGCCGTCTCGAGTGAACAGACGACATTGCTATAGATCTGTCCCAGTATATTCCAACAAGGCGATTTTTCTGTGGTCGGTATGCTCTGTTCCGACTTTGTTTAGACCTGTCCCCCAAAAATCATCATAAACACTCTCAGCTAATTGCAAAGAGCGTTGATTTTTTTGTATCATTCAAACATTCCACCTTTCGTTTTCAATATATTTGTACATTGAAAACCTTTCATTTTTCTGTCATTTTCAGAATTGGAAAAATCTCTGACAAATTGTAATAAAGAACTAGGCTCGCAGGACGAATATCAAAACAAATTAAGAGCGTTTGATAGCTGTGGAAATTTTTAGACTGTATCAACCTCCTCATAAGGACGAAGGAAACTAGCCGACGAAAAATATATTGAAATTAAATGACAAGCAATATGAATTGGAATTTAACCAACACTTCCTTGTTCAACGAATCATTCGAGAAAGACAATGTTCAAATGGATATTCCTGTGCTTGTGTCTGTTTCGGTGATTGGCTTTCTGTCTTTAACATTAAACGGAGGAGTGTTTATCTTTGTCATCAAAACAGCTGAAATACGAAGTAATCCCTATCACTTCTTGGTGATGATGCTATCAGTCAGTGACTTCTTCGTTGGACTGTCGAATGTATTCATTTTCCCCCGCATTCTCAACCTATCTAGTATGCATACAAGTAGAGTACTGGTAGTAGCACAAACTTTTATGATGACAAACGGTCTTTATCTCTCTCTATTACAAATCTTCCTCATCAGTTTACAAAGATTTACCGTTGTTTGTACTCAACAGTGGAACAGATACGTTTTTTGTGGAAACCGGAAATACGTTGTTTGCATCATAAGCTGGTTATTGGTGGTGACGTCAAACGTTTCCCTTGTGTCACCTCCAGATAGAGACTACAATCGCTCCAAGGACAGATTTGTTTCGTTTGTCTACAGTGGTCGATTTGTGGCTTTTTCTTTCTATAACAGGTTACTAACACTATCGCTTCTAGTTTCAACGCTTTCACTGTACTTTATCACCACTCGATATGTTATTAAAAACTATAATCAAGTGGGACCTGGTCAAGGGGCACCGACACAAACGAGAGTTGTCACAATCACCGTCCGTGAAGCAAACTGTCAGCAAAACCTTCCACCTTCTGAAGAGGTCATTCCTCAGATATCTAGGATTACATATACTTCTAATCTTCATGATTTCAGACACAAAAAGGTGAAAGACACCCTGTTGCTTGTTGGACTGTTGATAACTGTTCTCTTCGTCTTGACAGGGCCCCTCATGATTGCGGTATGGATTGACGATTCTTCTCAATTTTTGCGTATATCGTTCTGTGTATGCACCATTAACTCACTGGCTAATCCGTTCATATATCTTTGGAAGCTGACTAATGTGAGAAACTTTGTTAAATCAGCTTTCGTGTGCACAAACTCGTAAAGTTTTGCAAATACTGTTTGTTCGACATAAATGTGACTACACCGATCATAAATATATATATATATATATATATATATATATATATATATATATATATATATATATATATATATATGAAAAGCAATAAATCCCACTCTCATCCTTATGAAGTGTTGCTTTAAATTCTTTATAATTAGGTCTTTCCACCTCTCAGTTTTCTTTATGTTTGTTATTCTTGTTCATATTTTTTTCTATTTACCTCGGGGTCACTTTTAAGGTCCTTCCACCTTTAAGGTGAAATACCTTTTGATTTTCTTCTGGGTTTTTTTTCTTCTCTTTTTTTCCAAGGACAGATTTTCTATTTCAAGAAATATTGAAGCATTTTATTCTTTATGTAATAAACCAAAGCTATGGCACCAAATGACCCTTTGCCTGATGAATTATGGATACTGTTCACACAAAAGATATCTCGGTTTGCTGTCACATTGACAGCTTTTATCTATCTATTTTTCTGAATTTGTTAGATTTAAACGACTTGCTAAGATTTGGTAATTTCTAACCCTTATATCATACGTATAATACCACGAGAGTTATATTACAGAAATAAGCGCACTCGTCACATCGGCAACGATTTTTATATACATGAACCTCTTCCTGTTTGGTCCAGTTTCAATCATATCTCTATAATTTAAAAAAAAATATACCGGTATTTTCGATAGAAAAAGTGTCGTTCATTTAAAGCTTTTTGCAACAGTTTATCTGAAAATTATGGGGTTTTTTTTCTACCATTCCGGCGCTTACAATTTTTTTTATTATACAAGTTTTTATCACATTAGTTAAAGCACGAAGTTTTTTTTATAAAAATTGAAAGGTTTTGAAGAAATAGTAAGGGTATACTAGTATGTTTATGATTCGTAAGTATGTTTTTTCTTAGGAAATTGGATTTCTGAAATGAAGGAACGGAGTGGGTTAGATGAATTTGATCGTTTATGAACCGGTAGAGTTTTTAGATTAATCAAAAATATTTTTAAATATACTGTATTGACGATTATTTTATAAAATTTAGTATCTGCTTTATGGTAAACAGTACATGTTCACAAGTGGCTGTAAAGCTGTATTATATATAATAGCTCTCCGTAAATTTTCTATCAACCAACTTAAATAAATGAGTCTGTATTGAACCGACATTCAGGACGCCATACTCATATCCCGTGATACCGGTACATGTAATTGCTTGAATTTAAAAAAAATTGCCAATTTTCACCTGCATGATAGGCTTTTATCCCTATTTATTGCCGACAATGCCAAATGAGACATTTTTATCCCCTCGCGCAACTTGTTGCGAGGGGGATATAGCATCGCTGCTGTGCGTGTGTGTGTATGTGTATATGTGTGTGTCCATTTCATCCTTTTTAGAAAAATTTAAAGAAAACCCTCGCATGCATGTGTATCAAACTTCGTACACTTCATAAGCATGTTAAGGTGGCTCTATACACCAATTTTTGATGACGCAGTACGCAAAAAAGTAAATCTGGAAGAATGCAATTCCGGTACTGGCTGATTTAAACTGAGGCGAATTGTGTGGGGACCGCTCTTTTGAAAAATTTGTTAAATGAATAGATTGAATTTCATAATTGGAAAGTTCATTTCTTACAAGTAATGTGGTATGTGACACCTTCACTTTGTGTCGTATTATTTATCGAAATAAACAATAAAATCAAGTATAATTTCTTAAATACTTATAGTTTCTCTCCCATCATCGACGTAGCGCAGTGGGGTAGTGGGTTCACTACATACCTGAAGGTCATGAGTTCGAATCCCATTGAGGACGGTAAAATTTTTAATTTTCAAAAATTTTCTAAAACGTATTTTTGGGTTGAATTCTGTTTAAGAAAATTCTAAACCGGTGAAAGTATTTCAATTATAATAAACTTTAATCCACATTAATGTCGACAAATATTCCTTACCACCTAAAGGGGGTCGGAGGGTGGCTTTGAATTTCTCTCAGGTTGGAATACATAAATCCTATAAGTTAATTTTCCCCTTTATTTATTTGATTCAGTTTTGCATTAAAGCGAATATATTCACTTATATAGGCCAATAATGAAATATCTATGTATTTATCATTCCAACATGATATTTAGGAAATTTTCTTCAACTCAGAAATGAAAAGTCCCCAAGGTGTTTGGGCCTTGGGACTTAGGAACAATAACTCTTACCTGAGGAACTTTCATTCCAAATAAAATATTTTTTGTGTTTATTTGCAATGATTTTCATTCAATTTTTTATGTCACATTTATTAAAATACATTTCCTTATAACATCAAGCAGCTTTTTCAGATGATTTGTGAACGGAGTAAGAAAATATGAACAATTATGTTTTGGGAAATACTAAAAAAAATTGCAATAATAACATTTTTGAATGTTAAGAAGTGTTATATTTTTTTAAGATGTCTGAAGGAAATATTTATCATATGACAAAAAAAATTCTCTCAATTTGTTAGTAGTTAAAGCTGCTTGGTCCGATTTTATATCAAATTTTATGCACGCTTTTAAACGATGGCTATGCTTAGTATATGTATAATAATAGACATTGCAGTAGTTTTACCCATAAATTATGCCAAATTTCAATGAAGAAAAATACGTACAAAATTTGCTAACAAAACAAAACGACATTAAAAGGTACCGCGTTATTTCGCCTCATGTTAAATTTCACCCCTGACGACGAGACGGGTATGGTTGCATTACGAATTTGACATCGCTTTAAATAAAGATCGAAATGATCAGACAAATTACAAATAAACATGCGTACGTTTTGTTAGCCAATATTTCTAAAGTCTGCTTTCTTTACAATCGATGCATAGCATGCGGGTTGAATAACCCCAATCATTCGGGGGACGAAACCATGCGGTTTCCTTTTCTAAACATTCCCGTGATGCATTTTGGTTTGTTTTTTCGTTTGCCCAAAGAGAAATTATTTTTATTAACTTTGAATATTTCTAACTTTGAAAGGAGACTAATTCTGTTGGTGTAAATAGGAGAAAGTCCATAACTTTCCAAGATAAATGATTTGTATATTTAAAAAAATTTGATACTGTAATTACCAAAAAATCGGACCAAGCAGCTTTAACTTTTTAAAAATTATTTTACAAAAACACGAAAAAACGTTAAAAAATTCTTTAAAAATACTTATCGTATCCCTATCATCATTTTAATATTTGATAAGTATATTTTTTATGGTCTTCTATTGAATATTGGAATAAACTGTGGGTGTATAGAGCCACCTTAAAGGACAATCCCTATTTATTTTCAAGGAATTCCATTATATATTTTATTAAGATATCGTTAAAATTACAACACTAAGAAATTTATGTACGACTTCCGGTTCGTAGAATCAACAACTTGTTTAATCGAAACAAGCAGCCGTCTGAGCTGAATTTCGGGCTATATTTAACGAATAACAGGTTCATAATTCAGAAGAGACTTTGACAAATATCGGCAACATGATTAACCGGGAAATCAATTAATGTTAATCGCTGAAGATATTTTACTTTTTTTAAAATATTTGGGTTAAAATTACGACATGTTAACTCGAATTTTCTCATAGAGCAGACTATATAAATCCCCAGATCTTGTAAATGCACCCATCCCCCATGGATACACACAGAGCGTGCATGGGGATAGGAATAAACAAAATATTTTAATTCAAATGGTTTTAAACAAGTTAAATATTTTGTCTCTTCAATTACATGTTTATTTCTGAATAATGCATTTCCCCGCACAATATTTTGTTGGGTGCGAGGAGATGCTCCGCTTTGCGGTGCCCTTGTTAGAAATATTTTTTGATTTTAATTTCATGGCAGTAAATCTTATCTTTTGAAATTTTATTTATTTTTCTTAAGGGGGGAGGTCACTTCTTATGTCTCTTATTGATCAAAATCTCAAAACCATTGTCTTAAATATTGTTTGTTTTTCTTATTGACAACTTTACAACTCAGTAATTTAATTGACCAACCGGCCGACGCCGTGTAATTTTTCGCCCGGGGGGGGGGGGGGGGGGGGTCTTGGTCTTGTCCCAACTTTGAGGTAGCGATAAGGATGCTTTTGTAAATATTTCCTTTATTCAGTCGAGCTTATACTTTAACAATTTGTTGGATGTACTCTAAGAAATATTTACACGAATATTCAAACAAAGTCATTATATTTTTTTTCAAGTTCTAAGAAGATTTCTGAAGCCAAGCAATTCTTCACTCGCATCTTTTATACATTATCTTGATACATATATATATATACACCAAGCTCATAATTTATTTTTCCAAAAAAAATCATACTTACGAGTTGTTATCCAGAGATAATATGATTATAGGCATACCTAATATATTTTTTTAAATTTATTCCGTCCCCATTCAGACGATTACGACATGCCTTTACCTGCAGCTAGCCTTTTCTATCGGTGATGTCACTGTTTCCATATATGGTCATGTCAAAAATCGACAGGTATAATAAATAATTTTTTGTATACCTTATTAATTTATTAGAAAATATTAAATGGAAAGACCTATCATTGTTCGAGAACAATTAGTCTACTAGTTATAACAAACACTTTTCTGTTGGCATTTTTGCACCTGCTTTCGATGCAGAATCGTAAAAATCAATATACATAATATGATACGATGAATATCTAAAGAGTCTATAAACATGTTTGTCTTTTATATGCCTCACCTGGCAGGTAAGATATAAAATATGAAATACTAATATCCAAAACAAAATTAATATCTTGCATAGGAGAAATAGTAATCCTTCACGATATTAGACAACCTTGCATGTTTTCTTTCTAAAATGTCATTCAAAATTAAATTAACAATAAAATAAAGGTATTTCTTTAAGAGAGATCGGGGCGTTGCAGTGTAAAATAATCTATCAGGAAATGTTTTTAAGGTCACCTGAGTAAACTCAGTGATCTATTGCTATCTGTTGTCGTCCGTCGTCGTGCGTCGTCCGTCGTGTGTTAACACTTTTACATTTTTAACCTCTTCTTAAAAACTACTAAATGTTACCATTTTTGGTGTGAAGCATTTCTATGATAAGAGGAATCTATGTTAAAAAATAAATGCATGGTTAAATTGTCCATGAAGCCCTCTGCCAAAACTGTGAAATCCATGGCCCCTGGGTCAGGGGTTTAAGCTCTAGGGTGGGACCAATATGGCCATATAGCAAAAATGTACCAATTCTTAGAAAATCATCTTCTTTACTCCCACACATGTCACCTGAAAACTGAACGCATGGTTATGATGTCCACTAACTCCTCTACCAATTTTGTGAAATTCATGGCCCCTTGGTCAGGGGTTCAGGACCTACGGGGGAACAATATGGTCATATAGTATAAATACATATAATGTTTAAAAATCTTCCTCTCTACTCTCATACATATGTAAGACAAACTGAATTCATATTTATGTTTACGAGGAAGTCTTCTACTACAAGTTTGAATTTCATGTCCCCCGAGGAAGAAGTTCTGACTCTAAGCAGGGGCCAAAATATTTATATAGTGTTTATGCATTTAATTTTTTAAAAATCGTCTTCTTTACTTCAGCTGATACTGAATAAAAACTGACTGCATATATAAAGAAAGAAAATAAAGCAGTCTATCAAAATTTTAAATTGAATGTCTCCCAGTGTAGGGATTTGAATCTAGGGCCGGGCCGAAACACTCATCTAGTGTATAGGGTAGGGTTCTTAATGCAAGGTGTGGCCAAAATGGTTATTTAGTGTTAATATACATAATGTTTAAAAACGTCTATTGACACATAATGAAAACTGACTGCATATTTAGAAAAATAACATTCAGCTGTCATCATTAGTGATATTTCATGTCACCTAAAGGCAATGGTTATAGCTCGGAGGGGGGTATATATTTGTCTTTTTATTTTATTCTGCTCAGGAATTTCAATGAAAGAATTTTAATGAGTAAATTCACAAAGCACAAAAGAGTAAAAATGGAACTGTCTATCAAAGTTAAGAGATTGTGAAAGCATTTGGAAAGAGTTCAAGGGGAGGGAGGGGGTAACAATTAATGGAGTTATCTTCCCTTGCTTCTTCTTAATGGAGTTATCTTCCTTTGCTGTTCCTTATCTAGTAATTAATTATTGAATATAATGTGATTATAAAAAAGTTGTATGAACAAAAGAGTAATGCAAGTATTTTTATCATTTGAAACAAATACCTATTTTTCTAGATAAACAAATACTATTAGACTTGTTAATAGTAAAGTAATAATTGGCTAACTAAAATCGCCGATCATGTAAAATGATTTTGGTATATAAATGCCAGATGGTGATTAATCTTCAATGAAGGTTGAATATGCAAAAGCTGGAACAGGAGAAGTGAGTAACCCATGATGGCTTTTAAAGTTATTTATTTGGTTTTTTTTTTTTTTTTTTTTTTTGTCTAAATGCCCACAGGGAGAGTTTCTGTCCGTCTCTTGGGATGGGGGATGGGAAGTTGTTTTAGATAGAACATGTATACTAGCCACATTGTTTTAGATTTAAATTTAATTTTGATTTAATTTAGATTATTTTCTATAAGTGTCTTGCAACTTTTCAATATCAGGTCATGCACTCTTATATGATCTTAAGTTTTTTTTGCTAAAAGTATAGGTTTCATAGTACTTTATGAAAGAATTCAGGCAGGGAGGTGGTCGTCATTAAAAATTTATAATTTTTCTACTCCAGAATGAACTTAATGAAATACATATTTGAGACTCCTCCATAAGTTTGTGTATGGGTTAAATGCTACTCGGGTGACCGTTAAGGCCTATTGACCTCTTGTTTTTCTTTCTTTATTTCTTTTTTTGTTTTTGTTTTTATTTATGTTTTTTTGCTTATATTGTACATGAACATTAATTACGATGTTCTATACAACTTATTTTTGCGGCCACTTTCTTGCCTTGCAGAGAAGATATTTTAATATGAGTTGCCCTCTTTTCTTGCATTATGATATTTTTTGGACAATTTCAATTTTCAATTAAATTTGTATTGAAAAAACTATTCCCGTGTCTGAATTAAGTCAATTTATGGTATAATTCTGATTTCAATCATCTTCATTAAGCTGCTTTGTCTTATTCTAATTATTTATATAGTCTGTTTTGTTCTGTTTTCATTGTTAATAATATTTGTGTAAACATGTTACGTTGCATTTTATCATATTTTATCATATTTTGTACAAGTTTTCAGAATTATTCATAAAGAAAAGGTGTTTAGTACTATTTATAATTAGATAACATAGTCTTCTAAATGTAAAAGAAAATTGTCCTTGAAAATTCTTTTCAAAGACTAAATCATTGTCTATGATGTAATTTGTATATAATACATGAATTTTAACAATATAAGTGTTATTTTTTGGTTTTGTAAGACAACTTTCTTTTATAAAGTCTGACATGGTTACACTTAAAATTACAATGGTCCACAGGTGCAGTAATAACAATTTTAAGGAAATTGACATTCAGTTTGACTAAAGCCAGATCTCTGTCTACGATATCGTCAAAACAGGAGCGCAGATGGAAGTTCTTCCTTACACTCTTTATTGACTGACGTTGTTTATGGTAGGTAGCGGGTTTACTGCTTGTGATAAAACCTTCCCTGAAATTTTGTCCGCGTGATTGATAGGTTTCAGAGTTTTATCTCTAAAATTTATTTGAGATTCGTCTGCGTGGTAATGATGTTTTTGTGATTCAAACACAGTTTCGCTGATAAAATCATCCAACGCCATTTCAATGAAATATATAGTAAAATGAATATCTTAGTCGAAAACTGCATTTCAAAACTATGCTCCAAACTTTTAAACGATCAAGACGAACTTAATTTTACTGAACACAAAAAGAGAAGAGATAATTTTGAATTAATTCATAAAAATAATCAATATGTGTTCTCGGCCAATTTTTCACAAAACAACTTTAAAGATTTAAAAGATTTTACAAAAATCTATATTTTCATCACGACGTTAACCCAACGTCATCAATTTCTTACTTCCGAGAACCAAAAATGAAAATGCGCTGGTTGACAAGACTAGCTGATTTATACATATTAGAACATGCAAATCTAGTTAACATTATTATGAATGTTTCCAAATGCATAAATGAAATTATTGTAAGGTTGTGAAGAGAAGAAACATGGCTCCTTTTCTTTTCATGAAACTCAATCAGTCAATCATTCAATGCAAAATAATGACCATACAACTATTGACATATTAATAAGTTTGTACTCGTAATTATACGATAACTAGCTAAGCCAAAATAATTTTAATAGTTGATCGGTATTTGAAAATACATAATTTAAAATTGTAAAACGAGCGAAGTTAATGCATACGGTTCAATTTTTTTACAATATACTTGTCTAAACATGATTTTAGATGAAAGAGTTCCAACGCACAGTCATACCCTATATATTTATTTACTTTTCGCGCCGGAATATACGGGAAAAGATTCATCAAATCAATTATGACGTTATAATGGTAGCTTGTTTACTGCCGTTTTTGGAGAGACTGTAGGCAATCTAGATACATGTATAGTTCATTTTAGTCAAAAATGGACAAAACTCCGAGATTTGTTACTTTTATCCTTCATATTTCATAGGAAATGGTTGTTTAAAACATTATTTTTCATTGTGTTTACCAAAACTTTAAGCCTCGGTACACCCTATGAAACAAAGATATTGTTATGAAGCATCATTAATAGAATTTATAAAAATAGAATTAAGCAGTTATAAGAATTACATTACTTTAAAATGTAAAATCAGGCGTTCTGTACACAGATAGCACTCAGATTTTTAATCTGAATAATTTTTTTGGCCCATCTTAAATCTGCGTTTTGAAGAAAAAAATGACGAACACTGCAATGAAAAGAAATATACAGGCACACATATACAGACACACATATTTAATGTACATAAGAACGTTAGCTAAAAGAAACAGCCAAATTATCTCCTATGGGAATTTGAGTCTGACATCATCATGATTATTTCTTGCTTTCCGTGATTTTTCTTTTAACGGGATGTGTATTTTTCAGTTCTGTCGGCTTCCACTGAGCTATGAATTAACTATAAACTTCTGTATGAAATAGAGGGAATCATACTCGGTTGATGTAAATATAAAGTGATGAAGACGCTCTGCACTCTCTCTGAACAACACACATATCGATATGAGGGCAAAATAAAGCAGCACACCATGTGTCCGTGTAAGGAAATACAGATAACTTGGAAATTCTTTAAAAAAAAAAATACCCTTTTATTTGTTATTGTTTGCAGTGTCCTTTCCTTCTTATTTAAAGCGCTAAGCATAGCTCAGCGCTTTATTGTTGTTAGACTTCTTCTTCCGGTGCATCGAATAACTGCCCACGATGAGCAGAAATATACATCATTTAAACTAGTTGGGGAACCAGTTTCAGGTGTTTACGCACATAACTTCACGGGCTATTGTAAATATAATGTGCAGGGCTTACGTACATCATTGCAGGGGCTGCTACGCAGTGATTAGTCAGCCTGCGGGCGAATTAATTAAGTTGTGATGGGGAAAGAATTACTAGACAGTCCGTGTTAGAGAAATTCGAAGAAGTTATGAAACTGGTCAGTTTTTTAAGGTCAAACTGCTCATCGTCGCATTGTATACGTTACACTGCTACACACTTGTCTCCCCACAAACAGTTATAAATATATAGGTACATCTGCATATTATTATTGAAACTATTTATATCTTGTATTTTTACAGATTTTGTATGCTCTTTTAACCTAAAATTTATATTCCACTGGCTGACTTTCTTAGTTTTTTAAGAAGCTAACCTTGTGAGGAAATATAGTGCCTAAACAGAAGCTGAAAGGTAGAAAAATCAAAACGACTTGTAAATAGCCTCATGTAGTTCATGATGTTCGCTGCTCTCCTCACAGCACATACATGTATATTATGAACTGGCTAAACACTTCAAGTTTGCATAGTAGATCTCATCAGTGTGGACGTGTATTTTACGTCGCTTTCATTTGTTACTTAGACGAAACAACTTCCCAGCTAAATTTAGTACATATGCACAAGACGATTCAGAAAACATCAATTATAATGGTCAATGTAATACATTTGTAATGAAAATGCACGTATAACAACAATATAAAAGTGCCAACATTATACAAACAAACGTACTTAACACGTCGCATACAAGGTCCAGATGTGAAATAAAGTACGTGTAACAAAATCAAAGGCTTTTATTATAATATATCATGATTCCGGCAAGTGTCCATTTACAACTCGTGTTCAGCTTTGATTTAAAATAACTTTAGTGTATATGATTAATCATAATATACATGTATATTTAAAGGAAACGTAATTTTGACCAAATTTTCTTAATCAAAATTAAATTAAATAAGGATAAATTTGGATGAGTACAGAGCCATTCTGACCCTTCTGGCATTGAATACTTTCAATTGACATTAATTAACATCTATACTTCTATATTAAAATAATTGACTCGAATTTTTGGGCTTTAATACCGATAAATCAGAAGAATACTGTCTTTTGTTTTATATATTTCAAACATCATTGGTACTTGAAGATTACCAATTTGTTTTTATTTTTTCTCAATCAAGCTTCGCTAATTAAAAATCAACGAAAATTCCTGAAAAAATTTCGGAAATCATCTGGATTTTTTTGGATTTTACAATCCTGCGCATGTGCATTACATTCAAGCTAAATCACGGGAGGCTCTTTAGTTTACGTTTCCACAATATCACATTTGCATGGATAAACTCGGAAACGATAATAAAAATACATGTAAATTTTCATTAAATATTTGATATATTTTCTGTTCATCAAAGAAAATACGGGAGATAACTCTAACACATTGCATTTACTAAGAAAAATCCCGAGTTCCCGTGTTCCGCATGTCAACATGGTGTGTAAATTGGAAGCGAGTAAAAAAAAGTTGGTGAAAAAATTGTTGAATTCTTCAATGATATGAATTACATTTTTAGATGATAGGTATTTACAGCATAAAATTGGTTTGTTATGAATAATTTTACTGTTATTTTCAATGCAACTTCATTGATTTTTTCCATAATCGTTTCGGAGCGATTCTGCAATCTTCTGCTTTATTACGGGTGTTTGGAGGGATATTAAAAGTGGTGAAGGCCTGTCCCGAGACAATTAGATTATTCTAACTATGCAGAGTGTAGTAAAATTAATAGCATTATTGTAGGCTCATAGCTTTGTTATGAAAATGTCAACAATACGATGTGTTGATGTAATATCTACAGTTAAACTTCGGTATCTCGAACTTGGCAGGACTGAGTAAAAACTTCGAGATATCCGAGGGTTCGAGATATCGAAGTTGATGAAAGTTGGTCTTTAATGTTTCTAGACACGCAAATGCACATATTTTTTTCTATACGTGTATACACACATGTATATAGTCATTTATGTTATCGTAATTCATAGTGTATAATAAAACACTCAGAGATTTAATGTGTTTTATTTCGTTTGTATAAACCTAAAATGTTCTTCAATTATCTTGAAAAGCAATACTTTATAAAAGAAGACTTCCGATCATCTTTGTTTGTCAGCAATTCTTGCAACTGGATAATTATACATTACTCTAGGTAAATTGATAAACCAATTACGGTAAAAAGAACAAAAACGGAAAACGAAAATCAACATAACTTATGCCTTCTCGACTTCTGTTATAGCCTTGAATTTTGTTTTAATGGTAAGCACCATTGCTAGATCATCTAACTGTCTCCCGGGATTAAGACCGGGTCCTTCGTTAGATTGTTTATCAGAGATGATGGGTACCGAGAATTGAGTCTCTAGTGTAAATTCAACTCAAGAAGTATTTGATAAATTTCTTGATTTCTTTTTCACTTTTATGTCTTTACAAAATAATCAGTCCAAGTTATATTTAATTATCGTGTCCTCCGATGTCACTATGTAAGCATCGTCGATAACCTGGCTTGCATAATTATGAAGAAAGGGTTTCAACAGCTTGGGACTGTTAAGGCGTGAAAATCACAGGTGACCTCGCAGTAATAGCACGTGCTATACTAACGGATCTGTTCAATAGACCGGAAAATCGGCGTAAAAGAGAGACAGTGCACTGAAGGTGTGAAATTACCGAGGCGGTTTATTGACTTGACTTCGAGATAACGCATATCTTTTAGTGACGGGGGCCGTAAGTTGACTTCGAGATAAGCGGGGTTTTTTATAATCATTTATAAAGTAAAACTGGTCGGGACCACAGACATACCTCGAGATATCCGTGGTATTCGAGATATCGGTGTTCGAGATACCGAAGTTTAACTGTATATCGTAAATGTCCGATATCATATGCAATGTCAACCCGTGCACTAAGCTTCCACAAAGTAAACTTCCTTTAGAACCAAGCTAGGTTAGCGCTTTTTCAGTACTTTTAGTTTTTATAAACATTATACTACAATCTTCATGCATTTAGATGTCCTTGTAACCTGAATGCCTTGATTAAAAAAGATATATACCCCCGTGGCATTTGTGGAGCGACTGAAACTAATATCGTGATATTTTAATGAATACACGAAAGCTTTGACCATTATACTACAATCTTCATGCATTTAGATGTCCTTGTAACTTGAATGCCTTGATTAAAAAACAGCTGACCGTAATATTCCCAGCATGGATATATACCCCCGTGGCATTTGTGGAGCGACTGAAACTAATATCGTGATCCTTTTAATGAATACATGAAAGCTTTGACCACCTATGATATTCTACATCTACATTTCTAAAACTAACATATTCGTTAAATTTCCCGCAACTTATGTGTTCTTATATGAAGCAAGCATCGCAGAAAGTCATAGACTTCCTCTCAAACCAAATTAAGGAAAAAGAAAACGAAGCAAACAGAATTAGAACGGAAACAATTTAGAAAATAGGATTTGCCACCCAGGAAAGCTCCTCTATTAGAAAACAGCTGGATAAGGATGTACTGCAGCTGCATGAGGAAAATACAAAGGAACTTCAGGAATTCCGTAAACATCTCAACTCCATGCAGCAAAATTCACCATCTACTTCAAAATCTGCACCATTATCCAGAACCCCAGGAAAACCCCCGCATTTTCCCCGGAAGGACCGGAATCACCAAAACCGAAGGACCACAGGTTCAGCATATCGTCCTCAAGAAAACAAAAGTTACTTCAAGAGGCGATCCTACCCCCATTAACAATCATCACAAGTAAAATTCAGATCAAACTTTTAGCAGTGAGGTCTACAATATGTTTCGGCGGATTCTGTTTCATTTATAATATGGATTTTATATACTATACGAGTCATATCATAATATTTGAACAGGCTATTGTTCAAGTTGTACATGTACAATACAACTATTCGGACGTTTATGACCCATTGACTTTTACACCTTGTTGCTTTTTACTCACACATTTGACCAGCGACTTGGTCACTCATTGGTTGATTTTAGTAGCTTCAACTTGATTGAAAGGAGGCGTGGCTCCTCGCCGGAGCACGCTTTTCTGACATTGCTTCAAGTGAGATCGGTGCGACTAAGCACCACTCTATGCCAGTTGTTTGTTTGCTTTGCATTCTCGAATACCGTATGCATTTAGCCCTCTATGAATACGCTCAAACGTATTATAGACGTGGCGCTGTTGATTTTCAATTGGCATTAATTAACCTATTAGTGTTGATTACTTACATGCCACATACCCTCTATAAATACGCTCAGACGTAACTATTATAGGCGTGGTAACATTACTTAATCAATAGGTACCTATTAGCCTGCTTACCTCTATTATTACGCTCAGACGTTTAATAAACGTGGTACTTTATTTATAATTATCGACAAATTAATGTTATCATCTAAGGTAATTAACTCAATCCTAAACCGTTACTCCCGCTCCTTACGATGACACGACGCTTTAAACGACAGGATAAACAAAAGAAAAGTGTGTTAATAGCATCTAATGCTTGTGCTCCTAAACAACGCATCCACAAAGCAAGCGTAATAACTGCAAACAAGAGGCCCATGGGCCACATCGCTCACCTGAGGAACAATGGGTATGATAAAATCAGCTTAATGAAGTCATAATACAAACAATCTGGACAATGTACAATAATATATGTAGATCCTGTAAAAATAAAATCCATTTTTCCCCCTGGATATTATTATGTTTATAATCATTAGTCCCTTTTCTAACAGGAGGATTTTATAGTCATATCACATGTTGAGTATTGCAGTCCTCAAAAAGATCCTTTACAATTGATTATATATGGGATATTAAGCTACATCAAACTCTGAACCTTCTTGTGAGGCCGAAGAATTGTCCTGGAGCCAAAGTCTTAAAAATTATAAAGAATCGTCTGGCTGATTAGTTTCTGAGAAAAAGATTTTCAGAGATTTACTCTATATATTCCTATGTAAAACTTCGACCCCCCCCCCCCATTGTGGCCCCACCCTACCCCTGGGGGTCATGATTTTCACAACTTTGAATCTACACTACCTGAGGATGCTTCCACACAAGTTTCAGCTTTCCTGGCTGATTAGTTTCTGAGAAGAAGATTTTTAAAGATTTACTATATATATATATTCCTATGTATAACTTTAACACGCCCCAATGTGGCCTCACGCTACCCCAAGGGATCATGAATTTCACAACTTTGAATCTACACTACCTGAGGATACTTCAACACAAGTTTCAGCTTTCCTGGCTGATTAATTTCTGAAAAAAAGATTTTTAAATATTTACTCTATATATTCCTATGTAAAACTTCGACCCCCCATTGTGCCCCACCCTACCCCCAGGGATCATGAATTTCACAACTTTGAATCTACACTGCCTGAGGATGCTTCCGCACGAGTTTCAGCTTTCCTGGCTGATTAGTTTCTGAGAAGAAGATTTTCAAAGATTTACTCTATATATTCCTATGTAAAACTTCGACCCCCCCCCCCCCCCATTGTGGCCCCACGCTACCCCTGGGGGTCATGATTTTCACAACTTTGAATCTACACTACCTGAGGATGCTTCCACGCAAGTCTCAGCTTTCCTGGCTGATTAGTTTCTGTGAAGAAGATTTTTTAAGATTAACTCTATATATTCCTATGTAAAACTTCGACCCCCCCATTGTGGCCCCACCCTACCCCTGGGGGTCATGATTTTCACAACTTTGAATCTACACTACCTGAGAATGCTTCCACGCAAGTCTCAGCTTTCCTGGCTGATTAGTTTCTGTGAAGAAGATTTTTAAAGATTTACTCTATATATTCCTATGTAAAACTTCGACCCCCCCCCCCCATTGTGGCCCCACCCTACATCCAGGGGTCATGATTTTCACAACTTTGAATCTACACTACCTGAGGATGCTTCCACACAAGTTTCAGCTTTCCTAGCTGATTGGTTTCTGAGAAAAAGATTTTTAAATATTTACTCTATATATTCCTATGTAAAACTTCGACCCCCCCATTGTGCCCCACCCTACCCCCAGGGATCATAAATTTCACATCTTTGAATCTACACTGCCTGAGGATGCTTCCGCACGAGTTTCAGCTTTCCTGGCTGATTAGTTTCTGAGAAGAAGATTTTCAAAGATTTACTCTATATATTCCTATGTAAAACTTCGACCCCCCCCATTGTGGCCCCACCCTACCCCTGGGGGTCATGATTTTCACAACTTTGAATTTACACTACCTGAGAATGCTTCCACGCAAGTCTCAGCTTTCCTGGCTGATTAGTTTCTGAGAAGCAGATTTTCAAAGATTTACTCTATATATTCTTATGTAAAACTTCGACCCCCCATTGTGGCCCCACCCTACATCCAGGGGTAATGAATTTCACAACTTTGAATCTACACTACCTGAGGATGCTTCCACACAAGTTTCAGCTTTCCTGGCTGATTAGTTTCTGAGAAGATGATTTTTAAAGATTTACTCTATATATTCCTATGTAAAACTTCGACCCCCCATTGTGCCCCGCCCTACCCCTGGGGGTCATGACTTTCACAACTTTGAATCTACACTACCTGAGAATGCTTCCACGCAAGTCTCAGCTTTCCTGGCTGATTAGTTTCTGAGAAGAAGATTTTTAAAGATTTACTCTATATATTCCTATGTAAAACTTCTTCAGCTTTCCTGGCTGATTAGTTTCTGAGAAGAAGATTTTTAAAGATTTACTCTATATATTCCTATGTAAAACTTCGACCCCCCATTGTGCCCCACCCTACCCCCAGGAATCATGAATTTCACAACTTTGAATCTACACTACCTGAGGATGCTTCCACACAAGTTTCAGCTTTCCTGACTGATTAGTTTCTGAGAAGAAGATTTTTAAAGATTTACTCTATATATTCTTATGTAAAACTTCGACCCCCATTGTGGCCCCACCCTACCCCCGGGGGCCATGAATTTCACAACTTTGAATCTACACTGCCTGAGGATGCTTCCGCACGAGTTTCAGCTTTCCTGGCTGATCAGTTTCTGAGAAGAAGATTTTTAAAGATTTACTCTATATATTCCTATGTAAAACTTCGACCCCCCATTGTGCCCCGCCCTACCCCTGGGGGTCATGACTTTCACAACTTTGAATCTACACTACCTGAGAATGCTTCCACGCAAGTCTCAGCTTTCCTGGCTGATTAGTTTCTGAGAAGAAGATTTTTAAAGATTTACTCTACATATTCCTATGTAAAACTTCTTCAGCTTTCCTGGCTGATTAGTTTCTGAGAAGAAGATTATTAAAGATTTACTCTATATATTCCTATGTAAAACTTCGACCCCCCATTGTGCCCCACCCTACCCCCAGGAATCATGAATTTCACAACTTTGAATCTACACTACCTGAGGATGCTTCCACACAAGTTTTAGCTTTCCTGACTGATTAGTTTCTGAGAAGAAGATTTTTAAAGATTTACTCTATATATTCTTATGTAAAACTTCGACCCCCATTGTGGCCCCACCCTACCCCCGGGGGCCATGAATTTCACAACTTTGAATCTTCACTGCCTGAGGATGCTTCCGCACGAGTTTCAGCTTTCCTGGCTGATCAGTTTCTGAGAAAAAGATTTTTAAAGATTTACTCTATATATTCCTATGTAAAACTTCGACCCCCCATTGTGCCCCGCCCTACCCCTGGGGGTCATGATTTTCACAACTTTGAATCTACACTGCCTGAGGATGCTTCCACACAAGTTCCAGCTTTCCTGGCTGATTAGTTTCTGAGAAGAAGATTTTTAAAGATTTACTCTATATATTCCTATGTAAAACTTCGACCCCCCATTGTCGCCCCACCCTACCCCAAGGGGTCATGAATTTCACAACTTTGAATCTACACTACCTGAGGATACTTCCACACAAGTTTCAGCTTTCCTGGCTGATTAGTTTCTGAGAAGATGATTTTTAAAGATTTACTCTATATATTCCTATGTAAAACTTCGACCCCCCATTGTGCCCCACCCTACCCCCAGGGATCATGAATTTCACAACTTTAAATCTACACTACCTGAAGATGCTTCCACACAAGTTTCAGCATTCCTGGCTTTCTGGTTCTTGAGAAGAAGATTTTTGAAAATTTCTCGAAATTTTTCATTAATTTCTAATTATCTCCCTTTGAAAACGAGTGTGGCCCTTAATTTTCACAACTTTGAATCCCCTTTGCCTAAGGATGATTTGTGCTAAGTTTGGTTGAAATTGGCCCAGTAGTTCTTGAGAAGATGTTGAAAATGTGAAAAGTTAACGGACAGACGGACAGACGGACAGACGGACGACAGACAAAATGTGATCAGAATAGCTCACTTGAGCTTTCAGCTCAGGTGAGCTAAAAAGTATGTTCTCAATTTATCTTCATATTCTCTCAAAGAAAATGAATACATACTACTAGCCAAAAGACTTAAGTTCATCCCGTCACTACAAAAGAGCAATGTCAAGAGGTTTCTCCTTAAGGACTTTGATGAGTTTACAAGAAAACGTAGTTGCAAATTCCTTTTTGATACCGGAGAAAATAGTAAACTTCATCCTTTCAAAACATCGACTTGTTACAAACCCGATCCGGTTTGTAGCGCACTTGAAAATTACATTGATAAAACTAAACTAGAAATATCATCTTTGCCGATAAAAAAATTTCAGGATAATTTAACTAGCCAGGAAAGAGCAGCAATGACATCATTGAAAAACAACCGTCATATCGTTATTAAAAAAGCTGACAAAAGCAACACTGTAGTCATCATGGATAGAGAAAAATATATCTCTGAAGCACTACGTCAACATAAATCAAAGCACTATATTGAAGTCGACAAACCCGATTTGTCACGTTTACATAATATCAAGAAAAAGTATGGGATATGCATATTAGAAGAACACTGGACAAAGAAACATATCGTTATCTAAATGATAACGAGTCGTCCCTTAAATGCATACATTTGTATCTGCTCCCTAAAATCCACAAGATAATATATTGACTGCCCTCACGAATGGCACTTGCAGCCTCAGACAGTTACCACCTGGGCGACCAATTCTATTCGCAATGCGATACACCAACACATAGAATTGGTGCTTACTGTGATTACTTTCTAATCCCAATAGTTAAAAAACAATCGACCTACATAAAGGATACAACTGACTTTATCAATAAAAACGAAACTTTACGCTTACCTTCGCAAATTTTACTGATCACTTATGATGTAACAACTATGTATACTAACATGGAGTTCGATGAATTATTAAGCGCAGTTGAAGAAGCCTACAAAAATAACAAAAGAGACGTATCAGATTTACCTTATCCCGATGTTTCAGATCTCCTCTTTCTTGTAAAATGCATACTCGAAAATAATTATTTTGAATTTAATGGAAAATATTACAAGCAAATCATCGGATGTGCAATGGGTTCAACAGTTTCACCGGCTGTATCTGATATTAGAATGTTCCAGATAACCCTATCAATCATGGCCCAGTTTCAATATGCTTATAAAGTATTGTTTCACGGCAGATTTAGAGATGATGGTTTCATCATTTTTAATGGGTCTAAGACTGAGATTCTAGAGTTCTTTGAACTTGGCAATCGATGCCTCCCGCATTTAAAATTCACTTTTAAAATCTCTGTTGATTCAGTGAACTTTTTATAATTAGACACAACAGTGTATAAAGGAAGACAATTCCAAGAACTCAACAAACTAGATATCAAATCATGCATAAAACCAACAAACAATTTTCAGTATCTACACAGAGAAAACTCTCACAACCCAGCGGTATTCAAAGGTTTTATTAAGGGTGAATGTATAAGACTTGTGAGAAATACCAAATGAATGACACTACAGCTCTCGATGTCATTCTACAAGACTTTAAGAAACACCTGTCAAAGAGAGGCTACTCTGATACAGAAATAGACCCTTTTATTACAAGAATTACTGTAGGAGACAGAAATGAGATCCTGAATGAAAATAACAGCAAATCGAAACTCCAAAATAAATTAGTTATGGTCACAAAATATAATCCGAGAATCAAAGGATTAAAAAAACGCTTCTTAAAATATTGGAACGAAATGAAAACAGACACGAGATGCAAAGAAATCTTTACGTCGGAACCAATTATAGCCTATAGCAAGGACAAAAGCATATGTGATATGATCATTAGGTCACGTTTACCACAAGAGTACATTGCTAAGGTGGACCCCTGAAGAGGCGCGCCGTCGGGCAAATACCCGTTCCTAAAAAGAAAAACCGCCGAAACACTCTTAACTATATTACTTTGTTATACTTTCATGTTAAATACTGAAATCTGATTGGTTAAGACGCAGTTAATAATATTTACTATTACCCTCAGCGTTAGCAACGCACTTGGCAACGGGTAATATTAAAAAATGTTACATGCGCGAAAGTTATGCGCGTACGGTTCGCTGTAGAATCCACGTTATTCCTATATAAAAGCAGTAAAATTTTCTTAAAATTTTTAAAAAGGACATTCAGTATAACAAAATAAATAGTGCCTGTTTGGGAGGATAACAGTTGAAATTGACACCCCTCGAAAACCATTGTCAACCTCCGCTTCGCGTCGGTTGACAATGGTTTTCTCGGGGTGTCAATTTCAACTGTTACCCTCCCAAACAGGCACTATTTATATAATGTATAATAATATATAATATATAATAATATAACAAAAGGAAAAAAAAAAGAAAAAAATGTCGTGAAGTTTGGTTTAGAGTGTCGGGTCCTAGTAAATTTCATGGACGAGTTTGGCTGATTGATGTTGTTTTTTATCACACCTAAATTTTCCGTGTTCTTATATGATAAAAAGCATCATGTTTGACTTTGAAACTCATACCATATTGAATTTAAAAAAGATAATTGTACTTCACAATATCTTTTTCTAAAGGTGGCCAGGCCTTTAGATTATCAAATTGGTAAGGGGAATCTGTGGACACTTTACTTCATACTTAAACCCCCTATCCTGTCTCCCAATTGATTCAGACAACGTAGACAGATAGATATCAATTTAATATCGTAAAAGCTGTAAACCAGACAAAGCACAAACTTACAATAAAGTGCAAATGTAAAAACACTAAGATGCAGGTAGGTTGACAATGTAGGTCAAGTAAACCGAAAAATGTAAATATTACACGGTAACACCGTTGTAGACCAAAAGGGAGAAAACTGTAGTAATCGTTAGGTTACTTAACTTTAAATATATTTTACATTAATTGGTTTTACCAGGTATCCAGGACTTTGTCAAATATAAAAACTGAATCATTACAATCAGCTTTGGATACTAGGTTTGCGGGATTTTGGTTTCATTAGTACGTACACGGCGTTAGTAAAAACCTGCATAACAATGATTCAATAGTTGTTTGTTGTTGATCAATCAGACGTATTGGTCGTAAACCTGAACTTAGTCACTCCATATGATAAAAATAGAAAGTCACGTCACATATCAAACATTAAAACACGCACCTGTTATACAACACTGCGTTCGATCAGCAATGCGCTCTCATAAACATCAACAATTTGAAAAATAAAGAACTGGGTACAGTTTCAGTCATATTTTGCCCTGTTTTAAAGTGATTATTAAAAATGTCACAAGAAATTGAAATGTAACATTTATCTACACAAGAATACCCATAAACCAAGAATATGTAAAGAGTTGCCTGATTAACCTTAACCACGAGGGTAATTGTGAGGTCATAAACAGTGCATTTTCCCGTATATTTCATAAAATTGAGCAATGGACACCAATTCCTCTGTGGTTTTTTTGAATAGAAATCTATCCGCAGCTGTCACCCACGATGATACTTACATTATTACTTATCGTGTGATATCACATAAAATATTTTTAATATCGTGGTGGGCGACGTCTGCAGACCTACTTTCCTCTAGAAAAAAAAAAACTATGAGAAAAAGTGCCATTTTCCATCATTTTTTACTAGATCTTAAAATATGCCTAAATATTGAAGTCATAATGATTTTTTCGAAACAAGATAAAAGTGTATAACTTGGTACATTACATACACTCGAATTCAACATGGTTTATGTGTATTCTCATGAGATTTGAATTTTTCGGGCAAATATTGAAAAAAAGTGTGCATTCTTTTTTTAATTAAATATCAACTATGACAAATATAGTATAATAGCCTGTCACTTCGAACACGCTTGATTGCATATCACATTCTTGCAAGTACAGACAAGTACCATGATAAAATGGCAATAACAAACCTTCAACCATCTTAAAAATCCATAAAACCATAAAACGAAATACAAATTCAAAGCAGAGCAACACGGACCTCTAAAAAGATAGAGGTAGGATCAGGTGCCGATGGGGAGTATGCATCTTCTGCTGACCGGTCACACCCGCCGTGTGCTCTTTCTCGTAATCTGGGAAAAAAAAACCGGAAAAGTCCGTAGACAATTAGGTGATTAATTATGGTCTAACAATTAGTATGAAAAACGTCAGTCAGCATGCGACCCAGTGAAAGATTGTATTTGCTGACAAGGCCCTTGTATCGACCATAGAACTTACGAAAAAAGATGACTTCAAACGAGACTGTTGATTGTTCTGCTTTATCAACTTGTTTGTCAGTAGCTTGCCTCGCCTTAAAAACTGTTCATACGAAGAGCATGCCTTTGCGTATCGAATTGACTGAGCGACAAAAACACCATATGCAGTTGATGAAGGTATTTTGCTACGTAAGTAAGGAATTAATGAGGGATTAAGTGAGGTAAACATCAAGCTAATTGAAGTTTTTCATCTTTTGAAAAAATACACTTGAGTGCAATGAGCTAAAATATTTTCCCACACATGTAGTTTGATTTTAGCAACAAACATGCAGGGTGAGTTTACAATGCATATGAAATATACCATGGATGGAACAAATTTGGTTGAAAATATACAAATAAATGTGCATTTGCTTAAGTATAATTTTGAATATCCCTGGAGAAGAACAAATGAAGTTTTTTTAAGCATTATCACATTGTCAAAGAAATAGCAATTACCGCATTTGAAAATGAAGACATATACGCTAACATTAAAAAAATGGCAACTAACTTAAAGGTTTTGCACAAAAGCATAATATAAATGTTGGGTATTTGTGCCAGTGGAAAATACAAATATTTTGACCAACTCATGTTTCGCCAAATTTTCACTTATTTAAATTTTGTTTTTCTGGTGTTTTTTTTTTTTAAATTTTTATTTTTTTAGATCTCCACCTGTTATTTTATCTGGAAAAAATTAGCAATCTGTACTATATGCATGTCGCAGCTGTACATGCCAGAATCTTACCCTTCTATAGTTTACTATGTCACATTCACTTATTTTTGTTTTATGCTTTATATGATTATGTTAACTACAAACTTTATTTTTCAATTTCAACAAAAAAATAAGCATATTACCTTCACCTTGAAAGAACCTTTCTTTCAGGGTAAAGAAATAAAACAATCACGAATCCATACTATCATGTATCAGGATATTTATATTGATAATAATGAAGCTAAAAAAAAATGGTTTCCATTAGGTTTTATCAGTCTATTTAAAACCGTTTGATTGCTTTGGTTTTTGTTCATATCAATAATACTTCATTTCATAGGTGATAGTACCTTTTTACTGCAGTTCAACACCCTTTTAACACTCGAGCTGCGTCCTCGCGGGGATCCTGACGTATCTTTAAGAAAAGGTTAAATGCCAAAGTACACGCAGAACGCCGCAACAACACAACGGCATCTTTTTTGTCTTCTTGGCAACTTCGGAAGCAGTAAAGCTCGCTTTGGATAAGAATTCTTAACGCGTTTGTGTTCAATATTGGTACCTATGTAGTTGTCTCTACTGTGCTTAAAAAATCATCGGTTCAATTTACTTCTCTCTGGAAACAACATGTATCGAAAATTGAGAAAAAAATAGTCGTATTATTGCAAAACAAGAGGCCCATGGGCCCAATCGCTCACCTGAGGATCAATAGGTATGATAAAGTCAGCTTAATGGAGTCATAATACAAACAATCTGGACAATGTACAATAATACATGTAGATCCTGTATAAATAAAATCCATTTTTCCCCCTTGGAACTCGGATAGCCCTGATTGCTGCCAATATTTACAAGAGCAGAATTTAATCACCGCTCCTGCACATGTATAGGGACTCAACGTTACGCAGGCATGGATGACCACACACCTACGCAACTCAACAGGTACCAACGTTTACGCAAGCAGGGATGACCGCACACTTGCGCTATAAAGGCCTGAACACCAGCAGGGATGACCATACATTTGTGCTCCGCCACAACCACCACCAATACAAGCAGATATGACTGCACACTTGTATTAATGCAATACAGGACAGGAATGACCGCACACTTTGTATCTGTTGAGCAAGGATGTTCACAAACTCAATCTATCCATACCTGTTCAAGTTTAACCCCAAACAGCCGCTCATCGAAATGCAATAGACACTGTCCCTATATATGTGCCAACCTAAAATAATTCATAGTATCTAAAAATTGGAAATCAAAAATAAACAAACTAATCTGGCCTTACCCAAAACTTCTTATGCAGAACAACTTATATACATTGAATATTTATTATTGTATAAAAATAATCATCACAATAATTGGTTAACAGTGGATGCATTAATTAAAATAATCAAGAATCAATAAATCAAGGGCAATAACTCAATACAGTAATACAAAAAGATTCTAATGAAAAAATAGCTGCCTGCTTCAATTTTTTAGTCATATCACATGTTGAGTATTGCAGTTCTCAAAAAGATCCTTTACAATTGTTTATATATGGGATATTTAGCTACATCAAACTCTGAACCTTCTTGTGAGGCCGAAGAATTGTCCTGGAGCCAAATTTTAACAATCATAAAGAATCATCTTGCTGATTAGTTTCTGGGAAGAAGATTTTTAAAGATTTACTTTATATATTCCTATGTAAAACTTTAACACCCCCCCCCCCATGTGGCCTCACCCTACCCCCAGGGATCATGATTTTCACAACTTTGAATCTACACGACCTGAGGATACTTCCACACAAGTTTCAGCTTTCCTGGCTGATTAGTTTCTGAGAAGAAGATTTTTAAAGATTTACTCTATATAATCTTATGTAAAACTTCGACCCCCCATTGTGCCCCACCCTACCCCCAGGGATCATGATTTTCACAACTTTGAATCTACACTACCTGAGGATGCTTCCACAACAGTTTCACCTTTCCTGGCTGATTAGTTTCTGAGAAGAAGATTTTCAAAGATTTACTCTATATATTTCTATGTAAAATTTTAACACCCCCTCCCCCCCCCCAATGTGGCCTCACCCTAACCCCAGGGATCATGATTTTCACAACTTTGAATCTACACTACCTGAGAATGCTTCCACACAAGTTTCAGCTTTCCTGGCTGTTTAGTTTCTGAGCAGATGATTTTTAAAGATTTACTCTATATATTCCTATATAAAACTTCGACCCCCCATTGTGGCCCAACCCTACCACGGGGGTCATGAATTTCACAACTTTGAATCTACACTACCTGAGGATGCTTCCACACAAGTTTCAGCTTTCCTGGCTGTTTAGTTTCTGAGAAGAAGATTTTTAAAGATTTACTCTATATATTCCTATGTAAAACTTCGACCCCCATTGTGGCCCCACCCTACCCCCGGGGGTCATGAATTTCACAACTTTGAATCTACACTCCCTGAGGATGCTTCCACACAAGTTTCAGCTTTCCTGGCTGTTTAGTTTCTGAGAAGAAGATTTTTAAAGATTTACTCTATATATTCCTATGTAAAACTTCAACCCCCCATTGTGGCCCCACCCTACCCCGGGGGTCATGAATTTCACAACTTTGAATCTACACTACCTGAGGATGCTTCCATACAGGTTTCAGCTTTCCTGGCTGTTTAGTTTCTGAGAAGATTTTTAAAGATTTACTCTTAATATTCCTATGTAAAACTTCGACCCCCCATTGTGGCCCCACCCTACCCCTGGGGGTCATGAATTTCACAACTTTGAATCTACACTACCTGAGGATGCTTCCATACAGGTTTCAGCTTTCCTGGCTTTTTGGTTCTTGAGAAGAAGATTTTTGAAAATTTCTCGAAAGTTTTCATTAATTTCTTATCATCTCCCCTTGAAAACGGGTGAGGCCCTTAATTTTCACAACTTTGAATCCCCTTTGCCTAAGGATGATTTGTGCTAAGTTTGGTTGAAATTGGCCTAGTAGTTCGAATTCTTGAGAAGATGTTGAAAATGTGAAAAGTTTACGGACGGACGGACAGACGGACAGACAGACGACAGACAAAATGTGATCAGAATAGCTCACTTGAGCTTTCAGCTCAGGTGAGCTAAAAATGGACGATCGGACATCTTACATCGTGATTTTATTCTCATGAAATATAAATTATTGACTCTGTCACAAACCAAAACCAAAACAAGAGAAATCACGAGATGAATTAGGAATTATTTTGTGTCAGTCATGTTTGACGTGAACCTTCGAAAAAAAATGCTAAGAGATATACAATAGACTATTTTGCTCACCCTAACTATGTCGTTTATTTTTGCATTTCACAATGATATATGGGTGAAAGGTGGACCACAATTTTCCCTATCTTTGAAATATGCATCAAATGGATACATACTAGGGCGGTGTAGAGGACTTAGAGGATATTACTTCCCGGTCTCAAATTTGGGCTTTAGGGGTTTGTGTAATTAAAGTCAAGAGAGACGTAAACCCCTAAAATGATCTCCAACCCTTGGGAACCACAACATTCCACATTAGAGACCGGGAAATAATAATTTTCCTATAGGATGTTTGGAGCTTCCAACCGGAATAAAAGAAATTTCTACAGGAATCTAAATTCCGGTGAGATTAGAACTAAACTCTGAAAGGATTTTAAAATCCGAAATAAATCTTAATTTCCTATAGGAAAACTACCTTTTTAAATCAAATTCCTAAAGGAAATACTTTCTCCTATAAGAAATATATTACCAATAGGATTCTTAGACAATCCTTTAGGATTTTTAATATTTTACGTAGGAAAATCATTTTCCTATGGGAATTATTATTTTCCTATGGGATATTTAATTTTAATGGTAAATATCTCACCTGTCGGGTGAGAGACAATTTTTTGAAGTCTAAAAACAAAAATGGCTATATACTCTCTAGGCAGTGGTCTATGATTTGGTATATATGAATTTTTCCGATACTCCATCTTAAGCGGATGCATAAATGCCATTATTTGACAAAGTGTTCAAAGCTCCTGTTAAAATGGTTCCAATATGACTTACATCAAAGGAAAGGAAAGGAAAGTCCACATTATTTGTGTCATTGGATTTGTTATTTATCAGACAGTGAATGATGATTATTTTCATTAAGTATTTAATTCTAATATTAAAATAAACTGATAGGATTGTTAGCTATAGTATTGTTAGATATACAATGGCATTTGATAATTATACGCGTCTAGCAGGATGTACACGTATGACAGGCATGAATAATAAGCAAAACTCCTACATATGCATGTATTTATCGATCGGAACAGTAGATATGTTTTGCTTCCTGACCAAGGTAGGTTGATTTTCATTTCTTAACAATGTTTTTTATGATTTTCAAGATAATCCTGTGATAAATGATTCATACAATATATATTACTACATGTATCATGTAATTGATAGAACTTGTGATAATTTTTTTTACTAATTCTAAATACCTTTTTTGTTATTTATTGTGTATTCTGCAAGAACAATTATCGGATTTTGCTTATGAAGATTTATTTCAAAGTTTAAATGTTTGTTAGGGAAATTTATTTTTTAACAAAACAAGTACGTTTTTCTTAATAAAGGAGGCCGGGGGGGGGGGGGGGGGGGGGTTACGGAAGCGTATCGGGGCCAACACTTGTTTTCTTTCAACTTATAAACTGGCCTTCTTTTTACTGTATTGTCAACATATAAAATGTTGTGACCTTTTATTCATGCATATGTATTGAATCGTATCTTGTGATTTCTATAAAATTAAACCACCTTATTGAATTTTACCAGTGTTATTGCTATCTACGATATCGACTTCATAAGATAAGGAGTTTGAAATGTTGATTTAAGAATGTGTTTTAATTACCGGTATATTGAGATAGAAATTTATACAATGAACAATAAAATAAATGATTTATAGTCACGTCGATTACAATATGCTTTCATTTCTGGGGAACATTTTTCGAAAATTTTGTTATCGAATGAACTTTGCGGGCGTGGAAATTCCTCACCTTACTGCATACCTCACTCAGAAACTAGCTCGAGACGGCACACGTAAACTGACATTGACAGTTTGATATAAATAAAAAAAACCCAGAAAACAGTACTTACTAATTATTTAGTTTATTAATTAGAATATTAATTGCAATTCATATCAGTATTTGATGGAGTAGCCAGAGACTTGCTGTATGATCTATATAAAAGTAGTTCGTTATGATATTCTATGTTTGATGGATGATAGAATCAACTAAATCCATAAAAACTGAGCATACACTGAGCATGATTCCACAAATGTCGGTCTGCATGTGTATCCTACAGCTACATTCAGAGTGAGGTGACGTACCATCAGGCAGAACCCCCGCACCTGTCATTCGATAACAGTATTTTTGCAATTTGTTACAAAAAAATTAAAATATATTTATATCGATATTCCTGTAATGTGTACTCTTTCAACATTTCTTTCTTGATATGACTAAAACTCATTCTCAATATAATTTATATGATTTAAACTCCATATTTTGATACATTGTAAGTTGATATTGCAAATAACAAGAAAACCGATCAATCATAATAAGGCGATTTAACTTATGTAAACTCACATCAATACAATGCATCATAATTTCATAAATAAAAGGGCATGATAGTTTATATGTTGATAAGACGATAAAAAGTATGACAATGTATAATCTATAATACAACAAGTGTAGGCTCTGATACGCTTCCGTGGGTAGGGGGGGGTGTAAAAACTACAATAGCAATACTCTTTTTTTACCACGTGTGAAATACACCAACAGGAGTTATAAAATATAAGACAATTTTGCTGTATATTTGAAATATTTAGAATATTAACCCTATGGACAGCATAGTTCTGAGTGTCAAATTTCCAAGGTCTACACAATGGCGGCAACGTTCACCTTCCAAACAACGGAAAAGTCGTTTAAAAAAATAAAACTATCGTCAAAGAATCTTAGACTAAATATCTTATCTGTATTTTCATTATTGTGTGTAATTTTATTTTAAAATGGCATTGAATCAATTTCGTAATTATAAGGTGAATAACCATTGTATTTTATTAGATTTAGCAAAAACATGGGCAACGATCACCAAAGTCGCCCACCTTAAGATAGTAAGTGATATTTTTAGGCTAATTATGGTAGAGTTTTTCACATCTTTTCCCACTTTCAGCACCATTAACAGGGAATGACAGTGAAAATGTCTACTTGCAAACGCAGGTCATTGATATCAATTAGATGATGTTTCTTTTTACATTTCTTGATGAAATTTGTTTCCAAAGGGTATGACATACAATCCAAAGATGTACAGCATATCTTTAGATGCCTACGGAAGCCCATCAAATTCAAAAATATTTTTTGATAGGTCCTAAATGGGCTTCCGTAGATGCCAGTCTTTTCTTCTTCTTTAACAATGTATCGTTCTAACGAGCTGTAGTAAATCTCAGACAGAAAAGGTCAACTTCTTCTTACACAGTTTCATTATCGGATACCGATATTCACAGCAACTCATTCATACCTACATTGCTGTATTCTTGACGTTTTTCGTATTACAAATCCAACAATGAATGCCTAAGTATTAATGCGATAAGTGAGATTTCCTTCACGAAATTGCAAAGAAGCCACTCGAAAAAAGACAAGAATTTTGAATGATAATTGTTTTTTTTAGCATTTCTATATATATTTATTAAAATAAATGAAGTTTTATATATGTGAGTTCTTGTCTGTACGAGACTGAATGTATGTTGTTTGAGTTTCGGACGATGATGGCGTCATATCTATATTATAACGTCATTAAAAAAATTTGTTTGCATTATATTCTAAATGAATTTAATTATTGCTGTCTATATTTTCAAATTAAAGCTCTTTTTACAGCTTTATTTTGGGAGAGAAAAATGCAAAAAAAAAAAAAAAAAAAAGTGAGTGACATTTAAAAATATTTGGTCCTAATTTTCTCTATCTATGTTTTGAAACTATATCCCTTGTTGATTCATTTTAACAAGATATTGAATTATTGAATTATCCAAAAAAAAAAAAAAAACCCAAAAAACACACACACACAAATTAATAGCCCTTATGTACTTCTATTGACCTTATTCTATATCTGCCTTATTATGAAGTCAATAATTAAAAAAAAAAATTAGACATGTCTATCAATGTTTTAAAGCATTTTTTTTTATACTTTAGTATTTTTTGTATGTTGTGTCAAATGATCAATTCAAAGAAAAAGTGATAACAAAACCATGCAACATAAAAAAAGCAAACCATCTGTTCCATCATTGTGTAGATATTACAGTGGCATCTTAGATTTGGCACAGCAAGACTTAAGGATGGTTAAGAACTGCAGAGAAAAGTTCTAAAATCAATTATGACGTCAAATAAGATCTATTTACAAAAACACACTGTAACGTCATTTATTTATTTGATATCTGCCTTATAATCAAGCTCAATCCGATATATATGTATAGAGGATGTTTTGAAGGATTAAGGAATCATTCTTTGAGTATTATGAGGTGAATTTTTCGGTCGGTGTGATCAAATCTAATAATGCCCAACGGGCTTTATGATAAATTTAATTACGCTCCACCGAAATTATTGCCTCATAATATTCCTAGAATGATTCTTAATTACTTGTATTCAAATAATTTTCAGTAGTTTTACCATTAAATATTTGAATATTGATTATACAAACCCATCTTTTGCCCCAAGAATTCGTAATTTGAATTCATCGGACTGTTTTTTTGTAGTGTTATCACAGACAAAGACACTGAGAAATGTATTTTTATACGTGAAAGTACTATATTCCATTTTTTAAATATGCATACAAAAAAGAACCCTAAAAATGTGTGTCTTTCATTTTTCTCTTCTTGTATGTTGTTGATAACTCGATATAGTGAGAGAATTATTATCGTAGTTTCGCTGTGCTAGCATACACTAAGACTGTATATATTTTATTCGCTTCTTTCTTTTATATATGTTTTGTATATCTATTCATTCCTTTCAATCCATATTTAGAACAGTTGGAAGACACTCGTTTGACTACTGGACTGTTAAAACTCATCTATCTGCGCTCTGCTGGAAATAATACCTATAGAAACTTTTCTGAGAAACATAACGGTGCAAATGAAGATGGCTTTCAACACTTCGTCGTCATCAAACAGTTCAGTCGTTGAAGAGGATAAAATACAACTCGTCACTCCTCTCCTCGTCTGCGTTGTCGTCATCGGCTTCCTGTCCCAAATCCTGAACGGCGGCGTGTTTATCCTCGTCATCAGACAGAAAACAATACGACGTAACCCTTACCACTTTCTGGTGCTAATGTTATCCGTTAGCGACTATTTAATTGGGTTGTCGAATGTTTGCATTGGTCCGGGAATTATATTTCCATATCTACATAAATGTGGGACATTGGTTGTTATACAAATCTTCCTCTTGACAAATGGTCTTTATCTATCGCTATTGCAAATCTTCCTCATCAGTTTGCAAAGATATCTCGTTATATGTAAAGAGAAATGGAACACGTTCTTCTTTTCTAAAAAACGGAAGTACATTGTTTGCATCTCGAGCTGGGCATTGGTGACCGCAACAAACCTTTCTCTCCTGTCGCCTCCCGAAAGAGAGTTTCGCTTTTCTGAAGAGAGATTTGTGGCATTTGTTTACGGTGGTCTCTATCCTGCCTTCACCTTCTACAATAGATTCCTAACATTAACATTTTTATCGACGACAATAATATTATACCTTATCACCTTACGACACGTTTTGAAAAATTTCGGCAAAGTAAAACCTCTGCCAGAAAGATCCATTCAAACACAAGGAGGAAATCCAATACAAATACACGTAATAGCTTTTGAAAAACCTGACAATAGGATATCTCATCCTTCTCAAAACGAGGCTGCTTTAAGAACCAATCAAAATACTTGTCATTCTTATTTTGTCAAAAATCGACGACGAAAGGTGAATGAGACAATGTTTCTGGTTGGATTGTTAATTTTGGTTCTGTTAGTCTTGACAGGACCCCTCATCGTCGCCATTTTGATGGACCATTCGTCGCGGTTTCTTCGATTCTCATATTGTATATGTACGATTAATTCTCTTGTTAATCCATTTATATATCTTAGGAAGCTTGGAAATGTACGGAACTGTCTTAAATCCACATTTACCTGTACAATTTATACGTTCAAAAATAGATAAATGTGTATAAAGTAGACAGTCGCCTTCGTGAACTTCTCTAATAGAACCCTTTTATATTTTTACACTGGTAAAAAGTGTTGATATTACAGCCGGCCGGCGCGAGGTTACGCGTTATTATGAATCCAATATACATGGATCTGAAATGTTTCTTTTCACTGCAGCCTTCTAAAGTAATCATTTTTGTAAAACAGGTTACCAAATATTATTACAAAGACGTAGAAAATCAAAGCTAAGATTTAAATAGCTTTAAATTTAGATGACTGTTAAATATTGATGTATGAAGATGTTAACATATATGTTGGTAACGTTTAGATTTATTCATATCCATCTCTCTAAAATAAAAAGCATTAGGCATTGCTTGTTAGCAAAAAGATTTGTATTTTTGGCTCCTTAAGGGAAATGGATGGTCACAACTATTTTTTAGGCTATATCAATCTTCTTAAGTTGAAGAATTCTGTATAAAGATATAGAAAAATGTTTAAATTTTCAACTTGAGATATTTGGTGTTTTCTTCACTAAAATATACTAGTACTTTAGGGCAAAAAGCTTTTTTATTCAAATGTAATTAGTTGACCATCCAGCCTCCTTTGCAATGGCATAAAGAAATTGCTTGTTTTTATGTGCAATTAGAATTTGTATTTTAGCTTTGTGTGTTAACTTTATGTAAGTATAGCGTTTGTTGTCAAACAAATAGTTAGAAAACATGATGAAAAAAAAACTGTTTTCATAATTTGACTTTATCCCAATATGGCGCCCCATATTATACAAATGTTTATTGGGGTTGATTTTCAGCTATAGAAGCACATTTTTTTGAAGATTTGAAATCAAACAAATTGTATCAAAATTACCACGATTAAGCTTATAAATGTTAATGTTTAAAAAAAAATTGACACGTTAATATTTTTCAGACTGGCTACTATTTTAATTATTGACTGGTCGTCCATTTGTTTTTTAAGTGGGAACTTATTATTGTGTACTACATATATGTATGTGTAAATTGTGTTGCCTTGATAACTGGCAATTCTGTGAACGTATGATTTTTATTGTTTGATGTAACTAATGTTGTTAATTGTATATTTTCGTTTTTGGTTTTATTTTCGTTTTTAGATTATTTTGTGAGCATTGAGCCAACAAATAAAATTTTGTCGACCAAAGTTTTCCACATAATCAAATCTACCAAGCAACAAAGAGGTTTTAAGATATGAATTTATGAACTTTTATAATTTGTTACCCAATGCCTGTAATTATATATTCCAATGAGTCATATTAATTTTCAAAGATAAATTAAACAGAAGATTGTGTTAAAGTTCATTTAATATCAGATGGACCCCATTTGTATTGTTTACAATTAAAACAATAAAGAAAAAAATAATAAAAATAGTAACGAAGAGACATTACAATGGCCCATGCATTTAAAGTATTTAATTACAAAAAGGACAAGTAACATTTTACCAAATAATCGACAACTTATAGCACTTTTATTAAAATCTTCATCTCTGAATTTGAATTGGTGTAGAGTGTGTTTGAAGTTAGTTTTGTTATATTAACTTGTTCAAAATAACATCAGGAATATAAGATTATACTGTTTAATCAAACAAATATATATATATATATATATATATATATATATATATATATATATATATATATATATATATATATATATATATATATATATATATATATATATATATATATTAGGTTCCTCGTGATGATGAAAGGTAGTCAGCGAGCAATGCCCAATGTAACTTGATAATTAATGTCACCGAAAGCTTTTACAACAATCATTTTCTGAACAACGATTGTCAATACAAATGACTTTTTATGATAGATAATAAGAATGTATTGTTTTGTTGACGTGATACTAATACCAGGTATTGAATTTGTTGGATGAGTTGAACAGGTATTATTGTAGGCAGACCAACCATTAAAACGTCTGTATCGCAAATCATGATTTCCTTGAATCAACAAGCTTAGAAGTGAAATATCATTTTACATCGTTAAAGACTTTTTTTGTTCCAAATTAATCATTTTGTTTACATTGGAGGATAGGTATTTGCTTTCAAAACATTAAACAGGCAGGCAAAAGTTCAAAAACTTATAAGCTAAACTTATTATATAAGGTCTTCAGTTTCCAACGGAAGACCTTATAGTGATTGTAGTGTTTTTTCTTTCTTACTTTCTTTCTTATTTTTTTTCCTCCTTTTTTGTCGGCAGAATTTCTCAGAGATGGCTGAATAGATTTTCCTGAAATTTTCAGAGTAATAGAAAATGATAATATCACGAGGCGTTTTTTTTTATTTTTTTTTTTTAATTCATTTCTGGTCGTCCGTTTCCTGTCCCGCGACGAAAAGCTTGTGGCATCGAAATCTCAGAAACGATTAGGACTTGTACATCCAAGCTTTGTGGGATGATAGACTTATTGTTGTAAATGTGTTTAAACTATTTTGTTTTGTTCGACGCAACTTCCGGTCGTCACTGGCAGCTCTTCCAAAATTAATTTATTTACGTATTTTATTTATTTTACATAGAATGAATATGATAGTATAAATTCTTACATGTGTCATCTATGCGATGTTAAATTAACAAAAACATTGTACTTCCGGTGAGATATCTCAATTATCTCAGGTAGCTTTTTTAAAACAAATTTTGTTCCGACGAGATCTCAAAACCTATCAGTGATAAAGACAAAACACTTTCATGGATGATAGACATTTGAATGAAGATGTGTTTAACAGCTTTCATTTTGTCCACCGTCACTTCCGGTCCACACCGGAAGAGTTCAAGCAAATCATGTTGTTTATTAATTTAACTGTTTTTCTTTGACAATTTTAAATAAATTGATAGGCAATAAAGTCTAATGTTTAACAAATGCTAACTTTTATTTTCATTGAGCACTTCCGTTTGTCCGTTTCCTGTCCCGAGACAAAATACTTTGACTCCTCGAGGTCTCAAAAAAGGTTCTGACTTTAACAATCAAACTTTGTGAGATTATAGATCTATGTATGTAGATGAGTTTACACTTTTTCGTTTTGCTCGGCGTAACTTCCGGTCGTCACTGGAAGCACTTCAAAATATATGTTTTTCTGTATTTAATATATTTTCCGTAGAATAAAGACATTAGTATAAATCTTTACATATGTTATCTATGCGAAGATAAATAACAAAAAAAACTACTGCCGGTGAGATATCTCGATTATCTCAGAAAGCTTTTTTAAAACATTTTTTGGTTCCCGCAAGATCTCAGAAACTGTAAGTGATCAAGACACGAAACTTTCACTGATTATAGACATTTGATTGAAGATGTGTTTAAACAGTTTTATTTTGTCTTCTGTCACTTCCGGTCCACACCGGAAGAGTTCAAACAAATCAAGCTGTTTATCCGTTTAACTGTTTTTATTTGATAGTTTTATTTACTTCGATGAATAATAATGTAAGATAGGCAAGTAAACAAGAAATAATCTATTTAATTTTCATTGGGCACTTCCGTTTGTCTGTTTCCTGTTCTGAGACAAAAAACTTTATTTCAACGAGATCTCAAAAACAGTTACGACTTTAACAACTAAACTTTGTGGGATGATAACCCTATGTTTGTACATGTGTATACAGTTTTTTGTTTATCCGGCGTAACTTCCGGTCGTCAAAGGAAGTTCACCAAAATTTGAGTTATCAAAAATATTTTCATTATTTAGCATGGAAGTAACCTTTTAGCAATAGAAATACAAATGGTCATCTACTCATGGTAAAATAAACGAAAAATTCTACTTCGGGTGAGACATCTCAAACTTCTCAGGTAGCTTTCTTTATAAACATTTTGTACCCGCGAGATCTCAAAAATTGTAAGAGATTTCATTAAACATGTGTTTAACAGGTTTTTTATTTGGTCGTATCCGTCACTTCCGGTTCTCACTCGAAGCGTTCAAGCAAAATAAGTTTTTTTTAAAGTTTATATTTTTTTAACATTTTACTCAGTGTGATGAACAGTAACGTACCGTAGGTAAATGTACAAAAATATCTACTATAAATTTCTTTATTCACTTTCGTTTGTCCATTTCCGGTCCCGAGACAAAACCTTTTCTTTACGACATCTCATAACTAAGAAAAACTTGGTGATAACGAACAGTGTTTAAAGTCAAAACTCCAAAGGAAAGAACAAGACGGAAGAAGAGAAAACACCAACCTCTATAAAGATGAGTGGTAGGATCAGGTGTTATGGAGGAGTGGCCATCTTTTGCCGATCGGTGGTGTACAGCATCCCCCCCATTGTAACTCCCCTCCCCCGGGGGAAGCTACTGTATAGTAGTTTTTTCCCCATAGTAAGTTTTTTTTCTCTCAACATTTTTGGTTCATATTTTATGATAATTGTTAATGGAAACCAAGAAAGGATTAAATAAACATAAATGTTTGTATACCCCCCAGGCTACATGTATATTTGCATTACTCTGTATAGGTTGAGTTTTGTTTTGCCGATTATTAATTTTTTCATCGACAATGTTGAAAATAAAACAACTAAATTAAGTAAATATTTGATAAATTACCTGGTTTGACAAGATATACACTCAGTATGCATAACTCTTATGTTCTGAATTTGTAAATGAAAAATGTTTGAGAATTTTTTGATCAACCTAAAAGTTCGTTTATCTGTTTGTGCGATTGTGTTCAATAAGGGATCTATATAATGATGTTATAATGATACGAGCCTACTAGCATTTGGTTTGAAAGGTGATTTAAAAACAGTTCATAAACTGGGATACAAAAGTGCTACGGATGTAAACAATGATCATGGATTTCCCCCGACAATGTCATTAACATTGGATAGTAATCCATCCATGACGTCACCATTTTGTCGTCAGGTATCACTATGATAAAATAAATCGAAACTAACTTGAATTCTTTTGAATGAATCATAAAAATCGAATAAAATATTGAAAGAAAATTAAATTATATGCATATCATTTCCTTTAGCTTATAAGAGCAAATGAAGTTAACGTTACTATGGTTAATAATTTAGTTCAATAAAACAAATATGATAGTACAAGAGGTAATTTTAAATTCGTTTAAATTTCGTTTGGACGTGTTCCCCTCTGCTGAAAAGTCCGCAGTCCGAAGTCCGTTGTCTGTTGTCTGAGATTCCGAAAATGTGCAACGGTGTGTTACGACCTTAACCAATTTTCATCGAGGCAAAATGCACAATGATTTAAATATCATTCTAAAGCATATATCACTTATAAGTAGATAAAAAAATTTACAGTTATGATATGGTTTTAATCAGAGTGGGCAAGAAATTTTCTTTCTTCAGAAACTAATATTTGATAAAAATTATTCATTTAATGATACAAATATTGCAAATGTAATTATGTGCGAAATTTAAAATCAAATAAATCGTCATTTCATTTTAACTCTTGTTTCGTATGATCACGAATTCACCTCCGCGTTGGGTTTTTCTGCAATGATCGCTACCTTCACAGCCCGCTTGAATCATCGAAAAAAGCCTTTTTATTAACATGCACATCCTGTTTTAACAAATGAATCAAATTTAATTGATTATAAAAAAGAAGTAAAATTCACTAAATTACTGTTGATGTACATCAGTAGGTTAGCAAAAAGAAACAGCCAAGTCGGAATCAGAATAAAAGGTGCAAGGTCTTCCAAAAAAGTGCAACGAAGGGTGAAATAAAGGGTGATGATACAAGAATGTGATGAAGGTGCTTTTCTTTGCTCATATCAAGGGTGAAAAAAAACATGCATTTTGTACTATGTATTAATAAATGCATTTATTACCCTCTATCATGAGTAATCATTATCATCTCAGATATTGCAAATTATTGCCACGAATGGTCCGCCATAAACATGACCGGAACTTAAGAAAAGGGGGGAAATCTACTATACAGTAGGTTTTTTTTCCGTGGGGGAAATCTGGCTATAAAATAGGGGGAATCCCACATTATATAGTCAGCTTTCCGTGGGGGGAAAACTGCTTCATAGCCATTACTGCTGTATAGCCATTTTCCCGGGGAGAAAGGTAGCTGGGGGGGGGGGGGGAAGCACTCTATAACACCGGTCACACCCGCCGTGTGCTCTTTGTCGTAATCGGGAAAATCTTCAGACATTTAGAACAATAGACAATTAAAATAACGCTTTGAAGGATATGTATCAAAATGTACAATGATATTAACAACTAACATTCCATTTCGATGAACATTTGTTAATTGTAAGGCTTGTTCATTTGAACAACGAAATCCCCTAGAAATTGATATTCAGCAAATATTGATGAAATCACAGAGCTGTTGCGTTGAGAGCCACCGTATACATAAAATCATTTTATTGGTAGTTCATGGGGGTATGAAGACAGTGAACGCTACTGGGAATATATCAAAATATCCCGCGTCAGCAGAAAGCCGCCGTCAAATTAATTTTCCTTATGGGGAAAAAGAAACCTTCTTATAACAAATTAACTTCCGGTGTGTATGACACTTCCGTTTAGAAATACGTGTTGAATTCATTGGAATTTCAGGAGTTGATATATCGATTGACAGATTAATACGTAAAGCCAATCTGATTAAAATCAGATCCTTTGATCCGCTCACTTAGATTGCAACGCTAGCGGATCAAAGGATCTGATTTTAATCAGATTGACGTAAAACAGCAGTGGTTTATATCCAATAAGTACACTTTGTAATGTAAAAAATTGTATAAAAAAAAACGCATTAAGACATGATCACCCCCATTATGAGGCCCTTCGAACGTTGAGGACTCTGTCAACCGTAAGTGTTAAAGAAGTGATAAATTCACACGGAAAAGCTGAGGTCTTTGATATTCTTTCTAATTCGCTCATAAAATGTTTTATTCAAATTTCTTTTTAGGTCTTATTCATAAACGGATAATTAAGCTTTCAATTGGTACAAAATTCGCAATTAAATTAAATTAATTTTATGAGCGAGTTTGAAGAAAAATTAAAGACCTTTAGTTAGCTTTTCCGTGTCAACTAAACACTTCTCGGCGATCTGCAGAGTCCTCTGCTTTTGGAAGAGCAGTGTGATGGGAGATGATATCATAACACTTCCGTTACTATGAGGGGCGTTATAATACTCTTTGCGATGGTGACGAACTGATTAGAAAACTAATCGTACTTGTATGAAAAAAAATTCTACTGATAGATCATTGTTGATTAAAACAGCTCTATGACGCATGACAATGTACCTTAATGGCACTCATAGACACTTTAGTGATACAATCGATTATATTCTAGTTTTATAAAAAAAATAAAGGGTGTTAACGTTCCCAATGACACAATATCTTACCTGTAGTTTGTTGGATCCCCCCCCCCCCCCCCACATAATGCTTATCATACGTGTACTGTACATACAGGGAAATATTCGCCCCGACCATAATACGATTACCACTTCCTCCACAAAATATGTTACAGTGAAACACAAACGTGCAAATATCTTTATTTTAACTTATTATTTCCACCAGTGAGCATTTTCACAGTTTTTCTCGTTTATTTTTCCGAATCAAATCCATACAGTTTATACATTTCGTTGCGCCATGACGTCCGGCGAGGGCATTGTTTTTTTAAGTCAATTTTACAGAGGACTGTGTGTTTTTAGTTACTGATATCAATTCAACAAATCTACATATTCCCTTATTATATGGTATATAGAATATCATGACAATTCTTAATTTAAGGGTCTCATTATAATTTTGTTTTAAGCTAACTTTATAGAGATATTACTTTCAACATTATATGGTTTGTTGTTGACATAACACAAATTGACCGTGCGCCGTGACCTCATTTTTGTAGTATAAGAATCTATATAATTCTAAGATATAAAGAAATGTTTGAAACTATTGCTTTATTATGTCTTCTAAATTTAGTTATAATATGACGTTAAGTATAATAGTTATGGCAAAAGTCTTCGTATTTTTTTTATTGACCCTCGTATTTCAGTGGCCGAATTTTAAACTGGGCGAATTCCAGATGTCTTCAATTATTTCTCTTTAAACAAAACTTTGTCTTGACGAATTCAAGATGTAGCGAAAGTGTTTGAAAGTGTAAAATTTACACGGGACGAAAATAACCCTGTATAAAGCATGTGTCCTGATTGAACTCCCAATGATCCAACATGAAGTGGTTCCATTCATTTTCATGGGCGTCAATTTTTATTTATTATCCCAGCTAAATTAAGAATACGTAAATTCGTGGCAAATAATCATGCCAAAATATTATGATATAAGAAATGCGCTTAAAATAGCATTTAATTTCGTGAATAAACAACGAAATGGACGAAATTGGGATTCAACGAATAATGATGATACCACAGTTGTAAAAGTCACTCTCATAGACTAATGATATCGTGAATTTTGGTACGCTCTGCTTTACAATAATTTTACTGCAGTAAATGGCATTTTACCCTTAAAAAGGGTGTACTCCAATGCTAATTTAGTTAAAATATAATCCATGTACCTTGCGATCGGCTGTTTTGTAATCAACTATGAATTATTCAGTTCGGCGAATAAAGGGGGCTGGATGGTCAGCAATTAATTATACTTATCAGACGTTGAGTCTTTGTATAATACACGTAATTATACAAAAGAACTTACGACTTACGTGTACGACCAACTTAAATGCTAGTTAATCACAAACTAATCAATGATTTATTCTTATGGCTGACAAATATAATTATTGGAATTGAAATATTTGTAAACAATAGTTTTATGTCAATTTTGTTCTTTTAACTTCTTTAAAGATCATTTTACGAGGCTGTAAATAGTTATGACTTTGTCGTAAAATGCAGCCCAGTGTTTTTGAACCGTAGATCATGAGTTCAAATACAATGGGACTTTAGTTCAAATTGATTAATTTTTTAAAAGATAATTTTCTAAAATCTAAAATTGCATTTTTTTTTTCGCCTATTTGACTTGTACTTATCTTTCCAATCATGCGCTCAATCATTATTTAGTCATTTCTGCGGATTACAGAGACTTTTTAAGGTGAACTTGACGGATATAAAGCATTACGTTAATACCGAAGCAAAATCGTTCATTCCTGGCACTTCGTTTGCGAATTATTTGATTTATTTGAATGCTTCAAGGATAAAATAGCGATGAATAAAATTGCATAACAAAAATTTTATTCAGTTTCTATCTAACATTAAATAAATACTTCTAAGCACCTGTTAAGAAGGTGTAAAATGATGTCATTGCTTTTTCAATTGATCGATCAATGTTATCACAAAAAAAGATATCTAAATAAAGAGATGCCTAAAATTACACATGTTAAGAAGGTGTAAAATTTTATGCCATTGCTTTTTCAATTGATCGATCAATCACTGTTATCACAAAAATATACATCTAAATGTACATGTGTCTAAAATTAAATGATTCAATATAAATACAAACAAATTAGCATTTCTGATACAAATATTTAAATAGACTTATTGTTGTCATATTCCATTACATGACAACAAAAATGAAGAAGATGTAAAATGTTTCGCAACTTTGTTTTCAGGTTACCATTTAAACAGGCTACCGCCACCATCTACAGCATCCCAACTATACATTACACGGAGACAATTCAGTAGCACTAGAGAGTGTACAAATTCTGCCTTATCAGCGGTGACTTCCCCGAGCAGTGCTTCTAAAAGTTTTGGTTCCTCTAGTCCGTACATTTGAATAACTTTTTTGGACGGGGTGGCGTTTAATGTGCCATACTTCTCAACCATTTTCTTTACAAACTCTTCATGCACCATTTTGTTATATCCATGATCTTTTAGGATATAGAGCAACTTCTCATGGCGCTTGCGATAAAAAGATTCTTTTTGCAAATTTCTTGTTCCATCGCCTCGCAAGGTTTCCTTTGTTATCAGAGCGCCGATGTTCTGGGAGGTGTAACCATAGACTCGATTTTTGATCAATTCATCATTTGAAGCCGACGCGCGTCGTCGAAACACTGTTTCCAAGATTTTTCTGTCCAGCTGGAATGCGATTTCTCCAATTACCCTTGTGCCCAAAATCTTCAGAGCTGCCGACAACTTTTGATCAAATGCGATCCCAGAATCGCTGTCCATAGCGTCACTGCTCGACTGGCTTCGGTTCGGAACAACTGTCAATATATATATACATGTATATATATTAATAATAATAATTTCAACATTCATTGGTATTTAAATTTGAGAATTCAGATTTTATTCAATATAATTTTTTTCTATAACAGAACAATATTTTGACACATAACTTTTGCCTTTTTACATCAATCATCGTTTTATGATTTTAGTTGTGTGTAAAAAATATAAAGCATTGCAGAAAATGTTATAAAGCTTACCTCTCACCTCTGTATATGCTATTGTAAAGACTTAAAACACATTCAACATTTTGAAATAAATAACACAATGTTTATATTTAATCAAACTCAATCTGAACATAAAAATTATAAACCCCTTAAGATCAAAGTTAAAACCAGCACTTTATTATATAAAACAAGACACTGTATGATTCATTTTTTTTTTCAAGATCATATAATTTCCTCGGTATATGAATTGATGATTATTCTAATACAAATTCAGTCTTACCTTGATTAAGGGCATGCTCTTCGAAAGCTTTAGGTGTTGACGTAGCAATAGGCTCCATCATAAACCTCCTGTTCCTAGGAGTGGAAGTCGCAACCGGGTCTCCAATTACTCCTCGCCCTAAACTGGAAGAATCTGATCCCTGATAAATATCAGCCTCGTCCACCCGTAGTAGATATTTTCCATCTCCATCATTCTTCAATCCAGCATCTAGGCTTTCGGATTCCATTTCCATTTTAGGAGAATGCAATTCTTGAGCATGGACACTCTCTTCTTTTGCAATACAAATACTCGATTGACCTATGTGCCGATCGGTGTCGTTGATCCTTTTCGAAAATTCTGGATTTTTGTAGGGCACCTGGTGGAACGTATCCTCATTGAGCGGTTGTTCTTCGGATACCAGCTCATTTCGAATTTGTTCGGGAAGGACTTGATCGGATTGGTCCATCCTAGCTGGTTCAGGCTGTGCGTTACGTTCATCAGGAAACTGGCCATGCACACCATGACTGTCTACCACATCTTGGGGACCATTTTTAGTTGATCTTAGGTACACGAAACCGCTTGGATCAGCATGACTGGTGTCTCTGTCGGTGCGTCCCGGCCCATCTGAGCTACTTGTTGTGGAAGTTTTCCCCTGAAACTTTGGTAAACTTGAAGAAACATCTTCAGACTTGCCTACACTCAGTGACAGTTGGGTACCCTCTCTGACGTACGTGTTGTAAGTTGTTGGTGACTGATTTTCTGCTTTGCCAGTATCAATTCCAATCTTCCTGGTTTCAACTGATGGCGACGCATTTTCTTGGTTCGTGGGAGATGAGTTCTGTGGTGGTACGTCGTCGTTCTCGAGTTGATTGTTTTGGAACACTACTTCATGTTCGTCTGGGACGTTATAATTGGTAGGCTCCTGTGCGTGCAATGAGGCTTCATTAACATTTTGAGAGTGCAACTCAAGAGAAGATGCAAATTTTGGACGCTGTTGACTGACTCCTAAATTTTCCACGTTTTCTTGTTTTAATTGTTGAATTTGTGCGCATCTTCTTTGTTCCCCATTGCAGTTCGGTTCAGTGATGCTTGAATTATCTTCACCTTTGAAACTGTTCTCTGGTTTCTGCATTTTACCGGTAGTTGGATCGATTTTTGCGCCACGTTGATAACCAGCTTTTTCCTCTTTTAGAAGTTTCTCAAATATATAGTTAACTTCTTTATCCGAGTAATATCTCTCCCTTTGAAGGAGGTTATTGCGAAAAGTCATCGGAAGGGAATAGAAAACTGGTTCACTGTCCTGGTTTGTACCTTTTGGAGAACCAGGTTTGCCTGGGTTGAATTGTCCTTCATGCTTATAGGATCCTTCCATGTTGCATGAAAGACTCCTTTCTCTGTCAAAAAGAAGTTCTTGGTTAAGATCCCTTTGTACAAGATTTTCAGCGCTGGAAGCATCAGGACAAACATCATTGGTTCTGTTTGGGGGTATTTCTTGACCTGACGTATCCTTAATCCCCCTATGGGTGGAATCTTCCATGATTTGTTTTGTTTCAGGTGGCTTATAACGTGCAATTTTCCGAGGCATCTTGGCAAACTTGGTATTTACAATCTCTTCAATGGTCTCTTGCTCGCCCCTGACTCTTTCCTTGTTTACAACAGTTTTGGACGAAGGCATGGAAACTGATGGACTAGGGACGTCTTGATTACGGGCACGAATGGGGTTTTGGGCAGGTTTCGGACTGTATTTGTTTATTTCTTCAGCATTCGCATTCGATCGCTCATCTGTTGGTTTGTCTTTCATGGCATCATGTTGAGCACGTCTTTTTTGATACAGAGGTATCTTGGAGCGAAACTCCTTGGTCTTGCCTTCCATTAGTGATTTTTGACCAGCCGTTTGTCCGTAATCGTTTTGAGTTGTGGGGGACAGATTTCCTTGTACGCTTTTTACGGTAATATCCATTCTTACCTCTGTCGACGGTGACAGATTTCTTTGAATAAGCATGGATGAATTTTGCTCGGTTTCTTTAAAATCGTCTCCAATTTGCTGATCTTTGGGGGCGATTTCTGGATAATCGTGGTGGATTTCTACATACAATAATTAATATATTTATTACATTATTAGATCAATCAACACACACTCTTTATCATATACTAGTATATAAATAAAAAGGTTCACTCTAGGCGGAAAAATAATGTTAAAGAATTTTTTACACAAAATATTTTTAATTCAAGCAAGATGGCTTGGTAGTCGTGGCTGTTTTAAGACTGTATTTATCTCTTGTTCTGTGTGATCTTGAAAAATGTTCATATTACAAAGCTAACAGGTATGATTTTTTTTCCCTTATATACTGAATGATAGTTTATAGCTAAACAAATCATATCTAAAAATAGATTAAGGTAGATCTGTCCTTCAACAAGAAGTATGGCCAACGCGAATGTCTTGTGTATGTTGTATTTTTGACTATCTTATCACTATCATGTATCGTATTTGTTGTTATTAATATCATGTCATGTTCGTCCGTCCGTCCGTCGTCCGTCCGTCCGTCCGTCCGTCTGTCCATCCATCTGCACGTTCTCTTAGTTTTACTGTTCTTACATTTTACGAATTAGAATATAATTTGGGGGTGTTAAATTAATTTCGTAATTAGGCTTTAGAAGAAGATGGGGAAATAAGATGGCGCAACTGCCCATTTGGTTAAGTCGTAAAATACAATTTCAAATAGTTTTTTCAATTAGTTTTGGTTATATCGAACCCACAACATAAAAACCCAAGTTCTATACAGTTACCTAATGTCTGGTGCTCTAACCACTGAGCCATTTCATTCACAACAAAATGCGTTGTTTAAATGCTATATGAGACGTTGGCCACGAATTTAAAGACTTGTATGATTTTTTTTTATGTTCAATTCTTGGGCTACAAAATGAAATTTTTAAAGTATAGTGGGTCATCTTTCCACATTTTTGTTGATTAAAATCGGTTTCAATTCCATTAAACCGCATTCGGACTATGACAAAAATATGGAGCTCAGACCCACTATATAAAAGAAAAGGCATCGAAGTTATACAAATGACACTATTTGGAGGTTTTGACACGCAACGCAAGTTTAAATCAACCTTTACTGCAAGTATTCAAAATATTTAATGGTTCCAAACCGATGTTACTTTAAATATACATTGTTTTTAATTATTTTCTTTTTTTAAAAGTATCAGATTTAATGATATTTTAATTTTGCAGTAATCATTCCTCATAAGGGCATTTTACACGCCTTCGCCTTATTCTTCTTTTATTTAAATTATGGAGGCCAATTAGTAGTTAAAAAATGACGGGTTTTGTGGGGTTTTGTTGTTGTTTTTTGTTTTTGCTTTTTTCTTCTTTTTTTTTTTTTTTTTTTTTTTTTTTTTTTTTTTTGGAGGGGGGGGGGGTTATAACAAAAACCATTCTCCTAAGAACCTCTATTACCATTTACGTCGCATCCAAATCCAAATTGGAATATGATTGGGGTGCATGTCTTGTCGTTTCAAAAATTTAATTTCCATCATTAAATAAATACGGAAAATGACATGGTAATATTTTGATGGGGGCGCAAAAGACGTGGTTTGTATCAAGGGGTCAATTTTCCATGAAGAGAAGGGAGGGGTCCAGATCCCCACCCCCTCTCTAAATCTGTGCACACGATTATGTTGACATGATGTTGATTCAAAACAAAATAGTCAAAATGAACGCACCTGCGACTGTCGCGATCGGGGGCATAATTTAATATAAATTTGTTTAATAATTATCAGGGCCACTCTTTCTATCTTGACCTTGAAATGATAAGATTATTGATAGATCTAAATTTATTGATATGCAAACAGTTAAACAGTTCAACCCCAAAGTGATATAAAGGGCCGCTCATATGTGTATTAAGGGATTTCATTTTTTAAATAGCAACGTAAATTGCATGCGGCCCTGTCTTTGATCAAAACATTCACAAGGCAGTGATATTTATAGGCGCAAACACTTGGTGCAAGTATTATACTGTCTTATAACATCGTCTAGTAAAAGACTTGTATCTGGACTCGTACATCGTCAAGATATTTTAAATATATTTAAAACGTACTGTACGTGTCGTGGTGTACATTTTGAATTTACTGAGTGGGTGTAAATACTAAAAAATTTCATGACAACTTACAAGTGGGCCATCTATATATATATAAAAGTCTTTGACAGACGCGACATAGGCAGAGTACAAAGTCTTGCTGTATGCGCGGGTACAGAAAATTTTCAGCGGGTGGGGTTGGGGGGGGGGGTGTCAAAGTGCATTATTTTATTGTGTTTGCTCTGGAGGAGAGAGGGGTTCGAAGCAATTTTCGGTAATTATACAATGTAAATTTAATAAGTTTGAATTTTCAGAAGGAAAAGAAAGCCCCCCCCCCCCCCCACCCCCCTCTGGACCCCTTCTTGATCCGCACACGTGACTGGATTGGTTATAAGATGGAAGTGTGTTAATAATTTTCTACCTCAATGAATTTTAAATATTTACCTAAATTAATAATTGACTTACCTGATTCAGAAATCAATTCAGTCTGAGTATGAGTATGAGTCTGAGCGCGGGGCTTTATCGGACTCAGCAATTTTCGCAGAATTTCAAACTCTGTCTTTATTTCCTGCCGAGCATGTTCCGAGACGTGCACGGCGTCTTTTAGCTTCTTATTCTGTTCCACGACTTCCATGAGAATTTTGCGCAAATCTCGTATGTCTTCCTCCCTTTTTTCGATCTGTTGTTTTAATGATATGGAGGAAAAGTGGGTCTGCATTTTTTCAATTTTTTGATTCATCAGGATCAATGAATTCAGCAGGGCTCGTTTCTCTTCAGCGAGTCTGTGATTTTCTTCCAGGAGCCTACGATGCTCGTCTGCTATGAGGCAGGAATTTTTTACATCTTCCATCGGAGGAGCTAAATCCCCAGCATAAAGCGTGGGTATATCTTCCTCCGATGACATGGCCATATACTTACATTTACAGTAAACTATTACTATACGAATATTATTATTGAACAATAAAAACAGATAATTTAGTTCAGGTATACAAGAACTAAAAAATGCGAATCCCTCAATAAAAATTGAGGAAGTGATCAACAGAAATCACAAAACTTTACACAGTTCTATGCGAAAATTCCTTCTGAATTAACGAAGAAAACAGTGACGGCTTCCACTATGGCGGGGAATTTGTGGTCTGATTTGTTGTGACGTCACAATCAATATATAGAGAATTGTGACGTCATGGTGAATGGAAGTCACGTGACTACGGGATAAACACTGGGTAAACAAGGAACCAAACACCATATCGAAAATTACTTCTTCAGATAAATTGCTATCTGAAAACACAAAGCTGCAATGCTGCATGGAAAAAAAACCGGCACTGTATTTAAATAAACGGAATGTGCTATCGGTATGATGCAGGCCTATTATAGACACATGTTCTACATGTACGATATGATAAATACCCGTAGTCCGAAATATCTGACCTTTTTTCTGGCTTTTTTAACAACTGATATTTTCCAGGCAAATAAATATCATGATAAATCGCTTAAAAGCCAGGAAAACGTCAGATATTTCGGACTTATACCCTGTGCGTGGATCTAGAGCAGTGGGGGTCTAACCCTTTCGAAAAATCTAAATCTAATTCATTAATTTAACATTGTAAAATAAAACTTCTATTAAGGCAGGTATCCTATCACCACCACTTGCTCCACCCCGAAAATAAAATATCACCTCTCGGACACCTCCTCCTCCCCCCCCCCCCCGGGAAAGTTTTTTTTCAGAATTTGCACAGGCTGTCTCCCCTTAAAAATGAGAAAATGAAATCAAATTTACAAAGAATGCACTATAGAAATTGACACGTCGCCTCATTTTGCCATTCTTTTATTTTCATTAAATTTTTTTGGTTGTTATAAACAATTACTAGTTTACCACTTTTAATTTGTATTTTATCGAAGTCCCGTTGAATACATTGAATGCATATTTTAATTTGCATGTAGCGCACAGGCCGCATGCTGCAAGGAAACGGTGCTCCGTATAAGTCTAGTGGTTTGTGGTGGTGGTGGTAGGGGGGGGGGGGGGGTGGATAAAAGATATGCATGTGCCGGAATGAAGAAGACATAAAAGTATATATACATGTACATATATATATTCCTTAAAATTTACCCTCGGTCAGCTCTTTAAAAATTGAATGTTTCGCAAACGTTTTATCCTCAACGGCATTATCAAATTCAAAGCAATTCACATTACCAAAAACATGTACAATCATGTAAAATTCAGCATTTAACAGATTATAATAAATTGACAGGAAAAAAAACTGGATGACAATGGTAATTGAATTGAAACAATTCATTATTTTTATAATACAAATATTTCAAATCAATTCGTGATTTTTAGGTATAGTGTGCTGACATCATACGCAGAGGGCATTATCTTATCATTAGCTTTCTTATATGTCATGCGGTGTGTGTTTTTTTTTTAAAGAGGGTTCCTAAAATTGTCTTCATCTGTTAATTAAATGTATAAAATAACGTTGCTACGGGTTTTAAAATTAAAAAAGATATTATAATTCATGGTTGTCCTTTAAGTTTATATATTTTAGAGTTATATGCATGGGATTAAAACTCCTAATGGGATGACAGCATGAACACACTTAAAACTACAATTATTCTGGTATACATGTATATCAAGAAGTTTTTTTTGTAACTTTTGGCTTTTCTGGTTCAGTGGTTCTTTTAAAAGAGATTTTTGTGGCACCCATCCTTAAACTATTTTCTCTCTTAAATTATTAGAAACACTAAATATGTGGATATCATTTGAGGAGGGCATGCATGGCTTTTCATTTGTACAAATACTCGAAAGTTTCCACCAAAACTTTAAAAAAAATGATTCTTTGTTTCAAATTAAGATGAATATGTCCAGTGATTCATGAACACAAAATTGAATGTTTAGCTTTTTAAATGTCAACTTTAATTCAAGTAGCTATAATGATTTAATTTTACATTGTTATTTGACGTCTTCTTTATACTATTGCTGCGTAATTTGTGCGGATTATATCTCTTTAGTTAAGTTAATTAATCGAACGTAACTAAGGCTACATCGTGAGCACTTGAACGGAATGACCTCAGACTTCCACGTAGACTATAGTTACCAAGGCAACCTTTACATATTTGGAAAAGAACAATTTACATACTTTTGTTAACATTTATGGATACTGGTAATTGATTAAATGGTTCAAAAGAAGATGTAAATGTAAATATATACAATAAAATGCATTCGTGGGTGCTTCCATTCATTTGGACTATGAATAAAGCTAGCATCGCAGATTTTTTTTTTTTTTTTTTTTTTACATAATCCGCTAACTCTTTAAAATTAGTTAAGAAAATAAATGTATGTTAGTGAATCCTTATTTGGAAACCTGAGGATTTATCCCATTGCAAATTTATAAAAAGTAAATAGTAAAAATGTGCCTTATTTTGAGGGTGGGGCAAAATGTTTTAACAATATCTGAAATAAACGAGATATCTACATATTTGAAACCCAAGCAAGAATTGAAAAGAATATGACATTTTAAAGGATTTTTCAATAAAATATTTCCAATTTAGTGTCGATTCTCACCTAGCCGTGCCGATGCGATTTGATTAGATCATTTGCAATGACTTGAAAAAATACTCCCCGTGATAAAAGTATTTTTCGTTGATTCAAACAATTATATACCTTTTCCCAACCATATTTCGTTTAAGCTTTGAGACACCTAGCTTTTAAAACATTGCTGCATGGCATAGCCATTGACGGCTGAGTTGATTATCTACACCTCGATCATCATTGCTTCAACATGAAATTAAACATTCTGAATATTTTTTAATTGAAGTGACTGAAATGTATAGTTTATTCAAGTAGAATAATTTAATCATTATTTATACGAGTATACGAAAAAAAAAACCATAAACGAAGTTGGTGAGCCATCGTGAATCATATTTCCCAGGTATGAATGGCTGGACCATCCTTAGCAGGAGGATATTCATGCGGCAGGAGTACTATATACTAGACAGGGCATTTAATATGAATGACAAACTGTTACATTTACAATATACGATTATACATTTCAAACCAACAACTGTCATTAAGACAGATATACGTATTAATTGAAAGGCGTCAAATTTCTTATTGTAAAAAATAAAAAAACAAACAAAGAAAAAAAAACAAAAGAAAAAAAAACAAACAAACAAAGAGAAAAAAAAACACTATTTTTTTTTTTACCTCCCCAAGTCAAAAGTTTTTGGTCTGGACCAAAAACGCTTGGCTGGCGAGGATGCTACATGTATTTTTGTGTTATTACATTGATTTATTTCGTAAAATACCTTGTGGATAGTGCTCATCAATATTTCATACGACTCAACATTTTTTTCTCTGTCCACGCAATCTTATTACAAAATAACCCATGTTTTTTTTAATCGCGTGCATAGCTTCAAAGTTTTAAAGAACGGAAAAATGCAATTTTGATTAGAAAGCTCAACTTGGATAAAACCCGGCTATATTTTGCTTACTAATTTTACCTACGCCGCGATAATGGAATGACTAAAGACCCTAAATGAACCAAAATATGGTTTTGTTAATCCCTTATTGTTTTGATATTATTTATCATATATATCTAATATATGACAACCTTTAATGATATAAAATGTAATTGACGTGAAATGTTTTAGATTTTTATGAATTAGATTTTCAAAAGTGTATTTGAGTTGTTTTTAAAAAATTGAAAAAAATTCTTCAATTAGTGAGATCTTTTGCAGCCGAAGCGACGCAGTGATGGCCCGGCTCTTTCCTTCATCAACTTTTATTATGGTAAGAAAGGTAACTATGTTTTATTTGCATGAAACATTGCAACATAATTAACTAACATTTATCAATTCACTAATGAATTATTCTTCCTCTCACCCCCCCCCCCCCATCCCCACCCCCGACGGGTCGACCCCCGACAAACACACAAATGAAAAATACATTCAAACGCATAGCGATTTATTCAAATTATTGTTGAGCACTAGTCTGACTAAAGCCAGTCCCTGCTAATTTTTTCGCTTATTTGACATATGTACAGTTTATTTATCATTATATCTTTCATAATCAAATGATTTACTGTTATATGAGTTACATTTTCCAGGTGTGTTATTCCACCGCAAGCCCACTCAGCATGCTCAGTATGAAATGTTAATTTTATGCAACAACTTTTGGTTAAGAAGTTTTTCTATATGTGTACACGTATAAAAAAGATAGTTTGTAAGATTGATCACCAAGAAGTTTTGGATATATTGAGGGATCAATCTCCGTAACAGTACGGTTCCAGAAAAAATTGTTAACCAAAAGTTGTTGCATTACACCTATTCTAATGCGGATTTATATCAAAAATTTCAAAATCAAAAATTTTGATTTTTGGCGCCTAAAATTTATATCCCATTTGGGCTATTATATCCTAAACGGGTTATTATATCCCATTTGGCGAAATGGTCCCAACCTGTATAATACCAATGTTTTTAAGTGAGAACACCCTTGAGTACAAAGCGTTGAGGCTCAGTGGTAATAGATATGTAACATATGTTAGAAAATCAGTGAAAAATAAAAGTTGAACATATGGGTTTTGAATTTTGGAAAATCATTGAGACAATTTGGTCATAATTAAAAATTGATTGGGATGGGTACAAGTATAATTGTATTTATAGAAAAGCTATTTTATCTCAACATGCTCAATATATGTGATTATATAGAATATTATTATATGGAAAAATCAATTTAAGCAGCTGCAATGGATATTTTCAGCAAGAGTTAAATTAAGAAACTTTGATAGCATTGTCAGTTTGTTTTATATGACTTCAATCTACAAAAAAAAGAAGTCTCGATGGAACAAGATTTAAGTTTTTCTTATAAAATATTTTTAGATAGCTAGGTTTATATTTTGAATTCAAATTCCTCAATTTTTTTTCAACAAAAGAAATCAAATGACAAGTTTGCATGCAAAATTGTATGCCCTTCTTGGCATCAGGGGAATTTGAAACTATGTGGCACATGACGTAACGGGGAGTAACGTAGGACTTTTAAATGATACGATATAATTGCGTTCTAGTTTCCATAGGGAGTAAAGTAAGACTTTTAAACGATATAACTGCGTTCTTCCATGACTATATGACAAAATGACATTTATTTAACAGAATTTCAATTTGAATTTGATTGATGAAGCAGAAAAGTTATAATTTTTAGAACTTTACTTAGCTACATTAAGCTTAAAAAGTATATTGAAAAAAAAAAAGGAAAATGAGGTAGTTTGTAAATAACGCTCCTTAAATCATGGTTTAGCTTGAAACGTACAATTTAGTTAAAAGTATTAACATTTACATGTATATATATATGTACACCTTATGTACTTTTTTTTTAAAGGGACTGGGAAAAAAATCCCAAGTTAAAATATTGAATCAAAGTCTTACTGTACAGGTAAATTAAATCTTGACCCCAATTAAAGCGATAAAGGAAAAATGCTCTCTCTCTCTCTCTCTCTCTCTCTCTCTCTCTCTCTCTCTCTCTCTCTCTCTCTCTCTCTCTCTCTCTCTCTCTCTCTCTCTCTCTCTCTCTGTATATATTCATATTTCACCAACTTGAATGAATATTTTTACAGACCGTCAGGATTAAACTAAATCTCAACCTGTGTTCCATTTCCTGACCTTTTTAAACTCAGCCGGTACACGTTGTTTTACATGCGACACTACTGAAGCTAAATTTATAAAAAGAATTTAATTATAAAAAGAAAATTGAAAAAAGTCATGCATGGTTTGTTCTGGCCTGGTTCATGCCATGCAGGTATTGACCTAGATTAAGACCTCCATTGTGGTCACCCATGGACGAATGAACTTTTGCTCTTCCAGCCTGTTACTTAATGAGACTAAGTACATAGCTAGTATAGATATTCTTGATGTAAACAAGGAAAGCGTGTGACTGACGGATGTGTAACTCGTTCAGCATTTACTACGACTCCGCTTTTACTCTGACAACAGTGTGTTTCTTTACTTATATGTGGTGAGTTTCTATACTGTCAATAGGTAATTTTGAATCATAACATTTATTTTTTTTTTTACACCTGTGTATGTCCATTAAGTACTTATAACTAGGTCGTCTGTATATTGTTTGATCAAATGCCGGTCGCTTTCTTTTTAAAGACTTGTACGGGTTAAAGTTATGAAACTGAAGTTTATTCATCACTCAGGGGTGTTGGAGCATCTACTCGCATGCGTACATCATATGATTTGCAAGATTTCTAATAATTTTCAAAGATCACTGAGGTTTTTATAATTTATCATATATAAGTCTAAAAAAAAATCATGTGTCTTAATAAGTGGGCCCTGATTAATAAAAATGTGTTTACTTATGAATATAATGTAACACTTGGTGTTAACCCAATTGTAAATTGGAAATAATAGAATCATTTTAACAGGAGCTTAGACTTTGGGTAGTTGTGTCAAACAGTAATGTGGCATGTCTATTTCATTGCTGGCCACCAAGCTTTGGCTCTTTAAAATCAACGAGATTTGTCTGGCTTTTGAGCTAGTGTCATTTTTAACTTGTTTTGACTCAAGAAAACGATAGTAACATCCTGCTGAAAGTCCAAGGTCTTGTTTATAAAATGGTTCTAATATTTGTATGAACGTCTCTCGAATGTATGTCTATATATAAATGTAGCAATATATTTAATTACTGATGCATTTGTTTATGTTGTGTTAACTTTCCAGGAAATTGACGTATTAAATGAGAGGATATTGGATCACTCTGAACATCAATTAACGATAATGAACCCAAATAATTAAGAATGGGACTGCAGTAATTATCGTGTCTTGTCTGAGGTTAGTGACAGCAATGCCTATATACACACAAAGTATTTATTTGTCAGTTTCTAAACCAGTTTAACTGCTGGTTGTAACAAACAATTTTTTATATGTAAACAGTTGTGAATTTTACATGGACAACTTTTGATTCGATCAACTTATCTGAAGACTTTAGTGATCTTTTAATGGAAATTAGAAGACTGTTTTGGGTTAATTGGCCCAATTTTTGTAAAGAACTGAATACCCCCAGGCCTTTTATAGTTATAATTAGTATTTCAAACTAGTATGCAAAAGTATTTGTCGCTCCAAATGGGAGTAAACAAGCCTCTAAATTAGTGTAACATGCTTCTTTATTTATGATTATGTACTATCATAATTATCTAGCGGTAGTTATAAATAGAAGTAAAACAGGACATGACTAGTCTGTCAGTGTTAGTGTATATTAGTGTCCCGACTCACTACACATTACTGTAAAACACTGTTATAACAAACACGCTTTCAATGAATTAATGCTTACAGCAAAGTGTGCTTTTCATTCCCCGTGTCTTTAATATCATGTTGTATATTTTGACGGGTTACCGGTATAATGAATTAGGCTTTTAACAAAACAAAATCGGCCGTCCCTGGCAATTCGTTAAGTATATTAAGCGTGTTTTGCCTGTATATACGTCGTTTACATTCATGTTGCAATTTAACATACATGTGTGTACATGCATGTATTAAAATATTTTTCAAAAATTTGTATAATATTGTCTCCCAACTTACTGAAAAACGTAGCATTTTCTCGTAATTCTACAATTGCTAACCAATTTTCTTTTCAATTATTTTTTAAAAATGGCTCAATCAATCAAAGCTTAGCTTTGACCCTATTTTAAATTTATTTCTAGAAGTTGAAAAGTTGACCTATTGTAAAACTCAGTGGTTGGGTGAAATCTAATACCTGCCACTGTATGAGATTTATAAGCAACCGTGATAAAGGTACATCGATATGCAAGACTGATGTATTTTTAAACAGTGGCTTTCAAGGGGCTGAGGGTCATACCACCAATAAATATCAATGAATTCAAGTATTGTTCAACTTATCGTTAATGATGTCCATTTCACTTTTGATATATGTAGCCTTAACCATATATTTTTCGAATTTTAGCATTCTATGTTACAAATAATGAAAGAACAAGAGGGAGAGAAAGCTTGAGAGAGAGAGAGAGAGAGAGAGAGAGAGAGAGAGAGAGAGAGAGAGAGAGCATATAAAACACTTTTGTAATGTCTTTATTAAGTCAAGGGGACATGTGTTGTAAGAAAATATTCCAGCAAAATTAAAGTCTTGAGTTTGAAATGATTTTGAAATATGTCGTGCTGGTTAGTGGTAACAGTATGACTGCTATTATTTGATTAAGACCCCTTCTGAATCAATTCTTTTTTATTTTCCCAAACCACCACCTCCTCTTGTTTGCACCTGATTCAAAATCTAGAAAATAGATGTGTGTATTGGGGGTGGTATTTTATTAAAACTATTAATAGTAATAATGATGTTTATTCTAAAATTACATGTAGAATAGAAAGTGGAATTCAAGTGATTTAGAACCATTTTAACAAGAGCTTGGACTTTTGGTAGTTGTCTCAAACAGCAATGTGACGTAGACCTGTCTATTTCATTGCTGGCCACTCAGCCATGGTTCTTTGAAATCAACAAGATTTGTCAAGATTTTGAGCCAAGACTAGGCAACCAGTGCATATTTCGCTTGAAACCGCATTATTTTAATTTGTTTTGACGCAAGAAATAGATAGCTAAGCCCTACTGAAAGTCCAAGGTCTTGTTAAAATGGTATTTACGTATCACTTTCAGTGGTATCAATTATGATAATATTTGTACATATAAAGACCTGAAAACACAGGAAATTCACTTGAGACATTACAATAGGGTCACAGGAAATCTTCAGGAATTTCTTTTGCTGACCTGAAAAAAAATAATAAATGTTTCTTGCATTTAGAAACCTCCTTCATTTAAATTCTGAACTAACAGCCCATATGCTATAGTCAATCAGATTTATTAATGTTTTAACAAAGTCCTTTTCATAAATTATCCATGCAGATCTTAAAAAAATAATATAGCCACTCTGTGCTTGTGTGTCTAATTCAGCTATTATAATAAAGTTCTATATTTTGACTCTGTGTTAGGACATGAATACGGTAAGTTATTTACGTTAACAGCGGATTTCTTATAGCTTAGGACTGTGTCTTGATATACAGTGTATTTTAAAACCATGCAGTTTTAATGTTCTTTTTTGCGTCTTATTGGGGTCAGGCGTTCTATATTTTGACACCGTGTAGTTATTTAATTCGTAAATCGCCTTGCGTCAGCTGTGTGAATGTGGGTTGGCACATTGCATTCATTCTACTTTCTCACCTCGCTGACGTGAGGCTTTAATTGTGTCAAAATAAAGAAAAACCCCAGCTATTCTTGCTTCATTATTTTATTTTTTATACTGAGTACCCTTCAATGAATTAACTCTTTATAGATAAACCAGGTATGATCACTGGTGTTCAATTTAGTTTAACGGTACATATTTACTGTACAAAAAAAATGTGGAAAAAAAGGCATCAAAAAAGGTATAAAATGCGATACCAGCTAGTATATGTATGTAAATCTATATATTTAAGCTAAGTACAAAGTCCAACTGAAAAGGTTTATACAAACAGTGAAAAAAAATTTTTTATTTTGACTTATTATAAATCAATAGAACTAACAAATCTTATGTCAGAGAGATAAAACAAGTTTCGCTTATCTGAGACTGTTACGCAATTAAAAGGCCATGCATCCTTAAAAAAATCTTTGTTGCAATTGCCGCCAGGGGGTTTCTAAACCCAGAAGGGAGAATTTTTTTAATTTTTCAAACTGGAAGTTCAGCTGATTAAAAATTGGTAACTAAGAAATAAAAATCTGAGTGAACTTCTAACTTTATATGTAAACATTGTACAATGAAAAAAAAAAGCAACCAAAAAAAAAAAATTCTTGATTTTTTGCTAGTAAATAAAATGTTATTGATGGGGGGTAGGGGTGGGGGGTATTTCAATTAGGCAGGAGGCAATTCCAGACCAACAGTAATTTTATTTTGGCCTTATTCATATATATTAAATGATATATTGAGCAAGCTACAATTAGTGAGTTTAGCTAAATTGTATTCTCCTAGGATGAGAGATGGAGAGATGGAAAGATTCTGTGCATGTCTTTATTAATATCAAAGAAAAAAACCCATGCATTTAGATTGATGATCAAATTATTTTTAAGATATTTTTTTTTTCTATAACACGTAAGTAAAAAAAAACAATTTGTATACATATAGCTCTGATGTGAAAATTTTCAAATCAAATTGAGATACGAATACATTCATGTACAGCACTGTATGTGCTAAGAAACAAAGTAAAATTATCCTGCCTTAAATAACTAAGTACCGGTACGCTGTCTACAAGTTTCAGTTTGTATGATTCTGATCGAGTCTGCATGTGCCAGACCACTCATGCTTTGAAGTTGACTCACACTAGTATTCGCAATGTGAAAAGGGTTTGTAAAAGGAAATAATTTTATCTGGGTCAATTAACTTTGACAAACCAATTTTAAGTTTCTATAATTACGTACATCAAATTTATATGTTAAACTTCCCTTTGATTGCTAAGAACGTGTATACTGAAATGGGTACACATGCACTATTTCATGTATTTTGTATTTATCCTCTTTTTCTGGCATTGTCATTTTTTTTTATCTGTGGCTATGTAAATGAATTATACATTCGTAATTCGAGAAATTACAAATACATGTAAATGACATGATTGTAATAGACTTTAATAGTTGATATTTGGAAGCTAGATGGGTGTTTGAAATATTCATTTACTGCATGGTTTGGGTATTTTTTTTAAAAAATGTTAAATTTCTCTTCCCTCACTCCCTAAAAAAAAGTGAGCAAAATAGATTTGCTTTTTTTTTTTTTTTGGTAGATTATTACGCCGCATTTTGTTTCCATTCCAGTTTCTCACCTCTGTTCTCCATGTAAAGGCCTAGGCAGGCGGTTATGATAAAATTGATGTGCATTCATGCATAAATCATGGATATATAAACATGCTTTAGCACATTAATATCGTAAATTTTCAAGAGCTGGTTTAGAATCATACTGTACATATATACATGTATATATTAAGTACTGTTAGTGACATAGTGTGTATAATAATAAATTTGTGGAAAAAATGCTGGGAAAACCGATTATTGTGAACTTTTAAAGATAAATATATGCAGCAGTGAGGAATTAAACTATCGCATGGTAATGATACAATTTATTTAATACTCTTATTAAGCTTTTCGATATAATGGGGTTTCATCGATAGTCATTCATTTAATGAAAATCAGAGTTTGGCCTACACTTTCTAGGATACATTAATTCGTGGACTATTATGATACCATTAAATGGAGAAATATTAATGTATTATAATAGAAATTGCACTTTGATGAACAGTGAATTCTGTGAATCAGCTCATCAAGGAAATCCACAAATAATTGGTTATTTTAAAACAAATATTGAAATCAATTACCACAGAATCTTAATTTTTTTTTTAATGTAAAATCAGGTATAAATTTAAGAAATTTAAAAGAGATATAAGATGAATGGGAGAATTTACCGCAAATTGGATTAAGCTTTTATATTGACAGAACAAACGGATAAATGTTAACTGATTTATTACATAGAACTGAAAAAGGGTAGAGTAGAGATGTCTATATATATAAGAGGCCAGACCTAACATTCCTTAAGAGACCTAATACTTTCTCATAAATCAAACCTTATAGATACTAAAGACCTACACATAAGAAGATAGTCTCCCTGGTATGTTGTATGACATTTAGTTTTTTCATAAAACATTTGTAGGAATTTTAATTAAGGTAGGTTAGCCCTTTAAATAAGCTCATGCAATCTGAACGGTCGTCACTGAGTTTGAGCCTCATGAGTCGTGGCCATTCCTCCTCATCTATTACAAGTGCTAATATTTATAGATTCCTTTATTTTTATTTTTTTTTCACTAGACCTATATAAGGATCAGGATGATGTAATTTCTTGTTGTTTTTTTTATTTGCAGGGAAATTTTCCTAAGCACCATGAAGAGTTGGAATTTAGAACATAGTGATTCTGAATCATCAGTCTAATAGGTGGAAATTCAGCCGCAAAGTTTAAGATAATATTGAAATTAGTGTTTGTGTGCGCAATTTGCCAGCTAGTGTTAACTAAGCTATATTTTCATTATTATAGCACTTCTGACGATTAGATTAGAATTGTTACGGCAAGTTCTACATAAACACTATATGTAATTATATATACATTATTATATACAAGTGTCAAATCTGGGAGATTTTTAATTAATATTTAAAAAAAACAAAAAACAATGGAGCAACAAAATACGACACTAACAGCTAAGGACATCCAGATGGACGAGAAGATTCCGATTCAAAACGGAGAGCACGTCCACCAAAACGGAGAAAGCGGGAAACAAAATGGAGTCTCGGAAAACGGAGTGCCTGCGGAACCCAAGAAAGGCCAGGCCACGGTTACAATAAACCCGGAGGTCAAAGTGAGGACGGTGAATAAAGACAAGCAGAAGGAGAAAGTTCAACAAATCGGGTTCTTTACTCTGGTCAGTACTTGACTTTTATGATAGTAGATTTATTATCGAGTTTATTATCTAGATGCATCACTCTTATTAAGTACTAGCTGTTATATGGCATTGTTAATGTGATTTTAACTCCTATCTGAATGTACATATTACATAGTTATATCCACGGTTATATATAAGTTTTTACACCAAGACTCATGTATAATATACATTCAAAGTTAGTTGCTCCCCATGTGAGTTTAGTTTCATATGAATTTTAGGTGATTGGGCACAGTTGCTTATGTATATTTAGACCCGTGAATGCAACAGTCATTGAACTATCTAAAAAAAATTGATGAAATTTACAAAAAATTTCATACATATGTGTTAATTACTATCAGTCTGTAATGTAGAATAAGTGATTAACAGATCTATAATGAAATGTCCAAAGCACATTCAAGAGAGATAACTCTGGAAAAATTGAATTAGAATGTATATTATATATAAGCAGAAAATTTCCTGAATTTTCAGAGAGCTGTTTCATATAAATCTAAACATGAAATCTCGCAAAACAACTCTAATTGGTTAGGTTACAGCGAAGAACATGCACGCTTATAACAAATTCACACTTACAACTTCAATCTTGTAAATGTATTACGATCTTATCAGATAAAACAAATTGCATTGATAACAAATCAAAATTTCCTATCCATGGTGCTTTGTTATGACCATGTTTCGTAGTACTGATGCAGATGGACAGAATATATTAAAGGGGAATAAGAGAAAAGAGACCAGCTAGGGCTCAATTTTTACAAAATAAGCCTTAAATCTTTCCGATGTCATGAATTTTATAGATATATTAATGGCCTACTATCGTGTTGTCAGAGAAAATGAAATGTCTAAAGCGCATTCAAGAGAGATAATTCTGGAAAAGTATTCCATCAGAATTTATACATTTACAAGTTTTAGGTAGCCATTGTCAAGCATTTGTAAGTTATTTGATGCAGGTCATAGCACTTTTGTAAAATGCAGCCATGGACATTATAATTTAAGATAATGATGATCTTGCGTATTTTTCAGTTCCGATATGGGAGTCTGTTTGATAAGATTATTTTGGCCGTGGGGATATTGTGCGCCATGGGGACGGGGTGTGCCACGCCCATCAACTTCTTTGTGTACGGAGATCTGGCCAATTACTTCATTCTGTACGACATCGCCAAGGGAACGAACTTCAGGTAGGGTCAATTTATCACTGTTACAATTTACACTTATTGCTAAACTATGGTTGTTTTATAATTCAATATGGATAAAAAGTACATTTGATTCAAAATCAAAATATAATAACCCTCTTTTTTTTTTAAAGTTTAAAAATTTTAATATCATGAATATGGCTGTGTTGTTAATTACTGTGGGTACAGTTAAGCTGATGTGACATATATATACTGCTATTGGAGAAAAAGAGAAACTTATTTTTAAATGGCATGCATTTTTCTACAGGACTGATTTTAAAAATTCCATCATGATCATGTTAGTTGTGGCAGTTCCTTACAAACAAAAAATTAATTTTTTGGTCTTATATTTTTACTTAATGTTTTGCAGTGACACCAACTTGACCACGCTAGTGAACCGTGAAGAGCTACTGAAGAGTCTTGATATCTTAGACATTGCAAAGGAGCATGCCCTGTACTTCTGTCTGATCGCGATTGGAGCCTTCACGCTCGGTTTCACCAGCATCTTCTGTTTCACTGTGTCCGCAGAAAGACAGATCCGGGTCATCCGGAAGCTTTTCTTTCGCTCCATCATGCGCCAGGACATGGAGTGGTTTGATACACACGAAAGCAGTGAATTAAGCACACGGTTTTCAGAGTAAGAATGCATGCAGAGTTTTGTAAAAAGAAAATTTGCATTTAAACAGTAAAACAAATGTATTTAACTAAAAGACAAATATTTACTTGTAAAATATGACCAAGGGTAAGAATTTATATTCTTGAAAAATTTGAAGTGTGATAGTCAGACCACTTTCATTGCATGTGTTGAGTGCCTGATAGCTCATTTGATATACAGGGTTGTCTCTAAAAAATTAAAGTTAAAGGAAGAAATGAAAAGGTAGAAGGAGGTCTAGGACCAGTGTACAAATCCTGGTCTGGCCCATCATTATTTCTACCATCCCATCACATAAGCAACTCTTTTAATATTGTTAACATTTATTTTTGGGTGTTTTTTCTCCAGAGACATGCATTTGATATATGACGGCATGGGAGACAAGATAGCCACATTTTTCCAGTGGACGACCACATTTGTGATCTCTTTTGTCATCGCGTTCATCTCTGGGTGGAAGTTAGCATTGGCTACTGTCGCATTCTGTCCCCTCATCATTTTAATCGGTGGGACATTGACCAGGGTAAGGGATGTTTCTGGTTTTATTTATCATTTTATATTGAATACCCATTTATCAGGGTTTTTATTACCGGTATTAAGAATGTCAGAATTCTTGACAAATTACTAAAAATGAAAACAATATGTATTGGTGTGCAGTTTCATAGTCTTCATTCTGTTGATTACAGTGGGTGCGTAATTTGTCGGGAGAGGAGTCGCAGGCCTACGCCAGTGCGGGGTCGGTAGCGGAGGAAGTGTTCTCAGCCATCAGAACGGTAACCGCCTTCAATGGGCAGGAGAAGGAGTGTAAACGGTAATTATGATTGTAAAGGAGTGTAAACGGTGATTGTAAAGAAGTGTAAATGGTAATTGTGATAGTAAAGGAGTGTAAAGGGTGGTGGTTGTAAAGGAGTGCAAATGGTAATTATGATTGTAAAGGAGTGTAAACGGTTATAGTGATTGTAAAGGGTGGTCGTTGTAAAGAAGTGTAAATGGTACTTCCTGTCTCAGAGGAGTGTAAATGGTGCAGACCTTGAAGCATTCTTTTACTCAAAATCAAAACAGTACATTAATTGTATGATAATTGAAAATAGAGTCAATCATGTAAATGATAATTCTTGAGAATAAAAGAAAATTATATTCAGAATCTGAAAATCTAAAGTCCATTTTTTTTTTTATTCTGTTTGACATGTGCATAGTGAATTTTCACATTTTGTTTTGCTTGCTCTATAAATGATAGAGAGTAACAAAGAAAACAACTAGAAAACACAGAAAAAATATACCTATAAATTGAAATCAATCATCTTTAGTCCGTCAATGTTTTGATTCTGTTCCACAGGTATAATGCCAACCTGATGCACGCCAAAAATAATGCGGCCAAAAAGGGCGTGGTGCTAGGACTGACAGTCAGTGCCTTCTGGTTCTTGATCTTTTCTGCACTCAGTGTGGCGTTTTACTATGGAGTCAAACTCATGCAAGACCCTGATGAGGATTTCGACCCAGGGGACACCCTCACTGTAAGTTTAATGTCTTGTCAGGGAGTTATCTACGAGTTAACATCTTCTAAGATCTACAGGTTAACATCTTTTGATATATACAGTTTAACATCTTGTGATATCTACATTTTAACATCTTTTGAAATCTACAGTTTAACATCTTTTGATATCTACAATTTAACATCTTTTGAAATCTACAGTTTAACATCTTTTGATGTCTACAGTTTAACATCTTTTGATATCTACATTTAAACATCTTTTGAAATCTACATTTAAACATCTTGTGATATCTTCATTCTTCACAGCTGCTCCTAAGAGTGACAAGGAAAAACTCACTCCATTGCTGGCTTTTCTTTTACAGGTGTTCTTGGGGGTGATGATTGGTTCCATGTCTCTGGGTCACGCCTTCCCCACCCTGGAAATCATCGCTAATGCTCGCGGGGCGGCCACCAAAGTATTCTCCATCATCGAACAGAAATCCAAGATAAACTATGAGCAGGAAGGGGGCAGGAAGCTAGAGAAGATGGAGGGGAACATCAAGTTCCGAGGAGTCCATTTCCGTTATCCCGCTCGACCCAACATCCCTGTACGTTTAAATGCATCAAATTTATTCTGAAAGTGTGTAAGATAATTTTGCAAGGTTTGCAATAGCTATTTGAGAGAAGAATTATCCGTGTAAAATAGTTCTTGAATGCTATAACTGTTTGTTTAAGATTCTTTTCATACGTCTTTCTGAAAAAATTGAATTATTGCCGACAAGTTGATCAATTAAAAAAAAAAAATTTAAATCACAAAACATCAGATATATAACTGATTTAGGATCTCTTATCTCAGGTTTAATTCAAACATAGTGTTTGTTTATTTTTATCCCCCCCCCCCCCCCCCCTCGCTTTGCTGCTTTGCTGCTGTCGGTCGGTCGGTCCACCAACAGTTTCCGCTCATTTTCTTTGCAGAGGATGAACATATTGAAATGAAATTTGGTATACAGGTTTATCTTGATAATATCTAGGTCAAGTTCGATAGTGGTGGTACGATCGAGCAATTTTCGACAGAGTTATGGCCCTTGGACGTAGAAAAATTCCAGTTATTTGCATTTTCCACTCATTTTCTTTGCAGAGGATGAACATATTGAAATGAAATCTGGTATACAGGTTTATCATGATAATATCTAGTTCAAGTTCGATTTTGGGTATGATAGAGCAGTCTTCGACAGAGTTATGGCCTTTGTACTTAGAAAAATTCCAAATATTTGCAGTTTACATGAATTTTTTTGGTGGATATTTCCAAGGGAGGGGGGCACAAGTGTTTCACAAACATCTGTTGTTTAAATTAAGTTAACTTAGATTATAGTTGTTTGGCCTGCCTTGTTTTGCCATGTCAGAGGATGTTTGAAGCTTATTTGATTTGTTTTGCTTTTTTACAGATTCTACAAGGCATCGATTTGGATGTACAGAAGGGACAAACGGTGGCATTAGTTGGATCATCAGGCTGCGGTAAAAGTACCATTATCCAACTGTTACAGAGATTCTACGATCCCGAGGAAGGGCAGGTAACTCTAGAAGGATTTGCTAATTGTGACATAAATAACTGCATTACCTTATGTTTATTTGAATTCCTTCTGTAGCATTGTAAATTGATATTAAGTAACTGTCTTGTAAAGTGTTATGTTCAATTTTCTAACATATTTTTCAATTATGAATAGTTAACTACTTGTTAATTTTATTGCAAATCATTAGGTCCATGATGCAAAACTTTGTACACTTTTAAGTTACATAGAATGGTTCAGTATTGATATTAGTCTACATTTTTTCATTGAACTGACAGTCATTTATGAGTTCAGCCAATCAAAGAAGAGAATTTATTTCAATGTTTTATTAATAAAAAGAAAAGATATTAATGTTTCACTTTATTTTTTTTACCAAAATTGCCTCTCATGATGTTGCACCTGTATCAACTTCAGCAGTATTGCACAACTGCTTATGCGTATTGCATGATGGAAAAAATTCTTACTTGTATGTCATTTGAATAAACTATACTTTTTACCTGACAGGTGAGTGTGGATGACGTTGACGTCAAGGAGATGAACTTGACCTGGCTGCGCCAGCAGATTGGTGTGGTCAGCCAGGAACCTGTTCTGTTCGGTACCACCATCGCCGAGAACATCCGCTATGGACGAATTGATGTAACGCAGGGGGAGATAGAACAGGCTGCTAAGGAGGCCAATGCCCACACATTTATAAAGGAACTCCCACAGGTCTGAAATTATTGACATTATGATCACAAAGGGTGAATGTTTCAATGGTCGCAATTTATGTTTTGTTTAAAAAATCAAGAATGAATGTTTGGTCACAATTAGAATATGAATGTTTGATTGGAATTCATTTAGTATTACCCACTTTATGAATTTTTGCTTGCAATTTAATGAATTTTTCCAAAGAGTGAATGTTTTGATCGCAATTTATTTAAATCAACCAAAGAGTTAATGTGTTGTCAAAAAGATAGATGAAAGTCAGAGTGAATTTTTGCCTTTTTTGAATGTTGAAGTATGGTCATTATTTAGAATAAAGGCTAACTGAAATAGTATTGGATTGCAAATTAGATAACTGGTAAGCTATGGAATTCCTTTACAGGGCTATGAGACTTTGGTGGGGGACAGGGGAGCCCAGCTGAGTGGGGGACAGAAGCAGAGAATCGCCATCGCGCGGGCCCTGGTCAGAAACCCCAAGATCTTACTGCTGGATGAGGCAACCTCAGCACTGGATAATGAAAGCGAGGCGGTGGTGCAGAAAGCCTTGGAAAGGGTATGTCAAAAAGTTGCTCTAAAAAATTATTGATATCATATAGGCAGAAAAGTTTCTTTTGTAGGAAATTAATTAAGATTCTTCATGATATCCCAATTCAGTTTCTTTTGATTTTGCTCCTTTCAGGCAGAAGTTGGGAGGACCACCATTGTGGTGGCCCATAGACTGACGACGGTTAGAAACGCGGACGTAATATTCAGCATGGCGGACGGTCGGGTCCATGAGAGGGGCAGTCACAGAGAACTAATGGACAGGAAGGGACTCTACTACACCCTGGTCAACTTACAGGTAAGGTGTCAACTCACAGGTAAAATTAGATCAATCTACAGGTAAATTGTCAACTCAAAGATATAATCAGGTCTATATACGGGTATTACGGTGTCAATTCACAGGGAAAATCAGGTTAATCTACAGGTAAGATGTCAATTCACAGGTAAAATCAGTTTAATTAACAGGAAAGTTGTCAACTCACAGGTAAAATCAGGTCTATATGTTAAGTCACAGGTAAAATAGGGTCAGTCTACAGGTAAGATGGTAACTGACAGGCAAAATTGTTTGTTAAACATGTACAGTAACTGTAGATCTGAATCATTATTTTTCACTGTGGCTTAATAATGTGGGTTTTTTTTGGGATACTCTTAATCCATGAATTATCATTCTTAACAAATAGTGAAATTTTTTTTCTCTTTATTATTCATAGAAATGAGAGTTATTTTTTCATTGTTATCTTTCACTGTTGTTTGATTTCATGTGTAAATAAATCAAGATATTATATTTTTTTTCTAATACTGATGCACAAACATAAATTTCATACATCAAATGTAAGCTTTGTTTTCTGGTTATTGTAATTTTTTTTTCAATAATTGTGACACTTTTTTGTTGTAGTCCCAAACTAATGAAGAAACAGAGGAAGGTATGTACATTGTACATTTACACATTGCTGTCAATTAATTTCCACCAAACAGTCGATCAACATTTATACATATTGAATTCACTGGCTGCATCCATTGCGTAACCCCCTCTATGACATTTCTTGGAAAGGCATCTCTCAAAAATAAAACCCTCTCCCAATAGGAGAGTGCTCTAGTGGGAGTTTGTTAAATATTTTTGTAGAATTTTCTTAAATTTTACATACTTTTTTTTTCCCATTTCTTTATTAACTGAATTGCACATATGAATTGGTCTTGTGTCATGAAATTTGGAATATTTGTATATAAAAAAAATGATTTTTTTAGTTTAAACAAGTACATTTCTTATTCACAATTTTTTTTTTTTTTTGCAAGCAGTACATTGTATCATGTACCTATATATATCTCATGATTATGAAATTCATATTGAGATTTTTCTCATTCATATTCATTACTATTTCATTGTACTTAGATTTAAAATAGAAAGAACAGATACCGGTAATTACCATATATTGCATTCAGAATTGTCCGTAAGACCAATGTTTTCAACATTTGTTTGAATTTTCTGATCAGCTTCATTTTCATTGGATAAAACTCCCTCACCTCAAGTCAAAGACTCGTTCTTGGCCTGGGTGAGCTCAACTCAGGGTAAGTGTGAGTATTAATGAGTCGTTACGTCTGTCTTGTTATAGCATGAGGCGATGGCATGAACTCGGGTATGAGACTAGTACAGTTGTAAAACTCAATGGTATAGGATTCCAACATGTCACAGGAAAACTGTCAGAAAAATATTCCTCTCTCATTTGAAATTTAAAAATTTTTATGATTCATGATAAATGTTCAGAGGGGGGAGGGGTGTAGATATAATTCATTTTATCTGACTGTTTTCCCCCCGCAAAGAAAAGCACACCAAAACCTGCTTCTGTCTTTAAGCCATTATTTGAATGTAATTTAGTTATCTTGACGTTTGTTATATGCATGTTGACAATTATTGTCTCTTTACTGTTTTGTTGAAATCCTTCAGCAATTGCACTGCTGGACCTCGCAAATTGTATACTTGTCTTGCATGTGAAATTGTTATGTTGAGAGGCAGACTGAAGGATAAGAAGATTTCATGGGATGTTGAGAAGCACTGATGTAGAAATTTATTGAATGGGTCATTGCATGTGTTGTATAACAAATTTTGGTGTTGTACGTGTCACTGTTACTTGTTATAATGTCTGAGGCGTCGCAATGTTTTAGGGCTTGGTACATGTAATTATCAATATACTGTTGCTTCATACTTATTGTCCGAGTAGTTGAATGTTAATGCATGGGTACATGTTGAGTGTAAAGAGCTAAAATTGCTGTTGGTATCAGCCATGGGCTCTGTAAACACTTGTTATTGAATCGAAAAGCACTCCTAGTCCCTTTTCACTGTTAAGTGTTAAACTATGTTAGAATTATAGTACACTGCAAATTACCCTTATCATTTAGAATCTGTAACCTGTAATTAATTTAATGCACATCTTTAGCTATATACCAATATTGAAATACAGTACAGTTGCATTTACATTTTACATGTAATATTTTGATATTTTGCATAATGTATTGAACCCAGGGGTTCAAAAAAATTTTGCATAATAAATCAATCCTAGGTTTAAAATGTATATTGCATAATATTATGAACTTGTGTTGGATTTTAACATTTTTGTTATGTTTAAATTAGATTTCCTTTTTCTGGTAATGCTGTAATAGTTTATTTTATTTCATTTTACTTTTTACTGACCTGATTTTGGTTATATACATGCTTGTCTGTCTGTCAGTAGAGTCAGTCAATTATCAAATTAAATGATCGTTGCATGAACTTAAACTTTGACTGATGCATTACCATGCATAATGCAAACATATTTACTTTCATATTTTTGATGATCTAGCTGACTTTCTCAAACATAAATAGAAGAAATCATTTTCTAAAAGTTAATATACATGTATATATAAGAATTCATGAGGTAATGAACTACAGTTCTTCACATCAGCATGAAATATCCTGGTATGAAGCATTGTAATTCATAGCCCCATGAATCTGCAATAAATGAAATTCATTTCTTTATTGACACATAAAAGTGTTTAAATATTTATTAACTTTTATTCACTTCAAAGTTTGTTAAAATATGTGTGTACAATGGAATGAACCTGTTACTGTACCATTAATAGTGGCTGAAGAGTTGGAACATGAACTGTTTGAGGATGAAGAGGCGGATGAAAATGCTGCCCTCATGCATAAGGTCAAAGGTCATCATGCCACGCCCATTGCTAGGCAGATGTCTGCCATGAGCAGCCATAGTAATGATGTCATTGACGGCAAAGCAGAAACTGACGAAGTAAGTCAGATTAGGTCATTGAAATTCATATTCTTTCTCTCTCTCTCTCCCTCCCTCCTTCCCTCTATATCTCCTCTTTCTTTCTCTACCTCTATCTTTCTCTCTCTCTTACCACTCTCTCTCTCTCTTTGTTGACCATGTACCCTTTTAGACATATTTTTTTCACCCCAGGAAGAGGCCGAGGCTGACATTCCCCTGGCCCCCCTCAGTAAGATCATGAAGATGAACTCACCCGAGTGGCTGTACATAACAGTGGGCAGTATCTGTTCCGTGATCGTCGGCGCAATACAACCCGCCTTTGCCTTCCTGATGGCTGAATTCTTGAAGGTATGGCACTGCCTGCATCAAGCAAAGCAATGACTGATAAAAGTTTCAACTGAAGAAATTCTGGTTTTAATTTTGGGTACTGGTAATATAAGAATGAATTGCCTTCATAAGTTTGACGAATCAGTTGTGTGCATTGAAAGATAGCTATAAATATATTGGTTAATATGATTGGATATTTACATTTAAAAAAAAGTAATGATAAAAAGGGCAGTGTGATATCATTTTCAAGTGAAATACTTGAGTTCAAAGAAAAATGCAGGTGAAGTAAATTTTTCATCTTTTAAAAATTACATAATGTTAAGAATTTGTCATACAAAGCAGACAAAAATTTCACATGAAATTCTTTTGAGGTGAATGTCGGGTGAATTTCATGCAAATTTTGTGAAATTGAAATAAAGCACAATTAACTGAGTAGTAATCTGTAGTACCATGTACATGTTAATATAAAAGAGTTATGATTAATATTACAGGTGTTTTCCATGACCAAAGAGGAGCAGGACCGAGTGTCACTAATCTTAGTGGGCATCATCATGGGAATCGCTGTCTTCAATGCATTACTTCGACTCGTGCTGGTACTTGTATAGACATATTTGTTTTCAAAGCTTTATCCTATTCATGAAGCCTTATTCACCCCCATTCTTGAATTCATACTTGAATCTTTTTAAGGCCAGAAAAAAATTAAAGAATTGCTTCAGGCCAAAATGTACAGGATCATGTTAAAAAAGAAAATAAATCCTTTTCATTTTATATTGTTCAAGAAATTAAAGATTTTTGAAGTGAAATTTAGCATATGTTTCATTGGAAAAAAAAATTTCTGTTAAAATGTGGAAAATATCTCACAAATAAATAAGTATGTGATTATTTTGCAATTTTTCAATTTCTTTCTAGGGTATTTGCTTTGTAAAAGCTGGTTCAGATTTAACATTGAGGATGAGGAAACTAGCTTTCAAGTCAATCGTTTGGCAGGTAAAAAACCATCAAAAATTAAAAAACCTTTTAATGAAATACTGTGGAATCATTAGATTTCGTGGTGGCTCAATTTTCGTGGAATTCCTGGGTACCTCTCATCCACGAATTAACATCCTCCACGAATTAATAAATTAGGGTAATAAAGTCATATTTCCTTTGTAGGTTTTAGAGAATACACGAAATTACGTCCCAACGAACCTGTAAAATTTAAGCAATCCACGAAAATTGGCCCCCAGGAAATTTAATGATTCCACAGTAGCCATTTATGCTTTTTTAATTCTTTATGATATCACATTTAATGCATTGTGATGTCACGTTACTTACCTCCGGCTCAAGTCGGTGTACGGATTTACACCCGGCTTATTAGCCAATCAAATCTAGTGTTAAAAGCTACATACCAGGAAATAACAGCTGGTGTACAGTATTAATCAAAATCTGACACGTATTGTTTCTGTGTTCACGATATAGGCTCATTTGTCACGATGTCATTTGATTTCCATGTAAAGGTATCTCACTCCTCACGTTTTGATTTCATTGCGCAGATGATCATTATATTTTCAATGAATATGATTTTATTTGTTTCATCATCACAGATATTATTTCATAATTACACAACATTCAGAAAGAAAATCAATTTGAATTCAAGAAACAAACAAGTTTTCGGGGGAACAAATTTTTGGTGTGGAAGGTTTTTTTTAGAGGAAATTGACTGAAATATGCGATTTTATGGATTTTCAATATATTTTTCTTTTTATTCTATTCAATATTTACATTTTTAACATTTGATGAGTTTGTAACATATTATTTAGGTTCTGTGTGACATGTAACAGATTAAATCTTGAAAGAGAGATAGATGTTTACCATATATAGAAAATGTCTGAATTTTTAAAGCCAAATTTTGCGAGAATTTTACCTTTGAAGCCATATATCTTAAATTTGACATCACTGACCCCCATGTTTTATTATGTCAAAATGATACTGAATACACATCAAGGCAAACTGGATTTAACTTACAAAATTCTTGATATTCAAAAAGTTTTTATTTCAATTGTAACTGTTATAGAAATTGTCTATTTTAAGTGCAAAAAGGTCACACAAAAATTACTTTTCTCTTCGTAATCCCTCTATTCAATGTGACCATTGTGCATAATAAAAAACAATATTTGAAGAAATAAGTTTGCTTAATCAAAAATACTGATAACAAATCCTAATCAGACTAAAATTGCATTTTAGGTGCAAAAAGGTCAAATTAAATGGGTCATAACTCAAAGGGATGAAAACTGACCCCCATTATCTTAGACTTTGCAATTTTTAAGTACTACCGTATGTTTTGTCTACAGGTTTCAATGATATACTTCACAAGAAATTCTTGATACAAGAACATTGAGGAGTGGGATACCTTAAGGAAATAAGTTTCTCTGATAAAAGTTATTTCTGTGTTCAGAATTATATTTTTTCTTTGACATGTGTTGTTTCCGTATTTAGGATATTAGTTTCTTTGACAACCACGAGAATCGAGTGGGGGCTCTGACAACAAGACTGGCCAGTGATGCGGCTCTTGTACAAGGGGTAGGTCTTGAATCAGTCCTCTGTCTTTTTTCTGTGCTGTTCTTGTCAAATTTCTGTTTCCATATACAGTGGAGCCTCAGTTATCCGGATGCTCTCGTTCCCAAGGACAATCGTCCGAATATAATATGCCTGCTATAAGAAGGCAGAGAATACTGTATACAGGGAGTATTTGCCCCCATTTTATTTTCACCCTGGTTGTCAGCGGCTGAATCTAAGGCTGGGCAAATTCCAATTTCTCATAATTATTATCTCTCTTTAACACAACTGTGTCTGGGCGAATTCAAGATGTGGTGAAATTTTTTTGTGTAGAAGGTTGAAAATTACCGTGTATACAGGATATCCTTATCTTGGCTATTTCAAGTCTGGAAATATGACTATTTGCACCTGTGCTCATTGAATGAATGATCATTTCAGGCCACAGGTACAAAGATAGGACAGGTGCTCGAGTCCCTGGCGGTGCTGACCACTGCCCTCATTGTGGCGTTCATCTACAGCTGGAACCTGACCCTCGTCATACTTGCATTTATGCCCCTCATGATTGGTGTGGGTGTCGTCCAGTCTAGACTGGTGGCAGGGTTTGCCAAGGGGGACAAGAAAGCAATGGAAGAGGCGGGAAAGGTGAGTTTCTGAAACTGTTACAGTTGCTTAAAAATCACGACGAGGTTCTCTAAGATAGAAAAAGGCATGTGGGTTGATGGAAAAGTAAGAGAGCGATGCTTAATTAAAATTTCTGACACTAGTACAGTTACCTGAAATAGTAAAGTTAAGGAAAGGGAGAAAGGGGCCATAGAAAAGGTAGAAATGGTGAGAAAGCTATGCTTTATACCGTCTCAGACTCTATTGGTTAAAACAGTGATAGAGTATGCCAAAAAATGAAAGAGGCAGGAAAGAGGATGATGAAGGTTTCTGGGGGGGGGGGGGGGGGGGGGGAAGGGGACACAAATGGATATAAATCCATGGAAGAGGCAGAAAAGAATATGTAACAAAGTTAAGCTTATTACTGAAATAGAAATTGCTTAAAAACCGTAGAAGGTAACAGTTGGGTTTACCAAGAGGAAAAATGATAATACATGCATTTTGAACCCTGCGATATATTGACCCCCCCCCCCCCCCCCCCCCCCCATGAAATATTGAACCCCAGGTTTAACATATTTTGGCCACGATGCATTGAACACTCCTCTGCATTGCTAATGGAGAGGGGGTTCAAAATATTATGGCTGCAATAAATTGAACGCCCTCCCAAATTCCAATTTCGATTGGCAAGGATAATGGCAGCAATATATTGAACCTCCCTCCTTTTTCCAATTCTCTTTGGAGAGGGGGTTCAAAATATTTTGGCCGCAATATATTGAAATCCCCTCTAGTTTTCATTGCTATTGGAGAGGGGGTTCAAAATATTATGGCCACAATATATTGAACCCCCCTCCTTATTCCCTTATTCCAATTTCAGTTGGCAAGGGGTTTCAAAATATTATATGACACCGGTACTATGATTACAATTGAGGCACGGAAGATGAGAGAAGAGAGATAACCATGATAATTTTTGCTTTCCCATTCTCTTTCAATTTTTTTTCATAAGAATTAGATGAGGCAATACAGGTACTTGTACTATAATTATTGATTTCTCTCTTTTTTTCCCCCAGATCTGCACAGAGGCTATAGATAACGTCAGGACTGTGGTATCCCTAACCAGGGAGAAGACTTTTGTTGACGAGTATTCCAACCATGTTGACAGTATTTACAGGTGTGTAGGCCCCCCCAAAATTAATGTTCAGCAATGCATTGTGGGAAATTTTGCTCCATTGATGAGTTTGATCGTTGCACAGTTATTAAAAGGGAATTACTTTTCCTGTTTTTATTTGCCCTCATTTTATTTTCACCCCTTTCGCCGTCGTTGTCAGTGGGTGAATTTCTGACTGGGCAAATTCCAATGGCCCCGATTTTCTCTGTTTTAACACAACTTTATTTGGACGAATTTAAGATGGGGCAAAGTGTTTGCAAGTGTGGAAGGGGGAAAATATCACAGAGCAAAAATACCCCTGTGTATCAGTTGTGGGATTATTTTACAGGTCTGGGATCAAGAGAGCTGCCCTGTATGGTGTTGTATTTGCTGTGTCTCAGTGCTTCATGTATTTCGCCTACGCTGCCTCGTTTACTTATGGTGCCTACTTAGTTACTCAGGGACTTGGATTCCAGGATGTGTTCAGGTATACACTTTGATATTATTATATTGTATTTATAAATAGAATTACTGATAACAAGCATAGATTAATCCTCAAAAACAGTCAGTGCAATATCTTGAGCATTAATAATGGTAGGTGAAATATTTTTCCCCAACTGTAGTTGTAAAGAGTACACTAAATTCATTAATTTATACGAGTACTTAATTCCACAATCATGCTGTTTTGCATCAGATTGCCAGAATATAAAATTGTGAACACTTAACTTTCTTCCTTATTTCTTATAGTTTTATACTCTAAAAAAATAATGGCGAGATTTTAAAATCTGCGAAGGATGTTTCTCATGATTTTACGCTGATATTATTTCCTTGCGTTTAATCAAGAATTTACAGTAATATAATAATTGTAGTAATGCGCTTGATTATCTGGTTCAAGGATTCTTTCTTTAATGTATATTTATATATTTTTTTTACCAATATACAAAATCTACAGAATTGCATGCACATTTATGTATTCATTTGATACAATCATATTAAATCATGCTCAAGTTTATTGTAGGAAATCTGCATAAAAAATATTTAATTGTAGTAATAAAACAACCAACCTCTGTTACTGTTGTAGAGTGTTTGGTGCAATCATATTCGGTGGAATGCATGTTGGACGCACAGGGTCCAGTGCGCCAGACTTCACAAAAGGAAGACGAGCAGCTAGTAGACTGTTCTCCCTCATAGAGAGGAAACCAGCCATTGATGCCAAGACAGAGGATGGTCAGAAACTGGTATGGGAATTAGCAGCACTAAATCAGACCTGGCCCCGGGCCCATAAATAAGAATTAGACGAGCTCACTTTTGATCTAAGTCAAGCTCTTCCACTATATATTCTTTTTGTTAAAGTAAGACCGAGATCAAAAGTGAGCTCGTCTAAATTTTTATAGCCCCGAAGCCTGGCCCTGGAGCTGTTAAACTCTAGTGAGTCAGCTCACTTTTGATTTTGATGTTTTTTTTAAAAATGAACTCGAAGTGTTAAAAAGAGACTTTGAGCAAAAATGAGGTTTCCTAAGTATTATGATTTCAATGCATCTCAGGCCTAGTGGCTGTTAAAATAAGATATGCTCACATCTGATTTCAGTCGAATTGCCCGCAATATATATATATATGCCTTTGGTAAAAATGAGACCATTAGATCAAAAGTGAGCTTCTATGAGTTTTATGGCCTCATGCACACCTGGCCCTTCATTTTCAGGAAATAATTTTGACTGAAGTTGTAAATCTTGTCAGTCACACAAAGTATTCATTCTTGTTCAAACTGTATACAAAATGTAAACTACAAACAATTTTATCAATTTTAGAAGTCCTTAATGAACTTGTATATTGTTGTGCACTATTTTTAGAAGTCCTTCACAGGAGCGGTAGAGTTCAAGGACGTTCGCTTCTCTTACCCCTCCCGACCGGACGTTGAGGTCCTAGGGGGCCTCAGTCTCTCTGTGAGCCCGGGGGAAACACTGGCCCTGGTGGGAACCAGTGGTTGTGGTAAAAGTACCACTGTTCAGATGATAGAGCGGTTCTACGACCCAAGTGGAGGCTCGGTGGTAAGTAGGATTACTGAAGTGGAATGCCATGGAATCATTAGAATTTGTGGTGACTCAATTTTCGTGGTATTCGAGGGAAGCCTTTCCCCATGAATTTACATCCTTGACGAAAACATATTAAAAGAGTTAGTTTTCTTACTGAAACTGAAAACCGACGCATCCTTGAAATTACATTTCCAGAAATAAACAAAAAACCCACAATCCACGAAATTTGGGCCCCACCAATTTAAATGATTTTACAGTAACTAGAGGAATAGATTTTTAATAGAATTTGCAAGAATTATTTCACTTTGTTAGCCTTAATGGAGGTTTAAACATGACATAAGGTTCCTTCATTATTCAAACAATTTAACTTATCATTCTTGGCATTTAAATGAGGTCCTGATAATCCTACCAAACTTAATTGAAATTGGTTGCACAAAGAGGAAAATTTTCTAGTTTGTCCTAAAAAATGGCAGCCCCAAGGAATAACTTTGTTGGAAATTGTGTCATAGTAAAGTCGAAAATCAATGTAGTCATCATATGTTCCATACATGTCTTTAATTTTGAGATGAGGGATTATGGGTAAAATCAAAATAGTTGCTTTTTTTTAATGGGACAAGGGCCTTTCAAAGAATCCTATTTTTGACACTGAGAGCCTGGAGTGTTGGATTTTTTTTTTTTGGATATCTGATTTTAGATTCAATTTTAATGAGAACGAATGGGGGGGAAAATAAAATTGATGTGAAAATTTTTGTTGCTGATAATATTCCTTTAAATTTAGTCAAATCACTACTCGGATAAAAAGAATGTAATTTTATACATACATGTATATCGAAACATATACATATTTATCTGTAATTTGTTTTTATTTGTATCTTCACGCATGATTTCAGATTGCTGATGGTGTTGACATAAAATCGCTCAACCTGACCTGGTTAAGATCTCACATTGGCATTGTGTCACAGGAACCCACCCTGTTTGACACCAGTATTGCAGAGAACATAGCATACGGGGATAACTCCCGAGAGGTTCTGATGGACGAAATAATTAGCGCAGCACGGAACGCTAACATTCATAACTTCATTGAGAGTTTACCTCATGTGAGTTTAGATTTAGGACGATTTCTTACTTTATAAGTTACATGTACCTGTTTATGAGGCTTGATTTGTAGAGAGAAGGTCGAACTAAAACTAATCAATTTGACAGTTTGATTCCGTAAAATGCACTTGCTGTTATTAAATTTCATTCCACATCATGTTTACCATACTTGTTTAAAATACATAGAAATTAATTTGTTCAATAAGGGATATGGGGAAAATATTTTTAAACGGGCTTGACATTCTAAGACTAGTCTTATTAAATGAATCATAGTTCTTGGCACTGAGGAGTTTTGAGAAATGTACGATTTAAAGAAAAAGACTTAAAAACAGAATTTTGCTCCAGATGATGTGATGTGATATGGCTATCATTTTCCACCAGTATAAAATATGACAGATATGTTTAAAATGTCACATGAAATTAAAATCATTATTTTGAAATTGTTTCTTTAGTTTTAAAGGGATTTGACACAAATGTCAGAGAAAAAGGCATGCAACTCTCTGGCTATTGTTTTCCATTGAAATTGATATCTTTACAGATTCATGTAAAACTTAATCATTATGTTGGAATGTACTATTGTTGACCTGTTTTGTTTTAAGGGATATGAGACAAATGTTGGAGAAAAAGGCACACAACTCTCTGGAGGACAGAAGCAGAGGATAGCGATCGCACGAGCACTGGTCACGAATCCCAGAGTTTTGCTGCTGGACGAAGCCACATCAGCCTTAGATACAGAAAGTGAAAGGGTAAATACTGTTACAAAGACCATTTATCAGAACATTAAACATATGGGTGAAAAAGGAGGAGGGGTGGGGTTTGATGATTATTTTTTGCCTCCTATTAAAATCCTCTGGTGTTTAAGTTTTTCAGAGGGAAGAAAGTCTTATGTCTATTTCATATATTAAGTTCACAAGTTTACTTTCTATGTAAATTCAATAACTTTGAAAATTTTAGAAAAGGGGGGGGGGGGGTTCTGTCAATCAGATTTATCTGTTACAACTTCAGTGAACTGAATGGTTTCGTTGTAATTTACACAGATTGTTCAGGATGCTTTGGACAACGCCCGACAGGGTCGTACGTGTGTGGTGATAGCTCACCGACTGTCCACCATTCAGAATGCCGATAGAATAGCCATCATACACAAGGGCCACGTAGTAGAACTAGGGACTCACTCGGAACTGTTGGCAAAGAAAGGCGTCTACTGGAAGTTATCTCAGCATAACGTCAAAAAGAGCTGAAAATCAACAGTGTCTTAAAATATGTATCAGTTTGCATAATCTTTCAGCACCCATTCTCTTTATCATGTGTTGACTCCAAAATTGTCATTATCTTACTATGTGTCAGAAAGAGCTGAAAATCAACAGTGTCTTAAAATATGTATCAGTTTGCATAATCTTTCAGCACCCATTCTCTTTATCATGTGTTGACTCCAAAATTGTCATTATCTTACTATGTGTCAGAAAGAGCTGAATATCAATTTAGTCTGACAATATGTATCAATTTGCATAATCTCTCAGCACCCATTCTCTAAAATGTGTGATGTTGACTTCAAAATTGTCAGAATTAGACTATTTGTATGTAAGTTTGTATAATTATTATCTTTCTCATCATCCATCCATTAATTATAATGTTTGATGTCTCCAGCACTCCAAAGCATCACACATTTGATGACAGTTCAGACTTTTTATGTTTATTAAGATAACTTTGAAAATTAATGTATTTGAAGAAGTCCAGGTTGTATTATTTGATTTATTTGTGCAAATGTTAACAGAACAAGATACTGACACAGATATAAATGTTAGTTGATAATATCTTCTTCAATTCAATGTCCATTCCTCTTCTCATTCAGATGTTACACCATCTACTTTCCCATCATGCAAATCAATTTTATTTCCCTGATTGGCTTGTTACTTTGTGAGTGGAAGCCACAGGGACAAAATTTCACTCCTTTTAAAAAAAAAAACATTATTTGTTATCTACCACAGACATTTGAAATTAGGGAACTGACAACCTCATGTAAATCTTTTACACGTGACGGACCAATATTTTTTATTAGATTGTATTAAATGTATTTTGTTTTTGATTATACTACAGTTAGGACCATATTTACGTTTTTGAATCGGATGCATGTACTCTTTTTATACATTTGTTAAGTCATATTACTGGAAACAAATTTTCTATGTTATGTCTATTTTGTGTACATTTAATATGTAACTGACATATCATGTTTTAATAACTGTTCATCACTGGGTTATTTCTCCACATCATATCATTTTCCACTTCTCCACTATCCACTTTATTCATAAGTTACTCGGGGTCTCTAGAATTTACTCAAAGAATTTGGTTTCTACAGAATTGTCATTTTTGATGTATTCACAATTTGAAAAAAAAATGAAAATTCCATACAAGTAAGGAAATTTTGATTTTAAATTTTCAATTTCAAATTTTGATTTTGAGGTAATGCTCTCACACTTTTCATTCAAAATTGGCAGGAAAATAATTAGAATTGCCGAAAAAAAAATTTGACTTGTAGTTAAGAATCTTTCATGATTGTTTCTGACCAAGAAATTGGTATTTATATGTTAGCAGCTCAGGGATTCTGTTCTGTTTTTGTTATAGGCACACATAGACTTGTGCAAGACCTCTATGTCCAAACAATCTAACATGTAGCAATATCCGCTGTGCCTTTATGTTCATTCTTTGCAATAGTTACTGTTGTACATCTGTTTGTTGTTCCTTGTTTTAGGATCATGATTAATATTGAAGTTGATAGAAATGTTGTAAGTGAATATAGCTGTTAGTAAAAGTAAAATGACAGTTGTGAGTTTTGAGTCTGATATGCTGAGTTTTGAGTCTGTAATGCTGAGTTTTGAGTCTGATGTGCTGAGTCTGATGTGCTGAGTTTTGAGTCTGATATGCTGAGTTTTGAGTCTGATATGCTGAGTTTTGAGTCTGTAATGCTGAGTTTTGAGTCTGATGTGCTGAGTCTGATATGCTGAGTTTTGAGTCTGATATGCTGAGTTTTGAGTCTGATATGCTGAGTTTTGAGTCTGATGTGCTGAGTTTTGAGTCTGATACGCTGAGTTTTGAGTCTGTAATGCTGAGTTTTGAGTCTGATGTGCTGAGTCTGATGTGCTGAGTTTTGAGTCTGATATGCTAAGTTTTGAGTCTGTAATGCTGAGTTTAGAGTCTGATGTGCTTAGTCTGATGTGCTGAGCTTTAAGTCTGATATGCTGAGGTTTGAGTCTGATCTGTAATGCTGAATTTTTTGGAATCTGGGTCTGCAAGTCTTAGTGTTTTTGGGCATTATTTAACAATTTAATACTTTAGGATTGTGCAAGTCTTTAGATGCAGTGCAACCTGCAGATTGTGCTGGTGACTTATTTTTTAAAGATTGTAACAGTTACTGTAAAATTCTGCCTAATTTGACCTTCAGTATTTACATGTTTTAAAGAATATGTATTTAAATATATAAGTTTCAGAATTTTTTCTGTATAATATCTTGAATGATTGTTTTTTTAGATGGTGTTTATAACTTTAGAGTGTGTTTGCTATATTATGAATGGTGTCCAACTTGCATGCAAGTAACATTTGATCAGAATACAAGTTTTCTTCAGAAACAGCATTGAACAGATTCGATGGTCAGGATTTTGTTGTTGTTTTGTTGTTAGTCTTAGTTTGTTTTGATGATGATATTAAGTTCTGCATTCCTATGTTTCTGAACATTCTGCCTTGTATTTACACTAAACTCTGCCAGTTTTTTTGTCCATTGTTTTTTATTGACATTTTTTAAGCTGATAATTAGCAAAAAAACTTGCCATCATTCACTGAATCATTCTTGACTTCTTGTATGGATGGTTTTCTGGTACACATTTATATTTGTTATACTTTCATGTTAAATACTGAAATCTGATTGGTTAAAACGAAGTTAATAATATTTACTATTACCCTCAGCGTTAGCAACGCACTTGGCAACGGGTAACATTAAAAAATGTTACATGCGCGAAAATTATGCGCGTACGGTTCGCTGTAGAATTCACGTTATTCCTATATAAAAGCAGTAAAATTTTCTTAGAAATTTTAAAAAAGACATTCAGTATAACAAAATAAATAGTGCCTGTTTGGGAGGATAACAGTTGAAATTGACACCCCTCGAAAACCATTGTCAACCTCCGCTTCCCGTCGGTTGACAATGGTTTTCTCGGGGTGTCAATTTCAACTGTTACCCTCCCAGGCACTATTTATATATATATATATACCATTGTTGTGACTGGTTCAATCTCTTTTTTGTTTCATTGAATGACTCCATGAGTCTTCTGTATGGTGCATTACAGCCACCTAATATTCAGACGGCTTTCCGCTAAAAAAAACAGCTAAATGTATCATATTTCCAGTATTCTTTTTATCGTTCTTACTTAGTTGAAAATAACCAAGTTTTATGCTGAATTATATGCAGTTCTTAATATCTTGGATCCTCAAATACTGTAAACTGACTTTTATTCGGGAGCAAAAAAAAAAACCGATGAGAGATTTATACAATGTTTAATGAATTCATTGTAGATTTATTAAATTGCAAATGTTTTTTGTTTTATTATTAAAATGCCTCTTGTCTCAACTGCTATGCAGTATGATAGCAAACCTTCAAATCTTTCTAGAAACATTTCAATGTTAACTTAATATTCCTGCCAGGTTTTATATTACTGGTATATATTTATGTTTTTTTCTTTTATCTATATATTTCTTCAGGGGTTATACAACACAACTTGCCATTTCAAATTATTTACTGTTTATAACCTTACATATTTTCTGTGATATATCTCTATATTGGAGTCTCTTATCAATAAATATATTGAGTAAACAATGGTCGCTCCCAAGGGAATAAATGGCTTGCTCTATATACCGGTATATATATATACATGTACAGTGAAACACGGTTATAACAAAGTGCCAGGGATGGACAATTTTGCTTCGAATTCGTTGTAAGCGTAATTTGTTATATCAGTCAAGTTTACAACAAGTAATAAAGTCATGGAACCCCCACCCTTTTAAATGAAAATTACTTCGGTGTAAGCATCAGTTCATTATAAGCGTGTTCACTATAACCTTGTTTTACTGTACCAGTACTAAATGTATTTTGTATGTGTTTTGTTAGTGCCTGTATTACCTCTTGGTTAATAAGCAAAAGATGTGTTAAGACTAGCAAGATGTCAAGAAAAACAAAACAAAACAAAACTAGATCTCTGAAGGAGCCTGTATGCCTGGCCACATAGTTTTATTTTTTATTACTGAACCTCACAGATTAAAATTTCTTATATGTAAATTTATTTGTTTGGACTGCATGATTTTGGTGGTTTTGTTCTAAGTGTCTCGATGAGATGAGTGTTTGACTGACCCTGATCCCTGCAAATTCAAATGTTGTATTTAATAGTTTGCCAATATTTTTTGACAATCATGTCTTGTTGTCCTAAATTGCAGAAAAAGATTGTCTATCTCAAATGATTATAAATTTTAAAGATTTGAATTGTATTTTTAATGGATATCTTTTTAATGATTTCAATCACCCTTATGTACATTCATTTCTCTGACTTACTTGTGACCTTTGTAAAAGTACCAGCCTTCAGAATTCACAAAACTCTCTTAAATGTAAATGTACTAATTAATTTAAGTTATATGTATACTGTATGAATTTTAATTTCTATGTAGTCTCCACGTATTTTGTATCTATGTGTAACAAATTGAGTTCGTTTTCTAGTATTTTTCAGTTGTGTCTGTGAGCCAAGTCTTATTTTGTTCATGGTTGTTAACTATTTATTTGATTGATTATACAAAGAATAAAGAAATACTTCAATCGGAGAGGAATTTCATCATTTTTTAACTCACCTGGGATTAAAACTACTTAAGTGAGCTTTTCTAATCACTTTTTGGTTTGTGTGAGGCTGCGGTCAACTTTTCACATTTTTAACCGGGTTTTCCAACGGAAAAAATCCGGTTATTAAAATAGTGAAAATGGCGTGCGGGTGGGCGGGCGACTGCCAAAAGGGTACCCTCATTGTACGGATAACTCCTCCTACAGTTTTCAAAATAGGAAGTTGTTCTTTTGCAGATCAATTGTACATATATCAGAGGTGTGCATATTGCTAGGATTGTGATTTCTGATAATTTATGAAAAAAATACCAGCTTTTGAACTTAGTCATTTTTTGGCAAAATATTGTATATAGGGGGTACCCTCATTGTACGGATACCTCCTCCTACAGTTTTCAATATAGGAAGTTGTTCTTTTTCAGATCAATTGTACATATATCAGAGGTGTTCATATTGCTAGGATTTTGATTTCTGATAATTTATGAAAAAATATCAGCTTTTGAACTTAGTCATTTTTTGGCAAAATATTGCATTTGGATATTCCATTTCACTGGATACGGTAGGTAGTGTTTATCAATTCAGGGTTAACATGGATTATGGATACAGTTCACATAAAAGAAAACCCGGTTTGCCCTCACATTGAGAGCTTTTCACTTGTTGACCTCTTTGAATTGGTCAAATTAAACCAAACTTAGTACAAAGCATTGGGAAGGGAATTTTTAATTATTAAAATAAAAAACGAAACCCTTTTTAAAAGGGAGATAATCACAAAACAGTTAAAATGGGATGAGTATCTTTAAAAAATCTTAACAAGAACCACTGCACCAGAAATGCCAAAATTTACACCAAAGCTTGTATATATTAAAAATTCAAAATTGATTAAATCGTGACCCGCGGACCAGATCGATTTTTCTCAAAAATCACTTTTGAAAATCAAGGTTCATTTGATATATTCTACGGTACATACTTTTAAAATTTTTCGATATTTTTTTAGAACCTAGCATATTGCGCTTGTGATTCTTAAAATTAACCTTCAAAGATGGCTAACACATCATTTTTGCAGCAAAACGGTTATTTCTGCATGAATTTTGGCCAAGAAATCTATCAGTTCAGGCCTGCCCCTAAAAAACTGTATTTTGTTTTGATAGTTTTTGATCAAAGGAATAAATTACGATAAGATTTTTTTTAGGGACACCCATACCCTGAGGTCGAAATTTGCAAAAAAAATACAAAAAAATTAAAACTTGTTTTTATTATAGTGGCTTATATATACGTGTTACACTTTTAAGGTTTGAATAGCTCAATTGGTTTCCCCGCATATCTAAAGGTTTGAATAGCTTACCGAGACGAAGTCAGGGAAAACTTTTATATGCTATACCCTCGGCGTCGGCGTCCGGACCTGGTTAAACATTTTGTTGCAGGTCCTGTTTCTAAGTTATTACCTGTCCTATATATCTTCACCAAACTTGCATGGATGATGCATCTGGACCTACTTATGGACTTGAAAGACTTGGATGCTGAATCTGGGCAAAGGATTTCAGATGCTGGAGGAGATTAAGGTTTTTGGAGCAGGTGCCCTTTGATAGTCATTTCTAAGTTACTACTGGTCCGAACTTCACCAAACTTGCATGGATTGTGTGTCTTATGACATTGATGCATCTGACAGCTTGAATGCTGAATCTGAGCCATAGGTTTCAGATGCTGGAGGAGGTTTATTTTTTTTTAAGAACAGGTCACATGTTTAATAGATAATACAGTAAACCACGCTTATAACGAAGTCCCAGGAACGGGCAATTTTACTTTGTTATAAGCGTAATTTGTAATATACGTCAAGTTTACAACATGTACTAAAGTTATGATGCAGATGCAGAGCCTGATTTCCATTATCAAGGATGTTAAAAAAAACTCCTACCTCTTTCAAACTTGCTTGATAGATGTGTGATAAAGCATTGTATGATATGATACACTGTTGTATTATAAAATATAACGTAAAAAAATATAATACGATATGATATTGTATCATATCTTTTATTATTATGAAGTTATATTGTATCATATGATATTGTTATATATAATATTGTATCATATGATACGGTAATGTATCATATGATATGTGTTTTACAATTTTGTATCGCATGATTAATAGAATAGTATCACATGATGATTAAAATTGTATCACATGATGATTAAAATTGTATCCTTTGATATGTAATTGTATAATGTAAAATAAATTGTATCATGTGATACTGTAATATATAATATTGTAACATAGATATTGTATAATATGATATTTGTATAATAGTATACAATTCTTGCTGCTGTTTTTTTTTTGGGTCAATACGATGATTTACCGATATTCACCGAGCCGAAGGCGAGGTGAATATTATACTTTTTGGGTAGCTAAATCATCGTATTGAAAAAAACCCAGCAATAATTATTTTATTATATGATTTAGCGAAGAATTGATAAAGACATGTCTAGTATCAAATTGAGTGCTATCTAGCAAAGATTTTAGTTTGAAGCCATAGCCGAGCATATTGCGAAACGCAATGTTTCATTGGACGATCTATTTTTAGTCCAATGTAGAGAAAATCAAATGTTATATTGACATCCTCGGTCACGTGGAGGTGAATATAACGTTCGTTTTGGATATCAGCCAACCAGAGAGCTAGGAATTAATCAATCATATAATAACATTTATTACTGAGATTGCATCATATAATATTATACAATCTTGTATCAAATTATATTGTATCATATGATACAATATGAATATATTACAATGTCATATGATACTAATATTTCATAAATGGAAAAAATCCGTAGACAATAATGTGATTAATTATGGTCTAACATAAGTATAGAAAAGGTTCGTCTGCATGCACATGGAAGATTGTATTTGCTGACAAGGTCGTTGTATCGACCATAGAACTTACGAAAAGATGACTTCAATAGAGGCTGGTGATAAAGCTGTTTGAGAGGAAATACAAGATTTATTCAGAAACAGCACTGAATGGATTCAATGGATATTGTTGTTGATTTTGTTGTTGTTGTTTTTGTTGTTGTGTTTTATGATGATGTTATTTTAACTGCATTCCAAAGTTTCATGGAAGAAAATTCCTTTCGGTGTTATCTGCCAATTTTTTTCAGTATTTTGTTTTTTGTTTTTGTTTTTCAGCTGATAATTAACATAGAAACTTGCCATTATTTACTTAATCATTCTTGAATTCTTGTAAGAGAGCTTTTCTGGTAAACCTTTTTATATATGCCATTGTAGTGACTGGTCCAATTCCTTCTATGTTCCATAATGAATGACTCCACCAGTGTTCTGTATTGTGTGTTGAAACCACCTATAAGTGGTCTGAAATGATCTATATAACTGCACAGTTGAACTTCCTTTACTGAAACATTGATAATATAATATTGATCACCACAAATGAACGCACATATTTCTAAGTCAGATGGAAGTCCAAACCAATGTGTTTTTTACATACACTGTAAAAATATATTTTTCACGCACAATATACTATACATATATACAGGGTTATATTTTTCACGCACAATATACTATACATGTATACAGGGTTATTTTCGCCTCATGTAATTTTCGCCCTTCTACACTTGCAAATAGTTTCGCCTCATCTTAAATTTTCTGAGACACAGCTGTGTTAATAAAGGGATAATTTAAGACTGGAATTTTCCCAGTCTTAAATTCGCCCACTGACAACAAGGGCGAAGGGGGGGGGGGCAAAACAAAGCAGGGGCAAATATTTCCACATATTCAGTAATTGGCGAAAATGATTTTTTGAACAAGTCAGCTTAAATTTTAACAACCCGTATTTCTGAATGTGCATATTCTTATTATATACTTATTATATACACTTATTGATTTTAATGGCATTTTAAGCAATGTACTTGATTAAGCGGAGGCAGCTTTCACCAAAAAACAGCCAAATGTAGTATATTACATTCAACAAAACTTCTACGTGTTCACCCTGATAAATAGAATAATTTGAAAATTATGAAATAATGTGAAATTTTCGACATTTCGTAACTGATTTGTCTTTTCATCAAAAACACAGATAAAATAAGACAAAATCAATTGAAATCAGTAACCCATGGCGAAATGTCAGAACATTAAATTGGTATTTCTCCTCGCATGCTTAATATGATTGCTATTTTTTTGTGATTGATAGAGTTCTTTTGCGAAAGTTTTAAAAGAAAAAAAACACTTTAATGGCCAAAACTCTCAATGAGAAAACAGCCAGAACCTTTTAAATATTGATGTCTCCATTGCTTCTACGACACTTTGAATTGGCTATTTATTTGTTCCTCGACATTGATTTAAATATTGAGCTATCCGAAGGAAACGTTATTTTGATATAATTTTTCACTTCCACAAGCACAAGTGTAACGCCTTTTCCATTAGCAACTTAAAACAATCTAAAAGCTCTGAGAGCGAAATTCAACCAAACCGGAAGTGTTTGTGATATTTAGCAAAGGTCAAGGTCTGGGGTCACAACCAGAGGTTAAGGTCAATGCATCGTTCTTACATATTTGAAAGCAAAGAGGAAATCAGTCGCCTTGACGACAAGACAAATAAATGTACTTATTTCATATCATAGTAAAAAAACATTATACTGGGTGAACACTTAGAAGTTTTGTTGAATACATTTGTATATAAATTACAGTACATTGTATTTTATCTTCAGTATCTGTAATCCTGAACAATCTTTTTTTTTTTAAACTGAGTTGATTATAACCAGGTTTAATGCAAACTCGAATGCAATTTTTATTATCTCGGGAAAAATATCTTGGATCCTCGAATATCTTGACTTTTTTCATTCTTATTGAGTTGAAGATAACCAAGTTTGACTGCAGAATGAAATAAGATATAAATGCAATCTTGAAGTTCAATATCTGAAATCTTCAAATATCTTAAATTCTTTAAATATCATTTTCAAGGGTGCTAATCTACGTCATCACCGGGATGACGTAAACATACACAGTCGGCCATTTTCTCTCGGTTCGAATAAGAGGTAAGGTTGTTTTGTACACAGAGACTAAATACTTATTAAATACACCACTCTTACGGAATTACATTAGACCCACTCTATTATGCTAAAACTGTATAACTTTCCAAACTGCAGTCATTTCTGAAAACACCTCGCATTTATCCAAATGTATGCCGAGGTAACGTTAACGCACTTGCACTATCGTACATTCAATTCACACATTATATGCATGTTTTACAAATTATAAAACATATTTTTTAACAAAACTTATTATTAGCGGTCTTTTAGCCATTAATGAATTCATCTAGTCAATTTCAATCTATAATTTGATATTGTTGACATGATTTGATGCTATTACTAATATCTTGATAACGTTAACACATCCATTTTTCAATGATAACGTTCACACTTTACTTATAATAACGTGTTTTCTTATTCTATCAATCTTATAATTATATACTTTTTATTTATAGGTGAAGATGGTTAAACGTAAAAGTCGATTGTGGCTAAATCACCCAAGATCAACGGCTGCAAAAATAAATTCTAAAAACAAACATATAGTAGAAAATATACCGGTATGTACTAGTGATTCGCCACACAAAAACAATACTCTGATTTTGCGACGAAAGATAAAAGGGACACCTTCTAAGTCACCTCCTTGTAAAGTATTCAAGCAGCGTTCGACACCATCAAAATCTCCATTTATCAAAAGACTGAAGAAGAATACGATTTTTATGTACCCCCCTCTGTATCAAAATGTCCGTCGGTTTCATTTAAAATAATTAAAAATGATTTTGATCAAGAATCTCCCGGGTCGTCTGATAAAGTTTTGAAGTGTCAAAACAACCAAATAGAAAGTGAAAGCATTGGAGTAAAATGCACAGGGCCTTCTAAGAGTAGGCTTGCTCTGCTTAAGCGGTTTGAAAACAACACCTGTGTTACATTCTTGTACCCAGACATAAATCTTACAAACTTTCTCCCAAATAAATGCCATCCTAATTTCCAGAAGGATTTGATTTCATTCATATACCGCATGGTTGTAGTATTTTCATTAGCGTACCATTCAACAACTTCCAACCACAGTCTAAATGCAATGTTGTTGATCGGGAATAAACCCTTCTGTACCAACTCGAAAAAAAGAACAAATCTTCTTTCAAGACCATGTTCTTTGAGTTGTTGTAAAACTTTTAAGATCATTGCATGAATATCAGCAGTGTCCACCGAGTCTGAAATACACGTATTGCCTACAGGTATTATACCAGTTTCGTCTGAAAAAGAAATGTTTGAATTGTTTTCAAACCGCTCAAGCAGAGCACGCCTATTATCCCTTTCCTCTCAGAAAAATTCACAGGAACGAAAACAGATTCCCTACGGAGATTTATAATGGGGAATGTTTACATCTTTTATCCATTCGGAATACACTCGGAATACATCGCGCAATTTTTTAACGTTATCATCCGTGCTTATTAATGGCTGTTGCAATGACGTCGCGCACGATACTGGTGTTACTTAACGTTACGCGTATAACGTCAAACGACGCACAAACGTAACGTCGCATTTTAAAGAAACTCAACTCAGCCGTGAATTTTGAAACTAAAATAAATACAAATGTATTCATATCTCCTGTATCTCCAGATTTGCACTGCAAGCAAGTTATGAATTAATGCACAAACATTGCCAGTAATATGGTAGTAAATGTACTTAAAATAAGATCACAATATGCACGCCTGTAACTCAGGCAATATTTAAGAAATATAAGTAATAACTTTAAAAAGTGTATATCTTCATTTAAATAACTCAATCATAGTTTATGAAACAAAAAAAAAATTGGCAGATTGGAATGTGATTTCCTTTTAGAAAATTTCAAGCTGCATGGTATAAACTATAAATTTGATCAGCGAATTCAAAACATTCCACATTCGATATCGCACTTTTATCCCAGGCAATACAGCTAAATGCACAGATACATGTATTTGGATAATATAATTATACAATCATGAAAAATTATATTCTGGTATATTATTCTATTTACTAGGTTTTACAATCTTTGAAGTATATGTATTCGATCATGTACAATTCATTTTTAAGACATAATAATGTCGTTTATTGCATGCAATATGTTTAAATGGACACATTCGTCCAAAACAATATTGGCCCGAGCATCTATTTCTGAACAGATATAAACTACTGCACTGGCTGGCACTACAGCTCTTCTCCTGGGTATAAGTTTGTATGACAGAAGATTCTTGTTATCAATATTGTCGTAATAAAGTCCTGTGATGACCTTAATACCAGCTGGAAGAGTTGAGCCCCAAGCGTCAGTGCTTTCGATGTTTAATGTTTGAATTGCTTCCTGAACTTTTAGCAAGAAATAGTCATGGTCTGGGTCATCCACATATACGGCAATTACCTGTCCTTTGGATACCATTTCGGACAAGGGCACCTCTTCGTCATCTTCTTCAACATCGAATGTGTTGTTTGTCTCCTTGACCATTTCATGGTGTTGAACTTGCCCAATTCTTTGAACATTTACACATTCGTGATAAATTTGTAAACTGCATTTTTCACAAAAGCAGGACAGTTCGCGTATAATGATATGGGGAGACGAGTTATCAACGATGACTTGATGGACAGATCTGATGTTTGAAATTGGTTTGAAACTTAAATTGCCTTCTCTTGGGATGAAATCAAGAAAACGGAAAAGCCGTCTCCGGCAAACAGATTTTGTCCGCGTCAAATTCGAAACAGCAAATTCATACAGATCCCGGGCATTTTGTATATGGGCTTGTCCACGCAAAACTGCCAGATCTGCCTGTCTTTTTAACAGTCCTCCAGCAGCATCTTGAGGTCCTACATTATAAACACAATCATGTAAAAATACAAAAATATTAAATTTTAATCGAAACAAAAATGCTCATATAGTAAATGCAAAATAAACTTCAACGCGACATGAATGAATTAAATAACGCACGTTTTACTTCTTTATCTTGTCAAAATGAAAGTAGTGATCAACAAGTGGCTTAATTAATGTATAAAACAATTCTGTTTTCATAAGAAAATGCTAATAGAATAGCTACCATTTACAAGTTTAAAGTACTCAGTTCGATCTGATTGACACTGTATTTGTATCCTTAAGAAGAAAGAGTGCAGAAAATATACATGTAAATACCTTTAGCATGTGCAGTCTCAAAATAATTTCTGGTAAAATGTTTGAAACCGAAATCCCGACTGGAGTTGCTGATATCCCCAAAGCAATGTCGACTCTTATATTGGGCTGCACATCCATCTGTGAACTCGTGCATGGTGTCAACCGGGTAGGAAATAGATGCCAAGTACTCGGATATTGTTTTACGAACTTCATGGACGAAATACTGGTCATGCTGTTGATCATCACTTATAACAAAAATATGTTCAGGGGCGATGTATAATCGTAACGTGAACAGAGACTTCAGTTTTTTGAAAGTAAGCACTTTGAAGTTGTTTTAATTCTGTGCAACGGTAATTTTCAGAAAAGTCATGAACACAGATGCAGTGGTTGAGTGGAAGATTAGATGAAAGTTCTTGAAATTGGTTGTTTTGCCAAGTAGCTCGGTGTTGATGGAATGGAAACGATTTTAATAGTTGCAAAAAGTGTGAAAATAAATCACTGACTTTTGATTCCTTTTTAACCAGAACGAGTTTCTTTGTTGTTTTATTGCCCTTCACTTTGATTTCAACTTTTTCAAATTTTTCCCACTTGACTGTTTCGTCTGTCTCCGCGTCTCCAGTTTCTTCTGGTAATAAGTATAGTTTGTGGATACCACATTCTGCACACTGTCGCTTCATGCATTGCAAAGTAGGATTTATACACAATGTGACATCCACCACATCGCTTATGGACTCGAATACTTGGACGTCAATTCCAATGTCATTTGCATTTGTTTTGATGATCTTTTTCCGAAAGTCCATACATGATTTGAAGGCACTCTTTATTTCAACATGATATCTACAACAGCATGTGTGTCTGTCCTTTGGGCGGGCCTGTCTAACAAAATAGGGCTTGCAATTTTCAAAGGACCTTTGACAAATTTTGATATCAGGATTTTCGCTTATGAAATCCAGGTAAACTTCAGTTTGGGTCTTTTCTAAAATATACACTGCGTGGCTCGTGTATAATTTGGGTCCAATTCTTTCTCGCTTGATATCTGCTTTATTTCCAGTCGGTCGGGAGATACCTGGACGCAGCCAAAAGTCGTACGCAAGTTGTTTAGTTTCCGTTGAAATCGCGTCAGTGCGCGTTTTTCTAAACGTGTAAGTCCAACAAGATCTTTCAGTTTTCAATACAGTGGTGCGAATTGTGTTTCCCTTACTTATTCGTCTAACTGGTAAACCAAGTTTTTTAGCTAGATTTTTTCGACATCTGCTTTGGGTCACTTGTTCACCACTTATTGATGCAACAAGCACGTTCATAGACGTAACCGAGTCTTTCGATCTTTTCATTTTGCAGCTATCAATTGTTGTTTTTAAATCTTGCAGAACCGCTTTTTCCGTTGATTTTTTACTTTGTTCTTCTGGTGATAATACGACATCAGCATCAATTAAAATTTTTGTCATTGGAGAGTTTGAATTTTTCAAATATGCTGCCAGTGTAGCTGACCGCTTCTTTGGTGATTGGGGTAACGAATCCTTTAATTTTTTTAATGCTCTGTGTTTACTTGTTCTGTTTTTAAAAACATGTCTTATCATTTCATTTGAATTTTTCGTGTTCGCAGAGAGCTCGACTTTTTTATTCCTCGCTAAATTTCTATATTTTCTTTTTCGTTCTGTTTCCTTCTGTCTCGTTTCAGCTTGTTTTGCTCTGTACATGCGCTTTCTAATTGCATCAGAAGTTTGTTTATACTCAGTCTGTTTGACAGTTTTGTTTTTATGATACGATGCTAGCTTTTGTTGTCGTCGTTTTTGAAGTTTCTTATTTCTCTAAAACTCTAATCTTTCTCCTGGGGACATTTTCGTATCCATGGTATCATTGTCATTCTTCTGAAAACCGCAATAGATAAAAAAAATTAAAGACCCTGTAGATTTGTAAAATCCTAAACACAAATACTAGTACCGAGACATATGGGTCGCCATGCAGGTTTCAATGATAATCCTCATTTCCTATCAAAGTATTTATCTAATTAATACAGTAATGAATAAAACACGAATGCTTCATTTAAAAATATAATTCTGTAAAGTTCTATTAGAAAATAGCGGGCTGGCGTCGTTTTTGAAAGTGGGGCTAGACTTCTTGACAAACGAAAAAAAAGTTGGAGGGGGGATCTCTATGTTTATTCATTTTTACATGTCCCCCCCCCCCCCCCCCCCCGATGCTACGCGACCTCTAGCAGATTTTGTATGACCGCTAATGTCCGCTTTTAAATTACTTTAATATTTACCACGCGTGTAGGATATTTTTTTAAACGGATGGATCGGTCTATAAAGATCTTGACTAAAATGGAATAAAGAGAATATGGGTAGAGTGTTAGGATTTGATTACATTACGTCTTTGCATCATCCAATTCTTTTAATCAACTTAGTCCAGATTAGAAAAAAAACGGGTATTTGGCAGAAAATGTTATTGTTGCTATGTAATAAAAACAATTACGAAAAGGACCCGCATCAAAACTTATATAATAATTATTTACCAAACAACGTTTTTCGTTTGGACGTTATCAGTTTTAAGTATATCAACGTCACGTCACAGTCACGGAGCGTCAAACATAAAGGGGGCGTTTATTTGGACATTAAATAATTTCTGTCTTCCTTAAACTAATATGGGGATTCATAAAATGTTGATATGTCTCTGTAGCAAATTTTATGTACTTTGTGTCTGGTGTACTTATTTTAATAATTGCGATTGTATATTGCTTGAAATTTTGCACTAAAATCGTCAAACTGCTTAAAAAGTGCAGTATTTTTTAGATTGGGACATTTCACTGGACAACTTAAAAATCAACCTGCCTTATAAATATTGTTATTATAAAATAATAGTCGTTTGTATCTTATTATAAAATACGTGTGCAATATATCTGTATCAAAAATAAGCAACTTACCTTCGTTTTAGACATACTATTGATGATTGAAATGTCAGTCTATCTGAATCTTCAAAAACGGGACACCGAGTACTTCGCCATTTCAAAGGCTTCAATATTATATCTATCAACCGAACATTTGAACTGATTATGACGTCATACTTTGATATGGATGTTACAATTATATTCCAAATTTCATGCTGTTTGGCGCAAAATTGATTGTTTTATCAACCTGTGCATAAAGCGCATAGCTACTGAATGTAACGCAGGACATCCATATATCACGTCAACTACAGATAATTAAGACCTGTCATTCCTCAAAAAGTATGTAAAATTCATTTTATTTAGAATATTTTCATTATTTACAAATTTCCCTTGCCATTGATACCCAACACTTTCATATTTTCCTTTTAACGGCTCTTCCTCAACCCCTCAAAATAATATTTAATAGCGTAGGTAAAAGAGACAGCAGTATCGTGCGCGACGTCAATGCAAAATCTCCGTAGACTTACAATTTCGGGATGTGTATTGAAACCCGAAGCGGTAGAGGGGGCGTTTCAAAACAGATAATCTGGACATTTTTCTTATAAGTGGATGAACGTAGTTTGAGCACAAAGGTATTTACTATTATAGAAATATCAAGCAAAAAGTGGTGGAAGCAATAACTCGGGACAGAACTAGTATACATGTATATGTTTGTTTTTAGAATTTATTTTTGCAGCTGTTGATCTTGGGTGATTTAGCCACAATCGACTTTTACGTTTAACCATCTTCACCTATAAATAAAAAGTATATAATTATAAGATTGATAGAATAAGAAAACACGTTATTATAAGTAAAGTGTGAACGTTATCATTGAAAAATGGATGTGTTAACGTTATCAAGATATTAGTAATAGCATCAAATGATGTCAACAATATCAAATTATAGATTGAAATTGACTAGATGATTTATTAATGGCTAAAAGACCGCTAATAATAAGTTTTGTTAAAAAATATGTTTTATAATTTGTAAAACATGCATATAATGTGTGAATTGAATGTACGATAGTGCAAGTGCGTTAACGTTACCTCGGCATACATTTGGATAAATGCGAGGTGTTTTCAGAAATGACTGCAGTTTGGAAAGTTATACAGTTTTAGCATAATAGAGTGGGTCTAATGTAATTCCGTAAGAGTGGTGTATTTAATAAGTATTTAGTCTCTGGGTACAAAACAACCTTACCTCTTATTCGAACCGAGAGAAAATGGCCGACTGTGTATGTTTACGTCATCCCGGTGATGACGTAGATTAGCACCCTTGTTTTATTTTAGTTGGAGGTAACAAAGTTTGATAAAACCGTTGTAGATATATAAAATGGGAGACTTTGTGTTTTTGATAATTAACTCTATTAAAATTTCTTGTGTCTCAACTGCTATGGAGTATGATAGCACCTTTAAATTCTTTTAGAAACATTTTCATGTAAACTTTATTTTCTTGCCAGGTTTTATATAACTGGTCTACATGTATATGTTTTTATTATCTATTTCTTCAATAGTTATAATGCAACTTGCCATCGCAAATTGGTTTTTATTTGTTACTTTAAATATTTCTGTACATGTATATTATTCTTTTGGGAGCGACCAGTGTTTATTCAATATATTTCTATTAACAAGAGACTCCAATATATCTTTATCTTTCCTTTTACATTGAATTTTGTACATGAAAATTTAAAAATCAAACACTTTCATTTTATTTGGGTACATTTTTATTATACAATAATAAATAACATTTGTAATTGATTAAAATTAAATATGAATAAAACTAAAATACCTTGTATTTAATTTTTAACTTTAGATAATTTATATTAAACACCACACATTTTCTTTAATTAGAAATATTCACTATATATACGATTAAAAATATTTTTACTTGCTGTGAATTCGTTATCTGAAAGTCTGTGTGGCAATTGCGCATACAAACAATTGCAGTTCCTTAGTATGGACTTCCGGTGGGAAAGAACAATGGAAATGCAAATATTTTAATATATCTCTATTAATAAGAGATTCCAATAGATATATCTATACTGGAATCTATATATCAATTGGATTAAAAAAGCTGGGGGGTCAGCAAATTATTCATCAGATCTACCTTAATTACTTTGAATTTTTACATATGATTAATTAAGCTATAAACTATCATTCAGCAAGGAAAAAAAACTCCATAAGTTTTACCTTTTGAATTTTTAACAGTTTTCCTATATCTTTTTACAGAGCTCTTCTTCTAAAGAAGATTAATACAGTCTTAAAAGTGCCCAAGACTATCCAGCCCTCTTAACACTGGTTAAATGTGAATATTAAATAAATAGCATACAAGTACATCGAACATATATTATGTACTGTGGTTTCATCAATATTCGTCGAATACCAATTTTCGTTGATTTCGTTGTTATGTTTATCCTTGAAATTAAATATTCATTGAACTGCAATTTCTTTTCATATTTTGTATTGATAAGGTCATTGGTCACAAATTTACGTATCCTTGAAATTGTGATTTTCACATTATCCACGAAAATTGATACCCTTGAATATTAATGAAACCACAGTATGTGATCTGTCAGTGCATGAATTGATTCGCCTCTTTGCTAAATAGCAAAAGATGTGTATAAAGACTATCAAAAAGAACTAGCTCTCTTAATGTGCCTATTTGCCCTGTGATTATAAATACCTCGATGTGCAAACGATGTTGATTCAAAATTATGAATATTTTCCAAGATTTCTATATAGATCTCCTTTGAAACTCCCCCTTTAGCTGATCAGTTTTCAATACACGGCCAAAAAATAAAGGAGTCTACGGGGGTTTTGCATCGTATAGTACCCGGATTATAACGTTGAAAAAGTGTGTACGGTGTCGCGAGTGACTTCCAAAAGGAGAAAAGATGTCAACAATAAAGATTATTCCCATTATAAATCTCCGTAAGAAATCTATTTTCGTTCCTACGAATTTTTTTTTCTGAGTGAAAAATGATAATGATTCAATGAAGATATCTTGGATATTTTCCCTTTCATTGATTTCAGTACTTCTTTCACTATCGCGAATCTCGTGAAATTTCCTCTCCCACGAATACTAGTTGGTGTACTGTTTGCTGTTACTAGTATTTATTGGTACATGTATAGAACGAGTCTCAAAGATACATTTGCATATTATGGTAAATGTAGTTTAATACAACACAAGTACATAAACAATGTCTTCCTGCACACTTACAAAACACACCACGTGAGTGACAGACTTAAGTGGTACACTTAGCTGTCATAGTTAATGGTGTAGAACAGTTTTCCTCTTGTTTTGAAATACCTTATAATTAGATATGATATAATATCGGTCAGACACTTGCTTCTGTGACGTAATATGCTGTTACAGTTGTGGAAGTTGTTTTCATTCATACTTTTTCGATGACACGTTGTTTTGAATAACAATACTCGTGCTAACGCCATTCATTATATTTCTGTCTATAAATATACTTTTAACGAATATTTCATTATATTTTATAATTAAAGTGATGTATATACATGTATATCAACATGAAAAAATATATATACTGTATTCTTCGAGGAGCCGTTAATAATCTCTGGGCGGATAAGCCCCCCCCCCCCCAAAAAAAAAAAATAAAACAAAAAAAAAACAAAACCCACCACGGTTTTCAATGAACGTTAATCAAGCTATGAACTGCATTAATTTTGCTGGCGTACTACACGATGCGTTAGCATTTCATAATGCAATGCATATGATAACTGGAAAATGGGTTTTTTTCTATTTGTTAAGCATTGTTTTCATTTTTGAAATTGAACCAATTGCGTAAATGGATTCATGAACTAAAATGTGGTTGTAAGGAATATTATGCAAGACTCCCATGGGCATAACGCAAGCATGTCATTGTGTATACTAGATATTTATTGTACCCTTTTCTGTGAGTTTATTGTCCAAATCTTACCCACGTGTTGAAATAAACAAGAATATTAGATAACTGTAGCAATAAAAATGACTGTATACCGAAACGCTAAACCAATTTTAATCTTAAACCCTCAAAAATTAAATCTCTGGATGCAGTTCGAACATCCCTGTTGTAGCTAAGAAGGTTCATATTGCAGACGATAAACGCCGATATGCCTGCGCGGGAACTTCGACAACACACCATATTCGATTTCTGTCAACATCCCGGAGGGTTGCAATTGAAGCGTTTTAATCTCATCTCATTAAAAGTGTGATATTTGAACCAGCAATATTTTGTAAGCCATTAAAATTGTTAAAAAGCTTAAGTTCTGATAGCCGTAGCCAAGCAGTGATATTAATATAAGAGGTGTTCGCATGCCAAATGATTCAAGTGCATGATAATCATGATATCAGTGTAAAGCATCTTGCAGAGAAAAGGAGATTACTGCTCCTGATTTTTTTTTAATGTTTAGAACAATCAGTTAATGAAGGTTCTCAAAACCTCTGGGCTGCTCTTACGTCCGGGTCTTACATGTAGGCACGTGCTCTTTCTCTACGGACCATAACAACTTGCATGGTATATATTTCAGAGCGGAATATTCACTATCGGAATAAACGGGAGATTTTTTATCCAGCAGAGGTAGGGCAAAAGATGTATACTCTTTATTCATGCATGGGTGTTTTCTCCCCCTTTTTAGTGATATTTGTTTGGGGGGAGGGGGAATGGGTGATTGGGAAACGCATTGAATATGTGTTTCGAAAAACGTAAGATTTTTCTATCAAGGTATGACAGGGGTAGGAGGTTTGCCTTTTCTTACCTGTAATAAAAAAAAACCCAGGAATTTAAATTTCAAAGACGTGTTTTTGCCGTAATATCTTTTAAAAGTCCTCTCGTATGTTTGCTGTTAGTTATAATACATGTAGCTGTAGTGTCATATGGAATATGCGTTCCCATTTCTTGATGGTTAGCAAGAGACAACTGTTAACATACCTTTATTTGCGACGATTTTATTTCTTCAAGATTTACTGAAGAACAACTGGTTTGAGGCGACAAATCTTCGCGATCTAGCCATATCTACATTTGTGTTGTTCTAACAGCCAAACGGCAATGAGGCTCTCACAAGCACCGAATTTTTGTCGCTCGCGAATACAAGTTGGGCTTACAGTAATGAGAAATAATGCCTAGTATACTTTCTGGTGGTGAATTATTATTAATCATGATCAGATGCTCAAAGATTTTTGAGAAGATTTTTTCAAGCCGTAATGAGTTATTGAAAAGGTTAAAAAACACTGTCCTCTAGCATTTTATTTACATCAACTTTTTTTTATTGTTTGCGATTTTGTAGTTATAGACTGTAATATATTGGCGAGCCATCCTATAGAAAATTTTAAACCAAATCTGAATGAATTAAACTGGAAAAGCTGATTCGCGGCAAGAGGTGTTCGGAGCGAGTATTTAAAAGGTTGAAATTTATTAAAAGGCTTGGTACATGTACTCAACAATTTAAGAAATATTTTTTTTTGGCCAAAAACTATCTATAAGTAAAGAATTTAAAAAAAAACACCACTTTAACTTTAGAATTCAAACAATTTCAACCATCTATGAACAGAGCTCTTCATCTTAAGAAGATAAATAAAGTCCGAAAATGGCGACAACCATGCATTCTTTTTTGATAGCAAAGAGCTGTATACATGTACATGAACCGTATTCGCTTTCCTATCAAGGAAATGACCCTCTGTTAAAATCTTGGTTAAAGGTCACAACTTGTGATAGGTCACATGTAAGAGGTCAAGGTGATACTCTGTAACCATGATTTGGTCATTTTATGATTTAAAGAAAAAACCCTACACTTGAAGTGGTTTAAGGTAATGGTCCATACCCAACTTGATAAATAAAATGCGTACAGAATTTTTTCATATTTTTCAAACGTGTATCTGAGGATATGTTCTTATCAAATTTTACCCTGTTGGCTGGTCCATCGGTATTATAAAAGCTAGGGCCGTTGCTATAAATAGAACCGATTGCGGAAAAAGGCGCTTTTCTCATACAGAAAGAATATAAGCCTAAGCCTGAAATTTGACTTTCACAAAATCATTTTTTGACTCATATCCTATGTAAAATAAAGGAAATATTGAGGAGGTTAAGCATTTGAACGCTTATGTCTACGGGTACGTGTGGAGCTACAAGTATGTTTACACGTACACGTACCAAAATTCGGGGTACGTTTAATAATCTATACGTGTAAGCAAACGTGTAAAATCACTGGATTTAATATTTTCAACATGTTCAGTTTACTCTCACTGTTTATGAAACTATTCTCTAAATTTTATGAAACCAAAGCACAGTCGTCCTCAATTTATCGTCTGCTTTAAATAAAATAATGCTTGATAAACACTAAGTCCATATTTTTATTTTAAAATGCTACAAGTTTTCACCTTCGTGTACTTTTGATTCTACACGTTTTGTACAACTTGTAGATTTACGCGGTATGCAAAAATTATGACGTAATACACATTTAACTAGGGGATTCCCCTAATTACACGTACTCGTACACGTACACGTTCAAATGCTTAACCTCTCTATTATTTCAAAACAAAAAATTTAATGTTACACTTGCTTATTTATAAAAAAAAAATAGATAACGCTGCTTACAAATTAGATAAAATGAATAAATTTTCGAAGACAATTTAAGCTCTTATAATTTTATTTACGTACAGAATTCTCTAAAATTTTGATATTATTTAAACCTTAACGCCCTTAATCAATTGGAAATAAAATTACCCTAGGAACCGGCCTTTTCAGGATCACAATTTGCATATTTTTGGTAAAATCATTAAAATATATATATTGAAAAAAGATCCGTAAAAATAAAAACTGTGCATGGGTTTATTATTTCATAACTCTAGAAAATATGTTTTGATTATTGTTAAATAGAAAACATGATTTAAACAAACTGTTGATTAATCTGTATTATTTAAATCGGAAAAGATGGTTTCTTTGGATATCGGTAAGTATTATGGATCGAGATCGGTATTTAGAAATTGCAGTCACATGTGTTGATAATGCTAACTACCTGATATATGCCTTCAAGACAAAACATCTATTCAAACTTTTTTGTACTGGCTTTAAAGACTGTTCTTATAATGAAATAACTTCTCTTCAGCGCATGATTTTAATTCTAAAAACATTTTTTTTTGTGGAAAATAAATCTATGCGCGTTGCTAAGCGAATAGGATAAAGATGATATAGGTCAAATTATTTCCCCTTGTGTTTTTATCTCCCTTATGTACTGGAATATAGATCTCGGTCAGGATTTCACTTTGGATGTTTATGGACTTTCAGGGATTAATGTTCAAAGAATTGAATTAAATTCAACCTTATAATGGATTGATGTTTATGCAGGTCATATGTAAGCGGTCTAACGTGTTAAATTTTCAAAACGAGTAAGCAATCGACAAAACCCAGTCATGTTATTTCGCTGATTAATACCCCGATAGGCCTAATTGACTATTGTTCAAAGCATTGGCGATAGTTGTAAGGATTTTTGATATATTTGTTTTGAATCAATTTCTATGTCAGCTTGATTTCTTTGTTTTGAAATACACCTTTTAACGTTAGGTCTCAATTAGATCGGGCACGGATAAGACGTAATAACGCGTGAATTACGTCAGACGTTGTTTTGTGACGTATGGATAATTACCTTAAAGGAGAAAAATCTATATACTATTTCAACCGAACATTTAAATTCAGAGTAGCTGTTTTTTGTTTGTGTTTAATGGGGGGGGGGGGGTAATGATAATACAAACAAAATTTACATTTTTTTTATTAACTAACTTCTTTTCTTTTTTTTAAGAGAAAAGATTATCATTGTTAACAATTGACGAATTTTGACCTTAAACCGTATATTATGGATGTCAAGGTTACTGAATGTGATTAAAGCTTTCTACACACCTCGGTCAGTCTCTTAATTAATAATTAATTCATCTGAATAAAATAACGTGTCATATCCCCGAAACATGTCTCTTGTAGCGTTGTCCTAGGAAAGTCGTGCGTGGATGCTTGTACGTACGTCTGCATGCTGCATGTTCATTTATAGCGATTTCATTATGAATTGTGTATTGTCAGGCAAAAAAAAGTGAGACACAGTTTGTAACGTCGCCGTTCTTCAGAAGGCTCAAATCTTTATAGACAAAGTGGCATTGATGTGATCGAAATTGATTGTCTCTGAAGATGTCTATCATTATATCTAGGGTCGACTCGAATCATGGCCAATATGTGTACTTGTCATTTCGTCTGAAAAGAGATATCCGGACTCCGGACCGTGGTTTGAGACGATGACAAAGATAAGGACACTGGCTTAATCATTTGGTAAACAATATATTTTTTTGATATAAAGAATATTTTGGGACGATAAAACGATAAAAATAAAATTCTTGGGTGTTCTTAGAAATCATTTGTAAATTCAGGCACGCAACATCGTTTTTTGAAAGTTGGGGTGCGGGGTGGGGGTGGGGGGGGGGGTGGCTCATCCCAAAATAAATGAAATTCTCAAAATCATTAAAATCTTAATCCACAGGGGGGGGGGGGGGGTTCCGAGATCTTTTTTTTTTACATTAGGTTCGTGGATTCTGCTGTCAGAATATAAAATAAAGACCATGTTTATAAGTCATTGTAATGTTAATTCGTTTCTGCAATAGACACCGATGGAATCAACGACTGCAAATTCTATAATGAATGATTCCTCATCAATAATCTGTGGATACAAAACAAATTTTTTAGCACCAAGAATTATACAACCGTAAACATCGATTTCTGGCACAAGATGAGGTGCGAAATGCAATCAATTATTAATTTTTTTTTAATTATCGGCCTAGTTTAAATTTATGCATGGTCAATTCAATAAAAATTAATGATAATTTGAAATTCATTATTCCCACTCACAGGGATTAATGGTACTTTCATATAATTGTTTAATATATAATTCAATACAACGTGGGGCGTTCATAGTACCATAATTGCAATCGCTCTTATTTTAAGTCTTTTCATTTAAAAAACCCATATATCTTCACTTTCATGGCATAAAGCGTGACATTATATTAATGAAAACTGCTTTGTTATCAAGTGTTGTGTTTCCAATAATAATTATGAACGCCCTGTGTAAATTAAAAATTGCTTTTTATTTGCGCCTTTCATTTAATTCAAATACCCTGTATGTAAATGAGTAACACAACTTGAATATAAACTTTTTAATGGCCGCTCTAATAACGAGATCCCCAACGGTTTAAACTAATAATATATATAAGACATCAATACATAATTCAATTTTAATCATCTTCTTGAAAGTCTGAACGGCTACTAAAAATCTATCAATTTTGTTTCTGCATTTTGTAATACCATTGAAATATAGGTTTGTTGCGTAGGCTTGTATACATTTTTTTTGAAATGTTGAACATTGAACAGTTTTAGTCTCTGCTATGCAGATAATATAAATCACCATGCGAAATTGAACAGCTCAAGTGTCTTTTTTTACTCCTGATAAATTGACTATCTTGATTGCTCGCAACCATGCAGACATGCCAGTGCATGCTTTGCCGACTTTGGGCCATATCGAAATCCAACGGAAAAAGTTATTCATAATATGTGAATACTAATTGAAAGTAATCAAAAAATATCATGAAAGAACCCTATTAAATAAATGGATTTATACATGTTTGGTCCTGGCAAAAAGAGACCAGTCAATATCAAACTCTACGTAAATCAGATAAACTTGGTCTCCATCTCATTTCACTGATTGTTATGAAAATGATATATTATGAATCATGACGTCCGTTTTCCTCAGATGAATTGTTTAATTATATTTTATAACAGACATCTACGCAAGAATATCGAGCAATCCTTGTTTTTGAAAAAAAAAAAAGCTTGGTGTATTAACTTGTTGCAATCGTTCGAAACTCGTCTGACATTTTCGACAAGATCAGAAAAACAACACAGCTCGGATCATTGAATGTATTTCACGTGTGTAGGCGTCTTTCACATGTGCACCGGTCATCTTTATTAAGGAGGATGGATAGTAATTAACCATCAGATCTACCTTAATATACCTTGAAAATAATTTCTTTTGCTATAAACTGCCATTTATTTAGTATAAAAAGAAACAATCTACATATTTCATCTTTGAAATTTGAATGTTTTGCTCTCTCTCTCTCTCTCTCTCTCTCTCTCTCTCTCTCTCTCTCTCTCTCTCTCTCTCTCTCTCTCTCTCTCTTTATACAGTGCTCTTCTTTTTAAGGTGATACTTAAAGTATAAAAAATGGCCGCAACCATCCAGCCCTCTTAACCATTATTACATAAATACAATGAAAATTATTATTATAAAAGGACTTGACCTTCTTATCTGTTTAAGGAAATTGAAATTGGATTTTTGGTGAAAAGATCTACACTTGAGAGGCAAATGCCAAATATGCCTAGAGGAATTTTAAGGACTCGAAGAAGTTTTTGTCTAGTTTTGTTTTATTTGCTCATACGTTCGAGGGGAAAACCCCCTGCTGTACTTTCCTGTATTTTCCAA